>NC_140583.1:108597767-109197767 GCF_964204655.1 Triturus cristatus | reverse complement strand
CGGTTTGTTAAATTATCGAAAGTGTTGTGGATAGATCTGAATGGTCTTTTTGATATAATTGTACCTGCAGATTTATAGGCAGAATGTAAAATTACAATAGGTTGGCCAACTCAAGAGTACCCTAGGGATTCTAAGACGGGAGCCCCTGATCCGGAGGTAATGAGGAAATATGAACAGGTAATTACTTTTTTGAAAAATAAAGTGCCACCAAAAGAAACTGACTGGGTAAAAATTGCTAGAACTCACCAAGAGGTTAACGAATCTGTTCATGCTTATTATGAAAGGTTGCTGTTAGCTTTTAAGAAGGATTTAAGTCATTTTGTATATCGATTTGTTTATGGTTTAAGACCTGAGGTAAGCGAAATGATCAAACAGCATACAGTGGATTGGCAAAATAAAAAGATAGATGAAGTGTTACGACATGCAAAATAATTTAGTGATAAAATCGAAGCCAAACAACGCAAACTGAAAGAGAAGGCGATGTGTGCACAAGTTTAGGTAGCGGAGAGACAAGGAGCCCAGCTGATTGAGCAAGCTAATGGCATGGGCCAAGTTAGACTAAAACCTAATATTGGGAAAGGAAAGGGACAAATCAGTTTAGCGGAAGCAAAAAAGAAATGGCCATGTCATAACTGTGGAGAATTAGGGCATTGGAAATCCGAGTGTATATTGCCCCAAGTGCTAATGGTGATAATGCATCGTTGAATCCACAAGTGCAGAATGAGGTGAGTTGTCAACCGCTGCGACAGCAGCAGGTTGTTACCCAACAGTGTCAGGTGCCAAAGCCACCTTTTCCACAGAACGTAAATCCTCAGAGATACAGTAATGAGCCATGATTCTACACTGAGGAACAGGTAACGAAGCTACTGCACACTAGTACTGTTTCGCAGTTTTGGCTGCAGCGCGAAGAGAGTGAGTCAGAAGAGAGTTATTGACGGTGCCTAGGAGAGGAAGAGGAGTGCGTACTTGGCGCAACTCTAGAGGTAGACCAGACAGGACCCTTTGTGGATGGAAAAGTAAATGATGAAAATATTACCTTCCTAGTAGATACTGGTGCTACTCGTTCAACTGTTAGATCAGCTGACGTTAAAAATCTTCCTCTCTCTGGTGACACAATCAAAGTAGTTGGAGTCTCAAATAGACAGATAAAAACTTATCTTACTGATCCTGTTAAAGTTAAAATAGGGAAATTCACCGACATGCATCGATTTGTCGTGTATGACAGTAGCCCTGTGAATTTGTTAGGGAGAGATTTGTTGTACAAAATGAATTGCACTATCTTCTCTACCCCTGATGGCATAGCTTTTGAAACTCCTGATGATGATGTACTGTATAGAATGACAATGGCAAATTTGGAACCTTGAACCACTGAGTCATTTGTTGTAATTGATCCGGTGAGTTGCCTCAGGAATTGAAGAAAACAGTGAAACCCGTGGTATGGGATTTCACGGGAGAAGTTATGGGATTGATGAAGATATGGGATTGATGAAAAGAGTAGATCCTGTGAAAATAACTGTAAAAGAGGGAGTAAGCTACCCGAATATTCCCCAGTATAAATTGACACCAGAAATAATTGTAGGAGCGACGCCTGTAATAGACAAGATGATTAAACAGAGAATTCTGAAAGACATAATGAGTAGTCCATGTAATTCTCCAATTATGGGTTTAAAGAAACCTAACGGAACTTTCAGGATAGTACAAGATTTGAGAAAAGTGAATAAAATTGTTGTGCCTTGCTGCCCCATTGTACCGAACACTTCGGTAATCCTGTATCAGATTTCCCATGATGCGGAATGGTACGCAGTTATCGACCTGTGCCATGCTTTCTTTTCTATCCCATTGCACCCCGATAGCCAACAAATGTTTGCGTTCCGGTTCGGTGAACGTACTTTGGCATGGTGCCGTATCCCACAGGGGTATACAGAAAGTTCATCGATATTTAATCAAATTCTAAAGAAGTCCCTAGAAGATTTGAAAATGCCCAAAAGTTCAGTACTCGTGCAATACATCGATGACCTATTGGTGGCATCGAAGATGCGAGAGGCATGTGTGGTGGACACAGTTGCATTGTTGAATCATTTGGCGGATGGAGGACTCAAAGTATCCCCATCAAAATTACAATCTTGTAAGAAGGAAGTACAATACTTAGGTCATAAGATTGAGAAAGGCCAGAGGAAAGTGACTGCAGACAGGATCAGAATAATAAAAGGAATGAGAGCACCAATGACACAGAGAGAAGTGAGAACGTTTCTTGGAATGGTGGGATATTGTCGCCAGTGGATCAGCAACTTTTCGCTGATTGCAAAACCTTTGGTACGACTGACCAAAAGTGATGTGAAAGATCCCCTTGAGCTAAATAAAGAGGAGATAAAGGCTTTTATACAACTGAGAGACAGCTTGTGTGAAGCACCAGCTCTTGGAATGCCTGATTATGAAAAGGAATTCGAGCTCTATTGCAGTTAGAAAGATGGATGTGAACTCTCTGTGTTAGTACAAAGGCATGGAAAATTAAGACGACTGGTTGCATACTTTTCAGCTATACTAGATCCTGTAGCCATATCTTTGCCTGGTTGCTTGAAAGCAGTGGCTACTACCTGTAAGAGTCTGGAGCAGAGTGAAGGAATTGTGATGGGATATCCTGTGAGAGTGTTTGTTCCCCATGATGTTGCAATTCTTTTGACAAGGAGCCGCACACAATTTATGACGCATAGTCGTCTAACTAAATATGAGAAGGTCATTCTAGGTGCTACAAATGTGAGCCTTGTGAGCCTTAATGTAAATCCATCAACATTGTTACCTGATGCTGTGAATGTGGAAGTGAAAGATGATGTGGACCATGACAGTTTAGAAGTGCTTGATTTTTGCACTAAGCCGCGTCCGGACATAAAAGATGTGCCTCTGAAAGAAAGTGACTATGTGATGTTTGTGGATGGGTCATGTCTGAGAACTGAAGAGGGAATTCTGAGTGCTGCCTATGCAGCATGTACTGTAGCGGCTGTGTTGGAAGCGTCTTGCCTGAAAGGAGTAAAATCAGCTCAGGTTGCTGAATTGTTTGCACTGACCCTAGCATTCAAGTTGGGAAAGAGCCTGCGAGTCACTGTGGTTACCGATAGTCAGTATGGGTTTGGAGTGGTGCATGATTTTGGACAGATTTGGTCTCAAAGGGGGTTCTTGACGTGGAGTGGAACTCCAATCAGAAATGCTGAAGTGGTTGGAAAATTGCTTGAGGCGATACAGCTGCCTAAGCAAATTGCAGTTGTAAAATGTGCAGCCCATTCAAAGGCTACAGACTACGTGTCAGCGGATAACGAATTTGCGAATGACATAGCTCAGTATTGTGCGCGGAACCAAAACTCCTTAAATCGGAATCGGGAAAAGGAAATGAACTCATGTCCCTTGCTTTTTACTAACACTGTGAGTACCTGGGATGAGGTGAGGCAGGAGAAGAGGAAAGGAAACAGTGGATAAAGTCAGGATGTGCAGCCCGCGAGGTAGACAAGGTTTGGGTTTATCGTGATAGACGACCAGTAATGCCTGATAGCATGATCTCTACCATGGCACGGATGTACCATGGACAGGCACACATAGGTAGGGATGCCATGATTAGACTTTTCAAACAGACCTGGTATAATGCCAAGTTCCGGCTTGTAGCTGAGAGCCTTTATCAAAGATGCCTTATATTTCAGCAATATAATCCAGGAAGAAAAACAGTGGTGAGTTTGGGAACTATAGGACGGGAGGGAGGTCCTTTCACCAGAATGCAGATTGATTTCATTGAAATGCCCCCATGTAATCGGCTAAGATATGTTCTAGTAGTTGTCTGCCTGTTTTCACGGTGGGTGGAAGCTTACCCGACTAGAAGGAGCGATGGAGTTACTGTAGCGAAACTCCTATTGAGAGAGTTCATTCCTAGATTTGGTTTCCCAGTAACGATTGAATCAGATAGAGGAAAGCATTTTCAGAATGAAATTATAAAATTGATTTGTGAAGCATTGAATGTACAACAGAAACTACATTGTGCCTATCGCCCAGAGACTTCTGGAGTAGTGGAACAAATGAATGGCACCATTAAAAACAGATTGGGAAAAATGTGTTTGGCCACAGGTCTCAAATGGCCAGGTGTCTTGCTTCTGTTGCTCATGACTATTAGGTCAATTCCTGATAGGAACATTGGCCTGAGCCCACATGAAATTATTATGGGTAGAGCAATCAGACATGTTTTCGTTTCTGTCAACAAACTACTGCCTATATCTGATGACTTCGTTTTGGATTATTGCAAGGGGTTGGCTGATACCGTTCATTCTGTGTTTCATCAGGTTGGACCGGTTACAACCATCCTTGAAAAGAAGCCAGCTCATGATTTGAGTCCTGGAGACTGGATGCAAATCAAAGTACATAGAAGGAGAAATTGTATGGTCCCACACTGGGGGAAACCACGCCAAGTGTTTCTGACCACGACGACTGCTGTGAAGTGTGCCAAGGTAAAGAATTGGATTCATGCTAGTCATACTCTTCGAATCTCTGGTTCTATAAATAGACCTGAAGAAGAGTATTTGGAAGAGTCTGATACCAGTTCTGAGTCAGAATCCAAAGAATCAAGAACAAGACAAACCCCAAGAACAGGAGAAGCGGAGTTGAGCCAGGTTGCGGAGCCGGAGAACATACCACTAAGAAGACGACTGGAAATTTCCGACACTAGCTCCAAATCCGAGACTGAACAGGTGGGAATACAGGAAAGGATAAAAGAAAATATTGAAGAAACTGAACAAGAAATTCTTGATAAAGAAGCACCAAGTGCAAGCACGAGAGAAATTCCGCCCGGAATTATAGAAATAGAAGGTGAGGAATTAGATACAGAGAGAGAGGGTAAGATTATTGCAGAAGACCCCCAAGGAGGTGTAGGGACAACACACATTCAGGTAGAAGAAGGGACAGTTAGTCAGCAGGAAGATTGCGTGGAAGAAATACGAGGAGGGAAAAACGTAGATAGTGAACCTGAGGTCCTGAGAATAAAATCCAAGGAAGTAAAAGTCAAACTGAAACAGAATCTGAAGAAAGTGAAGGAGAAGGCCAAGGAGGACGAATCTTGAGGAAAAAAGCTTGGAGAATAGAGCAATGTGAGAAGGGGAACAGGTTGAAGGGACCATCAAAAGAGGAAATTTGACCTAATAAACTTAGGAGATTAAGATACCGGCTAACGAGAGTAAAATCTTCTAACGCTGAACAAGTGAATGAAGTGTCTAGTCAAGAGAAATCAGAAGATACTGATCAAGCACACTTGAAAAGAGGAAAGAGAATAAAGAAACCCAACCAGAAGTGCAAGTCACCAGAGTGGACGTATG
Organism: Triturus cristatus; assembly: GCF_964204655.1. Taxonomy (NCBI): domain Eukaryota; kingdom Metazoa; phylum Chordata; class Amphibia; order Caudata; family Salamandridae; genus Triturus; species Triturus cristatus. Next base: position 109,192,425 of record NC_140583.1, on the reverse strand, counting down.
TGGCACTTCCTGATATACAAGAGGAAGCAGACAGTCAAGGAAGTCTAGGAGTGACTGTACAGAAAGTGGTTGAAGAAGAAGAAGATTCGGAAATCCTGAGACTTATCTTATCTGATATCAGAGAAGAAATGGATGATCAGGAAGTTCTGAACCAGGATTGTGAAAACAGACACAAAGACGATCCATGCACGGATTGAAGGGACAAAGAAAGACACAGAGATTTTAAAACACTGGACAAGACACGTAACTGAAGGAACCAAGTAGGCACTCAAAGCTGTAGGTTTAGACAAAATTAAGTTGTGATTGAAAAGAGGCTAAGTCACAAGACACTGATCATTTACGAAATGGCAAACACAGAAGGTAGAAAACCTACATGTGGGTTTCTCCGAAGATGCCTTATATTTCAGCAATATAATCCAGGAAGAAAAACAGTGGTGAGTTTGGGAACTATAGGACGGGAGGGAGGTCCTTTCACCAGAATGCAGATTGATTTCATTGAAATGCCCCCATGTAATCGGATAAGATATGTTCTAGTAGTTGTCTGCCTGTTTTCACGGTGGGTGGAAGCTTACCCGACTAGAAGGAGCGATGGAGTTACTGTAGCGAAACTCCTATTGAGAGAGTTCATTCCTAGATTTGGTTTCCCAGTAACGATTGAATCAGATAGAGGAAAGCATTTTCAGAATGAAATTATAAAATTGATTTGTGAAGCATTGAATGTACAACAGAAACTACATTGTGCCTATCGCCCAGAGACTTCTGGATTAGTGGAACAAATGAATGGCACCATTAAAAACAGATTGGGAAAAATGTGTTTGGCCACAGGTCTCAAATGGCCAGGTGTCTTGCCTCTGTTGCTCATGACTATTAGGTCAATTCCTGATAGGAACATTGGCCTGAGCCCACATGAAATTATTATGGGTAGAGCAATCAGACATGTTTTCGTTTCTGTCAACAAACTACTGCCTATATCTGATGACTTCGTTTTGGATTATTGCAAGGGGTTGGCTGATACCGTTCATTCTGTGTTTCATCAGGTTGGACCGGTTACAACCATCCTTGAAAAGAAGCCAGCTCATGATTTGAGTCCTGGAGACTGGATGCAAATCAAAGTACATAGAAGGAGAAATTGTATGGTCCCACACTGGGGGAAACCACGCCAAGTGTTTCTGACCACGACGACTGCTGTGAAGTGTGCCAAGGTAAAGAATTGGATTCATGCTAGTCATACTCTTCGAATCTCTGGTTCTATAAATAGACCTGAAGAAGAGTATTTGGAAGAGTCTGATACCAGTTCTGAGTCAGAATCCAAAGAATCAAGAACAAGACAAACCCCAAGAACAGGAGAAGCGGAGTTGAGCCAGGTTGCGGAGCCGGAGAACATACCACTAAGAAGACGACTGGAAATTTCCGACACTAGCTCCAAATCCGAGACTGAACAGGTGGGAATACAGGAAAGGATAAAAGAAAATATTGAAGAAACTGAGCAAGAAATTCTTGATAAAGAAGCACCAAGTGCAAGCACGAGAGAAATTCCGCCCGGAATTATAGAAATAGAAGGTGAGGAATTAGATACAGAGAGAGAGGGTAAGATTATTGCAGAAGACCCCCAAGGAGGTGTAGGGACAACACACATTCAGGTAGAAGAAGGGACAGTTAGTCAGCAGGAAGATTGCGTGGAAGAAACACGAGGAGGGAAAAACGTAGATAGTGAACCTGAGGTCCTGAGAATAAAATCCAAGGAAGTAAAAGTCAAACTGAAACAGAATCTGAAGAAAGTGAAGGAGAAGGCCAAGGAGGACGAATCTTGAGGAAAAAAGCTTGGAGAATAGAGCGATGTGAGAAGGGGAACAGGTTGAAGGGACCATCAAAAGAGGAAATTTGACCTAATAAACTTAGGAGATTAAGATACCGGCTAACGAGAGTAAAATCTTCTAACGCTGAACAAGTGAATGAAGTGTCTAGTCAAGAGAAATCAGAAGATACTGATCAAGCACACTTGAAAAGAGGAAAGAGAATAAAGAAACCCAACCAGAAGTGCAAGTCACCAGAGTGGACGTATGTGGCACTTCCTGATATACAAGAGGAAGCAGACAGTCAAGGAAGTCTAGGAGTGACTGTACAGAAAGTGGTTGAAGAAGAAGAAGATTCGGAAATCCTGAGACTTATCTTATCTGATATCAGAGAAGAAATGGATGATCAGGAAGTTCTGAACCAGGATTGTGAAAACAGACACAAAGACGATCCATGCACGGATTGAAGGGACAAAGAAAGACACAGAGATTTTAAAACACTGGACAAGACACGTAACTGAAGGAACCAAGTAGGCACTCAAAGCTGTAGGTTTAGACAAAATTAAGTTGTGATTGAAAAGAGGCTAAGTCACAAGACACTGATCATTTACGAAATGGCAAACACAGAAGGTAGAAAACCTACATGTGGGTTTCTCCGAAGATGCCTTATATTTCAGCAATATAATCCAGGAAGAAAAACAGTGGTGAGTTTGGGAACTATAGGACGGGAGGGAGGTCCTTTCACCAGAATGCAGATTGATTTCATTGAAATGCCCCCATGTAATCGGCTAAGATATGTTCTAGTAGTTGTCTGCCTGTTTTCACGGTGGGTGGAAGCTTACCCGACTAGAAGGAGCGATGGAGTTACTGTAGCGAAACTCCTATTGAGAGAGTTCATTCCTAGATTTGGTTTCCCAGTAACGATTGAATCAGATAGAGGAAAGCATTTTCAGAATGAAATTATAAAATTGATTTGTGAAGCATTGAATGTACAACAGAAACTACATTGTGCCTATCGCCCAGAGACTTCTGGAGTAGTGGAACAAATGAATGGCACCATTAAAAACAGATTGGGAAAAATGTGTTTGGCCACAGGTCTCAAATGGCCAGGTGTCTTGCCTCTGTTGCTCATGACTATTAGGTCGATTCCTGATAGGAACACTGGCCTGATCCCACATGAAATTAATATGGGTAGAGCAATCAGACATGTTTTCGTTTCTGTCAACAAACTACTGCCTATATCTGATGACTTCGTTTTGGATTATTGCAAGGGGTTGGCTGATACCGTTCATTCTGTGTTTCATCAGGTTGGACCGGTTACAAGCACCCTTGAAAAGAAGCCAGCTCATGATTTGAGTCCTGGAGACTGGATGCAAATCAAAGTACATAGAAGGAGAAATTGTCTGGTCCCACGCTGGGGGAAACCACGCCAAGTGTTTCTGACCACGATGACTGCTGTGAAGTGTGCCAAGGTAAAGAATTGGATTCATGCTAGTCATACTCTTCGAATCTCTGGTTCTATAAATAGACCTGAAGAAGAGTATTTGGAAGAGTCTGATACCAGTTCTGAGTCAGAATCCAAAGAATCAAGAACAAGACAAACCCCAAGAACAGGAGAAGCGGAGTTGAGCCAGGTTGCGGAGCCGGAGAACATACCACTAAGAAGACGACTGGAAATTTCCGACACTAGCTCCAAATCCGAGACTGAACAGGTGGGAATACAGGAAAGGATAAAAGAAAATATTGAAGAAACTGAACAAGAAATTCTTGATAAAGAAGCACCAAGTGCAAGCACGAGAGAAATTCCGCCCGGAATTATAGAAATAGAAGGTGAGGAATTAGATACAGAGAGAGAGGGTAAGATTATTGCAGAAGACCCCCAAGGAGGTGTAGGGACAACACACATTCAGGTAGAAGAAGGGACAGTTAGTCAGCAGGAAGATTGCGTGGAAGAAACACGAGGAGGGAAAAACGTAGATAGTGAACCTGAGGTCCTGAGAATAAAATCCAAGGAAGTAAAAGTCAAAATGATACAGAATCTGAAGAAAGTGAAGGAGAAGGCCAAGGAGGACGAATCTTGAGGAAAAAAGCTTGGAGAATAGAGCGAGGTGAGAAGGGGAACAGGTTGAAAGGACCATCAAAAGAGGAAATTTTACCTAATAAACTTAGGAGATTAAGATACCGGCTAACGAGAGTAAAATCTTCTAACGCTGAACAAGTGAATGAAGTGTCTAGTCAAGAGAAATCAGAAGATACTGATCAAGCACACTTGAAAAGAGGAAAGAGAATAAAGAAACCCAACCAGAAGTACAAGTCACCAGAGTGGACGTATGTGGCACTTCCTGATATACAAGAGGAAGCAGACAGTCAAGGAAGTCTAGGAGTGACTGTACAGAAAGTGGTTGAAGAAGAAGAAGATTCGGAAATCCTGAGACTTATCTTATCTGATATCAGAGAAGAAATGGATGATCAGGAAGTTCTGAACCAGGATTGTGAAAACAGACACAAAGATGATCCATGCACGGATTGAAGGGACAAAGAAAGACACAGAGATTTTAAAACACTGGACAAGACACGTAACTGAAAGAACCAAGTAGGCACTCAAAGTCGTAGGTTTAGACAAAATTAAGTTGTGATTGAAAAGAGGCTAAGTCACAAGACACTGATAATTTACGAAATTGCAAACACAGAAGGTAGAAAACCTACATGTGGGTTTCTCCGAAGATGGTGTAAAATGTGTTTTTGTTGTACAGGATTACTAATGCTTCTATGGATCATATTAGCAATAACGATTTCCTTTAAGGTGACATTTGAAAGGGAAGAAAACCACACTGAGAACAGGACTAATAGAGAAGAGGTTTGTGATACTCATGTTACTAAACTGGTAGATAGAACAGATTTTCATAAGGATAAGTCTATAAATGATTTTTCTAATAATGTTTTTTCAAAGTTGCAGTACGAATATGTAAAGACTATGGAAGTTAGACATTGCTATGTTTGTATGCAGTTACCTGCATTGGTGTCAGAAGGTGTCACCTATCATCACCTTCCTTTGACATATGGGATAACTTGTAGTGTATTAGCAAGCTTGTTCTATAGAACCGGAAAATTAGAATATCATTATACTGATATAGATAATGTTTTCTCTCAGATACCTGTTCTCCCCGAACTAAACAAGGTGATTCCTGGTAGAATCCTAGGTGAATTTTTCTTAGAAACTAGAGAATTAACTTTAGAAGAAGTATTTAAGAATAATCTTACTTATAGTCTGAGAAAAGAAGAAACAACCTTCCTCAACATGGTAGAGGAGAGGAGAATTGAGATGCAAAGAAAAGTGTCTGGGGAAAAGATGGAAACAACATTTTGGGATGCTGAAAAGGAAAACCATTTAAAGGAAGAAATAAATCCCGCAATGGCTTGGATTGGTCTCAGAAAGGAAAATTGTGCATCAGTAGAGATAACACTGTTTATGATAATTACTTTGTAGGTGCAAGTGAATGCCATGACTTATATAAAATCATGGGAGGATGGGGATTTAAAGGAGGAAATGATCCAGTATTCCCTGGAATATATTACATCTGTGGGAACAAGGCTTATTATAGGTTACCGAACCACTGGTATGGTACATGCTACCTAGGCCTGGTCTTCCCAAAAATATGTCATGTGGGAAATGTTACATCTTAGCTTGCGAGCCATTGCGTGTTGATGTTCGGTCTCGTGGGGGGAGCTCGTGGGGTTTGTGTGACGAGTGATAGATGCGTGATTCGAGTGTGGAAGGGCAGTTGGTGTGCGGTGGATGTTGGAGGAACAGACCGATGGGGCTTGTACATTGTACTTTCTTCTTCTGGAAATAAACGTGAACTAATTCAAATGGATTGCTAAGCCGTCTTCTTTAACAACCACTCTTATAAAAGTGGCGACGATTAGATTTGAACTCGGCGTGCAGATTGTTACGGTCCATCTATTCTAAGGTACGTGGATACCTAATCGATTAACTCTTTAAATCGGGGGCAAAACATCGAGCCTCATTTAACTCTTTAAATCGGGGGCAAAACTTCGAGCCTCATTTAACGCACCGCTAAATCAAACATTGAGTGCCCCATCGGACATTTATTTATATCGGTTTATTTTGAAGATTACTTGCCGTTGTTTCATCGTAAACCAAATTGTTACATGTGAGTCACAAACGGTTCCTTTTCATAGTAGAAAAAAGGAAATACCACCCGGTATACAAATTGTCGTACCGTTAACTTGGAGTCACGGACTAGTTTCAAACAGGCACAGCGTTTCGTGAGCTTGACTGCGCGCGACGTCCATTCGTGCTCTTAAAGCAAACGTGCAGTGTTCTATGGTGAAACAGGAAGCAATTCTCGGAAGACAGCGTGAAACGAGCATCGTCATCACGTCACATTATTCTGTTCCCTAGCAACGGCATTTCACGGCATTTCACTCACGAAGGAGTTTTATGCGCTCAAACTAATCAAGAATTCAAGAAGCTGGTATAACAAAGAAACGACAATGGAGACAGTGGATTTTATCATTTAATTTCAACACAGCAACAGTTAATAGAAACGCTTCTGGTGGTAAACATCTGACGACGGAGACTACTTTCTTTATGTTAATTTATTGTGTTTGTCTAAGTTGACTCATATTGACATTAGTTTTAATGTTCTTAATTCTCTTATTAAGATAGGAAGGTTATTATGGTAGAATCTCACGAGTACAGTTGACCATACCTTTGGAATTTTTTTTTTTTTTTAATTTGCGTTTTTTATGATTAATATAATTAACACAGTTGTTAGTCAATATGGAAACAAATGCAATATTAGCCCCTCCCAAATTTCTACAGAATCCAGGGTTACCTCCCATGGTTTGGGAAGATTGGAAAGAATCATTTGAGACCTATCTAGAAGCAATAGGTGGCGAAACCTTTTTATCTTCACGAAAGTTAGCTCTCTTAAAACATAATCTGGGAGTGGAAGGTAGAAAAGTATTAAAAACCTTACCTAAACATACTGATATTAAAGCATCACTAAATAGTGTAGTATTGGGAGATGATGGTGGAAACTCCACCGATGAAGAAACAGTATTTGATAGTTCCAAAATACAATCTTTTGATATTGATGAGTACATTGTGGCATTAAATGCATTAGAGGAAAACTACGGGAAGAAAACTAGCATTGTAGTCGAAAGACACAAATTTTTTTCAAGGGTTCAGCTACCTGGAGAAACGGTAGAACAGTATGTTGCCGTTTTAAGGACATTAGCAGCAACCTGTAAATTTAAAGATCTACACGAAGAAATCATTAGAGACCAATTTATTAACAGAACCAACAATCCGAAAATTCAAGAGAAATTACTAGACTTAAAAGATCCTAACCTACAGAAAACAATCAGTGTAGCTAAAAGAATTGAAAATACCTCACGGTATGTTAAGGAATTAAAAGGGGAAAATCCTAAGAGTGAAATCAATCTTTTAGACAACCGTGCATCCAAGACCACATTTAATACACCCAAAGATCACAACAACACGTACAAATTCAAACCAAAAACTAAGTCAGACGTAGAGAAACAAAATGAATCTCGCATGCACACTAACAAGGGAAAAGTACAAATGTCTGGGTTTAAACGTTTTTGTTTCAGATGCGGTAGCAACATGCACACAGCCAGCAATCCACGATGTCCAGCTATCAACGTCACTTGTTTTAAATGCAGTAAGACAGGTCATTTTTCCAAAATGTGCAAAACGGGAGATCGTGAATTTTGGAAACAATCCGTAAACACTGTTAATTACTCTAATGATTCTCCTTTAAGTGACAGGGACAGTGATATTGAGGTTATGGTAATTTGGGATTTGGTAGTAAACGAAGTGTCAGACATGTATCAACCACCCAAATGTACGGTTTTAATTAATCTAGTAGAGTTAACTATGTGGGCTGATTCATGTTCACCGTTCACCATCATAGACAAACACATGTGGTCATCCGTTGGCAGAATGGATCTGTTTCCACCTGATGTTGAACCTGTTGGATATGCGGGTAACAAACTCCCTGTTTTAGGATATTTTGTTAGCAACTTATCTTACAAAGACAGGAACACTCAAGCTAAAATTTATGTGGTCGATAAAGGTAGAGCTTTGTTAGGATGGAAAGAACAAAGGAGTTTGGGAATAATTCTTGATCCCAATCATTCAAACCAGGTTTTACTTACAAGTGATCCCCACATGTCATGTTGGGGAGTAAAATTTCCCGAATTATTTAAAGTCAAATTAGGCTGTTTAAATAAGTTTGAGCATCGCATTATACTGAAATCTGATGCAAAGCCTGTAGTCCACAAGGCTCGCAATGTTCCTATGATACTAAGACCACAATTGAAGTTAGAACTGGACAGATTATGTAAAGAAAAGATTATAGAACCTATTGAATCATCCGAATGGCTTAGTCCAGTGGTTTTGGCACGCAAACCCAATGGAAATTTGCGCATGTGTGTGGACTTAAGGGACTTAAATAAGAACATTTGGATAGATCGTCATCCTCTCCCACGCATCAATGAAATGATAGCTTGTGTTAAGAATGCTAAATATTTCTCGACAATCGATTTATCCAACGCGTATCACCAGATAAAATTGCACCATACATCGCGCCATCTCACATCTTTCATCACTCCCGAGGGGGCATTCCAGTTTCTTAGAATGCCTTTCGGTCTGGCTTCGGCAGCGGCAGTATTTCAAAGAATTATGTGTAATATTCTCAAGGGTATAAACAACATGTTGGTTTTTCAAGATGATGTGCTTGTATGGGGTAAGGATATGGCTGCTCATGATGCAATTTTAGATGATGTCTTATGTAAACTTCAACAAGCTGGTTTGACGCTTTCAGCTGAAAAATGTAAATTTGCCATGACCCAGATTGATTATTTGGGCCACACTTTGTCAGCTGATGGTGTCAAACCTAAGAAGAACCTTTTAGATGCCATTAATAATGCTCCTTCTCCTGTGGATAAAGAACAACTGCGCTCTTTTTTGGGTTTAGTAGAGTATTACTCTAAATTTGTAAAAAATTTTGCATCTAAAGTACATTGTTTGAGATTGTTAATGAAGAAAGGTGCAAACTTTGAGTGGAGTTCTGACTGTCAACTGGCTTTTGATGACCTCAAAAAAGACATCAGTCAAGCAGTTGCCCTTAAACCATATGATCCCCACAACAAATCCATTATTGTGGTTGACGCCAGTGCGTATGGATTGGGTGCTGTTCTAATGCAGAAAGATGGTACCAAAGAGTGGGTAGTTGCATTTGCTTCCCGCACTTTAAAGGGTGCGGAATCAACTTACTCTGTAATTGAAAAAGAAGCCCTTGCGTGTTTTTGGGGCATTAACCATTTCAGAGCTTATGTATGGGGCACACATTTTGAATTAAGAACAGATCACAAGCCCTTAATCGATATTTGCACAACCAAAGGAGCTGGGAAGGCCACCCCCAGAATTGCCAAGTGGTTGTACAAACTTCAAGAATATGACTTTCAAGCAGTATATGTACCAGGGCTTAAGAATGTGAATGCTGATTGCTTATCACGGTTACCTCTACCATTAGTTGCTGAGGAGGATTTTCCTGTTAAGGATCTTGATGATGATTTTTTGATAGCTTCAGTTGAGGAGGTGTGCAAGGGTGCAATCAGTTTAGAAGAATGGCAACAGGCAACCTTAACCGACCCGATTTTACAACGAATTGTATCATGTTTAGGTAAGAGTTGTAATCATCAGGATTTAGATAACATGGAATTATCTGATTACAAAATGGTTTGGCCATAATTTTGTGTGGAATCATCAACTGGTATAGTAAGAAGATCTGATAAATTGGTAGTTCCTGAGAGTTTGCACCATAGATTACTGGAACTATTACATGAAGGACATCCTGGTATGTCCAGCATGAAAAAGAGGGCAAGATGTGATTTTTGGTGGTCTGGAATTGATAAGGACATTGACAGATTTGTAAGGAATTGTGTAGCCTGCATGTGTAGTGACAAATCTCACTTATCTCAAGACACTACTATTGCACCTACTGTTTTTCCGGATAGACCATGGCAAAAGCTTGCAATGGACATTTGTGGTCCGTTCAGTACAGGCTATGTAACGGGCAAATTCGCTTTGGTTTTGATGGACTATTACAGCAAATGGCCTGAAGTTGCTTTTGTTAGGGAAATTAAGGCATCTAATGTCATGAGCTTTTGTGAGGAAATATTTCTCAGAGAGGGTTACCCGGAAAGCATAATTACAGACAATGGTCCACAATTCATTGCCAATGAATTCCAGGAATATATGAAGGTGCATGGTATTAAACATATTACCACGGCAGTGTACAACCCTAGGAGTAATGGGATGGTAGAAAGATTTAACAGAGTATTGAAAGAGTGTATACAGTTGGCTGAAACAGAGGGAGAGGATTGCAGAGTTTCGGTAAAGAGAATGTTGTGGAACTACCGCAACACTCCTCATTCAGCCACTATGGAGACTCCTTTCAGTCTTCTCAAGGGGAGATTAGCATGCAGCAAGATCACTCCTGCTTGGATGTTTAAGGGTAACGTGAGGGAGGTTCATAAGGAAACAATAAGGCAAAGAGTTGAAGATTATCAATACAAATATGCTTTGAGACATAACAGCAAAATCAAGGGACAAATTAGATCAATCAGTGTAGGTGATTGGGTGAGAACTTCTCTTGAGGGATTACCCAGAATAGGAATGTCCAGATGGTCTAAACCCAAGGTGGTTTTGGAAACTAGAGGTAATTGTATTAAATTGAGTGATGGAAGATGGTGGAATCTCAGGAAGGTAACGTTATGTAATGAGCTTGAATCTAGAGTTTGGACTAATAGGGAGGACTGTGCCCATTTGCCAAAGCTGGATTCTCCCAATTTGGTTCCCTCTAATGATGAGGGTAAGCCAAGTGTTGCACAGAAAACTGGTCTGAGGAGATTATCAGGACGAATCATTCATAAACCAATGTGGCAAAAGGATTATATGTGTTCCTAATATGGATGAGGATGTGTTAGTGGGTTTTGGAAACATTGTGTTTAGTATGAGTAGTTTGGCCATCACAACGAAAGCTTTCATATCATTTTAGTTTTATATTTTCTTTCATGTGTATTCTTTCATTTGTGTCGTTAGTTTGCTATTGTTATTAATGTAAATAGTTGTGCACTTTTGTTTTGTTTTGAAGGAGGGAGATGTGTTACATCTTAGCTTGCGAGCCATTGCGTGTTGATGTTCGGTCTCGTGGGGGGAGCTCGTGGGGTTTGTGTGACGAGTGATAGATGCGTGATTCGAGTGTGGAAGGGCAGTTGGTGTGCGGTGGATGTTGGAGGAACAGACCGATGGGGCTTGTACATTGTACTTTCTTCTTCTGGAAATAAACGTGAACTAATTCAAATGGATTGCTAAGCCGTCTTCTTTAACAACCACTCTTATAAAAGGAAAGGGAGAGGACGGTTTGCACAAGATAGGTAGACAACTAACACGTAGAAGGAGGGAGAGTTGGTCAGAAATTTGTAGTGGATATTTTTGGAGCACTGATACCAGCCGTTGGAATATCTCTGAATGCACATAAAATTAGAAAATTGTCTACAGTTGTGGATCGCTTATCGACAAGCACAGCTGGAGGGTTCTTAATGGTAAATACCGAAATGGTTGCCATGAGAGCCATGATTATGCAAAATTGACTTGCCCTTGATATTATATTAGCCAAAGAGGAAGGAGTCTGTGGAATGCTGAAGCTACAACATTGCTGTACTTATATTCCTGATGAGAGCCAAAATTTAAAGAAATACATTAAGAATATAATTGAGTTGCATCAGGAAATTGTTCCATTGGAGGTTGAAAGTGTTTGGGAGAAACTTGGTAAAAGTTTTTCTACTATAAAGGGTTTATTAACAAAATTAGGTAGTTCATTTGTAGGAAAAATACTAATACCAGTGACTTGTGTGGTAATACTGATACTGATTTTAAGATTAGGGTGTGTATGTATAAACAGAAGAAAATTACAAAAGAAGATAAAAAGAGAAATTGCGAAAAGAAAGGAGAAGGAAATAATAGAAAGAGAACTAGGAGATATAGAACTAGAAGAGTGGAAAGAAAACATGAACAAGAAAACAAGAGAAGATGAGATGGGAGATACTATGATTGAACATAACAAAATGTGTGGGAACTGAGTAATCATTTCCGCAAAGAATTTTGCCATTTATTGGGATTTATGGTGATGTTAAAAATCACCAAAGGGGGGATTGATGGAGCAGGTAAAGCAAAATTTTGTATACCTTCTCTATTTTGCATGAAATTTAATTACGTAATCATTCTAAATATTAACTTGTACTAATTTGTGTAGAGTGGTATGACTAATCAACAAGTGCACCTTAATAAACACGAGATAAACGTGGGACTAAAATGCTAATTGCATGGCAAATAATTAAATGATTAACTGTGGTACGCAAACTAAATTTAGGATGTGTTGAAATAGAGAATTGCATGATTCATGTTGCTTTTGTGATGGTTTGTGCTTCCAGTGCTGCAGCATGGTGAGTATTATTGCTTTAAATGTTGCTACAAGCTAGGAAAATACTAATATATATTGGGATTAGTGCGGGTTTAACATTAGAATCTTCATTTCTATATATTAATTACTGTTATGTTTGTTTTTGTTTAAGTTGGCATTCAGGCCTACTAGGCCTCAGTACTAAAATGGAGTTCGGAAGTGGCCACTGTCATGTGAGCGCGATGTCTACTGCGCAGACTCGGATGGCTCTGAAGATCTCCAAGCGACCTCCCCCGAGAAACGAAATGTTCCTTTTCAAGGATAGGAACATGGAGGACTGCCAAGATAAAGACTAGTGTGAATGACCAAGGGGACAATGAAAGACCTGTACAAGGAAGCTTAAGTGTTGTTACTTCAAAACTTTTGCCTGTGAAAATTACCAAAAAGAATACAATTGAGAAATGTAATTCCCGGTCTCATGGGAAACAGGCAAACCTGGGAACATTCAAGAGACTTACAAATTTCAGAGGGTTTAGCCAATCAGAACACTTTCTACCCCTAAATTGTTGCGCATTGTCCTAAAAAGTAAGGAGAAAAAGAGTATAAAAGAAAGGGATTTGGAAGAGGGGGTTGTTGCTGTTGGTGTGGATGATTGATTTGTGGGGTTTTTTGTTCGTTAGTTCGATCGCATGGTCCTTTGGCTGAATCATGGGGACTGCGTTGAGCTGAAGGAGATTTCTTGGATTTGTTCTGGGTTTCTTTTATTATAAAAGGACGATTCCATCTGAAGGGATTTTTGATTATTGCTGTGGGCTGACGTGTTCTTCTGGAGGTGGTCGCTAATGATCAAAAATTTAGGTAATTATGAATGTTATGTCCAAATTTATGTTAAAGATCAAAGATTGGAAATCGCTAAATAAAGAAATTATTTCAACTGTAATGCTGAAATGCCGATATAGAGTGACCTAATTAGATAAACTAAAATTTGATTAACAAGAAATGAGTTTGTGATTCTTTAATAAGGTATTGAAAGTTAACCAAAAGGTTCCGAAGCTTTAAATGTGTTTTAGCTGGTTCTAAATCACCATCAACCAGTCCAACTAATTGGTCCATCGACCAAGTGGTGGAGTGCCTTGATGTTAAAGTTAGGATTCTATAGGTACAGATGTATATAATGTATATAATGTAAAGAAATTCTCCCGATAGGTAACGAGGTACCCCCACATGTCCAGCGCTTTTTCCTCCTGTGCGCAGATTCGAGTGAGACGTATGAGTGTTGATGTTATGGGCCCCACCAATGAATGAATGTATGAATGAGTTAGTGCGGTGACGAGTCTGTGACATAGGGAGGATATGTAAATTTGCCCTTTTCCACTGGAGCACCTCCATTATGAAGCACATAGTAAATAGCACTTCCATAAATAGTGGTTGCCAAGGAACCAAAAGGTGTTTCAAGAGATAGTTGCATACATAAAACTGAAGAATCTCTTAGGATCATAGTGCATGTCCAAGTGCTTTTTCCAAGCAGAGGCCCTGGGATGTTCAGACCGCTGCACCATACCAACACACCCTCCATAAGTAGGGCTGCTCAAGCATGCCCAACGCATGATACAAGAGAGACGCAAACAGCGACATTCCACCAAGGCAAATCCATTTCAAATAATATTTTACCGTGAAATGTAACATACCTTACTCCGTCTTGCTTATCACAACGCGCTATGTAGGATACAACAGGAAGTAGCGAGTGGCTATTTTTGTAGTTTCTTTTGCTTCCGAGCATTTGGAAACCAGGAGTGAACTCCACCAGTAAGAACTGGGATGCAGAAGATAGGGAAGGCGAGATAATGGCTCTCATTGAATAGAGCCACAGAGCTAAAATCAGGTGGAAAGGATTGTGCAGCCCCAATGGGGTGTGGGATTTGGGGGCAGAAGTTACCCAATGGAAATTGTCCTCAGGAGTTAATGAGTGGCTGGGATAAACCCTGATGGTGTTAGGGCCTGCTCTGGGAACACCACTATGTGTTCCTCCTCAAGGCCATTATGAAAACCAACAATTTACTCCCCTTTTGATGGTGGGGTGCACAGCCAATGCAACCCAGGTGACTCTTCAGTCTCTCTCCTGAGCCTCTTGGAGGAAGATCTAGTTACTCTCTGCATGGGTGCACTACCTCTAATGGAGGAGGCTTCCTCCTCCTCTATGGTTGTATCATGAACTTGTGCCTGTCTCTGAGCTGATGTTGTCTTTTTGTGTCCCTAATTCTGTTCATTTCTTGGTTGACCAGTCAGGAATGTAATAAATTGAGACTTTGTTAAATCATTGGGTCAATAATGATTATCCACATATTTTAAATGACAATGTGGAGACTTTGCCAAACGTCTCAATATTCTTAATAAAATGTTGTGAATTTGCAGCCCTAAAAGTTTCTAATTCACAATGCATTTGTGGTATCAGCCATTCGTAGTTAATTCATGACAAGTTCCCTACAATGCTTATCTTTGCGGAAATGTTTTTCTAGCTCCTCAAAGCTTAGTAGGCATTTTAAAGGTGTTAGAACTGTTGAATATTGTTCAACAGCAAAAGTTCAACACAATAGTCAATGATTGTGTAAACCTAAAAAGTAAAACCTTGCAGACATATGGTGAATAGAAAGTAAAGTAAAGGTGCACAGTATTTCCTTAATGTCAAATACAGATTAGGATTCAAGTCAGCAAATAAACAGTAAAATGCATGTTAATAATTGTGAGCTTTCGAAATGTTCTTACAATAACCAAACATGTTCAATAGAATAAGTAAGGTTGTATCAAAGCTCATAGTGAACACGTGACAGGACTTTCAAAAACACATACACATATGTGCTAAATACTAAAATACTTGTACTTATAGTCTGTCTACTACTCAAGCTCTTCCAGTTGAGCATGAAGGGTTGGTGAGACAGCTTTCAGGATCATCCGGTGTAGTGAGTATATGCAAGGGTGGTGTGTATTCGGCCCATATCAAGTCACAATGTTCTGGGCCTTAATACGGGCCTAGGGATGTAGGTCCTCCCAGTGCTTGCAGCACAGCATCTCTGCTGGGAGTAGACATCTCCGACTGAACTGTAGCATGTGTTGATGTCTCACCAGATTTGGGTATGTCCTGCACTGCTCAGGTGCACTTCTCAACCCTAGTAAAGCTGAGCGCTCTACTCTACAAACCCCTCACTATAAACGTGACTCTCCTTTCCAAGTCTGTCAGCCATGTTGAGGGCAAGAAAGTAGGTAAGAGCAGCGGGATGGAGGAAGATGCCTGTTTGAGGAGAGGGTGGATCAGAATGAACACAAAATTTACTTTTTTCTTTTCCTGTATGTCATTTCAGGTTTTGTTTTGGTAGGAGAAGAACCTCTGCACACAGGGCGGAGGCTTTGCATAAGGGAGGGAGACTCCATACATGTAGTCCAAGACACAGAAGTGTTAAAGAGGAAAAAGGTCAAAGTAGCGATTGGTTCTGAACCTAACATATTGTGCTTATTTATCTTTTTATAATGCTTGCACTAAATCATGACTGTCGTACATGAGATATTGTGTTTAAGTAATGGTCCAGATAAGTAATACGATATTTTGGAACATATAAAGGTAGTTTTCTTTTCACTTGAGCACAGCATGTTAGTTAGAAACATTATGCAAATTAAATACAGTTGACTTAAGATGGTATGTAAGCACAGTGTGTTAGAGGACCACAAGTCATCATTGACTGTCTAACCACATAAATGCGGTAACCAAACTAGCAGCTTAGGTGAAAAAAGAGTTGACCAGCCATTAACTCATCTGCATACCTTCACCTCTGGTTTGCACCCCACCCGGGTCCTGGGATGTGGCCATACATCTATATGTAGCTCCATCGTATAGCGATGGTGTGTGTACACCAGCAGCCATCAATATTATCAATACATCTGAATTGCAAATTGAGGACACGAAAAGTGCATTTAATGATGGCTGGTAATAAGGAAGCAACTTTTATAAATGTACTATATCATGCCTCCTTACATGCAATACGCGTGGACTGAATTTTAGTGATTAATGATTATTTTTGATATGCTATCGTCGCAAATGTAGGCCTAGTGTGAGATGTTGTTACTTACCAATATGCCGCATGTTACCAAAATCTCCAGCAACCAAATGACATGTTAGAGGAAACTATCATGTGTGCTTACAGGAAAAGGCAGGGTACACATCAATGTAGCAGCCCCTGGCATCGCAGACAGTCTGAATGTTGACGGAGTGCCAGCCATGTCTGTTGCAGAAAAGGTGTGTTGTGTGATGAAGTGGCTGAAGTACCACATGGGTTCAGTCAATGGAACCAAGCACACAAGGTAAGTTGGCAAAGGCACAGATTTTCCTTGCCACCCATTGCCTTCCTGCCAGTGAGTGTTGCATGGTGGTAAGCTGGTGCACCCTTCTGTTTATGCATCTCAGTACATGATAGAAGGAAAACTGGCTTACCTGTAGATGCAAACTTTGTCAGAGGAGAGCCTCTGGAAAGATCCAGTGGGCCTGAAAGTGAGTGCAGAATGTATTTTGATGTAAGCTGGGATGGTACCAGAGCAGATTGAACATGATCCAGCTCTTGCTCCCAGGAAGAAACCAAGTCCAGGATTATATCAGGTGGAGAGTGCTATCTAGGAATTCATCTGTGCATCCCAAAGATGTTGAACCTTTACTCGCAAACCCACTCACTCCTCCTCCTCAAACAAACCTGCAAAGATGTTCACCGACAAAGCGAAGGGAGAAAAAGAGGTTTGGTATTATGCTCCTTTAGTATACAGTCAGGCCAGCTGCAATTGGTGATTGTTGAAATGAGTTTCTTTCGGATATGGGTGGTGGGGTTCAGAACAATCACTAAGGGCCTCATGTAGGTAAATTACATTTACCACTTCATAAATACCGAATCATACCGATTCGGTATTTATGAAGTGGTAAATGCAATGTAGGTAAAAAGTCGGTAAATATTACCGAATCGGAAAAATTCGGTAATTACCGAATCGGTATTTACCGATTCGGTAATGAGGCATACCTTCCCATTGATTCCTCATTGGGAAGGTATGCCTCATTACCGAATCGGTAAATACCGATTCGGTAATGGGGGGAGCACAGTCAAGGGTGGCAGGGTGTCACATTGACACCCTGTTGCACCCCTGATTCCTGCATGTGTGCACATGTGGCACACATACATGCCCTGAGGGCATGTATGTCTGCCACATTGCACACTTAAACGTGCACAAAAATGCTTTTTTTCACCTATTCGTCATTTACCACCAACCTTTAGTTGGTGGTAAATAACGAATCCCCACACCCACGACACACTCCCCCTACATCTCATTTCATGATTCGGTATTTACCGAATCGGTAAAATTACCGATTCGGTAATTTTACCGAATCGGTAATTTTACCGATTAGGTAAATACCGATTCATGAAATGAGCCCCCTACATCTCAAAAGCCAACATACCGGTCGGTAACGGTATATTTACCGAAAATCGGCCGTTACCGACCGGTATTGGGCTTCCTACATGAGGCCCCTAGTTCAATACCAGGTGTGTTGAACATGTTGTAATCCTTGTAATATATGTGTCACACAGTTGGTTATAAAGAACAACAGTTAAGCTGTAGAAAACAACTTTTTAGTTTCATAGTCTACCTATTTTTTTTTAACATTTATATTTAAAATAAACATATGAACACATGCTATAATATTTAATATCAAAAATGTTAGAAATTATTTTGTAGAAGTGTCATCAACTTTTTTAATGTTTCCCTATTCTTTATCATATGAAGAGCTCTGCACCAACTATGGAGTCTCTGTGGGGTAAATTACTATGACAAGTAAATCATTTATTCAAACTGTACAAATATTTTTTACCTCAATAGCAATAAAAATATATTTTTACATTAATTTTAATGTGTAAAAAACTGCTACAATGTAGCAATACTAAATTTATTTAAAACAAATTAAATTAATGTAAAACAAATGAAATTAATGTAAATATATTACATTAAAAAAATGCTCGTTAAAATAAAAAAGAAATATAAATAAAAAAGAAAAATATTTCTGCATTTATATTTATTAAAAGTGATGCAACCCATGACCCAGCTCTTCCTGTCCTGGATGGACTAGATGGGCCTCTGCGATGTCTGGAGGACCTAGCAAACCGAAACCAGTGAGTACACTCACACCTCAAAATCCTTCATTGACCTCTTACTCCTTCCCGCTCCCGATGTACTCTGAGTCAACTCAATCACCATCCTTCTGAGAGGTTTCTCAGACCACTCCCTCCTGGATCTTCCATATATGAGCCTGAAAATTACCCCATGGCTGATGTGGTGCTTCAACGCCTGTCACCTTCTTACCACTGGATTATAGTTCTACTTTGATTTGAACTCTGGCTTGGTTTCCTACCCCCGTGTCAGTCGATCACATTTTTTTTATCATCTGATCTCAAGCCATAAAAGCATAGAATAAAACAGTATAGTCATAAAACTACATAAATAATAATGAAAATATGCCTAAAAATGAGTCACTTGCATATCATAGGATCACAATAGTTCATATATCAAAAACATTAATCACACAGCCCATATAGGTTTCTGATCCTTATTGCACAGCAAACAAAGTTTAACACTGCTACACAGAGATCTAACACACATAGTTTATGCATATAAAGCAACACTTCTCTATGAGATCTAATCTTAGGTGAACAAAGAATTGGTCTCAGGAAGCGCATCCGGGGTTGAGAATATAAATGACAAAAGAGGGTAAAGTGCATGGTGCTTTGCTTTGATGAATTATCACAAGAGTTTTGAATTTGAATTTCATTTAAACAATTACTTGGTTACTTAAAACCCTTGCAATATTTACAGAATATATATTTACATAGAAAGTTAAGATCTCAGTAAAATCTTCATTTATCAAATATACCAATAAAATCTTCATTTATCAAATGTAACATATTAAAAAGTCTATTAGTTTCATCTTAAAATTGAAAAAGCTGGTACACGGAATCATTTCAATTTGAGTATATGCCCATAGGTTAAAATTAGCCCTAACGGCCTACCAATTTAATAATGTCATTTGATTGTAACTGATATATACATAATAAAACCAGAAATGCATAATGGGGCAAGTTCAAAAATATAATCTGTAATACCCAACTATTTCTAATGGAAGGAGGGAACGTAGGTCAAGAACATTTAAATTTGTTGGTTGTCCTTAAGGGGGTTCAGTTAAAGTCAATAGTTCAACCACTAGTAATGTTATGGGGACTCTAGTTTGCTTCTAATTGTTTGGTAAACAGTTAAATTACTTCTATGTCAAAAACACTGAGTGATTTTCATATTCTATAAGGGCCCGATTCACAGAACTAACTTAAGACAAAATCTTAAACTTACTACCATTTTGGTATTCACAGAAGGCACTTACTCATTTTGGTATTCACAGAAGGCACTTACTCATTTCGGTATTCACAGAAGTTAGGAGTCCTAACTTTAGGACTCCTAAATGCCTTCTGTGAATACCGAAAGTCTTAAAATTAGGATTTTTCTCAGTTTAGTAGTAGTATAGTTAGGACTCCTAACTTTAGGACTCCTAAATGCCTTCTGTGAATACCGAAAGTCTTAAAATTAGGATTTTTCTCAATTTAGTAGTCCTAAATTTAGGACTCCTAAGTTTAGGACTCCTAAATGCCTTCTGTGAATACCGAAAGCCTTAAAATTAGGATTTTTCTCAGTTTAGTAGTTGTAAAGTTAGGAGTCCTAACCTTACGACTCCTAAACTGAGAAAAATCCTAATTTTAAGGCTTTCGGTATTCACAGAAGGCATTTAGGAGTCCTAAAGTTAGGAGTCCTAAATTTAGGACTACTAAATTGAGTAAAATCCTAATTTTAAGGCTTTTGGTATTCACAGAAGGCATTTAGGAGTCCTAAAGTTAGGAGTCCTAAATTTAGGACTACTAAATTGAGTAAAATCCTAATTTTAAGACTTTCGGTATTCACAGATGGCCTTTAGGAGTCCTAAAGTTAGGAGTCCTAACTATACTACTACTAAACCGAGAAAAATCCTAATTTTAAGACTTTCGGTATTCACAGAAGGCATTTAGGAGTCCCAAAGTTAGGACTCCTAACTTCTGTGAATACCGAAATGAGTAAGTGCCTTCTGTGAATACCAAAATGAGTAAGTGCCTTCTGTGAATACCAAAATGGTAGTAAGTTTAGGATTTTGTCTTAAGTTAGTTCTGTGAATCGGGCCCCAAGTCTTTGCTCCACTTTCAGTAGAAATTTGACAAAACGGCAATTTAGTTGAGTGTCCCCTGGATCAAAGCAGGCTAAAATAGCCTGTCTTCTTGTTCGTATTCCTCTTTGGTTGAAAGCTTTTGTTGACAGTTGTTTTCTTTCTTCCCTTACAATATTGCAAGAATAGACCAAATGCAAAAGATCCTTCTTGCTGCTCCCACAAAGGCGACAAGTGACAGGTATACTACCGCGTTGCCATGGAGCCATATGTTCTTTGGCTGGTAGTAACCCCTGCCGATATCTTAAAAACTGCTGCTTAATAAAACTGGATAACCGGTGGCAAAGTAGTCTTGTGGTGAGACGGACTTATAATTGTTTAGTGTCATCCATCCATGTGCCCTTTGAGCTAGTGTAGCTTTATCTTCTGTTGCTGATTGAATTTTAGGAGACTTCTTTACTAAGCGTTTAAAGTCCTGTTGGTCAATTGCTGGACGAGACCTGTATGCTCAAGAGACTTTTGCAGATACTCTCTGCCTGGTGATATATGGCGATTCTGTAGCTCATCCCATAGCGTATAATTTAATGTGTTCAATTCAGCTTTCCTGATTTTATTCCAGCATGTTATTGTATATGAGCAGTGCCTGGCTAGTGATTGCTTGACAAGTCCAAATTCAAGCCTTATCTGGGCCGGGGAGGAATAGCTTGGTAAAGAAAATATAATCCTATAAGCTTGGGAGACTACGTTGTCCAACGTGGTTGCATCCTGCCCTCTTAAAGCCTCACTTCCCTATGTAATTTTTGGAAGGAATTTTGCTCTTATGACTTCCAGTAGGGGCGACAAAACCGGTCCAGCAACCTTTTTCTTCAAATTTTTAAAAGTTGTAGCTAAAACCAGGCCTTTCTTTTTGATTGCCTCCTTCTGTGCAGAAAAGTTCCCTTTATTGTCTATGATTACTCCGAGATACTTGTATTCAGCTGTATTTTTCAAATGCTCTTTACCCATAAACCAAGATTGTGCTTGTGTCTTCTTAGCGTTGTAACACATTGTTTTCATTTTCCCGTAAATAATCTGCAGGCCATTGGTTTGTGATTAAGTAGACATTGTATCAAGAAGTCGTTGGAGCCCCACCCAGGTGCGACTCACCAGTACCACGTTGTCGGCATAAAGAAAATATGATATTGAATTTGTCCCTAGTTTCGAGGAATGGGGGTTGCATGATTGCAGCATTTCCGTCAGATCCGCCAGAAAAAGGTTAAATAAGGTTGGTGCCAAAACACAGCCTTGTTTTAGACCTCGGGTAGTTTGAATTTTCCGAGAGAGGTGTGCCAGCTCCTATTTTAACTTGAACCCATGTATCAGTGTGGAGCATTATTAACATTTGTAAAAGATTCTGTGGTATGCCCCAGTTTGCTAGTTTCTGCCATAATTTCCCCCGGTCGACACAGTCAAAGGCTGATTTAAAGTCAATGAAACACAAATATAAAGGAAATTTTGATGCGCGAGCCGCATCCATGAGTAAAGAAATTGACAAAATATTCATGGTTGTACCGGTCAATTTTATGAACCCAGTCTGATTGTACGGAATTATGTTATTGCTAGAGGACCATGATGTCAACTTCTCCAGGACAGTTCCGGCGAAGTATTTAGCCTCAACGTCCATCAATGTTATGAGCTGATAGTTTCTACTCCCCCCTTTGAATATGGGAGATATAATTGACCCCTTCCAAGACTCAGGAATAGTTTGTATACTCCTAATCTCAGTAAATACCGGTGCCAGAATTTCAGCCCAAAGGTCTGGCTTATGTTTGAAGACCGCAGGAGATACACAATTTGGGCCGGGCCCCTTCTTTCCGTCCTTTCGTTATCTGTTTTTTGATCATTTCTATATTTGACTCCAATGAGCCCTTGTACTGCATTATTGAGGGAATTACCGGAAGACTCGTCAGTGAGTTTTGTTCAGATGGATCATTGAAGTAAGTTCTTAAATATTGGACCCACGTAGCCTCTGAAATATGAGAATTAATTCTTCTGCTGTCTGGGTTTAGGAGTTGGTTTATTGTGGACCAAGATCTAGTGCCATTTTTTAATTTTGTATCAAAAAGCAATTTTGCACATGGATCGTTGTCTTTGTCGCTTTGAATTCTCCATTTTAGCTTTTTGATTTGTTCTTTATTTAACTTCAGCGTTGCAAATGCAGTTAAGTCACCCGGCTTACTCCTAAGCATTCACAGTGCTTTGTTAATTTTAGATTTATATTCCCGAAATCTGTTTTCATGATTTGCAGTAGAAGCTGCTTTAATTATTTTGTTGTTACCTTTGGGTTTTACTGGTTTTGAATGTTTTTCGTAAATTATAAATATAAGTCGCTCCCACGTGTTTACTGCTGTACTTTCGTTGCTTGAAATTTCCTGGAGGGTATCCATTACAGTATCGTGCAATTGGTCAGCCCCCTACCATTGAGCTCTTAATACGTCTGCAGTTTATCAGATGTGCTTGGTCAGTTATTTCCTTTACATGCATTGAGCGAGTAATACATGGGGAAAATATAGCTTCTTGTGGGAGATGGTTACTACCAGTTCTGTCCTTTATTAGAAATGAGTGAATGTATTGAAATAAACTCAGGGAGACAAATGTATAGTCCAAACATGAGCTGGAATTACTAGAATAGAATGTAGCATTAGGTGGCTATCTGTTTGAAACCTTCCGTTTGAGGCCCTGAGAGATAGATGGTCAAGATCCTCCAGAAGTTGGTAACCCATTTTTGTCTATTTCCCTAATGTGTTACTGCTCTGGTCTGGTATTTCCCAACACGCAGATTGGGAGATTACTAGATCGTCTGCCGAAGAGCCCATTAGGTATAGGTTGAAATCCCCAGATACTATAAAGTGGGTCGCACTCTCTGTTTCCAGAAATCTTGTTAGTTCATGCACTAACTTTTTACTACCGTCAACTTTATTTTTAGGGTGGATATAGGTGTTGATCATAATAACTTCTGTCTCAATATTTTGGATATTTATAATACATTTGGTCGTATTCATTCCTGAGTCCTTTTTGTCCAAGGATGTTCCTAGGATTCCACTAGCTATCGTGAAAAAGGTAGCCAGCCCCCCTGAAGGATGCCCATGTTTTGCATGTTTTATGGCAGGTGTGAAAAAGCCTATATACCCTTGTATGAAGACGGATTCCACTAATCAAGTTTCCTGAAGGAAAATGATTTCAAAGGACGCTAGATAAGTATTTAACTCTGGATCAGCTAGTTTGGAGTTTAGGCCGTTTATATTCCAAGAGCACATGCGTAGTGGTCTAGCGTTGGGCCTTTTTTGATTCATTCCGCCTGGATTTTGTCATGGTGAAGTACGAGTGAGTATTATTGTTCTTACTATATCTCAAATGCCATCTCGCGGTTTTGCTTGGGCAGCCCGTTCTAGAATTCCGTTTGAGCTATTTGCAAAGCGCACTGTGTCTGTGGAGCCCTTTGCTCCCTTTAGTACAGAGGTGGTTTGTTCTTTCCTCGTGTCTCGTAACCCTTTTTGTCCTTGTGACCGTAGAGGCAGTGAATATCCTTCCGGTTGTCCAGGTATTGGCCTTTATTCCCCATTTTTGGAGTGCTGGGCCTTCCGCAAAAATTCTGTTCACTTGAGGACCACATGGTCTTTGTTACTTCACCGCCGGGAGCTGCGTCCGAGTTCTCAAATTGTATTCCATCCAAGTCTTTTGATGTAATATTACTTAGACTTGGAATAGCTGCTAACAGTCTTAGAATGTTTCCCCTATTTAGGATATCATGACTGCCTCTGGATACGTATTCTGGGTTCAAGATTAGAACTTGGGCTTTACTCAAATTCATTTTTTCTTCAGCTCGAAGATTTTCTAAGTTGGAACTTATTTTGATGTGATCTAATGTTTTGGGAATATTTACTTGCGAACTCCAGCTAGACGCCGTGGTGCTCATAGAGATGGAGCTGGAAGGTGTTTTGATGTGGTCTGGTACCATAGGAATATATTCTTGCTGGTTCGTGCCAGGTGCTGTAATGCTCGTAAGATCTTCGAAGGAAATAGCAGATTGAGCATTGGAGGAAGACATCAGAACTGGATTCGCAATTAGATTTGTAATCAAGGATTTTTCTGTCTGTGTAGAGACGTTATTTGTGATTTTTATAACAGGTACTTCGTTCCTTGAGCTATTTCTATCCCTTGAAGCTCTGTCTGTTGGAGATACAGTTCTTTTATCTAAAGTTACCTCAGTTTGAATTGTTATAGGCTTAGAGGCACTTACTTGCTGAATTAGATGAGTATCATGAGGTGCCCTATGAATACTGGCTACTGTTTGGATTTTAGTGGTCACAGTAGGTTGTTTAACTGACTTTTCAAAATTCAGCTCCAAATGGCGTGATGATCCCTTTTCCTCGTCTCCTTGTATTACCTCAAATGTTTTGGGCTCCACTTTGGTATCCGGTCTTTTTACGGTCTCAAATAAGGGATAGAGTTGCATAAGGCCCGTGGCTTTTGTTTTCCGTCCCTTTCTTTTTTGTGCGCGTCTATGTTTGTCATTTCCTAGTTTTGTTTCGAGCCCATCTTCCACTGTGTTGGGGGGTCCACATACTGGCTGCCCTTCTTTAATACCATTTTCCTTTGGGAAGTCCGTATTAGATAATAGTTGTATACTTGAATTATTCATTTGATTGCTAGTATCAGGAGTTTCCTCCCCCATGTGCTTGGGACAAGAAGAGTCCTTTTATCTTGTTGTCTGGTTGGCCGGCCTCTCAGGTGGTGTGCATTGTTTCACATTTGTTAATAGATCATTTAAGATTAAGGGGACCGATGCCAGTTTGTCGACAATTTTAGAGTAAGAACACTCTATTTGAGCGTAGGAGGAGCTGTCCTGCACCCTTTTTATAAGGCAATTTAGTTCTCCAACCTTACCATCGATCCCTACTATATACACTGTCATAGTATTCAGTAACGAAAGTTGGATATCCATCTTTTTAGACTGCAGTTGTAGTGCGTCAGTTGATAACTGGATCATACTCAGGAGGGATTGCCAAGCAGAAAATGTAGGAGTCATTTGTGATTCAATTAAATTTGTTTCCCTCTTACCACGTTCACAAGTACGAGTTGGTGACTTGTGGGGATTCTGCATATAAGCTGCAAGAATTTCATCACATTCTGGGGTCTTTAAATATGAGAGTGGCTCGCTACCTTTTGCTTCGTGGGGCTCTGAGGATACCGACTGTAAGGTATTATCTTGCTGAAGATTTGATTTTGGTGTGCTATTAGGAATCCTTGGGTTACTGGAGGGTGTAGGACTTCTCACAGTCGATTTATTTTGTGAGGTAATGAACTGCATGCCGTTGCTAGCCTGGGAGCAAAAAATGCTCTCATTTAGGTCCTCAGAGCCTGGTTGCAGATGTTCTGTCTTGGATTCTGACGGATTTAAGTATTGAGAAGGATTTGTTGAAGGCCCTGTTACCCCCTTTGTATGTAAATTTGAGGGTGAAGATTGTATTATTGGATGCTGGAGATCACAGCGAATAGGTTCGGGAGACAATTCACACTTAGTTGATGCAATAGACAGAAGTGGTGTTTGCAGGCCTATAAGATTGTCGTTTTTTGAAAACAGCGCTGCGTCCGCATGTTGTAAAAAGGCATATTTTGTATACATTTTGGGTTGAATGACATAAGTTGTTTGCCTAGGGTCCGAAAGATTTCCCTGCGAACCCTTCCTTCCGAGTGGGTCCCCTTGGATTGAAAGATCAATTAGAGGATCTTCGTTAGGCTGTAATTTTAAATTTCCTTAATGTTTGGCTTTGTTTTCGTTCCGCTTCTCCTAGATGCCCATTTCTTTTTTCCCAGTAGCTGACTTGTTCTTTTCCCCCAATTTTACTGGTTTACCCCTGACCTCCCCTGATCTCATAGTTCAAAATGCAAGATTGTAATCCAAGCTGATGATACACTCTCCGATGGGGAGGGCTTGCTCTCTCTGACCCTCTCCACTATTAACACTACTGCAAGGGGTCTATGAGGGGTCTGATGGGGGTCTGATAGGCACACTTGCTGTGATTGGAGCTGGTGCCGCTGTTGGTCCTGCTGGTCCTTCTCACAGCTTCTACAGCTTCTGGCGGGTTACAGCAGCTTTTGATGCACCGGAACAGGGCAAAGTAAGCAGGAAGGTCAGGTGGGGCAGAATTAAAGCAAGCCGAGACCGGACAGCCCTGCGCTGTAGCTGCGCCCACCTCCCTGCAGTCTGCGGGTCTGGCAAGTCTGCGGTCAGTTTCTCACCGGCTCCTAGGCGGCGGTGGGTGGCGGCGGGTAGCAGGCAGCAATGAAGCGCGGGCACAGTGCAGGTAGCGTGCAGTGCGCCCCCGGACCCCTTAGCCCGCCTACGTCCTTCCTTCTTCAGCGTCACAGGTTCTGCTTGCTGCTCGCTGCACACCGCTGCTTAAAACTGCTGCTTAAACTCGCAGTTTGTCAGCCGACAGACCCTCAGGTACTCCTCAGCTACTCCGGCGCTAGATCCTTGCGCCATGCTGCTCACAATGGCAGTATTAACAGGAGCACTTTGGGGGGGCAAACTCGGCTGCTCTCTGTCGCTCTCGACTGCCTGGGCCCCCGCGGAGGCAAAAATCGACAAAATCAGCGGGAGCCGATAGCCGCGAGGTAGCAATTCGGCGTCTTCCTAGCTTGCACGCTCGGCGCTCTGCAATCGGGAAAACGCGGATCACAAGAGTAATTTGGCAAGGTTGTATGCCAATCAACATACTTGGGAAAGGCCACTAATAAATTAAGAAAATTAAAACGAGACCTGATGAGCAAGAATAGACTTTTTGCATCAAAGATTGATATCAAATAAAAAAATCACAACCCAGCGATGTCTAATGGGGTTTATAGTTGGCATTACTACTTAATTTGTCAAAATGTGCCTGGTGTGTGGTAAATATTTAAATTACCTGTACTATTTTTATGCGGTAAAGTCTAGTAAGAATAACTCAGTCAAAATAAGAGGCAGAATCCGTGGTATTAGAGGTTCTGAAAAGGGCTTTATTCCTTACAAAGGAATCATAGTTCGAACTAGGCAATCTTATTCCATCACCACGAAGGTTCAGGAAGGGATAGGCAATACATTATTGACAATTAACAATATATATATGAAAAGCATTGCATTAAGACAGATGCAGGAGGCGTAACAGCTGATAATACAGATAAGAATACACATACGTAATGAAAATGGGCGTAATAACAGGCGTATACTAGAAACGTCATTTAAAATGATGTCACAAGTGGGTGGATCCATAAGAGAATCCTGCAGTGTCAGCAGAAATGTTTGGCAGAGATGCGCGCGCAGCCGCATGACGTGTAATTGACGTGCAACTAGAGGGTGAAGGGGAATTGACATTTAGCTCTACATGTGGAGACAAAAGTCTGGGGGGTCAGGTCAACCTAATCCCAAATCGTATCTAATATCTTTGTTTAAGGAACTGTGTTATCCAAAAGGAAAGGTTTCTCGGACGGAATCTATTCTATACTGACTGTTAGTGCATGTACAAGCGTCTATGTGTCTACATGAGATGCGAGGGGGCAGGAATCTTCCATGGTAACAGGGGCTATGAATTACTTGCATAAAGACAGCGAGGCCAAGCTCTTTGCTCGGTAGCTGGAAGGATGTTTACCTAAACTACTAGACAGGAATGCATTGGATGAGGAGCGGAGCAGATAACTTGAAGGCTGAATACAGTTTTTTTGGAAGGCAACAGGCCGCGTCAGGCACCGTTGGCCGCGCAGGGAGTAGGACAAAGTTCATGGATACGGATGCAGGTCCAAGCTGGAGCATTTCAGAGGCAGAAGCAGAAAAAGGCTTGTTGGCAGAATTCAGGGCCTGCTCGCCTGAACTGTGAAATGTGAAAAGTGAACCATATAAAGTCGGTGGCCAATCATACTTAGGAATGGAATATTCGACCCATTCATGGCGGATCTGAAAGAGGACATGTTGACGTTGGACGCACATGTATTTGCGTCTTCATAGCTGGAACTGGAGGGAACATACATGTACTTGTAGCATGTACATGGAGCCGTTGGGGTCTAAGATAGGGGACACAATTAACCATAAAAATTCATATTTCCTCATTCCCTCCTTGTCCCCTACGGACCCTTATGAAATATCCATCTTCATCAATCCATCAATCTGTTCATATAGCATCATTTGTTCTTCTTTCTTCTTCCGGGAACTTGAATGAAAATTCGAAGGCGGGATACACGATGTGGCACACAGACCACAAATCGCTGGCCCACATTGTAGACACAAGCAGCAACTGAATAGAATGAGAAAGCCAATACCTAGGAAGGATAGGATCCTCCATCCCCAGGCTGACAACACGCTCCAGAACCAACCGGACCAAGTCCAAGTGCCTGGATTCTGGTGTATCTGGCTTACGATCTTATGAAGTCGAGTTATGGCTTTATATACTGACGGCGCGTTTTCTGGTATGAAAACACAGCAACTTGATCCGATGACCCTACAAGCTCCGCCCCTATCGGCCAGGATGACGTCAAGGACAAGACGATTTTGAAGAACAACAATCCGCATTGCAGACTGCTCCTCTGTTAAGTTGCCTAAGGCGGAAGTAGTTTCATTCACTACTGCTTCAAGGGTTCTAGTTAATCTACGTATCAACTTACTATTAGTGACTGTACCTATGTAGGGAAAGAAACCTTTATTGAAATCTGTGTATTGCTCCCATGCTGTTTCGGTGTAGTCGACAATCGGGAGATCTCTCTGCTGTCTATTGTGTACTAAATGGGTATTCCTATGGTAATCAGGCGGGGCTAGGAAAACAGGTGGCAGAAGGAATGCAATGTAACAGGTACCATCCCAATCTAGGGGTAGGCGTATGTATGCGGTGTGACCACAGATGAAGTAGGAATGACGAGAAGCTCTAAACGTAGATTTGCCTTTATCACTGAATTCTATTACAGTGGTACATTTACTATGGCCCATGTGAATTGAACCATTCTTTCTTACACATAATTCGCCTCTAACTGGAAATACTGACATAGCGGGCAGGATTGGTGTAGTTTCAGATTCAACATTCAGGATCATGAGATTAAGTGTAAAGTTACCTAATCCATATACTTCATTTTCTAGATCAGTTCCTGTTCTTTTGGGAAGTCCCTCCTTGTTAGGGTAGCAGACTTTAAGTAAAACTAGGTTCAGGTTTCCCCAAACCCAGTTGTCTTGATAAACTACTGAATTTGAATCTAGGGAATTAATCAAACTAAACCATGCTCCACAGGAGCCATTGTGGGTGAATGGATATGGAAAGAGAGGCAGAACTCCCTTGTATTTCTGATAGGGAGGGAGTCGGCCACATATCCAACAATTTGTAGCATTGCTGGTCTGATGAGAATGATTTAACATACTAATGAATGTGTTGTTGCGTAGCGCAAATCTATAGGACAAATCATGCGGGTGTAGTTCGCTAAAAGAATGTTCGGCAGTAACATTGTAAGCACGCTTGGAAATAGGGTAATACATGTGTAATAATATACTGGTAATGATAATCAGAAGACTTAGAAAAAACATAATTAACAATGTCACTATGCAGTGACTACGA
Source organism: Triturus cristatus (assembly GCF_964204655.1). NCBI lineage: Eukaryota > Metazoa > Chordata > Amphibia > Caudata > Salamandridae > Triturus > Triturus cristatus. Next base: position 109,162,241 of record NC_140583.1, on the reverse strand, counting down.
AGTGATTTACAGTACGCATATTTTTTTAGCTGTTTCTGTCTATTTCTCTCTCTATTTCGGTCTAAAGGATACATGTCAGAGACAAATTCAACCGATTCACCTTGGAGAGGACTTAAACAATCAAATTGTCTGACTTGCTAGACCTTAGTTTCAGTTTATAGTTTTCCTTTTCTGTCTTGTCAACCAGGGGGAGTTTTGAGTCAGTCTGTGAGGGAATGCAGGGCGGATAATTCAAGTCGGATGATAGTCCATGAAATTTTTTGATATGGCTCGAGTGCAACCACCCTTTACGTCCCTCAATCTTCACAGCTGTCCTTGTGGTCAATAAGACGAGTTTAGGCGACTGCCAGCGAGGCTCCAGCGGGTTCCTTCTGTCGAAGTTCCTTATCAGTACCAGATCTCCCGGAACCACGTCATGGGGCTTCACCTCAGTGTTATCGGGAAAAGCTGCAGCTACCTGTGAACGACAAGATTGTAGTGCAGACATCAAGGAAGCCAGGTAATCTGTCAGCATATTACAATCAACATCAGTTATTTTACGGGGTATAGGCGTCCCCCACATATTTGGTGGTCTACCGAAGATCACCTCATACGGGGATAGCCCTGTTCGAGAGTGTGCTACCATTCTCATGTAAAAGAGCGCAACGGGTAAAGCTACTATCCAGTCGACACCTTTTTCTCTACATACTTTGGACAGTCTAATTTTCAAAGTTTGATTATGCCGCTCCACGAGACCTGCTGCCTCGGGATGTCGGACACAGTGGAATTTCCATTGATAGCCTAACAAAAGTGAAACATGTTTCATTAGCTCGGATGAGAACGGTTGGCCATTATCTGAGTACACGACACGGGGCAAACCATACCGTGGGAAGAATTCTCGAACTAACTGTTTGGCAGTAGTCGGGGCAGTGTAATCTGAGACGGGATACGCCTCTGTCCACCGGGAAAGAGCGCATACAACTACGAGGACATATTTGAATCCTCGACATCGTTCCATCTGGATATAATCCATCTGGAGGACTTCAAAAGGGTGATCGGGGGGTTGAAATCCACCCTGATCTACAGGTACGCCTTTTCCTGGATTGAACTGACAGCAAATCATACAGGTACGTACTTTCTGTTTAGCTGCTGCTCGCAAGTGTTTATTGAACCAAATGTGTTGAATACTGTCTAGCATAGCTTTCTCTCCAAGGTGCGCTGGACTATGTATTGTGTTAATGATGACTTGAACCATTGAGTCGGGGAGAAACCATATAGATTTTCCCTTCGTCATCCATCCTTGATCCGTTTGGATCCCTCCTAATTCAGTCCATCTCTTTATTTCTTCTGGTGTAGCATGTGTCTGTATGTCAATTACATCAAGGGCGGGATCCTTAACTGTCATGCAGTGTGTTGGTGTCGGAACTATTGTCTTTGTCGTGTCAGTTGTATGAGTCTGATTCTGAGCAGTCTGTTTAGCTGTTCTGTCAGCTAGATCGTTACCCTGAGAAATAATGTCAGTCACTTTTGTATGGGCTTTACACTTCATAATCGATATTGCAGTCGGCAGATGTATTGCATCTAACAGAGCTTGAATAAGAGGACCGTGCTGGATGTGGGCACCGTGAGAAGTTAAATAACCTCTCTCTCGCCAAAGCACGTCGAAGTCATGGACGACTCCAAATGCATAACGTGAATCTGTGTATATGTTGACTTTCTTATTTTTAGCTTGAATACAGGCTTGTGTCAAAGCGATGAGTTCTGCTGCTTGAGCTGACAAGGTATCTATACAATTTGTTTCAATAACTTCAGTGTCTGTTGTGACTGCATAAGCGGCCACTAACTCTCCTGTACTTGTTCTCATGCATGAACCATCTACATACAATGTCAGGTCTGGATCTGATAATGGAATATCTGCCAAGTCTTGTCTGGGTTTCGTCGTAATAGTAATGACTTCAATACAATCATGTGCCAATGGGTCTGTTCCGCTTACTGGCAAAAGTGTGGCAGGATTTAATGTACTACAACGTCTGATTTCTATGTGTGGCTGGAACAATGTCAATTCATAACCCGTCAGTCTTGCTATGGTCAAGTGTTGTGTTTGGGTCCGGGTCAAGAGAACCTCTACTGCGTGTGGTACTTGTACTGTCAATTGATGTCCTAACACTATGGCATCGCTTTGTCTGATTGCTAAAGCTGTTGCTGCGACTGATTTCAGGCACGCAGGAAGAGCCTGAGCTACGGGATCTAATGTACTGGAAAAATAAGCACATGGCTTGTGTGATCCTGCTTGTTCCTGCGTGAGTACTGACAAAGCAGTACCTTCACGTTCTGTAACAAAAAGTGTAAAACGTTTGTTGTAACATGGTGTTGCTAAAACAGGTGCTTGACATAAAGCTTTCTTTAAGCTTTCAAAAGCTTGCGTATGTTCCTGAGTCCAAGGGAGGACAGTTGATGTCGCTGCCTCCTGTGTTGTCAACTGAATGAGTGGTTTTGCCAGAAATGCATATTGAGGGATCCACTGCCTACAGTACGAAGTGAGGCCTATGAATGCCCGTACCTCCTTTTGTGTCTTGGGTGTCGGCATGTTAACAATTAACTGGATACGGTCGGGTGTAAGCTGTCTTCCCCCCTTGGACAGCAAGTGCCCAAGGTACACAACTTGCTGGACACAGAATTGCAGCTTTGAAGGGGACACCTTGTGCCCCTTGTCGGCTAGGAAATGTAAAACCGTCAGTGATGCTTTTTCACATTCAGGTTCGCTTCGGGCGGTGATCAGCAGATCATCGACGTATTGAAGCAAGGCAGTGTTAGCTGGCATGTGGATACTGTCAAGTTCTCTTTTCAGTGCTTGGCTATAGATGCTGGGGCTTTCTGTGAATCCTTGAGGTGCGCGTGCGAATTTAAAACTTCGTCCATTTAAACTGAATCCGAACAAATATTGGCTTTCCGGATCAATTGGGACGCTAAAGAAAGCGTTCTTGAGATCAATTACAGTAAAGAACGTTGCTTCTGAATCTATGGCTGTTAGCAATGAAGAGATATCTGGGACCACGGGGTATTGTGGTACAATGCATTTATTTAATTCTCGCAGATCAATAACTAATCGATATACTGGTGGTGCTTTTGGATCAGTTCGTTTAAGAATCGGAATTATCGGGGAATTACATATATTGGAGTCCGTTTCTACAACCACTCCTTGTGCAATGAGCTCGTCAATGATTTGCAGTAAAGCCAAAACAGCATCTGGCGGTAACTTGTATTGTCGTATTCGTGGTAATACTACTCCTGTTTTTAGTGTAACTCGATATGGTGTAATGTGCATACAACCTACATCAGTGGGGCCTTGTGCCCATAAATGTGCAGGTAGATTCTGTAACCGATGATCCATGTCTCTAGACACATAGTGACCTTTAAAGTCACGCAAAAATAGTCGTACTCCTTCCGGAGAACAACATATTACAGCTCCTAGAGCTTTCAATGTTTTTATACCTAACAAGTTTTCTGGGCATGATTTTGTGAGCAATAGATCTGTAGTCCGTGTTAATGGACCGACCGTTAATGCAAGCGGTTGCGATACTTCATTAATAGTGGGCTTTCCTGAAAAACCAAGGGAAATATTTTGTGAGCCTGAGAGGGGTACCCCTGGGACTTCGCTGCGACGGATAGTGGTTCTGCTTGCCCCTGTATCGAGTAGAAACTTTCTGTCTTTCCCTAATACTTGACTCTGTACGTAAGGACCTTCTTGATCTACGGGAACCTCAATAAGGGGTGGGCCAACTTCCCTCTCTAGGCTATTTCATGTGTAGCGCTGATACTCTGGATAGTCATTTTGTGCATACTGGTACATCTGTTGTGTCGTGTTTTGTGTTGCAGCAATAGGCTGTGGCTGTTGTTGTTGTTGTTGTTGTGGTTGTGGTGCGGTCTGTTGTGGAACTGGCATAGGCTGTATATTCTGAGGTACTTGTTGTTGGATCTGATCCTGTCTAGGCGGACGTGGTCTCTCTTTCGTTATACCCGTAGAGATATTATGTTTTAGAACTGCGCAATCGTGTATATAATGACCTGGCTGTTTACAATAGTTGCATGTCCCTCTAACAGGACCTACTGAATCATTGGACTGTGTTGTACCCTTTTTATGACCATCAGCTGGAACTGACTGCGCAACAAGCATTTTCATTTTCGTGTCTTTCATACGTCTTTGTTCATGTTGTTGTTCTTCTCTAATTCTATTGTGATGATATTGTAACATTTGTAACATCTGTGACGGTGTGTTACCTTGCCAGGTACTCTCGAATTTTAATACTCTACCTTTAACTTGGGGCAGGGAATTCTTAACTAATTTTGTCACGAACAGATGTGGATACGACTCACTACTTGCTTTTATGCCACTATTAATACCAAAACATTTTTCAAATCGGGAATAGAAATCACTAGTGTCTTCATCTTGTTTTTGTTTACAGGCTGAAATTGCACCCCAGTTTCCCTTTTTCGTAGTTAATAAACGTGGTAGTACCTGTACTAATAATCCTGGTAATGCTGTAGTCTTTTCCCCAAGCCCTGAACCTGCAGCTCGGGCTTTTTCTTCGTTTTCTAATGCTGTCCACTCTATCTTTTGGTCTCCCACCTCCCATTCCTTTTCTTTGAGTTTCTCGTAAATACCGGCAGGCAATAAAACCTTTAATATTTTCATAATGTCAGGATAAGTATACTCTCCCATGAGTAACATGTCTTTTATCTCACGGTGGAAACCTGCTGGGTCTTTGTCATGGCTAGGTACTACTTTCTTCATTTCTAATAATTCAATTTTAGTTATGGGCGTGTACACAAACACGCGTTTAAAAGTATTGTCTTCGCCTCTGATTGGGTGCACTTCGCGTAAGGGATTCTGTCTGTCTATGTGATACGTTTTTCTTTCCAACTTGGGAGGAACTGAAACATGTTCTGGGCATACGAAGACAATGTATTGGTGTCGATATTCTAGAATTTCTTTAATTAAATCAGTACCCGAACCTCTCCATTTATTCGTGAGTAATTCTATCAATATATCCGGTAGGGGACCAGGATCGGAACGTTGGCTTTTATACAATATAACGAGGTGCTGTATCATGTATATACCAGCTAAACGCTGTTCGTCTGGGGTAAGATTCAAAAACGTGTGTGCTAACGCATCATCACTGTATTTTTCAGAACTGTCAGCCCATTGTACTGCTGATCTGGCTAATTCTTGTTCATCCATAGAGTCGAGCATATGATACCCCCTTCGGTCTCGGAGTAATTTATCAGCAGCCTGGAATAAGTGTTCAGGGGACTTCGTATTTAGCATAGGGGCTTGAAAATGTCTGTTACATTCTGGATGTATCGGACGTATCGGGTCATTAAAGTATCTGGTATTGTTACAAGGTCTTCCCCTACCTACATAAGCAATCGTTTCTAATTGTCCTGTGGGCATTTCTGATTCTTCCTCCTCCTCTCCCTCTGATTCAGTTTTGTCTGCCTCCGATCTGGCTTTATGTGTTCGTTCTACTTCCTTGCGGATCTTTCGGCACATAGCTACTATACAGGTCTGTTTGTCGTGTTTTCCCTCAGATATATTCTGACCCCATCTGGTAAGGACTTGCATTTCATCCTGATCTACCTCGGACCTATCCCTGTCTCTGATCAAGCAGTTTATGAAGAAGCGTAACAATAGTCTCTGTACATCCACTTTCTGGTATTCCATGGCTTCGTCAATACTTTCAGGGCCTTGCCCTGTTTGGACAAAGCGATATATATTGTCTAAATGTTTAATCATTCCTGGTAATGTCGTTAAATACGTTGAAGCTCGTCGTATACGTAGTGATGATAGCAGCATTCTGTCATTTTTACCGGGCACTGGATCATATCTACAATCTATAAGATGTTCCTTAAACATGTCGGACGTTGCTATTTGTGGTGTACGTTGGTTTGCTAAATCTCTAAGAGACGATTTACTTCGCAATGGTGGTGTGGCAAAAATTGCTGCCGCACCTCCTGTCGCACCTTCTGAGGTGCTAGGCATAAAAGGGTTTGTGGGATGTAAGGTAGAAACTGTGGATGCAGGAAAAGTTGGATTGTGCGGAGGAGTTTGTGGTTGCGGAGTTGGGGGCGGATGATCTCGGCGTTGAGCACCATCGACAGGTGGTGTGTGTGGCGGAACATTAACATATTCGGGAGCTACATCGTCTAAATAGGAGGAAAGGAAAATATCTTTTGCGGTCTTGGGATGTGCTTTAATCGGGAGTAATGGGGGTGGCAAATCTTTCGGTATTTCCGGGGTGGCCTTAGGTAAACCTTCGGCCAAGAGAGGATACATACCATTCATAAGAGTGTTTCGTTGCCTGTCTACTTGTTCTGTTTTTACTCGGGTACCTTCCTCAATTAATATATTTTCTCGGGCTTTATTTGAGTTCTCCCTACTTTTCTCTTCCAGTCTGAGCGCTTTCTCTGTGCGCCTATGCGATTCTTTACGCCATAGTTCAATGGCATCTTTCTGTGACTGTCTGGCTTTCTTTTTCCATAATTCTTCTTCTACTCTCATGATGCAATCTGCATCCCATGTCCCAGCTGCGGGCCATCTCTGACTCTCTGCTAAATCCTTGGTGTAGTCCACCCATAAATCAAGATATAATACGGCATCTAGGCCATGCTTATGGTACATAAAATACCCTGGAGTATCCCTAGGTGGAATGGGAACAGCTTCTTCGAGTACTCCTTTTCTAGTTTTGATCTGTCTTAATTTTGAAAAGAACGGCATCTTTAAACCTTGCTACTTGATTCTTACTCAAACTGGACTTGAACACAATTAATACGAAAAACACAATAATGAACACTCATTCATACCACAATTTTTGAACACAGTAAAACATTTAACATTTAACATTTAACGAACAATGATAACTAAGAGATAACTAACTACTGACATAATACTAATACTAGATAATACTAGATTATATACATGAACATACTGGATATACTGCTAAACAGTACAGATACACTGCTAAAACAGTGCAGACCGGATCTGTGTACCCAAACCCGTCAGGACCGGCACAAACCAATGTGCACGTCTAACTGCCTCCCCAGCAATGGTACTCACCGGGTAGCACGGAACGGAAGGCCTCGGAACTGAACTGAACTGGACCGGACTGGACTCGACTCGACTCGGAACTTCGGAACCTGGTGGGCCTCTGTATACCTCGGATCTTGCTCTCTCAGCTAGGCTCTGGTCGGGATACTTCGCACTTCTCACCGCCTCGTCTGGGTGTTGATCGCAGCCTCAGTCACCCCCGCTTGGCCAGAGGGAGATACAGGAAATCCTGCGGGTACGCGTTTTTGTCCGTTCAGCTGTGGCAGGGGACCGGGCCTGCAACGCACCTCCGGCGCGTGAGATGAGAAAGTGTCCCTGTTCGGGCGCCAATTTATGTGGTAAATATTTAAATTACCTGTACTATTTTTATGCGGTAAAGTCTAGTAAGAATAACTCAGTCAAAATAAGAGGCAGAATCCGTGGTATTAGAGGTTCTGAAAAGGGCTTTATTCCTTACAAAGGAATCATAGTTCGAACTAGGCAATCTTATTCCATCACCACGAAGGTTCAGGAAGGGATAGGCAATACATTATTGACAAGTAACAATATATATATGAAAAGCATTGCATTAAGACAGATGCAGGAGGCGTAACAGCTGATAATACAGATAAGAATACACATACGTAATGAAAATGGGCGTAATAACAGGCGTATACTAGAAACGTCATTTAAAATGATGTCACAAGTGGGTGGATCCATAAGAGAATCCTGCAGTGTCAGCAGAAATGTTTGGCAGAGATGCGCGCGCAGCCGCATGACGTGTAATTGACGTGCAACTAGAGGGTGAAGGGGAATTGACATTTAGCTCTACATGTGGAGACAAAAGTCTGGGGGGTCAGGTCAACCTAATCCCAAATCGTATCTAATATCTTTGTTTAAGGAACTGTGTTATCCAAAAGGAAAGGTTTCTCGGACGGAATCTATTCTATACTGACTGTTAGTGCATGTACAAGCGTCTATGTGTCTACATGAGATGCGAGGGGGCAGGAATCTTCCATGGTAACAGGGGCTATGAATTACTTGCATAAAGACAGCGAGGCCAAGCTCTTTGCTCGGTAGCTGGAAGGATGTTTACCTAAACTACTAGACAGGAATGCATTGGATGAGGAGCGGAGCAGATAACTTGAAGGCTGAATACAGTTTTTTTGGCAGGCAACAGGCCGCGTCAGGCACCGTTGGCCGCGCAGGGAGTAGGACAAAGTTCATGGATACGGATGCAGGTCCAAGCTGGAGCATTTCAGAGGCAGAAGCAGAAAAAGGCTTGTTGGCAGAATTCAGGGCCTGCTCGCCTGAACTGTGAAATGTGAAAAGTGAACCATATAAAGTCGGTGGCCAATCATACTTAGGAATGGAATATTTGACCCATTCATGGCAGATCTGAAAGAGGACATGTTGACGTTGGACGCACATGTATTTGCGTCTTCATAGCTGGAACTGGAGGGAACATACATGTACTTGTAGCATGTACATGGAGCCGTTGGGGTCTAAGATAGGGGACACAATTAACCATAAAAATTCATATTTCCTCAGGTGGAGGCTACGCTGTTTTCCCCTGAAAGCCTCTTTCAAAAAGGATGTCACAATTGACTTTATATCTCTCTGGTTGAGATATAGGTCAGCAAAACCCACATCCGTAATCCTCTTTTAATGTAATTGATTCAGGGGATCATCAAAGCATGCTCCAGGGAAAGTCAATCTTCCAGTACGGGAAACAACCTTTACAATGCAGTCATTACATTACACTACCTTTACACAGCAGTCATTACATTGCAACATCCTTTACATCGCATGTCATTACAACGTAGCCATTACATTGCATGTCACTACAACGCATGTCATTACAACGCATGTCACTACAACGCAGGTATTACATCACTAGTCATTACATTGCATTCCATTACAACGCATAGTACCCTTACACTATCCAACACTTACCCTACTGTTGCACTCACTGGAGTTAGAATAGTAATTTTTACCCCTATACTATCCAACACTTACCTTAAATGCGATGTAATGGTAAGCATTGTAATGGTATGCGTTGTAAAGGTATAATGCGATGTAATGGAATGCGTTGTGAATGTATTTTCTGAAAATGCGATGTAATGGCATGCGATGTAAAAGAATTCGTTGTAAAGGATGTTGCGATGTAAAAACTGCATTGTAAAGGCATGCGTTGTAAATGTATGCGTTGTAACATCATACATTCTTCCAGAACAACTTTTAAAAGTGAAGTCCCCCTGTTAGCCCAAAGTCTGACCCAGAGTACCAGGATACTACTTAATCCTGTCCTTCAGGGGGTACGGACCCACCTCAGAGTGGTACATGAAAGAGGGAGTGGCTTGGGGAACAACATGAATTCTGTGCTTGACCTTATCGAACGGGCCGGCACCTTTATACCCCCTCACCCAGCTCCATACAAAGCTACGGTAGTGCACTTACTTTTGTGAATGCTAATCATCTCGCGCACCAGCTTATGCCCTAGCCAGCATGCAAAGACAATATCGCCTCCACTATCCTTTTTAGGACTGGATAACCCTATTGAAAAATAGACTGTGCCAAGTTAAATTATGGTCAAGAGGGATGCCTTAAATATTAAAAGTCTTGACCTTTTGAATTTCCGTACCACCCGGATATAACGTTTGAGTTTAAAAAAAGTGTTGAGCCAATACTCACGAAGGATTTGCTTAGATTGGTTAGTAAATATAGCCGCCCCATTAAACTGTAAACAGAGTCTAAAAGACATTGTAAACCTCTTGAGATAAGGGCTCCATCGTCGGCATTCAATAAATCAGACAGTGCCCATGACTTCACTTTGAGGAGATCTTTCCCTGCTTTGCACAGGATCTATTCAAGGTTGTTAATGTAAATAAGAAACAATAAGGGGCCCTCACAAAACCCTATCTGACCCCCATGGAAGGTTTAATTTCAGAAGAGAGTTTGTCCTCTGTACCACACCTGACCAGATCAGACAATCCCAGGGCATCCTCTGCACATGTCAATTGTGGCTAGGTCCATTCCCCGGGGTCTTCTGGGCAGCCAGCAAGGCCTCAATAAGAGGGATTGTGAACGGTTACCTCAGGCAGCAGAAAAATATTAAAATGCACCATACCTCTGAACACAAAACCCAAATCCTACAGATGACGATCTCCACTACCAGATGAAACGTCCTTGTGCCACCGGGCGACAGTATGCCATGGAGGGGGCCAGCCAATGATGGCATGCCTTGACCCAAAGGGTGTACGAATACTGAGATAAATCCAGAAAACTTCTATACTGACGATGGAAATGAGGTTTTGAAGTATGGGAGTGTTTTGGGGCATGGAAATGGTTAGGGACATGGGGTGTTTTAGTTATTGCATGCTAAAGGACAATGCTGTATGTGCTTTCTGTCATGTTTGTGACTAAGTATCCCATCAATCTAAATCAGTCAACATGAGAAGGAAGAAGAGAAGTCTATGTCAGTATTTCCCTTTCATGTTCTGCTTCTTGAACACAAATTGGTCTTGAGTTAAACTTTCTCTTATGTGTTTTTACTCAGATGTTAGGATACTAAGGGGCAGTGCATTACACACTTTATAATGAATAGTACCACTATGAGTGTATTCGATATTTAAGCACTTTATCTATATTCTGGGGAAATTTGTTTATTGAAGGTGTGGAGAGTACAGTGTGTCACTCGCTGGTGGTGAAGTGCGAAGTCGAATGCTGGAGACCTCCACTCCGAAGTACGAGCTATCTCTTCCCGAAGCCACCATGCCAGCGGAGACCCCTCTTGTAAGTAGATGCCAAATGAAAGAAACCATGTCTGGTGGAGGAAAAATGAATCAGCACCAACACCTCTAAAGAATGAAATTCCCAGAGAGCAGGATGTTGCAGAGAAGATCAAAAATACACATGGAATAGAAGCAGGGAAAGGGACTAGTTAGAAGAACACAAACTAGCAGGGTGCCTGAATCCAAGAAACAATTCTGATGCACCATTCCTCAATGATCTCACCCTTAAATACCCTCACAAAACTCAAAAGAAAGAAAGTGACCCAGGAATGTCCTGCCACCATGATGGATTTTGAATTCAGGGTTACACAACATTAGCAGTCTGCCATCTTGGATTGGGAATTATTAAAAGTTCCCAAGATGGCAGCCACTACCACAGAATGCCAAGGAGACCTGCAGTAGAAGGCAGGACGTGTTGGACCCCCACCCCACTTTGGTCATCAGGCCACAAGCACCTCAGGTGAGCCTCTGAACCGTACCCAGTAAGTGTTCTACTGAGCCCTGCGTCCCACGAGTCGCGCATATACAAAAATCAAAAAGTGGAGAGTTAGATCTGGGGGTCTCTAGTTGGCAGAGGTATACACCTTAGACCAAATAGGGACCCTTGCTTCTAGTCAGGGTACAGGGACACACACGGTAGATAACCCCTGCTCACCCTCTAGGTAGCTTGGCTCGAGCAGACAGGCTTATCCCCAAGGCAATGTGTAAGGTATTTGCACGTAGACACCACAATGATCCCCCCTCCGCACACCACAAACTTAGACCACACAGGTGAGTTATATCAAAAATAATATATCTTTATCTAGTTTCCGCAGTTGAAGGCAAGTATCACAGGTTTACACAATATTCGCTTTCTTGGTTGGTCGGGATCGTAAGATGATAGTCTCTAGTCTCTTGAGTGATTCGATACTCACTGAGAATGAATCAGTTTGTAGGCTCTCGATGTTTAGGCAGCTACGTTGCTCCGGCAGTGTCGCTGCGCTCGTTGTACAAGCGCTCCTCGGGCTGTTCGGTGCAAGGATTCCACAACTCCCTCGACGAGCCCCCAGTGACGATGTCGACGTCACCGGAGTCAGCCACTCACAGCGCGGCTTCGTAGAGCAGGGAAATACGACTCTCGATCTGCTTCAGGCCTCCGGGTCGCGGCAAGGCACGTGCCGATGAGCACGTCGATCTTCTTGATGCGGCAACCGGTGTCGGGCCCGGTTCGGTGCGGTACTCTCTAGCAAGACAGAGAGCAGCCAGCCCACCTCACAGGCAGATGTTGAGAAGCTTGGTAGAACAGTCCACGGTCCCTGCGGCACACAGCAGCGCAGGTGGGACACAGCAGAGTCTTGAGTTCTTGGCAACCTTTCTATCCCTGGGTTGCGAAACAGGAGGCCAGCTCTTCTCAGGCCCTTGGAGATTCAGTTGAAGACACAGCACACAGCAAAGTCTTGTTTGGTCAAGTGGATAGGGTCAGCACACAGCAAGACCCCTTCTTCTCCTCAGCTTCAGTTGCACAGCAGAACAGGTCAGCCTTTAGAGCACACAGCACGGCAATCTTCCTTTAGTTCTTCAGCGGTCCGTCTTTCAGCAGAGGTTCCTCTCGATGGTCGAATCTAAAAATCTGTTGTCAGGGGTCTTGTACTTATACCCCTAGAAGTCTTTGAAGTCTTTGTGCAAGTGGGTCCTGAGCCCGGTCTGATCCAGTTCTGGGTGTTGTTGGAGCACTTTGTTTTCCTGGCCTCTACATTCTTTTCAGAGCGAGGGGCAGAGTCGTCAGCCGCCCAGCAGGAGGTGGAGCCAGCAGAGTGGCAGGCAGGCACAGCCCTATTCAATCCCAGGTGCTATCTCCTCCCTCCACTCTCCTTGCGATTGTCGCCATTCAGCAGAGGGCTAACTCAGCCAACCTCCCGGGGGATCCCCAGTCCCTGTCGCTCTCAAACCAGACAGTCAATCCACAAGCGCACCCAGGCACACAGAAGGGTCAGACAAGAGAACAGCTACTCTCTAAAAAGTACTGTTCTCCAACTCAGGATTTAAAAACAATCTCTCCTAAAAGATGTGTTATTAAATGCTGAGCTCAGGGATATCAAACACTCATGTCTTATCTTGTTCGTATGAGAAGATAGGCGGATAGCCATTGGCACCCGCCTCCCTCATGTTAGCCTATGGAACAAGATAACCTTGCAGTAGTGAACACACAAAATGGCCGGTGTTCACTACCAGAACATGTTACCTGCACTAGTACATGCTCTACCTTCTACATACACTGCACCCTGCCCAGGGGGGTACCTTGGGCCTTCCATAGGGATGACTGACGTGTACGAAAAGGGAAGGGTTAGGCCCGGCCGGTGTGGACACTGGCCAGGAGGACATGGCAGTCCGGGGACTGCAGGCAGGCCTGCGGCGGCAGGCCTGAGACACTGTTTTAGGGCTACACAGGTGGGTGGCGCAATCAGCGCTGCAGACCCACTAGTAGCATCTGTCATCACCAGCCCTGGCACACACAGTGCACTTTACTAGGGACTTCATGGTGATACAGATATGCCAATCAGGTATACCCAATCAATACGATATTTTACACAGGGAGCACTTACACTCTGGCACTGATTAGCAGTGGCAGAGTGTCCAAAGCATCTAAACCAGCAAAACGAAATCCAGCACAGCATCAAAAATCCATGTAGCAGAGGCAAAAGATAGGGGAAAAACCCACGCCAAGGATGTCAGGTCTAACACGTGTCCCCTCCAGCTGAAAGCGGGGAGAACTACCCACCCTCTTGGGAGTTCTCATCGCTAAGGCGGAAAAACCTGGACAGACCATCAGCATTGGCGTGCTCTGTACCGGGACGGTGTTCCACCGTAAAGTCCATTCCCTGTAGGGAGATGGACCACCTCAACAGTTTTGGATTCTCACCCCTCATCTGCATTAACCATCTGAGGGGCCTGTGGTCGGTCTGAACACGGAAGTGAGTCCCAAACAGGTAGGGCCTCAGCTTCTTCAGGGCCCAGACCACAGCAAATGCTTCCCTTTCAATAGCGCTCCACCTCTGTTCCCTGGGAAGTAGCCTCCTACTAATGAAAGCTACGGGTTGGTCCCCGCCCTCGTCGTCCATCTGTGAGAGTACTGCTCCCACGCCTTGTTCTGAAGCGTCTGTCTGCACTACGAACTCACTCGAAAAGTCAGGCGCCTTAAGCACCGGTGCTGTGCACATTGCAGTTTTCAGGGCATCAAAAGCAGTTTGACAGGCCTCGGTCCAATTCACTTTCCTGGGCTGATTTCTAGAGGTTAGTTCCGTCAAGGGGGCAACAATGGTGCCGTATCCCTTGATGAACCGTCTGTAATACCCGGTGAGTCCTAGAAAGGCTCTCACCTCTGTCTGCGTCTTGGGGGGTTCCCAAGCCAGAATGGTATCGATCTTCGCCTGTAGGGGCGCCACCTGGCCGCTCCCTACCTGGTGTCCAAAATACACCACTGATCCCTGCCCTATCTGGCACTTACTGGCCTTGATAGTGAGGCCTGCCTTCTGCAGCGCCCTCAACACTTCACAGAGGTGTTGCAAGTGTTCCTCCCAAGTGGAGCTGAACACAGCAATGTCATCCAGGTACGCGGCGCTGAATTGCTCCAGCCCGGTCAGTACCCGGTTGACCAGTCTCTGGAAGGTGGCAGGGGCATTTTTCAATCCAAAGGGCATGACCCGAAACTGGAAGTGCCCCTCTGGCATTGAAAATGCCGACCTCTCCTTTGCCCCGTCAGTTAAGGCAATCTGCCAGTACCCTGAAGTCAAATCGAAGGTGCTGAGGTACCGGGCAGCTCCTAACCGATCCACGAGCTCATCAGCTCTGGGGATGGGGTGCGCGTCAGTCTTGGTGACCGCATTGAGCCCGCGGTAGTCCACGCAAAACCGAAGTTCTGACGGGCCACCGGGTGTAGCACATTTCTTGGGAACGAGGACCACTGGGCTAGCCCAGGGACTGCTAGAGGGCTCAATTACCCCTAACGCCAACATCTTGGAAACTTCTTCCTTGATGCTGGCCCTGACCTTGTCAGCTACTCTGTAAAACTTCTGTTTCACAGGCAGGCTATCTCCAGTGTCCACATCATGGACGCACCAATTGGTGACACCTGGTGTCAGGGAGAACAGGGAGGCAAACTGACCCAACACCTGGCGACAGTCTCGCTGCTGTTCTGGGGTCAGGGTGGGCGAGAGGACCACACCATCCACTGACCCGTCTTGCTCCTTGGTTGCCAGGAGGTCAGGGAGAGGATCACTATCCTCCTCCCCACCGTCGTCTGTAGCCATGAGCATCGTCACTTCAGACCTCTCGAAGTGGGGTTTGAGGCGGTTCACATGCAAGACTCTAAGGGGCTGCCTAGGAGTCTTCATGTTGATCATGTAGGTCACCTCACTCTTGCGCTCTACCACCTCATATGGCCCGGTCCACTTGTCACGGAGCGCACAAGGCTCCACCGGCGCCATCACCCACACTTTCTGCCCGGGATGAAATTCTACCAGAGTGGTATTCTGGTCGTACCATCTTTTCATCTCCTCCTGGCTAGCTTCTAGGTTCTCCTGAGCGAGCTTCCTGAAGCGCTGCGTTTGGTTGCGGATGGCCAGCACATAGCTGAACACATCCTGGGGGGTTTTCCCACGGGATTTCTCCCACCCCTCCTTCACCAGTGTGAGAGGTCCTCTAACAGGGTGGCCATACAGCAGTTCAAAGGGGCTGAACCCTAAGGACTTCTGAGGCACCTCCCTGTAGGCAAACAACAGGCATGGTAACAAGACGTCCCACTTCCGTCTCATGGGCTCCGCTAGGCCCATAATCATACCTTTCAGGGTGCGGTTGAACCTTTCAACCAACCCATTTCCTTGAGGGTGGTAAGGAGTGGTGAACTTATAAGTTACTCCACACTCCTCCCACAGAGACTTCATATACCTAGAGATGAAGTTGGTACCCCGGTCGGAGACCACCTCTCGGGGGAACCCCACGCGGGAAAAGATCCCCATCAATGCACGGCCCACCACGGGTGCTGTGATTGTCCTGAGAGGGACTGCTTCCGGGTACCGAGTGGCGTGATCCACCAAGACCAGGATAAACCTGTTGCCTAAGGCGGTCTTGGGATCCAGGGGCCCTACGATATCAATGCCCACCCGCTCGAAAGGGGTGCTCACTACAGGAAACGGCTGGAGGGGCGCCACGCACTTCCCTCCGCTCTTACCACTGGCTTGACAGGTTTGGCAAGACTTACAAAAGGTACCGACGTGCTTCTTCATCTGGGGCCAGTAGAAGTGGGTGACAAGCCTGTGATAGGTCTTGTCTTGCCCCAGATGTCCTGCGAGAGGCACGTCGTGAGCCAGACCCAGTAAGAAGTTCCTGAAGCGCTCGGGTACCACCAGCACACGGGCTGCACCGGGCTCAGCGAACTTAGGCTCACTATACAGTAAGTCATCCTCCCAGTAAATCAAATGTTCCTTGGACCCTAGGCCTGCTGCCTGGTCTGCAGGCTGCTGCCGCACACCGACGAGAGAAGGGCACTCCTTCTGAGCCTGGCAGAATTCCTCCCTGGAGGGGCCACCCTCTTACTGCCAATGGGTCAGCTCAGGCAACTCCCCCAGTTCGGCCACCTGCTCCCCTGTAGGTTCCAGGGCATCCCCCTCAGGTTCTGCTTCCTCCTGGACCGTGGGAACAGCGGGGGCCGGTTTCCCGCGCCCTCTGCCCCTTCCTCTCCTGGCAGGTTCCTGGGCCATTGTTCCAGGCTCCAGTTCTACTAATCCACCCTTACTGGCTGTCATGGCACGTGTGGATACACAGATCCACGCTGGCAGTCCTAACATCTCCAAGTGAGTTCTGTGCTCTACGTCCTTCCATGGAGAACTCTCCAGGTCGTTACCCAACAGACAATCTACCGGCAAGGCATCACTGACACAGACTTCCAAGGTACCAGAGACTCCCCCCCATGTAAAGGGAACACGCGCCATCTTGCAGAGGCGAACTGAAGTGTCAGCTGCCACTACTGGGCGAAGCACATTGGGAATGACTTGCTCTTCAGACACCCACTGACACCTGACAGATGTCACACTAGCCCCGGTGTCTCTCAGAGCCTCTATCTCCCTCCCATTGATGGTCACCTTTTGCCCGTATTTCTTAGTGTTAGCGGGTATCAAGGTATCCTGGACCATCTCTTGGTCTCCTAACGAGACAAGGGTCATCATAGCTAGTCCCTCTTCCCCACTGGAAATCAAATCCCCTCCCAAAGCTACACTAGCTAACCCTGAGACTGGAGCAGCAGCTGGTGCTGGGGATTTCTTGGGACATTTAGGGGCGATGTGCCCCACTTCCCTACAAGCATAGCAAGTAGGCGGTGGTCTGTTGCCCTTAGGGGGCCAAGACCTCTTCGGCTTGGGGGCTTGGGACTCCTTCTACTGGGAACTGTTTTGGGGCCCTTTAGAGAACTCCTTACTGTTACCCTTGTCCTCCCCACCTTTCTGCTGGGGACCCTGTCCACCCTTGGCTGGCATACTTACCACCCCTTTGTTGACCCTGGTGCTAGTCCAGCGGTCTGCCTCTTTAGCAAGCTCACTGGGATCAGTTAACTTGCTGTCTAAAAGATGCTGGCGCAGCTCTGGAACACATAGACTACTCAAGTGCTCCCAACTAATCAAGTGACACAACCCCACATAATCAGTAACTTTGCTGCCCTTTATCCAACCTTCCAGTGCACGCGTGTACATACTCACACACTCCACCCACGTACTCGAATCAAGTTTCGTGAAGTTCCTAAACTTCTGGCGGTACTGTTCTGGTGTAAGCCCATACCTGAGGCATAAGGCCTCCTTCATCGTGGGGTAGGTTAAGGTCGCTGCTGCTTCTAAGGGTGCTAAGACATCCCTCCCAGAGGCCTCAAAATGCTTCCACAAACCCGCTCCCCAACTCTTCTCAGGCACTTCACTGGTTGTGCGCTGCCACCATTCGGACTGGACGCCACTTGTTTGGCTTTAATGTCCAGCTCCCTCATGCTCAACTCATGAGCCAACTGGAGTTTCTTCTCTTCCAAAGCGAGAGCATTCCTCCTCTCCTCCGCCTCTTTCTCACTGTCAAGGCGCAGTTTCCTTTCTTCCGCTTGAGCTTTGAGCTTAAAAAGTTCAATCTCATGGGCTCTAACCCTCTGGTTTTCCTCCCGCTCCTCTGGAGAGAGGCTCCTACTGGAAGGCGCGCTACCAGCCCTAGACGCTGGCCTATTCACTGGCAGATCATCGGATCCAAATCCGTGCTCCGGTGTGCCATCCCCTTCAGTAGTTTCCTCGGTTGCGCCATTCTTGGCCTCCCACCAGGCCCTTAGAGCTTTCTGTAGCTCCGTCTTGTTGGCGCTGCCCTTCGCTGGGCATCCAAGCTGCTTGCAGAATTGCTTTAGTTGCTCCTTCTTATACTCGAGCAACTTTTTCACTTCGAATTGCAATTCCGACTCCTCACCTACTCCATTCAGAGACATGATGCTTCGTCGATCCTCCAAGAATAGTCTTCGCAAAAACTTTGTGCGATGCAACTGCTTACTAGATTAGTGATGTACGAAGAATCACTGCAGGTCAAGTGCAAATACTGGTTCTAATCCGCACCGCTGACCACCAATGTTAGATCTGGGGGTCTCTAGTTGGCAGAGGTATACACCTTAGACCAAATAGGGACCCTTGCTTCTAGTCAGGGTACAGGGACACACACGGTAGATAACCCCTGCTCACCCTCTAGGTAGCTTGGCTCGAGCAGACAGGCTTATCCCCAAGGCAATGTGTAAGGTATTTGCACGTAGACACCACAATGATCCCCCCTCCGCACACCACAAACTTAGACCACACAGGTGAGTTATATCAAAAATAATATATCTTTATCTAGTTTCCGCAGTTGAAGGCAAGTATCACAGGTTTACACAATATTCGCTTTCTTGGTTGGTCGGGATCGTAAGATGATAGTCTCTAGTCTCTTGAGTGATTCGATACTCACTGAGAATGAATCAGTTTGTAGGCTCTCGATGTTTAGGCAGCTACGTTGCTCCGGCAGTGTCGGTGCGCTCGTTGTACAAGCGCTCCTCGGGCTGTTCGGTGCAAGGATTCCACAACTCCCTCGACGAGCCCCCAGTGACGATGTCGACGTCACCGGAGTCAGCCACTCACAGCGCGGCTTCGTAGAGCAGGGAAATACGACTCTCGATCTGCTTCAGGCCTCCGGGTCGCGGCAAGGCACGTGCCAATGAGCACGTCGATCTTCTTGATGCGGCAACCGGTGTCGGGCCCGGTTCGGTGCGGTACTCTCTAGCAAGACAGAGAGCAGCCAGCCCACCTCACAGGCAGATGTTGAGAAGCTTGGTAGAACAGTCCACGGTCCCTGCGGCACACAGCAGCGCAGGTGGGACACAGCAGAGTCTTGAGTTCTTGGCAACCTTTCTATCCCTGAGTTGCGAAACAGGAGGCCAGCTCTTCTCAGGCCCTTGGAGATTCAGTTGAAGACACAGCACACAGCAAAGTCTTGTTTGGTCAAGTGGATAGGGTCAGCACACAGCAAGACCCCTTCTTCTCCTCAGCTTCAGTTGCACAGCAGAACAGGTCAGCCTTTAGAGCACACAGCATGGCAATCTTCCTTTAGTTCTTCAGCGGTCCGTCTTTCAGCAGAGGTTCCTCTCGATGGTCGAATCTAAAAATCTGTTGTCAGGGGTCTTGTACTTATACCCCTAGAAGTCTTTGAAGTCTTTGTGCAAGTGGGTCCTGAGCCCGGTCTGATCCAGTTCTGGGTGTTGTTGGAGCACTTTGTTTTCCTGGCCTCTACATTCTTTTCAGAGCGAGGGGCAGAGTCGTCAGCCGCCCAGCAGGAGGTGGAGCCAGCAGAGTGGCAGGCAGGCACAGCCCTATTCAATCCCAGGTGCTATCTCCTCCCTCCACTCTCCTTGCGATTGTCGCCATTCAGCAGAGGGCTGACTCAGCCAACCTCCCGGGGGATCCCCAGTCCCTGTCGCTCTCAAACCAGACAGTCAATCCACAAGTGCGCCCAGGCACATAGAAGGGTCAGACAAGAGAACAGCTACTCTCTAAAAAGTACTGTTCTCCAACTCAGGATTTAAAAACAATCTCTCCTAAAAGATGTGTTATTAAATGCTGAGCTCAGGGATATCAAACACTCATGTCTTATCTTGTTCGTATGAGAAGATAGGCGGATAGCCATTGGCACCCGCCTCCCTCATGTTAGCCTATGGAACAAGATAACCTTGCAGTAGTGAACACACAAAATGGCCGGTGTTCACTACCAGAACATGTTACCTGCACTAGTACATGCTCTACCTTCTACATACACTGCACCCTGCCCAGGGGGGTACCTTGGGCCTTCCATAGGGATGACTGACGTGTACGAAAAGGGAAGGGTTAGGCCCGGCCGGTGTGGACACTGGCCAGGAGGACATGGCAGTCCGGGGACTGCAGGCAGGCCTGCGGCGGCAGGCCTGAGACACTGTTTTAGGGCTACACAGGTGGGTGGCGCAATCAGCGCTGCAGACCCACTAGTAGCATCTGTCATCACCAGCCCTGGCACACACAGTGCACTTTACTAGGGACTTCATGGTGATACAGATATGCCAATCAGGTATACCCAATCAATACGATATTTTACACAGGGAGCACTTACACTCTGGCACTGATTAGCAGTGGCAGAGTGTCCAAAGCATCTAAACCAGCAAAACGAAATCCAGCACAGCATCAAAAATCCATGTAGCAGAGGCAAAAGATAGGGGAAAAACCCACGCCAAGGATGTCAGGTCTAACACGGAGCACTCAGGACATTGACCTCCCGACACGGTAGGTTTAAGAGGCTTGTCATCAATGTCCAATGTGCTAGTAGTTCAATGACCATATTTTTCGGATAGTGATCTAGTTTTCAGATTAATGATGGACAGGGGCACTACATGAGGAGGCGGATTGTGCATCTTTGTCAGTAATTTTTTCATTTTTCATTCTGATGCTAAAGTGCAAGTTATTTTTCAATTAAACTCTTAGCGTTTCACTACTGTTATGGGTTTTTACTTCAATGTTTCACTATTTATTGTCAGTGCAATATTGACTTTGAATTGGTGCTATGGTGGGAGATTTTGAGATCAATTCACTTTGTCTGTATTCTGGGGCAGCTTGTTAATTGAAGGAGGCATGGAAAGTACTCAGGGGCATATCAGCAACAACCGGC
This sequence comes from Triturus cristatus, assembly GCF_964204655.1. Classification (NCBI taxonomy): domain Eukaryota; kingdom Metazoa; phylum Chordata; class Amphibia; order Caudata; family Salamandridae; genus Triturus; species Triturus cristatus. The sequence continues at coordinate 109,141,181 of NC_140583.1, read as the reverse complement.
GATAATTATCGCTAAGAGCACTTAGCGCTAGGATAATTATCGCCGGCTAGCGTGGATTTTTATGGCTGAGATAGCGTGCTATTAGCAACGCTTATCTCAAAAGCGATAAAAATCCTAGCGCTAACTGCCTAATGTGAGATTATCGCTGGAAACCCAGCGATAATCTCACGCAATCTGGTGTTAGCTTGTTGATAGGGACTCACAAACTTAGCCATGATATCCTCCTTCCATAGGATATCATGGCTAAGTCAGTCCTGAAGCAGGCGTAAGGAAAGTAGCGATAACAGGGGTTATCGCTACTTTTCATGACGCTATGCTTCATAGCGTGGGGCTTGATGATAGGAGAAATGTCGCTTAGCGACATTTCTTCTGTCATGTCAGGTCAGGAACGCCCACTTTGCATCTCATTAGAGATGCAAAGCTGGGTGTTAAGAATAGGTGTGCTAATGCAAGGTTTCACGCGTTAGCGTGACCTTGCTAATTAGGCGATAAAGTTATCGCCGCTTTTCGGCCGAAAACGGCCGCAAAAGCGGCGATAATTTTCTATTGCCGCCTTGTAAATATGCCCCCAAGTAGGTGTAAGAAGTGTTGTTCATTTTTCTATATTGTAGCTCTCATTGGATCTAAACCTCCAATAAAAACCGTGTGTAAGAAGTGTTGTCATCGCTCTCCAAAGCACTACTGATTCACTCTGTCTGTACTCTGGTGAAACTTGTTTATTGAATGTGGTGCTTATAAGAAATGTTGTTATCGCTCTCGAACACGCTACTAGTAATTTTTAGAGGTTAATGGTCTAGTTTTTAGATCAATTAGGGACTAGGGGATTATGTTATAAGGTACACCGTACATTTGTGCCAGCAATTTCTTTATTTTTGTACTGCTGGACGGTGAGTTTTTTTTCCAAGATAAACTTCATTTATGTATCTTCTGGCCTGAGATTTTAAGAGGGATGTGTGAAATTTGAGTGATTTTCTATTGTGGAATCACACAAAATGTTAGCAAAACTACACAGAATGCAAATCTGTTACTTAGTGCTGTATTTTAGTGCGAAAGGCAACCATACTTCAATTTTTCACGCGAGAACGCATTTCGCGGCAATACATTTGTGCAAAAAAAAGCACTGCAAATAATAGCTGCACGTCTTCTGCTGTTCCTTTGCATTCAGGTACATTTGTACCATTAATAGAGCGTTCACAGTAATTGTTCACTGCCATTTGTGAGTAATTATATGATGTGGAATAATGGAGTAAATTTGGACAATTCACAGGATAAGTGCGTCACAAAATTCCCAAAATTACAAAATATTTTGGCGTGAATTTAATTTCGCCCAGGCCTCATTTTCACTCAGATCTTTGCTACTAAGGGGCAGTGCAAATATGACTTTGGATTGAATCATCCTATTTAGAGCATGTTTGCTACGGATGTAGTTCATCTGTATGCTGGAGTTACTCGTTTATTTGAAGGAGGCATGGGGGGTATGTAGTGGGTGTAAGTTCCACTGTCAGGACAAACCTGTGCCAGAAGATTTCACAGGATCAGATGAATGTACCCAATTCCTCCTAGTCCTGTATACACAGAAAGACTCTTACTTTCTATAGCAATGGAAGTCAAACTTTTTGCTGTCGAGGCCCACTGGTCAAACCTTTTTAGGCGGAAGGACCCCTTCTGACAAAATATTCTAGAAACTGGTTCTCCTCATCCTCAACATCTATCGACAACCATAAATGCTCATGTTAGACCTGGCATCTTTTGGCATGTAGCCCCTGTTTTTTTCCTTTATGACCTCCTAGTTTTGACTCTGTTTTAGCTGGTTCAGTGTCTCTGCACACTTTCTCACTGCTATTCAGTGTTAAAGTGCAAGTGCTCCTATTGTCAAATGTATTATGGATTAGTATTTCCATGATTGGCATGTTTTACTTACTAGTAAGTCCCTTGTAAAGTGCACTGAGGGTGCCAGGGCCTGTAAATAAAATTCTGATGGTGGGCTGCAGTACTAATGCTGCCACTAACCCATGCAGCCCTGAAAAGGGTTATTAGGCCTACCACTGCAGTGTCTGTGCGGGATGTAACTGCCATGTCAACCTGTCAACTGCACCCACTTGCCAGGCCCTAATCTTCACTTTTCTTACATGTAAGTCACCCCTAAGGTAGGGCCAAGGTACCCCTGTGGGCAGGGTGTCGTGCATATTAAAGATAGGAGATATACTGGTGTGTGTGACATGTCCTGAATTACACTGTGTCTCACTTTTCACCATGGAAAGGGTATCTGTGCCATAGGATAGAATGGGAGTTCACTTATAACATCTTATAAACAAATCTTCCCATTGGGATAAGATATAGAAATGGGTTCTGTCTTTGACAATACCACTTTTAGCCATCCTATGTGTGTCTGCTGGGATTGTGGATTGACTGTCTGGTTTTGGAGTGACGGGGGCTGGGGATGTGCATTCTTATCAGACAGCCACTGGGGGGGTCAAGGTGTGTCCTGCCTTTCCTGGATGAGTCAGGGCTGGGCTGAAAAGACCAGGGCTGTATTTATAGTAGTGGACGGACATTTCCTTACACCTGAATTGGCCTGATCTGCCTTGGACAATGCTGACTCCACCTCCTGCCAGGAAGCTGGGCCAGAGAGGAGGGAACTGGTTTGGGCTGGGCACAGGCACTCTCTGCCCAAAAGCACAAAGAGAAACTGAGTATAAATATTCTGGCCCAGACCCCAGAACTTTAGAACTCGTTGGAATCAAGGAACCTGCCAAGAAGAAGAGCTGCAAGAACTGCCAAGAGGAGTACTGCAACATTGCTGTGTTGTTGCTTCTGCCCGCAGTTGCTGCTTCTGCCTTGGGCAGTGAAAGGACTGGACTGAACCTTCTTAACTTGTTGCCGAGTATCTCTAAAGGCTTGAAATAGAGTTTGCCTTCTGTTCTGAAGTCTCATGGACTGCAAAGACTTCACTGACCTCTGGGTACCGCCTCTGGAACTGTGGTTTCACTTGCCACAGAGGGGGGAAAGCAACTGACTCTGTCACTGACTCCGTCGCTGGCTCCTTGTCGTGAAGGCACCGCTGCATTTTGCACTGCAACCATGGTCTCACTGACGATGGCCGTCGAGCTGCTGCTGGCACCCTGACCTGTGGGCACCGCACTCCGCACCGCCTCGCTTCACTTTGTCGCCCAGGTCTCACCGACACCGTCGCTGACTTCGACAACCGTAACCGTACCGTGGCTGGGGGCACTGCTCGTGAGTCTTGTGATACACTGCCCCGTCCCACACCGCAGTCCGGACTGACCGGCGCCAGCTCCCCACAAAGTGCATATTTTTAAGTACTGTGTGTTGGATTTTAATCGTTTGGTCTTGCTTTGAATATATAAATCATTGGATATTTGTCTAAACTGGTGTGGTGTCCTTTTGTAGTGTTTTTACTGTACACATTGCCTCTGAAATAAGCCTGACTGCTTGTGCCATGTTACAAAGGGGTGTGCAGGGGTTGTTCCCGTAGTGTATCCCACTTACCCTGACTAGACAAAGGTCTTAACCATTGCCAACTAGAGACCTCCATTTTCTTACAGCTCCCAATTAACACGGCAAATTGTTTTTATGGTGGGGAAATGATATTAGACAGTGTTTAGCAAACCAAAGTTCATTGAGCATAGGGGTGTAGCCAAAGGTGTAGCTAAAAAAAATGGGCCTCATTTATGAGGAATTAGCGTAGGGCAGCACTGCAAGTCTTCTAGCGGTGCTGCCCTATGCCAATGTGAAAGGGCAGGAATGCAGCGTACTTATGAAATACAGTGCATTCCTTTTCCCTTCACATATTGCTGCCTAGCACCAACGTAGGCAGGATTGTTTTTGTAGGGGAAGAGGCACCTACCTTCACCAAATCAATCCTGAGTGGCGTTATCCTATTTCTATGTGAGCTGCAGAACGCAGCACACATGGAAAGATGAAAAAACGAGGAGAAATGAAAACATTTCTGCTTGTTATGCCTCCACTGGGGAAGCATCAGTTTTTGGAGCTGCCCCAGGTTTACGTGATTTTTTAAATATGGGGCAGCATCAAAATCCATGGGCTCTACGTAGGAACCCCACACAAAGCCCATGAAACACCTCCTTGTTGCAGAGTAAGGCAATGCAGTGACTTGCGCTGCTATTTCTTACTCCATATCTATGAGGCAATGCAGAGCCATGCAGGGTGACTTTGCACTGCCTCATAGGTATGGTTGAGATGCTTATGCCACCGGAGCATCAAAAAAAGTGACGCTCTGGCGATGCAATCCTCTCATAAATAAGCCCAAAATGTTCTGTATGTTTTTTAGGTCTTTCACATTCAAGTATCTACATATGAAATAAGGGGCAGCGCAAATGAAAAATAAATTTAAAAAGTTATTGCTCAGTGGGAAATGCACTGTAGTACATTATGAAACCTCTATCAGTTATTGCACTGCAGAGGTCTGTGTGTAACCATAGAACCACAGAATTAAATCTTGATTGGTGCAGTGGAGAACAGTGATGTGTATTTTTAGTGCTAGCCTGTGACCGAAAGCACTGTGAGCACTGTGAATACGTAAGTACATTTTTTATACTTGCATTACACACTGTGTAAGATAGAATGCTGCAAAACATGTGAATAGTTTTAAGATAAAATGGTGCTTTCAAAATGTAAGTTTTAATAATACCAGAGCGTATGTGATGCAGTTTTCTTTTTTTAAATAAGTGTCACTTCAACACCTCTTTAGGGGCACTAAGGGTTGTGTAAATGCAGTTAAAATTAAAAGCTAGAACTTCCCAGCCCGGTTCTTAACTCTTTGCACTTCCACTAAAAAGACACATCTTTGTCTTCACAAAGAGCCAGAACGGCTCCCACGCATTCTTTACACGTGCAGACTAACTGATAAGGCACATTTGCCTTTCATTCAGGCAAGCTACTAATAACGATCTCAATTAGCAGTCCCAGTCTTTTTGCAGAGACAATTGAAGCAGGGGAATCTGCAAACCCCTTCCTTTTTACCTGCACCTAAGAGTGAGTGCAACAAGGAAATGCACACGTTAATGATCTATGACAAAATATACAATCCTACTGTGCGAAAAATACACCTTGTTAGCTCAGAGAATTTGCTTCTCTTCCTATTTAAAAAATTTAATAAAATTAATAACATACATTCATTGAAAAAATTGGGTTGTTGGTTGACTGTGGGTACTACCCGTAGTCAAACACCATCCACAATCCTGGTCAGGGTGTCAGGCAACCCTTAATTAGCCTTTGCTCACCCTCTGGTAGCTTGGCACAGAGCAGTCAGACTTAACGTAGAGGCAGTGTGCAAAGCATTTGTGCAACACTTCAAACATTACAACAGTGAAAACACCACACAAAAAGATACCACACCAGGTTAGAAAAATAGAACTTAATTGTATAAATAAAACAAGACCAAAAGAAGAACTTATGATGTGAATTTTAGACAAATAATCTGTAAAATAGCGCTAAAAAGAAATACGCACTTATTTTGGACATCTGGTCGCACCAGACTGGGATAAAGTCAAAAGCTCAGGCCGACCGCGATGGAGCACGGGCCGGATACAGGCTCAAAGGGACGCAGCTGAACAGAAGTAGCTTATTCCTGGCTGCATTGACGAAGATGCGGGGTACAGCTGAGCGATGCGTCTGTTTTTCCATGCAGTAGGGTTGATGCATCGATTTTCTCCATGCAACAGCGGCAATGCGTCAGTTCAAAAAGGTGATGCACCGGTTCCAAGGTGCAGCGGTTGAGGAGGCGATGCATCTGCTTTTTCCATGCAGTAGAGGTTATGCGACGAACTGCTCCATGCAATGGCAGCGATGCTTTGGTTCCAAAACAACGGTTCTAAAGGCGATGCGCCCGTCCTGTTCCAGCAGAAACTTCTATTCTGCTCTCGCATCTTTGGCCATTTCCAAGGGTCCAGGACTGGGATGGCACCACTTGGTCGGACAGACTCACAGATTGCAGAGTCCAGGTGTAGGAGCAGGATGATTGGAAGTCTTTTATGTCCCTGATACTTCAGATCAAGAGGCCAGTCAGCTAGTCCTTGGAGCCACTCTGGGTTCAAGTGATGCAAGTCCAGTCCTTCTCACCCAGACTAGAGAGTGCAGAGGGGCAACACAACAAGGTAGGAGTCAAGCCAACAGCAGGCCTGCAGAGTTGCAGGCCTTTCAGCAGCATAGCAAGACCTGCTGACCTTCAGGAGACGACTCAAGACCTGGCTATTCGACCAGTAGTGGCAACCCCCCGCCCCCGCCCCCCCCTCCTCTCCCTCAGTGCCTTGAGACCCTCACGGGTAAGTGGTGCGCTTTACAAATCTTGTGATTGATTGATTGATTTTTCCTGCAGGGTGGTCCAGAAGTGTGCTGAAGATATGGTGCTAGAGGTCCAGTACTTATACCCAATTGGGCTTAGAACTGGGGGATACTTCACAGACAGGACCATGAAGTGCACAGAGGCCTCCCTCCCTGCCTTGGCTCCAGACTTACTACAGAGGGGTCTTTGTGTGGGGACAGGACACAGCCTATTCAGGTGTAAGTGAGGCTGGGTCAAGTTCCTCACTCCCATCTTCCCAGGATGACCCATCAAGTCACACCTAACCTTCTATTTCATGTGGCTGTCTAGGGGGCATACTTTAAGCCCAGCTGCCACCCACCCCAGACTAATCAGAAACAGACACCAGGTATCAGATGGCTAAAGTAAGAAAATGCCAACATTCTAAAAGTGGCATTTTCAGAATTGCAATTTAAAATTCGACATCACCATAAGTTGCGATTTTAAATTGTGGTTCCAGAGGCCTCAGACTTGGAGGCCTTATCTCTTTCCAATTGGAAATTGTGCTTATAAAATCTAATAAAGTTATCCCAATGTTAGCCTATGGAAGAATTAAGCCTTGCAATAGTGAAAAACGAAGTTTGGAGTATTTCACTACCAAGACATGTAAAACTTAAAAGTACATGTTCTGCCTTTTAAATACATTGAACCCTTCCCACTGAGTTATGCAGGGCCTACCTTTGGGGTGACATATGCATAAAATGGGATGGTTTGGGCCTGGCAAAAAGGCTGTTTTGCCAGGTCGATATGGCAATGAGATCCTGAGTGATGGTTATAGCGCAACAAACGTAGGTGGCACTATCAGTGCTACAGGCCCACTAGTAGCATTGAAATTACAGGCCCTGGGCACATGTAGTGCACTTTACTAGGGACTTATAAGTAAATTAAATATGCCAATAGAGGATTAGCCAATATTACCATGCTTAGAGGAGAGAGCAAATGAACTTTAGCACTGGTTAGCAGTGGTTTAGTTCTCAGAGTCCTAAACCCAGCAAAAATGTAGTCAGTAAAATGAAGCAGGTAGGCAAAAGGTTGGGGCAAGATCACTATAGGGCTGTCAGCTCTAACATGTGTCCCCCCAGCTGAAAGTGTGGAGTACTCTTCAGTGAGCTCTAAGAACCTGGAGAGACCATCAGCATTGGCGTGGTCTGTCCCAGGGCGTTTCTCCACCGTAAAGTTCATTCCCTGTAAGGAGATGACCCACCTCACAGTTTGAAATGTTCACCCTTAATCTGCAGGTGCAATGTGAACCAGGAAGTGAGTGCCAAACAGGTATGGTCTCAACCTCTTCAGAGCCCACACTATCATAAAGGTTCCTCTTTCAATGGCAGTCCACCTCTGTTCCTGTAAATGTCACTTTCTACTAATGAAGGCTACTGGTTGGTCGAGGCCCTCCTCATTAAGCTGTGCTAAGACCGCCGCTATGCTATCCTAAAAAGCGTCTGTTTGCACAATGAATTTTTTGGGGAAATATACAAAAAAACATCAATGTCATCCTTAGAGTCATGTGCAATGTGCAATGTTAAAAGGCACGTTCCCCACTAGCTTCTCAGTTGGAAAAGTAACTTCAATCAACCAGTTGTTTGTTAAGCGTGACTATTCACCCGTCAGGTTCTCAAGGCACTGGGAGGGTGGAGGGGGTGCAGGTTCCAAGCCATCAAGGAGGGGGTCTGTCAAAGACCCAGGTTTTGAGGTTTCTCGCGAAGATGGGGAGCTATGTTGTCTGTCCTAGGTGGAGCGGGAGGGCGTTCCACGCTCTGGATGTGAGGAAGGAGAAGGAGCAGCCTCCCGATCTGGTCTTTTTTGTGCGAGGGACCATGGCGTAGGAGAGCTGGGCTGATCGTAGGGTCCTTTGGGGTGCGAGGATATTGAGTTGGCTTTTCAGGTATGCTGGTCCGGTGTCGTGGAGTGCCTTGTGTGCGTGGATGAGAATCTTGAAGGTGATTCTAGCCCCAATGGGGGGCCAGTGGAGTGTGTGCAAGTGCTAGGAGATGTGGCAGTGTCTTGGCAGGTTGAGGACCTGTCTTGCAGCGGCATTCTGGATGTTTTTGTTTATTCTGGCCTAGAGTGCGTTGCCGTAGTCGAGTCTGCTGGTGGCGAGGGCGTGAGGGACAGTCTTTCTGTGCTCAAGGAGGATCCATTTGAAGGTCTTACGTAGGAGACAGAGGGTGTGGAAGCAGCAGGATACGACGGAGTTGATCTGGCGGTTCATTTTGAGCTCAGAGTCCAGGATGATTCCAAGGTTGCGTGAGTGGTTCGTGGGGGTTGGTGGGTTTCCGAGGGCGGGGGGCCACCAGGTGTCATTCCAGGCAACAGGGTCTGGGCCTAAGATGAGTACCTCTGTTTTGTCGGTGCTGAGTTGTAGGCAGCTGCTTTTCATCCATCCATTTGGCGACGGCTTCCATGCCTTCTTAAAAGTTGTGTCTGGCGTACAACACAATGTTGAGTCCGTGGGTTCTGACGATGGGAGCGAGCTGAGCCATGTAGACATTGAAGAGCGTGGGGCTGTGGGGAGAGGATCCATTGGGGACTCCGCAGGTGGTAGGTGTAGGGTTGGAGAAGAAAGGGGGGAGTCTGACCTGCTGCATTCTGCCGGAAAGGAAGAAGTGGATCCAGTGGAGGGCCTTGTCCTGGATCCCTGCGTCGTGGAGTCTGCGTATTAGGGTGCGGTGAGAGACTGTGTTGAATGCTGCTGAGAGGTAGAGGAGGATGAGGGCTGCTGTTTCTCCTCTGTCCAGTAGGGAGCAGATGTCATCTGTTGCATCGAGGAGGGCGATTTCTGTGCTGTGTTTTTTTTCTGAAGCCGGATTGGGAGGAGTAGAGGAGGTTATGCTCTTCGATGAAGGTGGCGAGTTGGCTGTTGATGGCTTTCAAATGACTTTCGCTGGGAACGGGAGTGGGGAAATGGGTCTGTAGTTCTTGAGGTCAGTGGGGTCTGCAAGGGCTTCTTCAGGAGGGGCTTGATCTCAGCGTGTTTCCAGTCGTCGGGGAAGGAGGCGTTCGTCAGGGAGCGGTTGATGGTTTGGCAGAGCATGGGTGCGATGGTGTCGGTGGCTCTGTTAAAGATGTGGTGGGAGCAGGGGCCCATGGGGGCCCTGGAGTGGATTGACTTTATTGTCTTCAGTGTGTCTTCGGTGGTAAGGGCTGTCCAGTTGTCAATCGTTGGCTTCAGGGTGTCGGGGTGGCTGGTGTGGGTTCAGTGTGGTGGTTGTCTTCGTCGAAGTTATAAATGTTCTTGATTTTGCGGTGGAAGAAGGTGCTGAGTTTGTCGCAGAGGTCTTGTGAGGGAGGGATGTCAGTAGACTCGCTGGTGGGTTGGGTGAACTCCTTGATGATACTGAAGAGTTCTTTGCTGTTGTGCGCGTGTGTGGAGATTCTGTATTCAATTGCTTTTTTTCTCTTTTTTTGATGAGTTGGGAGTGGGCGTTGGTGGCGGCTCTGAAGTCGATGTGTGCCTCTGTGGATTTGGAGTTCCTATAAGCCTTTTTGAGGCGGCGGCATCTGCATCTGGACTCTCGAAGGTTGGTGGTAAACCATCTGGCTTTCTAGGCGTGAGTGTTGTTGTTTTTCTTGAGGGGAGCTATGTGGTTGACGTTGTCGGAGATCCATCAGTGCAGAGTTCGGGCTGCTGTGTTGGGGTCGTCGTCTTCCGCGATGGTTGGGGTGGAGTTGCTGAGTGAGGAGGTGAGCTGGTTGTCGGTGATTTTGGTCCAGTTTCTTCGTCGAAGCAGGTGCTGGTGTCTGTGGATGGTGGGTGTTCTGAAGGTGAAGTGGACACATCGGTGGTCTGTCCATGGAAGTTCGATGGGGTGGATAAAACTGATGGAGTTTCCTGCTGTGAAGAGGAGGTTGAGGGTTGAGGGTGTGTGGGTTCGTTCATGATTTGGTGGAGTCCAATGTTGTTAAGGTTTTCCAGGAGGGATGTGGTTTTGGGGTCCAGTTGGTTGTCGAGGTGGAAGTTGAGATCTCCCAGCAGGGTACAGTTGGTGGATGCGATGGCATGCGGGGAGGTGATGTTCGTGATGGAGTTGGTGGATGGTCTGCAGGTTCCAGGGGGCCGGTAGATGAGGGTGCCTCAGAGGGTGGTGGTAGGGCTGGCCAGTATCTTGAAGTGAATGTGTTCTATCAGGTCTGTGGGCTCGTCGGGGAGTGAGCTCAGGCGGAGGGTGGATTTGTGGACGATGGCGATTCCTCCTCTCGGGCGGGTGGGGTGGTCCTTCCTGGAGATCGTGTATTCTTGGACGATGGCGATATCCAGTCCTGGGGTGGTGCTGTCGAGGAGGTCCCAGATTTCGGTGGCATGTTTGAGGAGTGATCGGACGTTGAGGAGGATGCATTGCAAGGTCTTCAGTTCGGGTGTGTTCTTGCAGACAGGATGTGCTGGGTCCGTGTTCCTGGTGGTGCTGCAGGTGTGCCGGCAGCGGTGACAGCTGAAGGGTCCGTGGGTGTCGGCTGGTGTTGCTAGCTTGCAGTTGTTGTTGCGGCCTGAGTTAAGTGCGTGGAGTGCTGCATTGTATCATTGGCGGTGCGGAGGTTCAGGGTTCCTGGCGCTGGTCGCAGTCGTGTCGCAGACGAGCGCAGACGGGCTTGCCTTTGGAGCGCCTTCAGCGCTCCAGCGGCGCAGCCGCGCAGCGCCGCCATTAAGTAGGGGTCAGGGAGGGCTGGGCAGCTGGGAGGCAGGGAGTGGAACTGGATTGAGCTTGTCGCGCTGGTCATGCTGGGGGAGGGGCCAAGGGGGCTGCAGAGGAATAAGAGGACTAAAAAGTGGAAGCAGAATAAAGAAGAAAAGAGTAATAAAAAGGACTAAAAAGTGGAAGCAGAGTCAAGCAGAAAATCATAACAGTGCAAGAAAGGTGGAGGAGAGAGATGAGAGGGAGAGATTCAAATGAGGGTAAAACAAGTGAAACGGAGAGGGAAAGCAGAGCAAGAGAAAGGAGACAGTGGCCCACTGGACCACCAGGGATGAGGTGCAGGTATAACCTGCGAGTGGAGGAGGGCCTCGAACACCAGCACTCGAGAATGCAGGGGCTCGGGGGAGACCTCACTTAATGGTGGAGGTGCAAGGGTGGGAGAGCAATTTCACTGACCAAGAGTCAGTGGTCTTGCTCGCCTGTGCCCGCAGCGGCCACCATTAAGTAGGGGTCGGGGAGGGCTGGGCAGCTGGGAGGCGGGAGCGGGTGGGGAGCTGGATTGGGCCAGACGCGATGGTCATGCTGGGGGGAGGGGCCGCGGGGGCTGCAGCGGCAGGGAAAATGGGCTGAAAGGGAAAAGAGAAATAAGAGGACTAAAAAGTGGAAGCAGAATAAAGTCAGAAAAGAGGAATAAAAGGACCAAAAAGTGGAAGCAGAGTCCAGCAGACAAGCAGAAAAGTGAAAGAGAGATGAGAGGGAGAGATTGAAATGAGGATAAAACAAGTGAACGGAGAGGTAAAGCTGAGCGAGAGAAAGGAGACAGAGGTCCACTAGACCACCAGGTATGAGGCACAGTATAACCTGCGGGTGGAGGACGGCCTCGAACACCAGCACTCAAGAATGCAGGGTCTCGGGGGAGGCCTCACTTAACGGTGGAGCTGCAAAGGTGGGAGAGCAATTTCACTGACAAAGAGTCAGTGTTCTTGCTCGCCTGTCCCCGCAGCGGCCGCCATTAAGTAGGGGTTGGGGGGGGGCTGGGCAGCTGGGAGGCGAGAGCGGGGAGGGGAGCTGGATTGGGCTGGTCATGCTGGTCGTGCTGGGGGGGAGGGGCTGTGGGGGCTGCAGCGGCAGGGAATACGGGCTGAAAGGGAAAAGAGGAATAAGAGGACTAAAAAGTGGAAGCAGAATAAAGCAGAAAAGAGGAATAAAAGGACTAAAAAGTGGAAGCAGAATAAAGCAGAAAAGAGGAATAAAAGGACTAAAAAGTGGAAGCAGAATAAAGCAGAAATGAGGAATAAAAAGGACTAAAAAGTAGAAGAAGACTAGCAGAAAATCAGAAAAATGCAAGAAAGGTGGAGGAGAGAGAGAGATGAGAAGGAGATGAGAAGGAGAGATTGAAATGAGAGTAAAACGAGTGAAACGGCGAGGGAAAGCAGAGTGAGAGAAAGGAGACAGAGGTCCACTGGCCCACCAGGGAAGAGGCTCAGGTATAATCTCCGGATGGAGGAGGGCGTCGAACACCAGCACTCGAGAATGCAGGGGCTCGGGGAAGGCCTTACTTAATGGTGGAGCTGTTAGTGTGGCAGAGCAATTTCACTGACAAAGAGTCAATGGCCTGGGCCTCCCTTGGCTCAGATAGTGTCATGTCCTAAATCATTTATAACATTAAAACAACATTCAAAGGAACATGACAGTCTTGGTGATACCACGGATGTTACTCATATATTGTCACTCTTACAATTGCTGCCTTTGTCGATCACACAATTTCTTCATGATAAAGGCTGGGCACGTCTGACTTATTTAACTTTTGATCGCAACCAGATCTTAATTTGTAAAAATGTAAGTGCCAGGGCTCGGTATTTCCCAGGAGGCCACCATGGTTGGCACTAACTACTGTCCCCGCCGGCTTTGTCAGATACTTACCTTCACATAATAGAAGTGTGATGTTTTGACTATTATTTGGTGCCTATGCTGTAAATATGGTCTGCACCCACTGCATTTATGTTTTTTAAGTATATTTAATACGTTGTCCATGAGCACTGCTCAATAATGTATATCCAGTGCTAACATTTTAATGCCATAAATAATCATCAGTGTTTACAAAAAAGCGTTGATGTTTAGTGCTGGCAAACACTGACAAGAATTGAGCACTGATTACAACTTACCTGGCTGTTAAAGTACTGTGGATCATCATTGAAGATTTGTGTTTGTTTTGCAATAATCAATAATTGTGGAGTACTTACTTACCAAATCCTGAAATTCTGTAGCTCTGAAAATATAAACCAGACCCAGAATAATAGTCCAAAAAAAATCAAAAATATATATATATGAGTGCATTTTCGAACAGGCATTGGATTTTACTAGTGAAAGCCTAGACGTCACCCAAGGCAATGTGTTTTTAATATTCGTCAGCAAAATATGTGTTAAATATAATGTTCAAATTCATACTTTAGACACCCAGGGCACATGAAAATGTATTTGTAGAGTCATGTAAAAAAATTCCTTTGGTGGATGTGAATTTTAATACATTAGGATCAGAGTGAAAAGTCACTTACAATATTATTAATAACTAAATGAGTGTTTATGTAAGTGCTATTCATGTGCATACCTTACCTGACACTACTGGCTGATGTAACACCTCAGGATTTAAATTACGGACCCTATCAAATATCCTTTCAGCCATGGTAAGCCTCAGCAGACGTAAATGAACAGTAACAGTTGAGGAGGTCAGCTACAGTTGATGGTTTGGAGATAATTGACCTAAAGGGCTTAAAAAAGTGTTTGTGAACTTGACGGAATTCCGCCTGGACAATAGATTCTGTCAATCACAGACCATTATGACCAATGCAGGACCCTGGACACTGTAAAAGGTAGGTACAAACTGTACTTAATGGTTTGTCACCATGAGTGATACATGAGGCAACCATCATGTTTGGTCTGACATGAAAACAAACATTGCCAGAATAGGTTACGCCTAACTCTATCGTTGACTGATAGGACGTTATTGATGGAAGCATCTATTTTCTGTGATGTTGCTTCTGTCAATAATAACTAGAATGTACCCATAATAAACTATAGATATACACAGGCTGCTCTGTAATCTGTGTCTTGTAAAACCATATGAACAATAAATTAAAAAAATAAATATACATTTTTACCATATATACATTACTTTTTGCAATTTTGGACGTGTTTTGTAAAATTGTACTAGTGCAAAACATGTATATGTATTTTAAAAATGAATTTAGACTGTCGGAATAAATGTATGCAAAATATTCACTTTCTTGATATATTATGTGTTTGTATTTAGACATATACCTGATGCTGATATTTTTGAGAAATGTCTATTACAAATATGGAAACATATATAACATTGACACAGTGCATTCATATGTTTCAGGTATGTCCATCAACCACACCAGGCAAGAAGGAGCAAGATTAGTCAATGTAAGGAATTTGTGTACAATCCACATCTGAATATAGAAACCATGTAGGAAAAGTATATAATTGTGAAATACAGACTAAACAGAACCACCAATGAGGGTTGGCTAACAATTTCAATCTGAACTTTTGCTGGACATCTGAAATCAGACTGCCATCCCGCCTATTGTGATCATGATGGCAGTGCTACACTTCTGTACTGCTGCCTCCTTCGAGTACACAGTCAGGGACTCCAATGGGATGTTACAGCTAACTTTTTCAGTTGCCCTCATCCAGGTCCTGCTTGTTATGCTCAGATTTATGAATGACATCATCCAATTTCCAAAGGAATGCTACACTCAACAATATAAAGACCAAGTTTTATGGATAGGGAGACAAACCGCACGTGGTTGCACCAAATAATGTTGCATTGGAGCCACCAAATGACTGGGAGCAATTGTACCACAATAGCAATCATTTCCATCAGTATGCAGGTGGTTTGCTTAGCAGCTCTCTACATCACCAGTTTTGTGCAAGATTTCAATGCTCTATCCATGATTCACTACTGCTTCTCAACAGCTGCATACCTAAAGAGATGGCACACCTTGAACCTGGATACCCTGAATACCCTCTCGGGTGATTAGCCGCACTCTATAAATCCTAATTGATTGATTGATTGATTGACTGATTGATTGATTGATTGATTGAGTAAGGAGATCCTGGTGTTGGTAAGCTTTCAATATTTGGCTGATGAAAATTGATGTTGAGAAGTTGTGCCCTCCCAAAATAATTTCATTTATGTTTGCTTTTGTGATTATATTTTTTCAGGGAAAGACGTATTCAAGGCATACATGGCATTTAACACCTATGTGAATCCCAGTAACACCAGAGGAGGCCCAATGTGGGAACGCGGTTTCTTGTGAAGCTGGCATTTGGGCACAAGAGGCCTAGTTCTGGTGCCTGGGCAGGACCGCAGGGGCACTCCTCTACTCTCCCAGCATGTTCTGCAACATTGTAGTGTAATGTTCTATGTTTCACAAAATTGCCCTGTGGCAAAACATTTCTTTCATCCCTGCTGATGGCAATCCCAGAATGATGTTGGTGACATGTGTGAGCAAGTTGACAGTGCTAAGGATGAAGGCACTGACCTGAAGCGCGAACAAATTGAAACCATGTTTTCCTGATGTTAAGAGACTATAACGAAAATGCCATGTGTTTGTATTTACTATAAACATATCTTCTTTTAGAATGTAGGCAATCAAATCCTAAAATTACATTTCAGCTTTTGTTCTTCTCTTTATATTCAAAGTGTTCTCATAGGTGGATATTATGGAATGTTGAACATATACTGGTTATAGAGAGATCTGCAACGCAATTAGCCTGCACATTGATGGAGTGGTTTTGGTAAAACATAGCTGTACACTTCCTCCTTGTCATGAAGTGATGCCAATGTAAATAAGTTAAATCATTCAAATGTACCTCACACATGTGGCGTTTGTACCCAGGTCTAGAAATGGGACTGCATGGTGTTAGATGTAGGATATTTGTTGAAATTTGGTGTCGATTATCACCCCTTCTAAGCATAATGTCTGTATATAAAATGAGAACAGACCAATGTGGGCTGAAGCCTACCATTTGTGTTGGTAATATATTTGGAGGACCCTGACTATGCCTTCATAATAGGTTTAATCATTTTATAGCTTGTATTGTAAAAGTCAACCTTTCTTTGTCATTGCATCTCATACAATTTTTTCAATAAGATTCTTTATTTCTAAACCTTGTATCTTGTCTGTATGGAATGTATGTAGACAAGTGTTTGTATACATCGTTGACGTGTCATTCTCTCTTTGCAGCTTTTGGATGTATAACACTTGTATATTAAAATGCAGATTTGACAGACCACCATGAATGATGTTTTACATACAAAGATTACAACTAAAATTGTGTGTTCTGTTAAACTATGTACTGTGAGTGTAGACTTAAATGATTTACAAATATATTAAATTGATGGTGAAATATGTATGGCTTAACAAAACAACAATGTTAACATACTCTTTGTTTTTGTATTGGTTTATAATGTAAAGTAAAAATGTGAATTGTAGTTCCTCTGAAAATAAATTCACTTTAATGTTGGATGAGAAATTAATAACAATGAGTCAACAGTTGCTTGGAGTCCTTTTCCAAACAAAGTGAATGAGGGAATTGGAAGTATCTGGATGCAAGGAGGATAAGCAGAAAAGTCCAGATGCTCACATTAGGATATCATGTTTTGCATCTTGGTGGTAGGTTGTTTAGTAAAGTTAAGTTAAAATATTTATAAACCGCATGGCTGCCCCAGCACCGGGGCATCCCAGCATTAGTTTAGTGTTGTCATTAATCAGACCAGATGAAGGGTCCCGTCTAAGGGCCACTGAGTGACCCAGATTTCAAAATGTGGTTGGGGAGAATGACAGATGGCTTGTTTGCAACAGTCAATCAATCAATCAGAGATTTGTAAGTGCTGCAAATCACCTGTGAGGATCTCAAGGTGCTGGGGTTGATGGTAGCATTGTGGTAATCTGTTCAGTGCCCTGCTTTCCATGTAGCTGCCAGCTGGAGATGTTTCTAGACCAAGCCGGCAGCAATTGTGCTTTAGCATGGAAATTGGAAGCTGAATAAGATACTGCTCCTGAAACTATTCTGAGGCCATCCTGCACAACCCCAAAATATAAAGTGTGGACACTCAGGTGCTACCCCAGATTCCCTTTATGGGTACCCTGGATTTTATTAGGGGCTTTCATGAGATTGTTCTGGGCTATCAGAGTTCAACATTCTGCCACAGCTGATCCTCCTGCTGTGTAACAACACCCATTAGGTCGGTACTTACGGGGTGGACATTGATGACTGTACCCTGAGCCTCCCTCCCCACAGCAAATCCTGGCTTAACACTTTCCCAACCACCCTGGCGCTTTAAGTGGTTGTCCACGCATATTATGTGTCCTGGCTGCACAGCATATATTATGACTTTTGTTATTACAGGAGCTAGGACAGGAGTGCCCACTGTTGTTGGGGTTGTGACCACAGAGGGCTTGTAGGGGCACTGATGTCCGTAATGGGGACAGGGCTCTGCTGGATGTAGTAGATCTTGTGTCCTCAGGGAGAGGGAGGGCCTAGGGTGCTGGCCACACACGCCTGATGGTGCTCCCACTGAAATCTTTTGATCTTCTTTACTCAGGCAGAGTGGCTAAAGACGATAGGCCGATGACTGACAGCTTGCTACTTCACCTTGAATAAAAGAGATTTTACTACAATGATAGTTGATACCAATTTTTCTGAACTATTTAGAATAGAAAATGTTCACATTATTTGTGTTTATACAGTCAAAATGGTCACCAATGTTTTTTATCACAACTGATTGAATTCGCCGTCAACAGAACATTTGTATTTAATATTAAAAATATATTCTGAGGAAGACTGATACAGAGTGAAGTGCAGGTATTTGGGGTTTTGCAGGTCAGGGCTTGGCAACTATGTCCTGAAGCCTAAGGTTGTTTATCTCATCTGTCCCAGATGCCATTGTTTATGCCTTTGCAACACTGTGTGAAGTAGAGTCTCTCAATCACTTGGATGTCAGTATTAGTAATGTTGAACAAGCCTATTCCTCTTATGAAGGTTAATGAGGACATACAGCACATGTGAGGATATAGTTACAAAGAGATCACTCAAGTGCAGTAAGTAATGTTGCTCTGCTATGTTGCAGTAAGAAGAGAGAGCAGATCTGCACCATATCTACTTAGAAGTGGTGCAGTTCTGCTCTCTTCCTATGCTGGCATGCCTCTGGCTCCCATGCATAAACATAGACACCTTTGCGCCATAGTGAAAGGGTGTCTGCATTGCACTAAGCTTAGTCTTTTTGTGAAGTAAGGAGTACCTTCCTGCACAGCAGTTTTGTTTTAAGGCAGGATGCAGCACCAATGCTAAATGGAGAAACAAGGAGAAAATAAAACATTTTCCTTGTTACCCCTTGCCTCAGGGAGGTGCAGGAGTTTGACGCAAATCCCTGTCTGAAATTCTTTGTAATTAAGAATGTGCATCAAAGCCATGGGTGATTGCATGGGAACACTCTAGTCCCACCCATGGAACACACCATTTTATGCACAGTAATGTGTTACTTAGGGCTACAAACCAACACAAATCATGATCTGTATAGGTTTATAAATCCCAGCAGAAGACTTTGCTTACGATTGCATTAAAAAACAAAATGCAAACCCAATGCAAAATGTTCATAATTCTGGGCCTATAACTGCAACATTGAAAGTGAAATTTGTGTTACAAATGTAGATTCATAATGGTTCCTTTTGATTTTGATGCAATTAGTGCAATATTGTAAAATTTTGAAAAATTGAAAAGAAAAATATTTATACAGTTCAATATACAGATGTGATTCTAAGACATCTAGGCTAACTGATTCCCTGTAACTCCTCCAACCTATTGGTAAAGTTTGGTGTGTTTGCTAGCTACACAGTGGAGGTACAGTCCTACCCCTCATTTCTCAAAGCCTATCTACCACAGATTGACAAACATTTTCTGAGGATCAGGTGGCAACGGCGTCCCAAGAGCTTTCCATATGTTGTTTGCAGGGGTATGGTGTGCGACAGTTGAGTGAGATAGCTGAACCATTCTAGTCAGGAGACACAGCCAACTTAACAGTGCTTTTGTGGAACCTCTATATACATCACTGTTGTTTCCCTAACACATAGATGCACCTATGAATGTGTGTTTGCAGCCCTTTCAAGGACCAACATACTCACTTGTGTGTGATGATAATGTGCATCAAAGTACAAGATTACATGGTTGACAAAATTAGTCATCACTAAGACTACACTTTTCCAGTTGAATAGTGTGTTTGTTGAATAATCCAAATAAAAGAATACAAACACACTCCTAGAATGCAGTGGTATGTTTATTACAAAATCAAAACTAGATCATGATTGTCCTGGTGACATGAATTCATCTGTTCCTACTTATTCTACTGCAAATAAATATGGTTCACTGACTGAATATCGATCTAAAAAAAAAGATGAAAAACATATATAGGTAAAAATATAGAATGCAAAAATTTCGACTCCCTTAATTTAAACAGGTAAGTACAAAAATATTGAGAACAAAATATTGATATCAGAAATATAGTTGTACAAACTATGTATATATGTATATTAAATAAAAAAATAAATATTTAATATATTAAATAATAAAAATAATTAGAAAAATAAATAAATTAGATTTAATATACATTTTAACAAATATAACAAATAACGTAATTTAAAAAAGTTAAATACACATAATAATATATTTATATCTTTTTTTTTACTTTAAAACAATTAATAGACGAATCATTCTAATTTATTTTGTAATTTTAAAATATAACAAATTGACAAATACATAAATAAATAAATATATATATATTTAAATATATAACTGCTCCTCCTTCACCTTTAGCCGGCGCACTTGCAGATGGGTGACTCAGCTGCGGGGGTGTACCCGCGTTGGTAAATTAAAGCTTCACAAAGTCAGGAGAAATCCTTCCCTGAATAAGAGGCACTCGTGGGGGTGAGTTTAAAGATCTAATCACCCGTGCAAAGCAAACGCGTTTCGGCAGTAGCCTTCTTCGATGTCATCAGGTGCGCCAGAAACATTTCAAAATTATACATGAACATTCATTGCAATTAAAAACGGATGACATTTAAAAACTCCTTGCTATTTATAAGAAAGACAGCGCCATCTTGGCATGGTGCCGATATTTAACAATTGTTGCCATTTCCCACATAGAATAAGTGTCCATAGTTTTGCTATCATGCAATTACACAAATGTAATTCTGAATGAGCTTTTGTTTTTTCAAAACAGTAAATACAGCCGCAAATGTGACCTACAAATAAAGACATTCAAAATTGTGCCCTGAATGGGCTCAGATAGCAAACAATGCTGATATTTACATCTTGTGACAGTCTCTTAATGGTAAGATAAATCAAGGGATTTGTGCCATCATCAATTACATAATTTGTTGTGATGAGGTACACCTTGCAAAATAAGCAGTTCCAATAATTTTAATTGGAAAATTGAAGTTAAACATATCAGGGAAATAACAATATATATGTGATTACTGCCAACACATGGTAACCTAATCTTGTCACTGTATGTTTACTTGTTAAATACTGTATAGCTGCATACCTAAGCTACCTCATAGCGCTGTATTTCGTCCTGCTATTCAAATTGTATCGTCGTCAACTTACCTCATGTAATTGTCAAGCGCTCTGATACCCAAGGGTCATGTTCGCGCTATATAAAACTATTTAAATAAAAAAAATAAAAAAATAGATAAAGTCAATTAATCTATCTTTTTGATGATTGGTGAGGAAATAAAGGAGAATAGAAGGAGAATAAAACATGATTTTGAGGACTAAAAGGAAGGAAAAAGTGTGAAGAGAAAGGAAGAGAAAGTGAATGGAAAATTGTGTATACAAAACAGATTTACCCTGTGTACTGATTGGTATGTTTAACATCTATATTTGAATACAACATGCTTTCTAAGACAACCAATGAGTCACAAGTTATCCCAGATGAACTGCCAAGTCTTCACTACTACTCATGCTATAAGGGACCTTTGTTTGTACATCTGTTATGTAACAGGACTCAGGTTTTCTTAATTTCAAAGTTCTATCCCCTCCCCTGGGGTTAACTGGTACATGATCCATGCAAAAATAGGTTTAAAGATCGCTATTGCTGTTAAGCTTGATGCTGAAATGTCTGGCCACTAGATATGTGGCGTCACCATTGGTATTGGCCTGCATGTGTTCTAAAATGAGGGCTTTGGTCGGGTGGATGGTACTACCAATGTATTGTAATCCACAGGGACATGTAAGGCAGTAAACTGCATATGGTGTTGTACAGGTCATGAATTGAGTAATCCTTTTTGGGTCTTTCTAAACCAGGAATCTTAAATGAAAGTGTTTTCTTGCTTTTGTATTGTATTGTATTGTATTGTATCGCGTATTTATATAGCGCAAAAATCTGTCACCCAAAGGGTATCCTGGCGCTTTGACATTTTACCAACAACACGCGATGTTACAATATCCAGACATTGAAGCAAGCCTTACACTTTCCGCACTAAGTGATATCCCTTTCCTGAAGGTTAGTGAAGGACATGATGGAATGTCTTGACCAATGACGTGATCAGTTTTTAGCATATTCCAATTGTTTCTCATTATTCTTCCTAAGTCATTGGCATTTTCAGAATATGTTGTTATCATTCTGAACTTGCTGATAACCTTGGCATTTCTAGGTGTACCCTTCAACATATCTTTTCAAGATATTAAATTGACTCTTTGTAAGGCTTCAACCAAAGTTTGGCTATTGTAGCCCCTAGCCCTAAATCTAGCTAAGCTGCCTTTTGCTGCTATCTGGAAGTCACCGTCCTTTGTGTTGTTTCTTTTTAATCTCAGAAGCTCCCCAGAAGGGATGCTGCTGATGAGCTTCTTTGGATGGTTGCTGCTTGCGTGCAATGTTGAATTGCCTGCTGTGGATTTCCTATAAAGCTTTGTCCATAATGAACCTTCAGAAACATAAACATTCACATTTAGAAAATGTACCGGTGTAGCACTAGCATCCCCCGTAAATTCTAGATTGACTGTGTTTGTGTTTCGCACATCAATATAAGCCCTGGCTGTCTCAGGTGACCCCCTCCAAATCAGGAAGACCTCGTTGATATAACAATGCTTTCGTTTTGGCGTTGCAGCGTCTTCATACTTCGAACTTTGATGTTGTGCGACATCAAAGTTCTATGGATGAAGACGAAAGTCTGGCTGCACGTGACAGTGATTTGCAGGGCTTGGCCAATTTCCACGCGGTAAGCCGTCATAAATGTAACCATGGCATTTATTTGAACAGGGGCAAGACGAGGGGGTTAGAGGAAACATTTGTAATCAGCTCATAAGATCAAGCATTTTATGAAAACATGTTTTGTGAATCAGAGCGCTGGGAATCGGCATTAAGCATGTTTATAAAACGGACTCCAACAGGATCAACAAGTGAAGGGATAGAGTCCCAAGCAGCTCCCACCCTGCAGTTCAAATTCACAGCCTTAGAACGATTTTAGCTTGTTACGGCAATGTTAGAACCATTTATGACACTGTCTGCATTTATGTTGGCCCGACATATCACAAATATGGGTAGGTCCGATACAGTAATCTGTGTTAACTTGCCATCACAAAAGTATTAGATTATTGATTGTCCGATTGTACACTTTCCATTATGTAACAACCTTTTGTTTGTGCATTAATTTGTATTTAGCGTTTTATGCTGCTATGTCAATGCAATTATTGAAGGGTATAACTGTGACATATTTATTTGAGGTGCAGTCCCACTTTTGATGTATGATTTACCACTTCTAAATGGCCACCATACAAACAGTTTGGTAGGTTCTGCAGCGATAGTCCTACCTAATTTCCATATATTGCTTAAATCACACAGAGGTTTCTGCATTAATTTGTTGTTATCAAGGCAGGAGGACTGCCGAAACACATCACGTATGGATTTATGAAGAAATAAATTGTTTCTGCTAACGGAACCTGCCTGGCTGCTTCCTGAGTGCGTGTATACTTGTTTTAATTTTGGATTGAATTACTGGTTTCTCCGGCAGCATTGCACGCCACCTCCCATGGGTCTTGGCCTCCCGGAAGGAGCACTTCATGCTGGGATATATATATATATATATATATATATTTTCAAAAATGATTGCCACTTGCTCGGAGATGCACTCAAGAGACAGAAGCGGGCCCCCTTAGCTTTCAAGAATGTCCTTTATTGCATCGCAAACCGAATTTCATTTCAATGTTCAATGTTCAGAAAGGTCCAACGCGTTTCAAACCTCCTGCTTCTTGTTCACGGACCGGCTGGTCAGTGGCAGTGATAACGTCATCTCAGCAAGCTCCTTGTTAACCAGTAGTTGACTGCCCCCAGGTGGGTTGGAACATTGAAATGAAATTCGGTTTGCGATGCAATAAAGGACCTTCTTGAAAGCTAAGGGGGCCCGCTTCTGTCTCTTGAGTGCATCTCCGAGCAAGTGGCAATCCTTTTTGAAAATATATTACGACCAGCCTCGGTTGTGGAGTTTGCATCGCCACATATATATGGACTGTAGCAATATACTTGCATTTCGCAAAATACAGAGGAGACGAAGTTGTGCTTTAAATTTAAACCGTAATTCATTTCATACCTACTGGAGGTTTAATACTTTGATACTTATGTTTTGTGGCAGGAACGCTCAATCCTACAAGTCCCAGGATACCTTCAGACTGAATATAGATCCAACCCACCTGGGGGCAGTCAACTACTGGTTAACAAGGGGCATGCTGAGATGACGTTATCACTGCCACTGACCAGCCGGTCCGTGAACAAGAAGCAGGAGGTTTGAAACGCGTTGGACCTTTCTGAACATTGAACATTGAAATGAAATTCGGTTTGCGATGCAATAAAGGACCTTCGTGAAAGCTAAGGGGGCCCGCTTCTGTCTCTTGAGTGCATCTCCGAGCAAGTGGCAATCCTTTTTGAAAAAAAAAAATATATATATATATATATATATATTATCTACTGGCGGTCGCCAGTAGATAGTTATAGTTACAACCTAGTTTCCATAGCAAATCTCAAAATTCTATTTTGAATAACTTTGACGCCGGTTGACGAATCCTCGCGAATTTTTCAAAACTAATGGGGCGCTCTGCTCAGCTCCTACCCTGAAAGTCTCGGGGTGATTCGTCAAGCAGGGGCCGAGAAAAAGGGGGGGTCCCTAAACGCGTTTTCCCCATGCATTTTTCCATAGGACCTTTAGTCGCAGCTACAGCCCGAACGGCTGAACAGAATTACGTGAAATTTGGCAGAGAGGTAGCCATAAGGTCAAGGAAGTGCCTTTTGCAGGTCTGGTGTAAATCTGTTCAGTATTTCCTGAGAAAATAGCATTTAAAAGCATATCAATATCTATACGCGCGCACAGTGCGCGCAACCTGCCGTGCGCGAGCGCAATTCTGATTGGTTGTTAGATGTCGGTAAACATTCGAATCGGTCGAAACCAGGAAGTGTCGGCCGCCATTTTGTCTCTCGCAGTCTGAGGGGGTGAAAACAAAAGGTGGAGAACGTGAAAAGGGGGCAGAGTGGACAGTTCCTGACCCCCTAGCCTTGGTCAGGGGGTCACAGAAGGACCCCCAAGGATGAAGAAAACAATTATTTTTTTATTTAAAAATCGCGAGGTGCGCGCACCCTGCGCGCATGGCACGTATTGCGAACCGTGGGTGCTCGGAGGGTGCGCGAAGCGCACCGTGCGCGCAGGGTGCGCGCACCTCGCAATTTAAAAAAAAATAAATAATTTCACGGTGCGCGCACGGTGAAAAACCTGAAAAAAAAATACATTTATAAATACATAACTTAGGGCCATATGTAGAAAGGCACATTGCGATCGCAAATGCTGAAATTCGCAGAATTTCAGCGTTTGCGATCGCAATTTGGGCAGTATGCTATGTAGGGAACAACAACCCACATGCAAAATAAGGAATCGCAAAATTTGCGATTCCTTATTTTGCAAATGCATTTAAGGAATCCCAAATAGCGATTCCTTAAATGCAATGTAGAAAGCACCCAAGTTGTGCTATTTTGGCTTAAGGAATCGCAAATTACCACCAACTTCAGGTTGATGGTAATTTGCGATTTCCTTTAATAATGCAGTTTTTTGCATTATTCAAAGAGCCATGTGGCACACATACATGCCCTTAGGGCATGTATGTGCGCCACATGTGCACCCATGCTCATTACAGGGGTGCAACAGGGTGTCCTATTGACACCCTTGCAACCTTGAAATTGCATTCTCAATTTGCGATTCTCTAATTGAGAATCGCAAATTGAGAATGTCTTCCTATTCATTCCTATGGGCCTTTAAGCCCATAGGAATGAATGGCAAGGTATTCCTTATTTGCGATTCTCAATTAGAGAATCGCAAATAAGGAATAGGTGGGATTCGCAAAAAAAATTGCTAATCCTACCTACATAGCGTTTTGCTATTCTCTAATTGCGATTCCCTAAAAATTGCAATTAGAGAATCGCAAAACACAGCCTACCTACATATGGCCCTAAGTATTTAAAAAAACGTACAAATTCATTGAAAAAACCATAGGTTTCACACACGTTATAGTTACGAATTAGCATTTAAAAAACCTTGCAAATTCACTTAAAAAACCATAGGTTTCACACATGTTATAGTTAGCTGGACATTTCACTCGTAAAAAACCAATGAAATTCCCCCGTTATAGTTACTGCAGGCAACTATAACTCACGCGACCTCAATCCTCTGCTGATGACGTCAGATATTACATCACTGATGACATATGTGTCTTTATGAAAAATAAATATTTGGACTCTATAAGTGAGTGATTAAACGTATCTTACTGAATGCATGGGTTAGTGACTAAACTGTGTGAATGTCTGCATCTGTCTGTCTGTTGGTGTGTAAGTGGCTGCATGGGTTTGTGAATAGCTACATGAGTGTGTATATGGGTTATTGATTGGTCGTCTGAGTATCTGTATGGGTGCCTGAGTGTTCATGTGGATGGTGTGTGTGTGACTCTGTGCATAGATGTGTGAGGGGGTGATTCAGTGGGTGCATGGTTTCTAGAGTGCATCTGAGATGGACTGTATGGGCGGGTGAGTGTGTGTATGGGTGTGTTAGTGAGTGAATATATATCTCAGTGGTACATGTGTATGTGACTACAAATGTGAAAGGTAGTATATATGTGTGTTGGAGAATATAAATGGCTATAAGTGAGAGTTTGTGATTGTGAGAGTGGCTGTATGGATGAGTCTGTGCTTGTATCAGTGATTGCACAAGAGAATAAGTATGTGCTAGTATTTGTATGAGTAAGTGAGCTGGTGTGTGTATAACTGTATAGGTGAGTAAATGGCAGTGTGATTAGTTATTTGCATGACTGAATAGGTGTGTGAGTACCTCTATGGATGAGTGGCGGTGTGTGAGTGTTTATATAGGTGTATGAGGGCATATGATAGTCCTGTACTAAGTGACGATAAGTATGAGTGACTGTACAGATGAGTAACTGGATGTGGGTGTGTAGTCCTAAGAATCAGTGAGTGGGTATGTAGTTATTGGTATTGGAGTGTCTATAGTTTTGAGAATGGTAGTCTGTAATTTAGAGTAGGTATATCAAAGGTTATATTAGGGTGCGAGGAGGTATGTCAGACTATCACGTGGATGAAGTCATCAGTGATGTCATAAGTGATGTCATTTGAGAAGTCATCAGTGATGTCATCAGTGATGTCACTGACCATGTCATGTGTGATGTAATATGTGACGTCATCAGCAGTGCATTGCAGGGCGCGAGTTATAGTTAGCTGAACTAACTATAACGGGGGAATTTCTATGGTTTTGTACGAGTGAAATGTCCAACTAACCATAACTTTCCCTAAAACCTATGTTTTTTTCAGTGAATATATATATACATACAGATAGATAGATAGATAGATAGATAGATAGATAGATAGATAGATAGATAGATAGATAGATAGATAGATAGATAGATAGATAGATAGATAGATAGAAAGATAGACAGATAGACAGATAGACAGATAGACAGATAGACAGATAGACAGATAGACAGATAGACAGATAGACAGACAGACAGACAGACAGACAGACAGACAGACAGATAGACAGACAGATAGACAGACAGATAGACAGATAGACAGATAGATAGATAGATAGATAGATAGATAGATAGATAGATAGATAGATAGATAGATAGATAGATAGATAGATAGATAGATAGATAGATAGATAGATAGATAGATAGATAGATAGATAGATAGATAGATAGATAGATAGATAGATAGATAGATAGATAGATAGATAGATAGATAGATAGATAGATAGATATTATCTACTGGCGGTCGCCAGTAGATAGTTATAGTTAGGACCGTGTTTCCATAGGAAATCCGCAACATTCTATTTGGAATAACTTTGGCGCTGGTTGACGAATCCTCGCGAATTTTTCAAAATAGGTGGGGCGCTCCGCTCCGCTCCTACCCTGAAAGTCTCGGGGTGATTAGTCAAGCGGGGGCCGAGAAAAAAGGGGGGTCCCAAAACGTGTCTTCCCCATGCATTTTTCCATAGGGACCTTTAGTCCAAGGTACAGCCCGAACGGCTGAACAGAATTACTTGAAATTTGGCAGAAAGGTAGTCCTCAGCTCAGGGATGTGCCTTTTGCATATATGGTGTCAATCTGTTCAGTAGTTCCTGAGAAAATCAAAAGTAAAATCACATATATATCTGGGCGAAGCCTAATGACACATCTCATCGTGAAATCTGATTGGCTGTCAGTACTTCATCCAAGAAGTGTTGGCAGCCATCTTGGGACCAATATACATGATAGCACCTCATTAAAAAGCATTGCAGTTAATAGAAGGTTTTAAGACTTTAGTTACATTATAAATCATTTGTTGATGGTACCATACTCATTTTCGGAAATGTGGTGTGTTCTAAGGTGATTTTACCATGTGAAAAAGTCTTCTGCTGTGATATCATGAACCATGTTTGAGAGAAAACTATTTTCTCATGCTTTTCCCACAGAGGTTTGGAAGGTGATCTATAAGCTAAACTGAGAGCATATTTTCTGTAAATTCACATTATCTTTCTCAGTCATGTAAGAATGTAGTCTGACATTCTCAGTAAAACATGTACATCCAACAAGGGCAGAGACTGTCAGTTGATTCCTTTGTGTTCTACTGCAGCTTCCCAGAGTGCTCTAAAGAACAACTAGAGCGCTAACAGTCTTACTTATGACAAAAGTATGACACACCTGAAGCCATCTTGATTGGAATAAAGTGGTAACACTTAAAACATTTAATTTACAAAGGAACAAAATGAGGGGGTTCATTTTGCCATATAAATTATGATTAGTGCTGCAGAAAGAAAAACTAGGGCACATTTTGACTTCTGAAATCCTCTTTTATTTCCTAAAAAAATTCTGACATGCAGACTGAAACATGCACTTTGAATACCAGCAGCAGACTTGCCTGGTGAGCAGTAGCTTTACTACAGTGATCTAATGAGCAGCTAGAGTGCTAACATTCAGAATTTATGGAAAATGTGTGACACATCTGAATGTCTTCTTGATGGAATCAAAGTAAAAAACTGAAAGTATTTCCTACTGAGGAGACTGTAGTAAATGAGGAAATTAGGAAACTTCATAACAAATAAATCTCCCAAGATGGCCACCAGAGACAAAAGTGCCCAAATGTAGCCCAAATATCACCCAGATGTAGCCCAAGTATAGCCCAATGACAGAAAGTCCCAGAGTGTTCTTAAGAACAACTAGAGCGCTTACTGTCTTACTTATGACACAAGTATGGCACACCTGAAGCCATCTTGATTGGAATAAACTGGTAACACTTAAAACATTTAATTTAAAAAGGAACACAATGAGGGGGTTCATTTTGCCATTGAAATTATGATTAGTGCTGAAGAAAGAAAATTTAGGGCACATTTTGAGTGACTTCTCAAATCCTCTTCTATTTCATAAAAAAATTCTGATATGCAGACTGAAACATGCACTTCTAATACTAGCAGCAGACTTCCGTGGTGAGCAGTAGCTTTACTACAGTGATCTAATGAGCAACTAGAGTGCTAACATTCAGAATTTATGGCAAATGTGTGACATATCTGAATACCTTCTTGATGGAATCAAAGTAAAAAACTGAAAGCATTTCCTACTGAGGAGACTGCAGTAAATGAGGAAATTAGGAAACTTCATAACAAATAAATCTCCTAAAATGGCCACCAGAGACAAAAGAGCCCAAATGTAGCCCAAATGTAGCCCAAATATCACCCAGATGTAGCCCAAATGTAGCCCAATGACGGAAGTGTGCAAAACACTTATTTTTTGTGTATTTGCAGTTTTATATAGTGCAGACTTGTCAGGTATTGGAGTGCTTTACATGAGCATCGGTTACATCACACAAGATCAAATTCATTTTGGTTGTAGACATGGGGAGATTAAGTGATTTGACCAGAATCACAGAATGTTGAGCTGAAGCAGAAACTCCAACCTGGTTCCCCAGTTGCAAAGTCTGAAGCTCTGGGAGTAACACCACACCCTCTCCCCTTGGATTCAACATTTAATCAAGTGGTCAACTGGATAAAAAAACTAAGATTAAAAATAATTTAAAAGTTCTTTGTCGCTATTTGAAAACTCAGAAAATATGTCCTCAGTTTAGTTTTTTAGAGCACTAACCATAATTTTGTTGCAAATAAGACCCTCTCATATATGTAATTTCTAAAGGAAATGCTCTAGGCATTACAGTTTTGATTACATCAAGATGACGTCAGGCGTTCCACACTTTTGTAATAAATATAGAATGTTAGCAATCTAGTTGTTCATTGGGATACTGTTGAGAGGCAGAGGCCAGGGGCACGGACTCTGAAAATTGAAGGCAGGTAGGAGAGTGCAGAGGCAACAATTTGACCACACTAGGCAGGCAGGAAGGGCAGTGGCAGCACAACAGACTATGGAGGGCAGTGGAAAGGGGGGCAGGGGCAACAAACCAACAATACAGGACTGGCAAGAGAGGCTGTGGCAATATAATAGACCATTGTGGGCAGAAGGAAGTGGCAGCGGTCATACAACCATACATGCCAACAGACCCGTTTCAGCCAGGTAACGTCCAATGTTTTTAAGCTCAAATGGGCTTTACTTGATCTGTTTCCTGTCTACAATCTTCTCTTTTTCAATGTAACTCAAAGGGGAAAATCAATACCCCAGTTTTATTTCAAAATCTCCCTCTTACCAAGTTCAAAATGTTCGCAAGTATGGTACATTGGATCATGGTAGGCAGGAGGAATTGGGGTAGGGACATGGACTTGGATAACAGAGAACAGGAGGGACATTGAGAGGTGCACCAAACTGACCCTACAGGGCAGGCATCAGGGTTTGCAGCAGCACAATACACCACACAGGGCATGCGGGACGGGAGTGCAGCACAACAATCCATAGAAAGCAATAAGGAGGGAACAGGACCATGCACATGGACAACAGACAACAGAGGGGAAAGAGGCAATGGTAGCTAGCTGACCATAATGGACAGACAGGAGAGAAAGCTGCAGCATAACAGACCATAAAGGGCAGGAGGGATGGATCAGGGGCATTACAATGGAACCGACAAGCCAGGAGGGAGGGAATAGGGGTCTGCACATGGAAACAGAGGGCTGGGGGCAAGGGGACAGGGCAGAAGCAGCAAGATGACCATGGAGGTCAGGCAGGATGGGCACTAGAAACAAGACACACCATGGAGAGCAACAGTGATACTATGATGGCATACACACAGACCATGGAGGGAAGGTGGGAGGGGGTCAGGAGCAGCTAGCTGACCACACAGGGAAGGTGGGAGGGGCCATGGCAGCACAGAAGACCATGCATGGCAAGCGGGAGGGTAAGTGGCAGCACAATGGCTATGATGGGCAAGAAGGAGGGTGCAGGGGCATGCACAAAGGACCATGGAGGATAGAAAGGAGGGTCAGGACCTGGGCACAGACAAGAGAGTTCAGGGGAAGGGGCCTCACAACAGACCGCGTGGGGCAGGCAGGAGGAGCAGTTGCAGCACAACAGACCAGGGAGGGCAGAAGGGTGTGCCAGTAAAATGGACAATGGAGGACAGGAGGAAGGGGATAGGGGCATGGCATGTGGACAGGCAGGGTGGAGGTGGCAGGGACAGGTTACAGTCATCTGACAATGCTAGGCAGGTGGGAGGGGAGCTCAACAGAACACTCAGACTAGATAGGAGTGGCAGGTCCATGGAACATGGTGGTCAAAAAGGATGGAGCAGGGGCATGCACAAAGACATCGGAGGGCAGGGGGAAGGAGAATAGGGGCAGCAAGCTAAGCACAGAGGCTAAGCAGGAGGTCAATGATGGGCCATAGAATTGGGCAATGGCGGGCAGGAGGAGTGGACTGGTACATCATGCTAAATGGAGGGCAGTGGCAGCACATCAGACCATGCATGGCAGGAGGGAGGAAACTAGTCCATGGATTCAGACAACAGAGGATAGGGAGCAGGTGGATGGGGCAGCAAGCTAACTGTTCATAGAAGGTGGCTATTAGGAACTTTATTGTTTTTAAAATGTGTGTCTGTGCGAACTACTTAAAATATGAACAAGTATGCAGCATAATCTCACTTTTATTCAGGAACAAGAGGACGTTTGGGACTGTGACTCCGGGCTCACTTGGCAGAAACATCCCCTGACCCTCCACCCCCATCGCAAAATGTAATGCCCGTGAAAAGGGTAGGTGGACGCAGTGTTATATAGAACATAGTCCTGAGAGCACGATTGAAAATGAAAACTAGATATAGTATATGGCATAAACTATGCACCAAAAAGTGTGATATAAGATGAACCGGGCCTTGAAATATAATATGCAATACATTGTGGTCAATGACAGATTCATTGGAGAGCGCGAGATAGCACAGGCACTAGCGCTTGCTATGTGATATGCGCCTTGGAGTGTAATATGCACAGGGCAGTGTTGTGTAACCTAAGTAGTCTCTAAAGTTGTAATGTAAAATATGTGCTGGGTAGTGTAACATTGCATATGCACTGTGACAAAGATGTGGATCCCAGATTATAATATGTATGGCATAGCGCTGTGCTTTTAACATAGGCATCGAGGAAGGCACGTTAGATGGGGCAATATAACCTGTGCGAAGGCAAGTGTGGCATGACATATTCACGGGGTGGTGTTACAGTGCACATGGGCTAGAGAGTGTCATAGCATACGCACTAGCTGGTGGAATACAACACAGAGGTGTGTGGCACTCGGCGGGCACTGGTGGGTGTAACACAGCATTGGGCTCAGCCAGGAGCACGCTGTGACTCTCAAGTTAGGTTTGTCTCCTTTCCAGAGAGTAAAATAAAAAGTATTACACATCCGGCGGTGGATGTGTGTTTTATTAACCGTGAGGGGGTTTCTTGCATGGTTTGGTCGAATTTTTGTCGAATCCCCTTTGAATGGCTTGGTGTGCATGTGTATTAAATGTGCCCGTCAATAGCTACCCATGTTTGTATAAATAAACGACATGGGTGTCTACTTGGAGAGTACCCACCAGCGGGGGCGCCGGGATTAGGCACGGTAGGGTGTCAGACATGTCAGAGCTTCACTAGCGGTGTGAATACATTCTACGTGGATTCATTGTATGCATAGTCGCCTTTTAATGAATATCACGCAAATCGTCATGGTGATAGGTACATACGGTTTGTCCAGCATGTCCTAGGTGTTTCTATAAATATATATATTTTTTTAAATAATAAAAATCAAAGGCCGGCCCCAGGGGATGGAGTCCCCGGGGCCATAAGTGGCCTGAGGAGGGGGGCAACACAGCCCCCCTCCTAAAGAATAAAAAAAAAAGTCCATGACCCGGGGGTTGGGATCACGGGGCCGATTAAGGCCTTGGGAGGGCCAAATACATTTTTTTTAACAAAAAAAATTAGGGTGCAGGCCCTGGGGGATGGGGTCCCCAGGGCTAATAAATTAGAAAAAGAAAGGGGGCCACACAGCCCTCCTTCTAAAAAAAATAATAATAAAAGACCGGCATCGCGCCGGAGGCCATGCCCCCTCCTTGCAGCACTCTGCAAACGCGTCCCCTGGCCAGTTGTAAGTTGAGGAATGAATTCCCCTTCAATACTGAGGGTCCCTGAGGGCCAACTAGCCCAACAGGTATCTCCAGTATGCGCCAGGGAGCTGCGTTGCAGACAGGTGTTCTGAGGCCACGCCCCTTTTACACCTCCATGCAACGCAGCTCTGTGGCGCTTACTGGAGGTACCTAGTGGGCTAGTTTGACCCTAGGGACCCTTAGGATTCAAGGGGACTTAATCTCTCAACTCAGAACGGCCACAGGGCGCGTTTACACAGTGGTGAAGGGAGGGGACGGGGCCTGAGGTGACGTGTGCAAACACGCCCTGTGGCGCGTTTTTAAGTTGGGGAAATAATTCCCCTTCAATCCTGAGGGACCCTGGGGTCCAACTAGCCCACCAGGTGCTTCCAGTAAGCACCACTGCTCTGCGTTGCAGAGAGGTGGTGCAGGCTGGAGGTACCTAGTGGGCTAGTTTGACCCTAGGGACCCTCAGGATTCAAGGGGACTTAATCTCCCAACTTAAAACGGCTACAGGGCGTGTTTACACAGTGGGGAAGGGAGGGGACAGGGCATGAGGTGACGTGTTCAAACACGCCCTGTGGTGCGTTTTAAGAGGTAGTTTTAACCCCCTGCCATATTATATACTAGGGGCTTACAGAGGAGGGCATGTTAATCACAGGGGGACCCCAACGCACAGTGTGCCCTAGTGTATGTAGGTGTTTTCACTGTATTCTGAGTGTCTTTTAACATAGCACTGGCTCTAGGACTGGTTAGTCAGACTCAGTTACCACCAGTATCCGTCTGAAACAGTTGAGGGTACAGGATGATTTTGCAACAAGGCTTGTTTCTGCTCTTCTGTTTGTTCTTTCTGCACGTTATACTTCTTCCTGCACTTTTCTTCGTCTTTGAGGACT
Source organism: Triturus cristatus (assembly GCF_964204655.1). NCBI lineage: Eukaryota > Metazoa > Chordata > Amphibia > Caudata > Salamandridae > Triturus > Triturus cristatus. The sequence continues at coordinate 109,107,161 of NC_140583.1, read as the reverse complement.
TCTGTTGCTTCTTTCTGCGTTTCTTTTTTTTTCTTTCTGTGCGTTTTTCCTTCTTTCTTCACATGTCCTATCTCTGTAGGCATAGCTAGAAATTAGCATTTAAAAAACCTTTGAAATTCACTGAAAAAACCATAGGTTTCAGGCACGTTATAGCTAGGAATTAGCATTTAAAAAACCTTAGAAATTCACTGAAAAAACCATAGGTTTCAGGGGCGTTATAGTTAGCTGGACTTTTCACTCGTACAAAACCATAGAAATTCCCCCGTTATAGTTAGTTCAGCTAACTATAACTCGCGCGCCCGCAATGCACTGCTGATGACGTCACATATAACATCACTCATGACATGGTCAGTGACATCACTCATGACATCACTGATGACATCACTGATGACATCATCCTTGTGATAGAGTGGCAGACCTCCTCTCCCCCTAATATAACCTTTGATACACACATTCAAAAATAGAAATTAAAATTTTCAAAACAATGGACATACCAATACCAGTTACAACAACCTACTCAGTAATTGTAAGATCCACATCCACTCATTCACCAACAGTCCTATACAGTCACTCATACATGTACTCACTCATCATATGTACTCATACACCTATTCATCCTGTTACACAACGCCACTCATCCATAAAGTTACTCACACACATAGTCACTCATGCTAATAAAGAATCAAACATCCGTTTACCTGCATATACAGTTATACACACACCACCACACTTACTTCTACAGAAACTTACACATACTTAGTCTTTTAAACAATCACTTATAGAAATACATACTTATTCATACAGAAACTCTTTCAATCTCTCACTCTCACATATACTCACTTATATACACCAATAGTCACATATACTAGTTTAAAATATATGTAGTTACTCATAGAGACACTATTGAGACAGTCATTCACTCACTAACACACCCATGCACACACACATCCACCCGTACAGTCCTGCACACACGCTGTCTTCAACACATACAAACAGTGAGTCACTCATTCATGCACCTATGCACTACGTAATACCCCCCACCGAACCATACAGACATCAGACACTTATACTGATACTCAAAAACCAACTAATAACCTATATAGACACTCATGTAGCTACTCATCAACCCATGCAGCCACTTATACACAAAGTGAGAGACTGATACAGATATTTACATATTTCAACATTACTCACTAAGCCATGTATTCACTAAGATACACTTAATCAGTCAGTTATACAATCAATTTTTCAAAAACAAATCATCCATTTAGACACTTATATACCCATGCATTCTTCCATCGACCTTGAGATTTACATATATAAAACATATGTATTTTTCAGAAAAACACACATTCACTGGATGATGACATCATTGATGTCATCAGTGATGTCATTTGAGATGTCATCAGTGATGTCATGAGTGATGTCATTGACCATGTCATGAGTGATGTAATATGTGACGTCATCAGCAGTGCATTGCGGGCGCGTGAGTTATAGTTAGCTGAACTAACTATAACAGGGGAATTTCTATGGTTTTGTACGAGTGAAAAGTCCAGCTAACTATAACGCCCCTGAAACCTATGGTTTGGTATATATATCTACACCATTAACATAAAATCTAATAAAACAAAAATCCTATAATAAATTAAAACATTAAATTATTTAAAAATCTTTAAATTTAAATTTCACACTACAGTCAGTGCAGCAGTAGGGAAAGTGTTGGATAGTGCAGGGGTAAAAATTACTATTCCCACTCCAGTGAGTGCAACAGTAGGGAAAGTGGTGGATAGCGTAGGGTTAGAATTTACTATTCCTACTCCAATCACTGCAACAGTAGGGAAAGTGTGGGATAGCGGAGGGATAGAAATTCTATTTCCACTCCAGTGAGAGCGACAGTAGGGAAAGTGTAGGGAAAGTGTTGGATAGCGTAGGGATAAAATTTACTATTCTCACTCCAATAAGTGCAAGAGAAGGGAAAGTGTGGGATATCGAAGGGGTAAACATGACTATTTCCACTCCAGTGAGTGCAACAGTAGGGAAAGTGTTGGATAGCGGAGGGGAAAAAATTACTATTCACACTCCAGTGAGTGCCACAGTAGGGAAAGTGTTGGATAGCGGAGGTGTAAAATGTACTATTCCCACTCCAGTGAGTGTAACAGTAGGGAAAGTGTTGGATAGTGGAGAGGTAAACATTACTATCACCACTACAATTAGTGCAATAGTAGGGAAAGTGTTAGATAGCGAGGAGTACAAATTATTATTCCTACTCCAGTGAGAATGACAGTAGGAAAAGTGTCGGATACCTGAGGAATAAAATTTACTGTTCCCACTCTAGGCTGTGCCACAGTTGGGAAAGTGTTGGATAACAGAGGGGTAAATATTACTATTCTCACTAAAATAAGTGCAAGAGTAGGGAAAGTGTTGGATATCTGAAGAATAAAATGTCAGTGCAACAGTAGGCAAAGTGTTGGATAGCGGGGGGTACAAATTACTATTCCCACTCCAGTGAGTGCAACAGTAGGGAAAGTGTCGGATAGCGGTGGAATAAAATGTACTGTTCCCGCTCCAGTCAGTGCAACAGTAGCAAAAGTGTTGGATAGCGGAGGGGTAAAAATTATATTCCCACTCCAGTGAGTACAACAATAGGGAAAGTGTTGGATAGAAGATGGTTAAAATGTACTATTCCCACTCCAGTCACTGCAACAGTAGGGAAAGTGTTGGATAGCTGAGGGATGAAAACTTTTATTCCCACTTCAATGAGGGCAACAGTAGGGAAAGTGTTGGAAAGAGGAGGGATAAAAAATATTATTACCACTTCAGTGAAGGCAGTATTAGGGAAAGTGTTGGATAGCGGAAGTGTATACATTACTATACCCACTCCAATAAGTTAAAGAGTAGGGAAAGTGTTGGATATCGAAGGGGTAAAAATTAGCATTCCCACTCCAGTAAGTGCAACAATAGGGAAAGTGTTGGATAAAGGAGGGATATAAATTACTATTCCCACTCCAGTAGGGAAATTGTTGGATTGTGGAGGAGTAACAGTTAATATTCCCACTCCAGTCATTTAAAAATGCTTTAAAAACAAAATATTAATAACAACAAAAAATATTTTAAAAACAAAATAAATACAATATATATATATATTAAAAATGTAAATACAAATATATTTAATATTAAAAATTAACAAAAAATAAAACCTTATTATAATGTTAAATATATATGACAAATACCTACAAATATTATATCAAATAAACAAAAAAATAATTTTCAAACAAATAAATATTTTTAATTAGAAAATATTTAGAAACAAAAGCATTATTAAATACATTTAGTTTTTTATTTCCTACCCTATAACACCATACAATTCATAACCCACATCTAAATTAAAAGAAAATACTTCCATAATTAACATAAGGAATTATTAATTAAACAAATATTATTATTAATAACAAATTAAAACTCATAAAAATCAATTAACTTCCCACACTTTACCACTATAATCCCCACAACCCACAGCTAAAATTAAACTGTAAAGAAATTAAATACACAATTAAAACTTATTTTCAATTAAAAAACTAATAGTATGTAACAACTAATTATGAAGGGGCATATCAACAATGAGCGGTGATAATTATCGCCCAGCGCGCCTAGCGCTGATATCCTTAACGCCGGCTATTGCTAGATTAAATCGCTGAGTTAGAGTGTTACCATCAACGCATAACTCAAGGGCGATATATAATCCAGCGATAGAGGCGGAAAAGCCCCTTATCGCCACATAAACGGAGATAAGCGAGCAACGTTAACTGTTCAGCTCACTGATATGGGAGTGTGGATGTAAACATACAATCCACCTCCCATAGGGAATACTGCTAAGTCCGGATTTTAAGCAGACGTTAGATTAGGCGATAATGGGAGTTTATCGCGATTCCCATTATCGCAATGCGGGTCTGTGGCTTCCTTGTAAATTTGGAGAAGCTGGTTATGGGAGGTATTCACATGTATTTAGTTGTGGAACGCCTACTTTGCATCACATTAGAGATGCGATGCGAGGCGTATTCAAAATGGCGGCTGTCACACGGAAACACGGGTTAGCGTGTGCTTGATGATAGGGCGATGCTTAATTTGACGCTTTTCGGCCAAAAACGGCTGATAAAGAGGCGAAATCGGGCTTGATAATATGCCCCGAAATAAGTAAATTAATTTACTCTCCAGCCTTTAGCCCCATAACAGTAAAACACACAAAAATAAACAATAACCCTAATTAAATGTCTATTAATTAATTAATATTAATGAGCAACTAATTATTTATTAAACATAAATTACTTCCCACCCTTTACCCCTATAAACCCCACAACCCACACTTAAAATGAAATACACACTCACCATAATTAATTGTCAATCAATTAATTAATGTTAATTAACAAATAATTAATAATTAATTAAAAATCAATTACTTCCCACCCTTTCCCCTATAAACCCCACAACCCGCATCCACAATTTACCAAGAAATTTAAAAACACAATTGACATTATAAAATCTCAATTAAATAAATATTAATAAATCAAAAATATTAATTAATGTATTATAATTAAATTACTTCCCACCCTATTCCCCTATAAACCTGCAAACCGCTAGGAACAAAAAACACAAAAATTAATTAAGATAAAATTAATAACTGCTACAAAGTTGACACATATTAAAAAACATAAACAATACTTATAAAAAAATACATCACATACATTTCAAATGTATAACAAAATACATAACAGTAATTAAAAAATTGTTATTTCAAACAACTATATTTTTGCAAATGATATTAAAAACTTCTATATTTTTAAAATCGATATTACTTAGCTTCAACCCGATATTCTTCACATCGATATTCTTGCACTTGATATTTCCACTCCACGATATTTTTAACTCCATATTATAGTAGGTTGAATTTTTTTCGATATTCTGTCTTATTACCTTTCAAGATATTGCTGATAAGCAGCAGGATATGGTTTGTTGCTGAAATGTCAGATCACACCTGTTTGATTGTGTTTCCTACATGAGTTGAGTTAAGGAGAATGTTGTGCCAGTGTGAGTAAAGGGTAGATTATGAATACACACTGAATGCAGTGAGTTGCGAGAGGCATCAGAGAGCCAACTTGTGTGACTAGGTTGTCATTAGCTTAGATAATTGCATTAGGGATTAACGGAATGAGAGTGTGAATTAGTGAGAGGTAATGTTGCTACTTAGGAGTTTCCACTCTGCCTGGAATTCCCATGAGTCCTTCAGTGTGGAGCACGTACAACAACTCCTCCTCCCTGGGCATAAGGTTGAGGGTCTTGGGAGACCCTCCACCAGATGCTATGGCACTGAAAGCACTGACAGCGAGGGAATGGACTTTCCGCTGGAGGATGTTCTTCTGCTTGTGGATATTCTCCTGTGAGCGTTTGCTGTTGGAAGCACCATTCACCTTATCCAAGAATCTGGCCCACATTTGCATTCTCTGCCTCATGGTTGTTGTCTGGTCCAGAGGCCTAAACAACTGAAGCTCAACCCTAATTATCTCATCCACCGTCATAGTTAGCTTGTTTATAGAGAATCTGTATCGTGTTCTGTCACACTTTTCATCAAGTAATGAAAAGGCCGTTCGGCTGGTGGTGGTAGTTTTGTGAGTGGTAAATGCTTTGTTCGTTTAAAGTAGTGAATTTTGTAGTGGGAGCTGCAGGTGTTATTAAGTAGATTTTGATCAGGTATGTGTTAAATATATACCTCTGTCAATGTTTACGGGTACATCTGCCATGGGAAACCTGAAAACTGAAGGAATTGTGTCCATCGGCTGTTGATGGAGGAACTCACGACAGAGGACTGAAGTTCAGACGATGGACTGTGCTCTATCATGACAACTGGCAGTCCTTCAAGCCAAACCCTAAATACCGGGGTCAGATAACTGCCTATCTAACGGATGGATAGGATCGGCCATAATAGAGGAACAACAGCCCACCGGCCAACCTCTAACTCAGGCCTGTAGTCTACTTTGATAAATGTGGTTAGAGTTGCCCCTTCTCTTATGAATGAGCTTCAAATTATATGCATTGAGCAGCTTAAAAGCTCATTAGGTCCAACAAATAATAAAAGAGTGAAACAGAATATTGATTTAGGAGGGGACATCCTGGTGGAATTTCTCTGCTATTCCTCTACTTTACATCCACTATGTTAACTCAATACATATACCTTAGCACAGTATAAAAGGGGATTACATTATTTTTAAAGCGGCTTAAATCCGAGGCCCAATATTATACATTTTCTGTATGCTGCGGAAGTGTTCCGTATGTGCTGTGGTAATGTGTTCTGTATACTGCTGCACTGTGTGTATGACCTCACAGTCTTAACATGCACTCGCCTGGGTGAACTTTTGCACCTCTGAGAGCTGGTGGGCAGATAGCTTTCTGTAAGCAATCATCTATTGTTTGTCCACAAGATGATAGATTGTGTGATCTGGGCTGCTGGGACACACCCTGACATAAGTAGTAATTATGGCTGCTTGCTTTTTTAGCAGGTGCAGGCAACTGGTATTTTTCTGATGAATCACTGACTGCACTCTGTGTGATTCTTTCACCTCTCTCCAATGAGAGCCCTCAGCTTCACTGTCTCCTCTGGACCTCAGCAGAGATCCTAAGGCTCCAGAGCTCTCACGAGCCTAATTCAAGGAGCTTGGACCAATATATACTGCAGCTGTTGTGTGGGGGAGTTTCCATTAAAGCCAATGGGGCCTCCAAGACAGCCACAAGTTACACTGTGAACCCAGGTGGTAGTCAATGAGTAAAACTTGTCAGTCTCTGCCATAGCAGGAACAGTACACTTTAAAAGGGTTTTGTAAACATTTTAGTGGCCGCTTTCAAGCTAACTACTATTGGAGTACTGTGGGAATTTTATGTATCAAAGGTTCCCACCATCCAGCTGCGTAGGTCCAGTTAGAAGATAGGATATGTCCAAGAACACATTACATCGCAGGGGGAACCAAGAAACTCTCTATCCCTAAATCCAGACTTTGGCTACAGTACCTTCTCTCCCAATTCAGAATAATTAATAAATAGTCCTAGCTTGTTGTTTGAGGAAAATGAATATCACACAAAGATGAACAAGGTTTTAAAATCCTTAATTTCTACTACTCCAACTTTTTACTTGGGTTTGGAGGTGCTAGCTTCCTTTAACATTATTCAAATCACTGCCCTGGACACTCATACCCCCTTTAAATCTTTTAAGTTCACGGCATACAAAAACATCTGGATAAATAGTCCTCAGAAGCATTACAAATATCTTTTGAAGTTGAAATAGTTAGAATGCATATGAACAACATCCTTTTCAGGCAAGAACAGAGTCATTACAAGACAGACATTTTTTAGCTGAATTCAACATACATCTGTTGGCAAATTTCCAGTTCCTGCATTATTACTAAAGAGTTAGTTAAGTCTCTAAATTACTTCTGATCACCATACTTTATCATATTGATCCTTCATAAAAATATTGTGATGATCTATCAAAGATTCATAAAACTTTTTTCTGAAACTAACATTTTGCAGTTCTCAGTGCCTTGTGCTTTGCAGATTAGCCAAGTCACTACCTCCATGATTAATTGCTAGGTTCATTCTAGATCAAAGTGACTGCTGCCATCATATATCTTGACCTTTCAGTATCAAATGATATTGTAGAACTTTCAGCATTGTATGTTATGATAGCTAAGCCCCTTAGCTGAAGTTGGGATTGGAAGTTCAATTCAAGACTAGTTCTCCTACTTTCTTTAAGAACGAACTCAAGCCATTACTTACATTGAATATATCAGGTGATTGTTGATTAAGAGCCATTGTTGGATGGCACTAAACTGTCTTTTGTTAAGCACCAATAAATGGGACAGGAATTCACCCGTTTGCAATAATGATCAAAGATTGATTAAGCTTGCTTGCCCAGAATATAATGGACCTGCCCGGATGCCTGCCATTGAGGTGATATCACTGAAAGAAATGTTGGACTCTCAACTATCCTCTCAGGTCATATTAATACAGTGGCATCTAATCGCTTACCCGACTCTTCACTAAGGAAGCTGCAGAGATTTCAAAGTTTTGCAGTCCAGTTGGTCTATTAGTAAAAATAATCATTCCGTTAGTCAGGCAAGACGACAATTACACTGGCTACCAGAGATGCAACAAATTATTTTCAATACACTGTGCCTTTAAATTGTGTATAAAAAGTTAGAGAAATCTCCACTCTCAATCAATTCTTCTGTAGCAATCCCTCAAGAAACCTGTGCTCCAACTAGCCAAGTCTGTTTACAATACTACTTTTCAGACGTTCCAGATCTGGGGTGCGTGCCTTATCTCTTGTTGGTCCCTAGTAAATTATTCCATCCAGGGTCAGCCCCAAACCTTTTTCTTCACCCTTCCTGTTTCCTGGACCCATTTTGCATGGCTTTTAGGACTCTGTGCTCTTTACCATTGCTAACCACTGCTAAATTGTTTGTCGTCTCTCCTTCAAACATGTCAACATCGGTTTACACACAATTGACACATTTTATTTACTTATAAGTCCTTTGTAAAGTGGTGCTACCTGTGCCCAGGGCCAGTGAAATTAAATGCTACTAGTAGGCCTGCTGCACTTATTGTGCCATCCACTTAAGTGGCCTTTTAAAACATATCTCAGGCCTGCCATTGCAGAGCCTGTGTGCAGTTTAAAACTGTAACTTTGGCCTGCCAAGATATACAAGTCACCCCTAAGGTAGGCCTTAAACAGACCATAAGACAGTGTGCCTTGTATATAAAAGGTAAGGCATTTGTTTTTAAGTTTTACAAGCTCTGTCAATGAACCACTTCTAAATTTGATTTTCACTACTGTGCGACCTAACTCTCCCATTGGATACCGTTGGGTTACCTACTTACATTCATAAAGTGCTAACATTTGATTGAGAACAGGTAGAAACGTCATGATTGTCTAAAAAGAATTGTAATTTAAAACCCTCTGTAATAGTAAAGTCAGGTTTTAGGTCACTATTCTGAAATTGCCACTTCTAAAAGTTGGCATTTTCTTGTCCTAACCATTTGGTGGCTGCAGTCTGTGTCCTGAGTCACATGACTGTGAACAGTTGGCCTTTGTGTATTCCGCACAGAGACTAAGACATAGGGGGGCTAAGTGTTGGAAGGATGGGTAATCGATAATAGTAAAAATAATCATAAAAATAATACTTCACACCTTCACCAGAAGGATATGAGGAACTAGGAAATACATATAACCAAAGTTCTTAAGTTTATACATATAACTGAATTTCATAATGTTAATGTATAAATTGCAGACAGAACAGTGAGCAATGATTGCATCTGGCTGTCAGCGTGCTCTTACTGTTTTCAGCACATGCAAAACTCAGAGAAAATCCTAGTTAAATGTAAGTCCTTTAGGCAGTGCAAACATCGAAGATAATCTCTGCTCTATACCATCACAATTCTTCATGAAATGCCCCTGCACTTGCAATGTATGCCTAAAAGTATCCCAGGTCTCCTATGCTTTATAATTGTGCACTCTTTTGTAGAAAGTGCAAAGTCTTCCATGATATTTTTTAACTCTTATCTTTTCAATAAATAAATATAAATAAATATAAGAAGGGTATGGATTGATCCTGCACTATGATAGCCGTCTCCCGTTGAAACTCCTGCCTGCTCAACCACCTCCCTACCTTCATTGTACCATGGTAGCAGAAGTTAAATAGCTATAATCAGAGATGGTGTTAATACATTTGTGGCTGCATTCAATGGACAGCCTTAGAACACTGAGTAAATCACTTACACCTCGACCGGATCCTGGGAAGAACTATGGTGTCTCCTCAAAACTGACTAAAGCTGGTGAAACGATGTGTAGTTCTTGGGAATTCTGAAAGCATTGGAGTCGGACAGCACCCATGACATTCTCATTCCTCTATCGCAGAACTCACTAGATAATCCTTTAACCAGCCCCCAGAATTCCAGAGAGTGCATAGGATACAGTACAGATGTTTGGAGAAGCCAAGCAATCAGAGGCCCATTATAGTCAGCTTCCTACACCATCAGCAGGCACAACAGGTAATTGCAACAGTCAGAAAGCAGGATGATTCTCTTCACTGCAAAAGTCACAAAATCCAAGTGACTGCAAACTTTTCACAGGAAATAGTAATGAAATGAAAGACATTCCGGGTGATGTGTTCCTCTCTTTGGAAAAAGGACCTGCAGTATGATCTACTGGCACTGGCCACAATGCTTCTGAAGATAGGTAGGAAACACATATAAGTTTACAAACGACCTGAGGACCTGACACAATTCCTGGATGAAATGAACAAATACATGGAGACTTCGAACACACAAAAAGCAGAAGTGCTCAACCAGCATTGATGGAGAAGGTCTCACAACAGAAGGATTCACATCCATCCATCAACCTCCATCGTCACAGTCTTCTGAACTTGAGTACCAAGAATTAGGTACTAAAAACTGGGCAAACAGAGACACAAACAACAAAGGACAACCATCTAGAGACTGCAAAATATTTATATCCCCCTAAAGGTTTAGCTTTCTGTCATATTGCAACCTCCCCATTGGGCTGCTGTCATCCGCGGGCTGACGCTGGCAGCATGAACCTTCACCTGAAAAAACTGCAACCAAAGCTGTTGAGCTGGAACCCAATAACAGCATGTCCTAGACAAATGATCTACAAATACACCACCCACTAGGCACATTTGCCCTTTGAGTTGGCCAAAAGGTTAATTGATAAATTAGGACGAAAGAACATAAACTATAAATGTACTTACAAAATGAGTAAAAAGGAAATTGATTAGCTTAGCATTCATTTTAGAGTTGCTAATAGTCAGCTTGTGACCTAATTACACAGAATTGACACAGTTGGCAACAGTGTCCCAAACGCAACCAGTCATCATCTCATTACACTGGAATGGAACATGCCCTATGGGGAGCTCCTTAGAGCTAAGCAGGACTGATGTGCCCACAAGGGATATTTAATAGAGGAACACAATGTAAAATAATGATTTAAAGAGGCAAACCACAAAATTGCCAAAAAAACAGATGGGTAATATATTGTTTGTCACTTTGATTGGTAAGAATCAGGAAAGCATACAGGTTGCCAAGCTCATTACCACATATAACCAAAGATCCTTCGGCATCAGGAATATTCACAGTAAACACAGGGCTCTCATAAAGGCAGAACCTATTATAGGTAAGGGTGTGGGAACACACCCTATGATTACAAATAGGAACGGTAAATACATTGGTGACTCGTCAGTACACAATTACTGTACAGGTCTAAGACAACAGACCTGCTTTAGAACAGAGGCTAGCTTTTTTAAGTGAGGCTTGTTTAAAGCATGCAAATATGCAATTAACCAAAAAGTTTGATTAGGCTAGACGTTTTTTGAACATCATGAAAGTAAAATTGAGATGTTTGGTTTCCTTGGCATTCACAGAATTTGTTACCAGAGGTGAAGACCAGGAGAACCACCTCCGGATTCTGGAGTCACAACTCATCATTGACCTCAGTACTAAGAGCCCCTATGGTCTAAACAAGGATGAGGAACTAGCTACATGCATCAACACGTCAAGTGGCTGAGTCTTTGTAACATTGATAGTTGTCTGTGATGACAAAGATATCTGTATATCATGAACTTTTTGTTCCCTCTTATACCTGTACCATTTGGTCCTGCGACAGTCACACATGGGACATTGTTCCTAACTCCTCTAGATGAATTAACTCTAATATTGTAAAAAAAAAATATGTATTGGGAGTTTTTCGGTGCACCACAATGAATTTAAAATTCTAGCCCGTAAGCTTGTTTGACACATACGCGGGCCATGCCTCGTCTGCCTCTCTCTCATGACCCCAGGTTTCTCCACTTTCTGTTTTGAATATGTATCCCTTTTTCTCACGTAGCACTTGGCACGTTGCACTTTATATTGGGAAATGGTGATAACAGGAAGTCTAATCAGGATTAATATATTTTTTTTTTTAGATATTTGCTTTTTAGAGTTAGCTAGCACCAATATTTGGAATGGCATTATTAGGATACCTTACCTGCACTGAGCATGGAGCAGTAGGACAGTCCCTATAGTCAAGTTCATCTTCGATGTATTTTCTTTTGGGATATCAAATTGTATAGTGTTGCTCTTCTCTCCCTGGCATGAAGCTATTGCTGCTATTCAGCCGCAGTGGGTAGTGGGAGTAGCTTCCGGGCGGTGACGTGGGGAGGGGGAGGGGCAGGGTGGGAGGTAGTAAACTATGGATTATGGAGGTTTACAGGTAAGTAAACATATAAATTAATAAAACAAATTTTGTTGCCTGAATTGCATCGCATTTGGGGATGCAGTGCACGCAACGAAATTCGTTTTATTAATTTATATGTTTACTTACCTGTAAACCTCCGTAATCCATAGTTTACTATCCCCCACCCTGCCCCTCCCTCTCCCCACGTCACCGCCCGGTAGCTACTCCCACTACCGACCGCGGCTGCTGCTATTATCTGCTAGTGAAAGTAAATAAAAAATTGATATGTGCGAGAAAGTCATCCTTTTTGCCCTGAAGACTCCTATTTGACTGATACTGGTGGTTACAGACTCTGATTGTGCCGTGGGCTCTGCTAACCAGGACCAGTGCCATTGCTCTGTTTGAAAGGTATATGGTAATTAGGTGTAATTATCATTGGTTCTGACAACCTACCTGTAAGTCCCTAGGATATGGCAGGGCATGTAGATTTAGAGATCCCCAGTCGATTTAATGCACTTAAGTGTGTACTGCTTCGGTGTCTGCTGTTATTGTAAAGCCGGCCCTGCTTAGCAGGCTGCTTTTACAATAAAACTACATTCGACTTTGGAATTAATAATACTTCTGAAGTCTCAACCTACCATTTTATTACATATGTCAACCCTGAGGGCTGCCCTAGGTGTCCCAAGGGTAGGGTGTCTTGTAATTAAAAGAAGGGACACTATTTATCATGTTTTATATGCCCTGCTAAGGAAAGAACTGCAATAGGCTAACATAGGCATGCTAACTGTCGGCAGGAGTGAGCTGGAACAATAATTCAAAGTACCAAAATAATAGATACAATAAATTAAACAACATGCCAAGGTTAGATTTAATATAACTATTTTAGGACAGTAGTTATAGAACTTGCTTTCCTACAGCTACAAAAAGTGGCCCTGTAGAAGACTTCTGATTGGCCAGCCTTTGACTGGCTGAGCCAAGCTGCTCCTGATTAGGTGGGAAATGGCCTGGGCTGAGACATACAAAGAGACCATCTGGTGGGCAAAGATCTGCTGCTGTAGATGTCAGAATAGGAAGGATACTGCGTTGAAAAACTGGTCTTCAAAGGGAGAAAACCAGATAGTACAGGAACCAGGCGCATCTTCACTTCCTGCACCCCCAGCCAAATGGGAGCCCCTATACCTAAATTAGGAGGGGGATGGCAAGAGAATGTATGGAAGAGTTAGCCACACCTGTGGGTTGGGTTAGCCAGATATGAACTCCCAGGAGAGATTTTCTCTATTTTGAGGAGTGAGAAGTGCTTTCTGGGACAGAAATATGTCACACTTTGAAAGAAATGCTCATAGCAGAGGGTGGCAACTTGAACCCCATTGATTAGGGGTGCCCCCCTCGTCCCAGCATAGAAACTAGAACAAATATGGGGGAGCTGCACAGCACTTCAGATACCTTCTTGAAGACATCAGAAGAAAAAGGAATGCACTGCTGAACCCCTTGTTTGAACAAGAACTGCACCAGCTGCACACTCTGGGGTTTACAAAAGAGTACTTGGTGATGCTTCCAAGATTAAGCAGTGGACTTCCTGATTGGCAACAGGACCAAAAGAGCTGAAACAAATGTCACCTGCATCATCTCCATCAAGTAAAAGTCCAGCTGACCAGCTCACCTTTACTTTAATGTATTTGGCCAGGTGCATTGTGTGATTTGTAGTCCCAAACCTCCAAGAGGCAGCTCAGAACTTCTAGGCCCTAGGCTGGTGTTGTGGACCCTCCAAGACCCTCAAGAGACCTTCTGGAAGAAGATCCAGAAGTTTGAGAACTAATAGGCAGTTCGAATTCTCAGATAATTTAGTGTTCTTACTTAGTTCTCCCTCGTTGTTATATTTAGGTGCCGATTACGATCCTGGAAAAACCGGGTACGAACCGTCGGTCGGAGCGTTTTCTCCGTCCGACCCGTACCCGGTTGTAAAACTTTACAAACATGGAAGTACGATTCGCATGGAAACACCATTTCCGTACGATTCGTAAAAAACACCGTCCGACGAAAATATACATACGAATGTGCTCCGGGACTGCTCCGACGTGACGTCGGGACGCTGTCAGGCAGCGTTTCACGACCCAGGAAGTACGATTCGAACCGACAGCAGTCCGGACGGCAATATTTTCACGGCACCCAAAAAGTGCCGGAAAAGCGAAGTACGCCGCGAAACGACCAGAATAGGGGGCCCGGTATGCGCCGTACCCCACCCAGCCCCCGTGAGTACGCGCCGTACCCCCCCCAGCCCCGTGAGTACGTGTCAAACCCCCCTGTGTATGTACACCCGTGTACGTGTCGAACCCCCCGTGTACGTGTCGAACCCCCCGTGTATGTACACCCGTGTACGTGTCGAACCCCCCGTGTATGTACACCCGTGTACGTGTTGAACCCCCCTGTATGTACCCGATGTGACTGATGTTAATTTATACAAATTAGTTGCACATGTAATTGAACTATTCCATGAAATCTCAGTTTTTAACACTATCATATTTACGCAATTTAATGTATCTTAATTTTTAGCTCCATTGTAAAAACACTTATGACTATATTGAAAAAAATCTTTAATGTATATGATAATGTCTGAATAAGCTCTATGAAGAGAGAGCTCTTTTCTGTAACTTGACGAAGACTTCGCTGGAAGACCAAACACATTGTTTCCTTCTGCACAAATAAATCAGTGCATCTATGATGGAGTGCCATGTTTTCGTTAAAGAAATTATTCATAATATTGTGACAGCAGCCATGAGCTGCCATTAGCACCAGCCCTGAAAGGTGGAGTGTTTCCAGGATTGGTGGCAACATCCTCCACCTTAGTGATGAGAACTCCCAGGAGGTTGGGTAATTTTCCCAATTTCAGTTGGGGGACGACACATGTTAGACCTGTCAGCCTTAGGATGGTATTCCACCAAACTTTTTTTTGTCTTCTCCCCTCCTGTTTTTCTGAATTTGTTTTTGTTGGCCTTAGGACTCTGTGCATTTTACCACTGCTAACCAGTGATACAGTGCTTGTGCTCACTCCCTAAAACCTAATAAAATTGGCTTAAAATCTGATTGTCATATTTAATTTACGTATAAACCCCTAGTAAAGTGGTACACCATATGCATACAACTCGAAACAGCAAGCCAAACAAGCACACCACTGTGTGATTGTGACGCACGTCCCCACACACCAATCTCCCAAAAGAGTCCAAAATTGTGAGTCTTATAGCTCAAATGGTGTGCTTCTCCACTGCTCCTGCCCGTTCCAAAGAGCGGGCTCCAAGACCAATGTCAAACTTAACACAAATGTGGAGTACACCACCAGCACCAGAAAATAATTTAATCCATCCACTGTAGATATTACACAAGTTGTTCCTTTATTATTCTTGTTTATTAAAAGAACAAAGTATTTTAGAAATAGAAGTGTCCTCTGGGGGAATTGATCAACCACACCTTCGTCCTCACTCGCGTTCCGTATCTCATTCATACAACTACCCCTCTCTGAGTCTATTACGTATTGGCACATCAGGACGAACATATGAATATATCGCTGGTGTGTCTTTATGTTTTAAAAGAAGCGGATGATACCTCCAAGAACAACCATATTGGAGCAGTAAAGTAAGTACTACGGGGGGAGAAAAAACTACAATTGGAAATCCATTGATTGAATTTATGAATGGAAGGCTGAATATAAGGCGGAAATTGTTGCAGTGACTGTATAAATCCTATATAAGAAAATACTTCAAATAGGACACCATTTACCGATTAAGTCTTTTTGTTTGATTTAGGCAGCAAATAGCAAAACCAAAATGACTGCGGAAATTGGGTCGGTTACACACATTGAGGACTCCATTTCTTACAAAGGGTCCATGATTGGAAACACGAGAGTAACAAAATCCATTGTCTTGAGAAAGAAGGTTTCATATAATTATTCCTTCGAAACGCGTCGACGCTTTTTGTAACCACAAACCTGGGTGTATGAACATTTCCCCAGATATACAACAATTAGGGGATATCGGGGTTTATGTGGTTAAATAGATACGCCAGTTGTGGTACACAATGACAAAGAATATTGTCTAAGCAGTATACTCTCATGTAAAATATGCTGTAGATAGTAACTTGATGAGTTGGTTTTTAATATTGATTACATTGTAATTGTTTTACGGTTTATTGTGTTTTATTTTGATAAAATTGTATCTAATTGTGGCAAGTCTGCGGAATAAATTGCTTTGATATATGTTTTTTTTGGTGTATTAATTTCAAATATCTGTGCTAAGACGTAATAGACTCAGAGAGGGGTAGTTGTATGAATGAGATACGGAACGCGAGTGAGGACGAAGGTGTGGTTGATCAATTCCCCCAGAAGACACTTCTATATCTAAAATACTTTGTTTGAACCCCGGTCATTTGGGTTACCAAGGGTTCCTCTCTTTCTTTTTATACATTATTAAAAGAACAGCCAAACAGCCGACACGTTTCGTCCAACTGTTGTGGGCTTCATCAGGGGCTGTAGAGTATATAAAATATTTGCAGTCACATGCATCAAAGCTTTTTGCGATTGCAAACTGTTTGATTTGCAAAAATCGTCCGTTTGCAATTGCATAAATAGCTTTTGCATGAAACAATTTTCCACTCGCAATTTAAGAAATCGCAAGTTCTTGCGATTTTTTAAATTGCGATTGCATTTAAGGCATCGCAAATTGCGCTTCCTTAAATGCAATGCAAGATGCCTTTAAAAATAGCGATTTCGCTATTTGTGCCCGCTATTTACCGTGGAATCATACCACATGGTAAATAGCGAAAACTTTGAAAAATGCATTTTTCAAAGATGTAGATTACACACACACATGTTATTGGGACATGTGTGTGCACAACATATGTGCACGGATAAATTTCAGGGGTGCAACAGGGTGTCCTTTTGACACCCTTGCACCCTTTAAATTGCATGCGCAATTTGCGAGTACCTATTGGTACTCGCAAATAGCGCTTGCAATTTCCTATTCTTTCCTATGGGTATGTAGGCCCATAGGAATGAATGGGAAGCTATTCCTTATTTGCGACTTGCAATTTGCGAGTCGCAAATAAGGAATGTGTAGGAATCGCTATTATTATAGGGATTCCTACATGCATAGGATTTTGGGAGTCCTTAATTGCGAATCCTTAATATTCGAAATTAAGGACTTGCAAAATCCTAGCTTGGGGCATGTGCCAGATAGTGTATAGTGCAACATGAAGAGACACAAATGGACAATAATACATAACAGCACAAGATAAGAACACTTAACCAGACAAAAGTTTGTCTGTAAAGATTCCGACATTAGACATTTACATTTAAAAAGTCATACATGACAAGATGGCATTGACAATTTGTAACTGAATAAATGACAGGGACGGTCGTGACATATGTCCAATACATAAAAACGTGTAGTTAAAAACTTTAAAAATGTAATAACGCTTAACAAGAAATGAGAAAGTGAAAGACACAGCAAACAGAGCGAAGTTTTGAGAGAAATTTTCAAGAGACATTTAGGAGAATAGAGCACCATCCAAGTGTGAAAGAGTCCTAAGTCAATTCAATTCAATTTCAATTCATATAGTCTTTATTTCGATAAAATGTCATCATGAAAGACATTTTACAGGCATAAATTTTAAAATACAATATCATTAAAAACAGGAAAAAACATAAACCATATGACACTGTGAGGGAAGGGGAAGGTCACAGCATCGTACCAGGCAACTATTAAGACTTATTACGAATAATCCAGACCCAGCCAAGGAATTTAGCCACAGCGATTACAACGCACTCACTAGTATCGAGTCGCAGAATGTTGAGTGCTACAAAACCTTGCCGAGTGCCCATATTCTGGCAGAGTGGTTTTAGCCATTTAGCCCGTGGTGCAACGTAGGCCGGGCAGGCAAAGAATATGTGGCCGACGGAATCAACACAATCCGAGCACCACCTACAGGTATCACGAAAGCCACCCTTCCATTTTTTGGTAAATGAGTTGGTGGGTAGGGAGCCTACCCTGAATTGGTGGTATAGTTTCCTGTCGCTAGGCCTGGTGATGATATCCCAATACTCTTCGAAAACAGGGGTTTGTTTAAATCCATAAAACTTGCCAGTCAGGGACTCGGGGGAAACAGATAGCATGTGTTTTTGGGAAATCATAGACCAATAGAGGGTCTTAAAACTTTGTTTCGGGGGAAAAGAACTGTTAGCTGGGTCAGACCAGAGGGTATCTAAGCCCATAGAGTCCAATAGGAGACTAACATGTTTACACCAGGGGAGGTCACCTGCCCCCAAAATACAACGAACATCCATAAAAGCTTTGGCAAAGGAAGCCAATTCGGGGACTGTCCATAACCTCCTCCAATAAGCCAGAGGTTTGAACCTGGCAATGTCATCAAACGAACAACAACCAAGGTCCAGAAGAAGTGGTTTCACTGACGTTGAGCTGGGGAGTCCCGTTAACTTTCTGAAAAATTTGTTTTGGGCTATAACCAGGGAGGAAAGATCTGTATGACCCCATAATTCAGCACCATATAAAATTGCTGAATTAATTCTAGCTTCAAAAATTTTGATAGGTGGACCTATCATTTTTGCCTGGGATTGTTTTTGCTCCTTAATCAGACAGCCCGATAATTGAGCAAATTTAAGAGAAAGGGCGTCAATTTGAGGTCCCCAGTTCAACTTATTTTCAAACAAAACACCTAGGTAGGTCATAACATTTGTGCGTTCCAGAACACCGCTATCCATGGTCACCTGGCCCCTCACGGATTTCCCTTTATTAAAAACCATATATTTGGTTTTTGAAACGTTAACTGACAGGTCGCAGTCGGAACAAAAAGAAGAAAATAAATTCAAAGCCGACTGCAGCCCGGACAAGGTTTGTGAGAGGAGTAGGGTGTCGTCCGCAAACATAAGCAGCGGAACCTTGGACCCTCCTAGTGTGGGGGCATCTGTGGATTTGTTGGAGAAATATTGGACAGCTCTATTAATGAATAGTAGGAACAATGTGGGTGCGAGAACACACCCTTGTCTGACGCCTCTGTTGACATTAAACTTATCAGTGACCTGCCCTTGGTTACCCCAGCGGACTTGGGCAAAGTTATTATCATGTAACCTAATTATGATGTTTAAGAGGTCAGGGGATAGCCCAAGCTCCGCTAATTCACCCCAGAGTTTAGTCCTATTGACCAAATCAAAAGCAGACCGAAGGTCTACAAAAGCTGCATAAATTGTACCACTGCAAAGATAAACCGTTTTCCAGACAATTAGTTGGAATTTAAAAGCCTGGTCAATGGTACTAATGCACGATCGGAAGCCTGCCTGTAGGGGCGAAATGATATCAAACTGCTCAGCCCAGAGCTGGATCCTTACCAAAATCATTCTTGCTACAATCTTTTGAACAGAGTCAATAAGACTAATGGGGCGATAATTGCCCGGGCACGAGCGATCACCTTTTTTAAAGATGGGCAGGATTTCGGCGCCCTTCCATGAGTCGGGGATAGGGGCCCCTTTAACTAGTGCATTAGCCAAGAGGGCGATGTAGGGGGCCCAAGTACCAGGGTCGGATTTAAAAAGGTCCGCGGGGACACAATCGATACCTGGGGCCTTACCATGAGGAACCCTTGATATTGCCATCTTGACTTCATCAACGTCAAACTCAAGGTTAGAAGGTATAAACGGGTCCCAGCAAAGTGGTTCAGAAGATGTAACGGCCATATCAGCATCGGAAAACTGGGATTCATAATGGGATACCCAGTTGTCCGGAGAAACATTATTGGAGGGAGCCTGTGAGTTTGAAGTATTACCCCACTTCAAGGTATGCCAGAACAATGTTAGGTTCCTTAATTTGCTGGCTGCCAATAGGGCACTCCAGTGGTCATTATCCCAATCACGCTTCGCCTGGACTTTGGCCCTGGTGTAGAGTTTTCTCGTAGATCTTATGGTGGCCTGATCCTTAGAAGCGATAGCAGCTTTCAAAGCATTATATGAATCTCGGCAGTTTTTGTTATACCAAGAGCTTTGCTTGGGGATCTTGGGGGGCATGGCCTTGCAGGGTTTTGAGAAGATGGATTTTAGGTCCAAAAACAGATTGGTATGTATGTTTGTAGTATCGACAAAGTCGCCGTTTTCAGGCCTAAGTGACTGTAAGGCTACAGTTGCTGTGGAGACTTTATCACCAATCTCAGAAAGTATAGCACTGTCAAGAGCAACCCTATCCCATCGCACTCTGCGATGATTGTTGGTTAAAAGGGCATTTGCAGTCAATATCTCGGATTGGGTGTTTCTAAACTGGGGACTGAGCAGGAGTGTCAGAACCAGGGGGTTGTGGTCACTCTCGATTCGCTCACATATCATCATATCACCCAGAGTATGCCAGTACTCCACTTTTATTAGAGCATAATCAATTCGACTACTATGTCCTCGGCCATCGGAAAAGGTCACTTTGCCAGACGGATCCGAGGGGGTTCGTCCGTTGCCTGCTCTAAAGCCACGTTCAAGGCATAAGCTCGTCCACTGAACAGCAGATTCACTCCAGCGTTTAATAGGAGTGAGGGCGAGAGAAGGTATGTTCCAAATAATAGCAATTTCCGAGGTCAGAGAGTCACATTCTGGGTATAGTGGCTCGAAACAACAGTTGAAATCACCTATAATGAGTACGTTGGAGCTAGGGTCAACTGTCTCCAGGAACTCGTCCAGTTGTAGGAATGTATTGGTTCCACGCCCTCCTGGAAGACCCCGGTTGTAAATATTAATTAATAATATTAAGGGTTCATCGTTACTCTGCAGAGAGATGATCAGAAGGTCGGGATTGTCAATAGACAGTTCGGTTAGGCTGTACTTCAAGGTTTGCCTAACCCAGAAACAGAGACCGTCAGAGGAACGACCCCTGGGGTTACTTATTGCCCCCTTAAAAAAGTTTACGTATCCAGGATAACACACAGGGTCAACAGCCCATGTCTCCTGGAAAGCCAGGATATCATGGGAAGAGACCCAGGCGGACCAATCCTCGTTAGTTAGTTTACTACCAAGACCCGCAATATTCCAGGAAGCCAGGGTGAGGACAGGGGAGCCAGGGGGGGCCAGGGGAACTGGGGTACAAGGTAAAGTTGGAGAACTAGGGGACCCCAAGGGAATTGGGGGGCATAATGGAGTTGGAGACACAGGAGGGAATTCAACGCCATCCAAACCCGTAAACTTGATTCTGGGGTTACAGGAAACGATTTGTACAGGGGATGGAGGAACTAGGAACAACCCACCAATGTCAGGTACCACATCAGAGCGTATGCGGCTGGTGGTAATGGGGGCACATGACAGGGATAAATCTGTGCTCTCCAGAACTGCGGGTGGAACATGGGACTTGTGGTGGTGTGTATGAAAACGGTCGCAAGAAAGACCAGGGGGTGAGATCCTCTTGTCCGTACTAGATCGTCCATGCATACCCCGGCCACTGGACCTATAAGGCACGGGGCTATGGTTGCAAAGAGGTCAATCAACCCCATCCAAATCACTCAGCGGGGTGTATGGGTTAAATAGTGGAAGGTGGAAATCCAGGCCCTGTACTCTTCGAGGACCCCTAGGGACCATCTCACAACCAAGTGATCCGGAGTTGAACTGTTGGAGAGGTGCAGGGGGATAAAAGTAAGATAGGTCTGTAACAAAAATTCCTGAGGCACCCGAGATGTTAGGGTGGGAACATAGGTAACGCACCACCCTGGGATCACGGAAATTTACAAGCACACAGTCCCCCTCTACTCCCTTAACCCCACTGCCCAGCCAACATACCCTACGAACAATCAATATTTCTGCACAAGAAGAAGCGGGCAGAGGCCTATTACGATTTAACCAGTGAGTAACCTTGTTTTTTAACTCACTATGAGACTCAGCCTTATCCTGCGTAAGACTGGGAACACCCACCAGAATGGCAGTATAAGGATGAGACTCAGGTGGAAGGTTAATACGAGGGAGTTCGGAAAATGGAGAAGTACCCTGAACGAGGGAATGGTTAATGATGGGTTGATTTCTATTGTTATTTGCGTTACTATCTGGAATGTGGTGGGAAATGGTACAAGATGGCTGGTGGGGAGTGTTTGTGGGAGGGACAGTGGGAACAGGGGGATCAGGGGGAACTCCAGACATGGGGGTGATGTCATTGGAGACGACCTCAACCACAGTGGTTACATCAGGAGGTATTGTGGGCCCAGAAGACAATGGGGAAGCTAAGAGCTTCTCTGTTATTACCAAGTTGGCATGCATCGTAACCTCTAGTTTTTCGACCATTTGAGAGAGACGATTAACTTTCTCATATAGTGGAGTAAGAAAGGCCTTGAACAGCTGCTCTAAGACCTCAGCATGGTCGGCAGGAAAAGGGGATGTAGTGGATGAGGGCACAGGGCGAGAAATGGGCACGGAACTCACGTCAGCGGCAAAAGTAACCTGTGGCGCTGGGAGGATGGGATCGGGACAGGGAACAGAGATTGAGGGCACTTTGGTATTATTAGCTGAATTGCCCTTAGGATGCACTTCCCTACACAAGTTCGTCCCCTGGGTTAACGGTGACAAGACACCCAGTGACGAGGTTGCGGGACCAGGCAAATCAAAAGGGGGCTGTAAATGATTATCTGAAACGGTAGGGGGCAAACCAAGGGGGGGAGAACCAGATGTTGGAATTAGAGTGTTAACCAGTGGACCTGTTGCTAAGCCAATATCCAAACCAAGCTCAATGTGCTCGGTAAGACCAGAAATAGGCTGTGGGGGCCTGGGGATAGGAGAGGAGACTGTCATAAGGCTGCCCGAAGAGGATCTTTTGGAAGACAACTCAAGAAACAGTCTTTTTTCTGTTAGATCTATTTCGCGTTCAAGGATCCGGGCAGCTCTGGTAATAAAATTGTCTAACGTCCCCGAAACACAACCCCCAGTACTACTCTGTGCTAGTTTCCTACCTGACCTCAGAGACGACATCGCTGTATACGGCAATTGGAAGATAGGAGTTGGGTCTGAGACAGGTAGGCTAGGGTTATGCTCAGCCAAAATACAAAGTATGGGCCCGTCCCGTCCACTTCCGTCCACGAACGGCCACAAACGGCCCGCTCTTTGCCCGGTCTTCGCCCCGGGCGTCGTCCCGCGCGCGTACCGCTAGCGCGCTAGGACGAAGGCTGAGTTAAGCCCGGGGGAGGAGTCAGGGGCGTGAACGGGAAGAAGAACCAGGTGAGCAGAGTTGGAGGAGCGCAGTCCCGTGGGTGAGTCAATCAGCGTCCAGCCCCCAGCAAACAGCGTAGCGTCCAGTGCGTTGTGGTTCAGCAGAGAGTCCCACTGTAGAAGAGCCCCAGCCACGGTTTTATACTCTTGGGCTCAACGAGCGGCTCCCGCGCAGCGGGGGCCGCGAGGCGTGGCGGTGGAGGGAGGAACCAGACGGGAAGAGGAACCAGGTGAGCAGAGTTGGAGGAGCGCAATGCTCCGTGGTCCTCGCAGTCCCGTGGGTGAGTCAATCTGCGTCCAGCCCCCAGCAAACAGCGTAGCGTCCAGTGCGTTGTGGTTCAGCAGAGAGTCCTAAGTCAAGTGAGAAAGTCAAGCCTATTATATTCTGGGTGGGCCTGCTGCCCAAGATATAATGTCGCTGGAAGCTACATACCTTGAAATATGAATAAGAACTTCTTTGTACAGAGGTTGAAGGTTTGTAAACTGTGTTAGTACTGGAATGCAACTGTACCCTCCTGAATCCAGGGACAGTTCAAAAATGAAGCGGCTCCTGTGCCTGACAGCTAGAGTAATAGAAGGTAATAGAAGGTAATAGTAGGTAAGGAAGAAGAACCTCATCTTATTCCTTGTCCTAAAGTCATGCCATGGACTTGATAATACAGGGCCACGCATAGGGAAAGAGATAATGTGACCTCATGGGAGTATGAATGTATTGATAGCAGAAAGTGTTTTAAATAAACAGAGGGGACCCATCATGGCAATGATAGGACAGTATCATATGGGCCTCCAGATTGAATAAACTGGTATTGTATATCTTACAATAGACGTACAAATGTGATCCCATGACCGCATTGTGGTATGACTCAGGCTAGCCCAGCACATTTGAAAAAGTTGGGCCATCTCATATAGGGCTAACAAAACTGTACCCGTAATTGAATCCGACCCCCGTTAGTCTATGCAACCAAGCATAATTGGCTATAAAAATGGGCCCAAGTGCGCACAAATAACTGCGTTGGGAAATGCCCGCTTGGTCAGCTAATCTGCCTGTGCCCCAAGGGCATATAAATGCAGTCAACAAGTGCCCCCCAAGTAAACTATTAATGTCAAGGTGGGTCCCATCTGTTTATTTAAAACACTTTCTGCTATCAATACATTCATACTCCCATGGGGTCACATTATCTCTTTCCCTATGCGTGGCCCTGTATATATATATATATATATATATATATATATTTCTTTATTCGGATGCAAGGCAACCATAAAAGATACAGTACATTATATAATAAATGAGCAAACAATTCATGCTAATACACAGTAAAATTTGAAACAATACAGATAGATAAAAAGCAGCTGCACAAAATCAATCGATTCTAGATAGTCTGGATCTATAAGCGGCCCGCAAGACACTTAACACTGCACAGAGAGTGAGAGTATTGGGTAACAACTGTAAATGCAGGAGGGCCACTTTAGCATGCCTAAACTTCAAGCTTTTTAACAAGGGCCCGAGGAAACATTTTCTAGGGAATTAAAAATATTTACACAGAAGTATGAAATGTAACGTGTACAGAGGAGATCGAAGATCGCAGCCACAGGCACATTGCTGATCTGTCGAGGGAACGAACCCCGCCGGGGATGCTAAAAGATGAAGGAGCTGGTTAAATCTAAAACGTGTGATTAAAAATCTATCATGAACACTAGTTAAGGCCAAAAAGTATGGTTCCATGCCCGGGCCCAATTTTAACAATGCATATGCCCTAACTGAGGGTTTACTGAGTTCAAGATTTTCACGGTTTGCAGTTAAAAACTTGTGGTGTAGGTCTTTTATGGTTTTAACGTCCACCTTACTTAAAGTGTTATGTGCAAAAAAGATAACTGACCTGCCTAGAACCTGAAAAGACTCCTTTATGTAGTGTATCCAGGGAATTTTGTTACCATGCTCCAATTCAAAAACAATCTGATACAATCACACGGGTTAAATTCTTCTGATCGGAAGTCCAAATCTTTATCCAACACACTAAGGGTTTAATTGCCACTTGGTCTGCCAGAAAAGCAACCTCTAGTTCTTCATGTATGGCCCAAACTGGCGTACCTTGGGGGACTCGTAGGATCCGGAGTAGGAATTTTACTTTCCTCCACCTGTAACCTGTGTGGGGGCACATACCACCAAATTTCACCACCATATACTACTCTTTAGATACCTTTGAACTTGTACAGTTTTAAAATTACCTCCGGGGCCCAGAAACCCAATCTACTCGTAAAACTGGTGATGGCTCCCAGGGATTTATTCAGCTCATTCAGCTTCGCTTCTAAGAGGGCTTCCCACTGAAGCTTGTCATCAAGTAACGCTCCCAAGTAGGGAAAAGCCGGGACCTTTCCAAGAATATGATTGCCGGCTTTAAAGCTTTTAGCCCGAAGCTCCCGTGGGCCCACTACTATTACATAAGACTTAGTATGATTCACTGACAGGTCCAGCCTGTCCATAAATGCAACAAAACCATCTATTAAAACCTGCAGGCCCCGGCCCGTACGGGTCATGAGCACCGCATCGTCCACATAGAGTAGGCATGGCAAATCTCTCCTACCTGCTCTAGGGGGTCTGACTGGAGGGCCAAGAGTGCCACCTCGAGGCCGTTAATATAAATCAGAAATAAAAAAGGAGCTAAAATGCACCCTTGGAGCACCCCTGTGTACAATTAAAATGATTGGAATGGTCTCCCTTGTGTGAGACTCTCACTGCCGCTGATGTGTGGGCATGGAGTGATATCAGTAGATGTACAATACAGAAATCCACTCCCAATGAGATTAAAATATCCCACAATTTAGACCAGTCTACCCGGTCAAATGTGGACGTAAGATCCATGAAGGCCAAGTACATGACGCCCGATTGGGCCACAGTATACTTAGAAATCAGAAGGTAAAGAGTGAGGCATTGATCCGATGTTGACAAGCCTAAACGAAAACCAAACTTCTGATAAGATATGGTTATCTGTGGCCCACAAAGACAGTTTAGATAAAAGTACCCGACCTAGGACCTTAACTACACCATCGATAAGGGAGATTGGACGGTAAGATTGTGGCTTATCCTTATCTCCTTTTTTGAAGATTGGCACTATTATGGCGGTGGACTAGGATGGCAATGTCCCCTTCAAGGCTGTGCATTTGGAACTTGGGTTATTAGGGGAGCCCAGACCTCGGGGTTGTCATGAAAGAGATCCGGGGGAATACCATCAGGGCCTGGGGCCTTGTTTGAAGCCAAAAGCTCGATACTTAAGGTTACCTCTAGCAGAGAGAAGCTAATGGGAGGGACCACCACACAAAGGGAAATGTTTACACTACACTCTCCAATGCAGGCTACACTAAAGAATTTTCCATAATGGGACACCCATTGGTCTGGTGTAATGTGGTGGCATACTGTCGGGTAAGTTGGTTCTGCGAAACAGGGACTATTAATAATTTTCCAAAATAGGGAAGGCTCCCTCAGTTCACCCACATTAGCTAGGTCCTCCCATACCTGCTTTTGGAGATGACGCCTACGCTCTCTTGTTGATTCTTTGTAAAGGTGTCGACACAAGGACACTCTAGCTTTCACATGTGGCCCCTGTTTCAGGGCTGCTTTTAGCCTCCTTAATTCCTGCAAGCACTTATGATCAAACCATGAGGGGGAGGCCTGAACCCGTCCCCCTGCCTGTATAGTTAAGAGACCAGAAACTCTCAGGGCAATGGAGGAGAATGACCTTAAAATCTCCTCACTCAGGGTGCTTGTATTCAGACATGCATATATCTCGTTCTGGCATGAAGACAAAAAGGCTGCAATTGAAGGCCTTAACATCTATGCTCACCCATCTAAGGTGCCTATCCTGGTCAGTAGAGGTTAAGGGTCCCTGCAAATTACAGTGGCCTAAGATTGGATGGCCCAACCCTGTCAGTACCAATGCCAATGGGTTGTGGTTGCTAAAAGCACTATCCTCTATGTTAAATAATCCAGGGGCCACCCCCAGCGATGCTGTCACAAATATAATATCTATAATGGTTGCAGCGCCTCTTCCTTTGTAGGACGGGGCAATTAGAAATAGGCCCGGGGTGCCAAAGGTCTAGGGTATTCACCAGGTTGTGGGTGAGTAACAAGTCGTTTAAAACCTTCCCTTCCAGAGTGTGTTCCATGTGAAGATCCTCCGAAAGTGGACATGGCTGGGCAATCAGCTGGTTCTTCACAAGAGATGGAAACAAATGACAGTTGAAGTCACCCACTAAAATAAAATTCATATGCCCACAACCTTCCTCCTTAGGTCATCTATTGCACAGTTTAAGGCATTAAGGTTGGAGGGTCCCCCCTCGCCCCTCTTAGCATTATAAAAATTAATTATCACAAGAGTGAGTGCTCTCCCCATGTGCAATTCTATGTCCTGGAATACCTGAGAATTCCATTTTAAAATCTTTAAATCTTTACATAATTCTAGAGCCACAAATATAATAAGACGTCTGCCGGCTCGTCCCATTGTTGACTTTGACGCTGGACAAAAGATGGTCTTATTCCCATCCAAAAAGAAAATATTCTTGGTCTCCCAAGTCTCCTGTAAACATATAATGTTAAATGACCTAACATATAGTAACCAACTGACATCAGTAAACTTGGAAGACATTCCAGCCACATTCCAGGAAACAAGACTGTAATCTCTGCCGGTAATGTGATTAACAATAACCGGTGAGGGGGATGTAGAGGATGGTAATTGGGGCCTCACTTGAGACGAATGGCTAATGACAGAGAACACATGGGGTGATGGATCATGATCTCAGTAGGGCTTGATGTCAATAAGTAGAAAACATCATCTACCCTCTGACTCGAGGAGTCAGTCTGCAGAGGAAGGTGGATGCACAGCACTTCATCCTCCTGGAGTCAATCTAGCTTGCTCAAATCGGCAAAGGGGGCAAAAGAGTCTGCCAGGGGCAACAGCCATCCCAAACCACCCTCAACAAGCCCACCCCTCGCGCGCAATCCCCCCCCCCCCCCCCCCCGAGCTGCTCAGTGATGGTCTGTAGAAAAAGCCCAGTGGGAGCAATTTAATACAGGAGGTTAGGGAAAAAGATTTAGAAACACCAAGCAAGATTTCACGTGCTAACTCAGGATACTGTACCGAAATTATAATACAGTCTCCCTCAAAGGATTTCCTAGATGGGCCTATCCACACCACCCTCCGCGCCACAAAAATATCCTTGTGATCCCTGATGGAATACCCAGAATGCAGGTCCAACCAAGGGGAGACTTTATTAATTAGTTGAGCCGTGGATTTCTCATTATGAGCAGGTAGGCCTGGTACCCCTGACAAAACCACAGAATAGGGAGCACATTCTGGGGGATCACAGTAGACTGGCAAACCCTAGATAGTTGCATCCCCGTATAGGGGGCGTCTTCAGTACCTAGGCCCTGGCGGACCCGAGCTAACTCCTGGGAGACTAGAACCGCCAGACCATAGCATTGTAGATTGGGCCACAAATCCCTTGGACTTTGGTGGAACGTTGACATATGGGGCACCACAAGGGAGTTGCAAACGGCATAATATCAGTTGGTGGAGGGCACACTGGCGGATAGCAAGGCAGAAGTTTTTCTACAAATGACAAAAGAGTATCCATTTTGCATGCCAAGTCCCCCGTTGCTACCTCTAGTTAATCCAGTCTATTCAAAAGTGGGGATAAAATGTCTGTAAAAGTCTCTGTGATATTATGTAGCACTAGGGCCAGGCCGTCAACAGTTCAACAGTTCCTCCACAAGCAACCCATTAGCAGCAATCACCTGTCCCTGGTGTGTAATCGGAGCAGCTACCATAGGCTTCTTTGCCCTCCGTTTTCATTCGGGAGCAGGGGAGTTTCCTAAGTCAGGAGATACAATAGGCAGTGGCGGTGAGGGAGGAGGCTCGGACCTCAAGACAAGAGGCTCAGGTGAGGGTGCCTCAATGGAAACCGGGTTTGAAGCAGGGGAAAGGGGTAGGCTGAGACTGGTCCATAGGGGTCATTTGCAGAGTAGATGGCAAGCTTACCCCGGCCCTCCCCTGTATCTAGTGAAAGCCGCCTCTCGGCCCAAACTATCTCCTTCTTAATAGCGCCACAGCCTTTGCTAAAAAAAAAAGAGTCAATGGTGCGACACGGCTGTCCTGTTGGGGTTGCTGACTGTGTCTTCTTTTTCCCCATTTTGCTGGATTAGGCAGAACCCCATAACAAAGAAGCCAAAAACCAGGAAGACACAGGGAAGGCGGCAAAAGGGCAGAATGATAAGTAATCAGGTTAGGTTCAAAGTTATGTTAAAGTTCCACACTGACTTCCAAAATGAATGGCAAAAAAGAAAGATTACTCACGGCGTGGTCCTAGTCCAAAAAACATGCAGGAACCTCTTCAAGTGGCATGCGGCGATGACAAAGGCGTGGCCCAGTATTATCAAGTCCATGACATGACTTAAGAACAAGGAATAGAATGAGGTTCTTCTTCCTTACCTTCTATTACCTTCTATTACTCTAGCTGTCAGGCACAGGAGCCGCTTCATTTTCGAACTGTCGCTGGATTCAGGAGGGTACAGTTGCATTCCAGTACTAACACTGTTTGCAAACATTCAACCTCTGTACAAAGACCTATTACCCTAGAAGTTCTTATTCATATTTCAAGGTATGTAGCTTCCAGCGACATTATATCTGAGCAGCGGGCCCGCCCAGAATATAATAGGCATGACTTTCTCACTTGACTTAGGACTCTTTCACACTTGGATGGTGCTCTATTCTCCTAAATGTTTCTTGAACATGTCTCTTGAAACTTCACTCTGTTTGCTGTGTATTTCACTTGCTCATTTCTTGTCGAGCGTCATTACATATTGAAAGTTTTGAACTCCACGTTTTGATGTATTGGACATATGTCACATCCGTCCCTGTCTTTTATTCGGTTACAAATTGTCAATGTGATCTTGTCATGTATGACTTTTTAAATGTAAATGTTTAATATTGGGAATCTTTACAGGCAAACTTTTGTCTGGTTAAGTGCTCTTATCTTGTGTTGTTATATATTATTGTCCATTTGTGGCTATTCATGTTGTACTATACACTATATGTTTTATATGCTCTACAGCCCTGATAAAGTCCACACCAGTTGGACAAAATGTGTCGGTTGTTTGGCTGTTCTTTTATTAAACAAGAAGAATAAAGGGACAACTTGTGTAATATCTACAGGATGGATTAAAGCCTTCACGAAAACCGGACTTCTAATAAGATATGGTTATCTGTGGCCCACAAAGACAGTCTAGATAAAAGTACCCGACCTAGGACCTTAACTACACCATCGATAAGGGAGATTGGATGGTAAGATTGTGGCTTATCCTTATCTCCTTTTTTGAAGATTGGCACTATTATGGCGGTGGACCAGGATGGCAATGTCCCATTCAAAGCTGCGCATTTGGAACTTGGGTTATTAGGGGAGCCCAGACCTCGGGGTTGTCATGAAAGAGATCCGGGGGAATACCATCAGGGCCTGGGGCCTTGTTTGAAGCCAAAAGCTCGATACTTAAGGTTACCTCTAGCAGAGAGAAGCTAATGGGAGGGATCACCACACAAAGGGGAATGTCTACACTACACTCTCCAATGCAGGCTACACTATAGACTTTTCCATAATGGGACACCCATTGGTCTGGTGTGATGTGGTGGCATACTGTCGGGTAAGTTGGTTCGGCGAAACAGGGACTATTAATAATTTTCCAAAATAGGGAAGGCTCCCTCAGTTCACCCACATTAGCTAGGTCCTCCCATACCTGCTTTTGGAGATGACGCCTACGCTCTCTTGTTGATTCTTTGTAAAGGCGTCGACACAAGGACACTCTAGCTTTCACACGTGGCCCCTGTTTCAGGGCTGCTTTTAGCCTCCTTAATTCCTGCAAGCTCTTAAGAACAAACCATGAGGGGGATGCCTGAACCTGTGAATGGATTAAATATTTTCTGGTGCTGGTGGTGCACTCCACATTTGTGTTAAGTTTGGTATACCATATGCCCAGGCTGGTAAATTAAATGCTACTAGTGGGCCTGCAGCACTTATTTTGCCACCCGCTTAAGTAGCCCCTTAAAACATATCTCAGGCCTACAATTGCAGTCTGTCTACAGTATTATACTGCCAATTCGACTTGTCCCAAAAACTTTTAGCCAAGCCTAAAAATCCCTTTTTGATACATATGCATTACCCCTTGGACGGACCATAAAAAGCTGATAGGGGTTGGGTGCCTTGTATTTAAAAAATTGGGCATGCTCTTTTAAGTTTTAGAAGTATTAGTAGTGAAAAACTCACAAATTTGCTTGGGAACAAGATGGTGTCTAAGGAAATGTAATTTAAAATAACCTTTAAGGGTGAAGTCAGAATTTAAGTCACAATTCTGAAAATGGCACTTTTAGAAAGTTGCCATTGTCTAGTCTTTACCGTTCGGTGCCTGCCACCTATTTCCTGGGTCACATGACAGTATGTGGTTAGCAGTTGACCTTTGTGTATTCCTCCCAGACAGTTACACTAAAGAAAGACTGGATGTTGGCAGGATGGGCCATCCTGACAGGATACAAGGAGCAGAGGTGTGAACAGCACTTACACTCCTAAGAAGATGTCTCAGCCCATACACACAGAACTTCAAACTAGCCTTTTGTAACTCCAGACATTCTGGGACCCTGACAGGGAAGAAGGAAATTCTAACACCCTCTTATTCCTCTTTAAATATTTCTATACCCCTCTCTGTCTCTACCCCAGTCTAGACCACGCCATATTTCTGCCTACCTCAGTATCAGTTTCAGCTATTTCTCTACCTCCCCTCTGCAGCTTCTCTTTCTCTTTCTACCTCTTTTACCTCTACCTATCATCTATTATATTACATCACTTCTTTATTCCTGCCTCCGTCTCTACATCTACCTGTTTTTCCCAATCGACCATTAAATCCTCTGTCTCTCTCTCTCATCTCGTGTTTTTTCCCCGTCTCTAATTCAGTTCACTAGCTGTACTTCACTTCTCTCTTTATGTACTCCTCTACCCTTCCTATGTCCTTACTCCTCTTTTAACATCACAACTCTATCTACCTGGCCATCACTCTCTCTGCCTCTGTATCATCTCTTTTTCTACTTTACCTCTGCGTCTCAATTTGAAGGCTTTTCTCTCTATACCCCTTCTCTTTGTATGTTTGTTAAGTATAGTAAGCCTATACCCAGCTATATATAAATACGTTCACAATATTTTTATTCTCAATATGTTGGTCATGATATTTGTGTCTTAGAATATTATGTCCGCGGAATTCTGAAACTGTGCCCTCGCTAACACCTGCTTCATTGTAGAAACACGTTAAAAGCCTTTGTAACACATCTCTTTATGAGACATTGCACTTTTCTGTGGTATAGTATTTCATTCTCTGTTGGCCTGGTGTATAGAGTTCATGATTCTACTCCATTTCTCCCAGGGTTTGGAAGACACATGAATAATAAGTTTGATTAATGCTAGATTCATTAGCAAGGCGTAGGCAACATGCGTCAATTTCCAGCAAACAAAATTGAATCATGTGTGGACTGGAATGTCTTTTTGTGTTTAATATGAAATATTCTTTGTTGCTCTCCTTGAAATAGGTCATCCACGGTCGTAGGCCACACTCATCGTTCAACAATCTCCAGCTGAGGTTGTCTAGGACCCATCTGGAGGCCTGGACTTGGCGTGTTCCGGAGTCCTGGTGCTAGACCCTCAGGGATCTGCCTCTGTGATTGAGTCAGCTGACGTCTCTTTAATGGGTTAGGTGAGGTGATGTCCACCATAGGTGAGATGATGCAGACCTTGTGCAGGGTCCAGGGAGTTTTACATCTGATCCTTGAGTTCAGCATGAGTCATTGGAGGGAGTCCAGTTTGAGGCTTCGCAGGCTCATGCAGCGCCTGGATGCTTGGTTTTTCTATCTTCATAATTCGTCACTGAGCTCTTTGGGGGCTCTGGAGGTAGTTTGCTAAAATAACTCAAGCACTCCATCACTGGGTCTCGTGTCTACTCCACTCGTTAGTTAATTTGAAAGAGCACATGGATTTTGTGGGGTTCAAGACAAACTCAACATTTCAGCAGTGCTTTTGCACCCCCTTGATTTTGCTCCATTCAGGAAAAGCAAGCGCTCCCTGATTAACTGATAGCCTTGCTGTTGAATCCCTTCTTGGTTGCTCTATTTCGATTGGAAAACCGCATTGGTGCACTCTTGCCTTTTAGATCAAATTCTCCATTTCTTGACGAATGGTGTTTTCATGGCTTTTTTTCAGTACAAATGTATATCCCAATTCGCAAACAGCGCTCAGCAACAGAAAAACCGCTAAATTGTGCCCTGATTAAGGCGAAGTATCCTCTATAATAATTCTTATGCATCAGTGAATTTAGGAACAACTTCTAAAGTATGGAGGCACTGGGGATATCGCGGAATTGGAGCAAAGGGGTAACTCTCCATGCCAAAGTGAAGCAGTCGAGATTGGCTTAAGAAAACTGCGAGCGAGACTGCATCGGGGATCTGTGTGTGAGTGTAAGCTGCAGGTCACAGGTTTCATACTAAATGGATCCAGCTTCACCTGTTATCATTCTACATTCGAATGCATGAGTGCTGCTGAGTGAGGGGATAATCAACCCAGCGATAAAGCTATGAAAACGATTTATTTGGTAGTGTATGCTTCATAATAGTCCATATTATTACAGTCAGGAATCAGGCAGTGAAACACACGGCTCCAGAGGGTGCGTGCAAGAAGATGAGCTGGATTTTTCATTCGGTTTTAGAAGAAATTGCCTAGATTGCTAAATTCTCTCATTTAGATAATTGTTTATTAAGAACAAAAGAGTGCTCTTTGTAGAAGAGGGAACAACTGATTAATAGGTCACATGCTGACCTGTCTGTCTCAAGATCTGAGCCCACATCTGTTCTTGCCGGAAACATCTGCAAGGTATTGTTGTACACCATGATAAGGCCACTTTTTTTATTGTCTGCACTCTACATGTCATAGAGGTCAAGTGATTCAGCTTGTATTGCCCTTGGAAAGAAGCCCTATTCACGTCACACGGGCGACTTGACACCCTGGTAACCTCATGGAGTCATGCTAAGATATTTTGGGCAGCAGCTATGTGCACAGACATTAATTACCACCCGCCCCCACCGGTTTCAGTGAGTCAGGGCTTTGTCATGTAATTTATTGGCTAATGCTCTCATTGGTTCCGCCCCCTTTATTCAGGTGTTTGTGCTGGCTCCTCTGTGTGTCGCCACCCAATTCCAGTGAATTATGTCTGCAATCATTTGGACTCCTTCCCAGGTGTAATCAACCTGCTCTAGCTCATGTGGTAACAGTTTCCAACCCGCAGCCCTAACAACGAGTTAAAATGGAAGGCTTGCGAAGGCACCTCCTCCCTATTGGCTTGGAGATACCTCAAGATGTGTCATGCACGGTAAGAAGAGCTGTGCAAAATATATTGTTCGATTGGCTGAAACTTGTCGAAGCCTTCAGGCAAATCCTATCATCATTTACATTTTTTGCTTCGATGGGATTTGGCAGGACGCGGCGATATATCAAAAGCTCTATTATAGGCCGCCACGAGGAGACCAGAACACAAGACTTCACAATATTCTGGACAAGTCAGAACTGTAATCATATAAGCATTTATTTTAGGGAAAGTGAATTGACACTGGATCACCTTTGTGATATTGGGTAAATAATCAATGTGCAATCTTCTTTAGTGATTGTTAAATCCCTACGGCTGTGAGAACTGAAGGCCACCAGAGTGAAGCTGGATAGCAAGGAGGGTCTTTAGGTGATTCTACTGGCTATATGGCAGTCATGATAAGGGTTGGGGGTCTTTTTTCATGTGACGTAATCATCATTAATTTGTGAGTATGTCTTAGTAAACCCACTCACACCCGTAGTAGGAGTGAGCTGAAGGTCTCCACTTGGGTGAATGTAAGAGTCAACTCAAAGTCCTAGTCTTCCATCACCACTTCATTTTTTGGCAATTTGTATCCTCGCTGATCTCTATACTAAGCGCCTCCATCACAACTCAAGATGCCTCCACAATTCCACTCTTGGTTGTCACTAAGCGTCTCTTAAAGTGATCTTATAAGCTCATCTGGTAAACCCCTTATGATTGCTGGCTCACGCCTCGACTTCCAGCTACCCACTATTTGCCCACTATTTGCTATCTGCTGCCATACCTAATGCATATTTTACTTAAATTCCACTAGTAAAATATAGTACAAGCCAGTCAGAGCGGTGATTTTCATGTTTTTTAACATATAAAATGGAAATTTGCCGTTTATTGGTGGAGGACGTCTGGGGTGCAATATTTATTACTGAAACATGGCATACTACCACCTCAGGACCTGATATTGCACTTTCTACAATGGAAGGATACTTCATTGTGCATCTTGAATGGGGAAAGCAAGTTGGGGAGGATGGTAATTTTCTTGCGCTACAAAAATGCTTGAAGGCGTGGGAAAGTTGAAGGCGTTTCCTTCTCTTTGAAAATGTTCGTAAACTTTTTATTTTCTGGGGCATCCATCTATTGTTCCCCTGACTTTTTTGCCAACTTTGGCGAATTGTTGGCTGACGCGATAGCTCCACTTAATTTACAATATACCAACTTTACAGTCCTTAGAGACTTCAATGTCCACATGAATGAGGCTACTTGCAAAGGAGCAACATTGCTGAGAGAAGCAATGGTATGGGTATAAAAGAGCATAGTTGTGACTTAAATTTCTCTAATTTGACCCACTTTGTCTGCACAAATCTCTGGTCAGTAACATGGATGGACCATTATTTTGTCCTCTTCTGCTGGAGCCAGGAAGATCAACATGGGTTACTAGATTAGCTACAGCAACCCATCCATGGCATAAGATTTCAGAAGCCAATCTAACCAGCACTCTTAGTTTAAAAGATAATAATATGGGTCTTGGCGTGTATGATGCTGTCAATACGTTTATTGTTCCCTTATTCAGGTATTAGACTAATATTAGACTAATTGGTACCCATTAAGAAGAGCACATCGAAACGCTAATCGTCCTGCCACTAGCCTACTTCTCTTCAGGCCGTCCATGAAGATAGAAACAACTAGAAAGTAAGTGAAGAAAGGTATGATCCGATAGATAAGACAGTATATAAGCAGCTCTCAGGGCCTTAAAGAAATTTCTCCGGCAAAGTCAGAAGCAATGCTTCTGAGCGACAGCTCTGGATCTCCATTAGACCCAAGTCCCCCAAGAATTCTTAAACTTGCTCAGAGTCTCTCATTCCAGTGTTGGTTAACATGTTGGTGCAGCTAGTTAATTCACAGCTATCCCAATTTATAGGAAACAAATGCTATCCTGCATTACACCCAGTCGAGGTTCTGCAAGGGCTTTACAACAGAAGTAACCCTCCTGGAGGTTGCGGGATATGTCAAATCTAATATGGACACAGGGCAAAAAGTAGTGGTCATCCTTCTGGATCCCTCAGCCTCTTTTGCTAGGGTCTCACTTGAGATCCCTGAGAGATGCAGAGACAATGAGTCCAGCACAGCTGGCTAAAATCCTTCCTATCTGATAGGGATCAGGCAGTTCATCTCCAGCAGTTCAATTTAGGTCTCAAAATATATGTGTTGTACTTCAGGGCTCAATGCTGAGCTCAATGTTATTTAATAACTATTTGGCACCATTGCGATGATGATAGAATGCTGGGTCCTCAGCCTCGTCTCCTATGCAGAAGATGGAATGCTGTGGCCAAGAGATCTCGGACCCCTAAACACCCAAACGCGAAGTCAGAAACTTGAGCAATAAATGTCCTTCGGTCCTCAGATAGGGGCAATTACGGCTACATGTTTTACATTATTGAAATCCTCAAGAAAGACACTAAGGGGCATATTATCAAGCCTAATGTCGCCTCTTTTGCAGCCGTTTTTGGCTGAAAAGCGGCAATTTATATATCGCTCAATTATCAAGGACACGCTAACACGTGTTTCCTTGAGTTAGCAGCCCTTTTTTCTCCACTTTGCATGTCAGCGATTAGTATCGCTAATGACATGCAAAGTGGGCGTACCTTAGCAAAACTTAATGGAAAACACTAGCTAACTCTGCATCGCCATATTAACAAGGCTGCCCCTGACCCGCGATGTGAGAGGAAAAGGCGCGCTAAGCCCCCTTTATCGCAGGATTTAACTCCTGCAAAAATTCTGACTTAGCCATCTCTTCCATGGGAGGTGTATTGATGGACTAAGTCCACCATGGCCTATCAGCAAGGATTTCCCTATCGCTGATGTTTTATCGCTGGATTTCCTGTGATAGTCCTGCATTTCACCGCTATTGCTGGATTTTAGATCGCCAATGCGCAAAGCGTTGTCAATACAGTGCTATCATGGCGATAAAATCTAGCGATAGCCGGCGATAGAAAAAAACACTCTAAGCGCGTTTAGCGATAATTAACGCTACATGTTGTTAATATGCCCCTCAAATTCCACCAGGACATGGGCGTAAAACAGTGGCACGTGCCTTGGTTACTGGAAGGCTGGGCTATGCTAATGTTCTGTACTTCAAACTCCCAGTGGGCCTTCTAAACAGGCTGCAGCTGGGTCAATAGCCCCGTGTTTATTTGAGCTGGCGGTTTCCAGTGCTCAGCACCGGCACTTAACTGCCAGCACCGGCTCTAATGACAGTGTACTACGTGGTAGTGATGTGTGTCTAATTTTGAGATGAACACAACAACAGTTTTTAATAAGCTAATGCATATTAATGCATATTAAAAAAGATGAACACCTGCTGCTCATGTCATTCGTATAGCTTTTGATGGCCCGGAATAGTCTGAGTTCTCACATTTGTAGGAGTGCACGGGTCAGTAGTTGTATTG
Source organism: Triturus cristatus (assembly GCF_964204655.1). Lineage (NCBI taxonomy): Eukaryota > Metazoa > Chordata > Amphibia > Caudata > Salamandridae > Triturus > Triturus cristatus. The sequence continues at coordinate 109,068,810 of NC_140583.1, read as the reverse complement.
GTGCTGTCAGTGTCAGCGCTGACAGAGGCAATGGGTGGGGCAGGCTGCAGTGGCCCCCCGAGAAGGGCCCTGGCACTCATTTATTTTACAAAATTAAGCACTGAAATAGCCCAAGGAGTCGATGTTCCACACAAAACCACAACCAACTTATTGGCTTCCGTTAAAACAGAGTCATATTTGAGGCGCCTCCAATCGCCCACAGAGTTCAGCATCCAACAGGTCCTCTTTACCTGCAGAGACGATTCAAGAAGTATGACCCAAGGTGAGAACTACGGGGCATATTAGCAAGGGCTGGCGATATAATTATCGCCGCTTTAGCGTCCGTTTTTGTGCGATAAGCGGCGATAATTATATCGCAATATCATCAAGGACACGCTAGCGTGTGTTTCTTTGATGTAGAGCCCGTTTTTTCACAACCTTGCATCGCTAATGACATGCAAAGAAGGCGTGGCTGTGAAAACAACACATGAACATATCGCGAAGGCAGATTCGCGATATGAACAAGGAGGTGCAGTGATAAAAAAAATTGCGCTACCTCGGCATTAACGCTGGAAATAAACATCTGTTAAATTCCAGACTAAGGCATACTAATAATGGTAGGTGGATTATGCTGATGCGACCACAGGGTTGTATCTGCAATGTTATCACTGTTTTCCATGGAACATCGCTGGAAAACCAGCGATGTTCCATGGTAAACACCGCTATCGCTGAAATATTATCGCCATAGCGCTATGTATTGTTAATATAGCGCTATCATGGCGATCATTTTCAGCGATAGCCGGCGATACTTTTCTACCGCTATGTGGGGCCAACGATAATTATCGCTGGCCTTTGTTAATATGCCCCTACGCTCCTCTAATCAGGGTCTTCTCTCTATTCCAAGGATATACAAGGAAAGACTAGGATGGGGGTATTTCTCATTTCTTGCCTCAAAACAATGGAACCCAGTATCAAAGGGGCTCAGAGACCCAGAGTCAGAGAAGTCTTTCCAGTCTGCTTTGACAACGCATCTGTTTAGGGAACTCCAAGACCAGGCCTTTCGTCGATCTCCTGGATTAGCGCTGGGACCCCTCTTTGGTAGCAGCTGCGCGCTTTACAAGTGGTATTCATTCATTCATTCATACATAATGTTTTATTTGTACCTTTTTAAGTTTGTGCATTAATTGTAATGCTCTCCAATACCCTTGTGGATCTAGTTCGCGCTGTACACAACATATATATAAATAAAAGGATGCAATACCTGGTTAATCTCGGGTACCAGACTTGAGCCCCGGCACATCTCCTGCGATCCCAAACGCGGGGCTAGGAAGGCCGTGGTAGGAACAGAAAGGAACCACTGTGGTTTCTACTCCCTGTTATTCTCATAATCCCACAGCAGCAAATCGGAGGTATTAGAGGGCCTTAAGGTGGAGCAAGGGGTCAACCTCATGAGGTTGATGGGGGTTCGAGGTAAGTGGCCAGTTATCTCCAGTGTTAATATGGCTAGAATCAGCGCCAATATTTATAATGATATATTGGCACATAAGAACGCAATAGCATCGCTACTATCACATGTGCCCATAATGCACTGTTCTTGCTTTGCCAAAGGCCTGTTTTCTTATGTTTTTTTCAAGGTAAATTCACATTCGAGCAGCACCACCATTTTTCAAACTGTACTGAATGTTACTCATGCAGAATCTCGACCATGCACAACATTCACATGGCACAAAGGAGCAGTCATATTTTTCTTTCCAGGAATTGTTTTCCCTTTATAGAATACCACTGCAAAAACAGCAAGATTGGTAGAACCTTTCTATAGCACCCTCATTTGTAAAATGTGGTTGTCCTGCCCAAATCCAAACATAGGGTAAATTAGTTAAATAAGAGTCAAGGAAAACTTAGTATTCCAAGCAGGACGTAGCTTGATTTTACATAACAAACTATCCCACAAAGCTTTGTTAAATTTGTTAATATACAGAATAATATCAAAACATATCTTGACGCCCGGTTCTGCGTTGAGAATTCACACATGTCCCTATTTACACCTCCTCTTGCGTGGTAAGGTCAGGAAGAAAACACTTATATGTATTGCAGAGAATCATAAAATCTTGAATATGAAATCAGGATAAAGATGATTTGCCTATATAAAAAACAACAACCAGGGGACGTCTTAACGCACCCCCCTGCATGGGGCGCCCACCCCAAGAAATCATAAAGCTGAGAGCAACCCAGAGGTAGGCTAGAAGGCCTGACCACCAGCAGGATGTCCCTCCCTCTAACGGTACATATTCAAACTACATACAGCCATGGAAATGCAGAGCAAGGGTTAAAAGGCCTGGACCACTAGTGGGTCGACCCTCCCTCTAACCAGCATCCCACCCACCTGAAACTCTCATGAAGCGAGTTGAGACACCTGGCTCTAAGTTACGAAGTTATAACTTTCTGTGCGGCATATCAACAACAACCGGCGATAATTATCGCAAAGCGCACTTAGCGCTAGGATAATTATCGCCAGCTAGCGTGGATTTTTATCGCTGAGATAGCGTGCTATTAGCAACACTTATCTCAATAGCGATAAACATCCTCACGCTAACTGGCTAACGTGAGATTATCGCTGGAAACTCAGCGATAATCTCACATTAGCTTGCTGATAGGGACTCACAAACTTAGTCATGATATCCACCTTCCATAGGATATCATGGCTAAGTCAGTCCTGAAGCAGGCGTAAGGAAACTAGCGATAACAGGGGTTATCGCAACTTTTCCTGACGCTATGCTTCATAGCGTGGGGCTTGATGATGGGAGAAATGTCGCTTAGTGACATTTCTCCTGTCATGTCAGGTCAGGAACACCCACTTTGCATCTCATTGGAGATACAAAGCTGGGCGTTAGACATCCCCACGCTAAAGCAAGGTTTCACGCGTTAGCGTGACCTTGCTAATATAGCGATAAAATTATCGCCGCTTTTCGGCCGAAAACGGCCGCTAAAGCGGCGATCATTTTTTATTGCCTCGTTGTAAATCTGCCCCTGTATTCTTTCTTCTTACACCTGATTGGATCTATCGCAGTCAGGGGGTCAGCGTGAGCAGGGTGTTAGTGGCATGACGAGCAGTTGTCCATGGGGATAGAGAGACAAAGAGGATGTCCCCACAGCAATGCAGTTTTAGATAGCTGTTGCCTGTCCCCAGTCGATGACCACATCCAGGTCAGATAGTGGTACTGAAGCTCGATGGGAAAAGGAGGATGGAAAACATTGGATAAGCAGTCATGGCAACAATATAGCAACTCCTTTGTTGTTATGGCAGCAACTAGCGCCCGTCTGCTATATGTGAGGTCTTCTTGTAATTCTTTTCTCCCACCTTTTTTTGTAGTAATTAATTTGTAAAAAGAAAAAAAAGTGCCTGTGAGGAGGAAGCTTGCAGCAGCCCATTTTTCCTGTTAGCGCCGTCTAAAACAGAACCAACTACTAGCCATGAAAGTAGGGAGAGGATGTGGCGTAATGACCAGAGCTGCCGCATTCGCAGCTGGGGTACCATGTTTGAGTCTCGGCATTGTTTTAACATCCTGTTATTCAAGGGAATCAGTTAAACGCCCTGTGCCTAACATAAATAAATGTGTCCTTAACTGGGGCTTATGAAAAGCGCTGGTGTTGATGATTAAGAGCGAGCGCCTGGAAACCACCGGTTCAAAGTAAGCATTGCTTTTTTGTGATGAGTTTTAAATGTGCAAATTGGGTAGGAAACTCCATTTGAATGTTGACAAGTTATGCTTCTGTTGATGTTTATAACAGTGGAAACAATGGAAAGTTAGCCTTAATGATGAAATTTTCAACATTCAAATTCAGATTACGATTTTAAAATTCCACAATTCATGATTTTGATTCTCACGCTGTGTAGTTTGTGATCATGATTGCAATTTTTGAAGATGCAAAATAAGTGAATGAATCGGGCCCCATATTTTTATCTGGGCTGACAGCTAGGACTGGGGCCAGGGCATATGGAAATCAATTTTTTTTTACTATAGCTACAGAAGCAAAAGGATGATCCTATTTCGGCTAGCTGCCATATGTCCTAGCTTTAATTGCATGGAATCCCGATCATGCCTCCCTCTGGAACTGAAACCAGTGGCTCGCACCTATGCCAAGATTTACAAAGGTGTCACCCAACACAGTGCAGCACCACAAGGTGCTGTGCTGCGTTTCTTACAAAGATATGGCACTCTCCCTAGAACAGGTGCAACATTTTGCAAAATTCTGCCGAGTGCTATACCCACTCCATTGCGCCATAGTTTTAAAACTTTCCCTACTTTGTGTCTGTGCTGTACAATGCAGCACACATGCAAAGTCGGAAAAGGAAGGAGAAATTAAAACATTTCTCCTTTTAACCTCTGTTTTTAATCTAATTTCCAGCATTGCAATTTATTTCCGCAAAACCATGTCAGGGACGGCTCCTCCGCTAAGGCGGAGGAGCATCGCCCCACTGCTCTAAGACCAGGAAAAAAGAAAAAGAAATGATAACACAGTTATTATCATTTCATTTTTCTGAGCTACGGGGCTGGGTCAGGGAGAGACGGAACTGGTGCCACAGGGATAGGAGTGGTTCTTGCACTTATGTGTGCATAATGGTTTGGCCAGCCATTTTGGCAACACCTTCCTGAACTGGTTTGAGGTGGACTATGCATGGAGAGCACCAAATGTGCCCTGCCCGGAGACTAAGTGGCACTGGACAGCGCTCCCACCTGGCCCCAATACACCAAACCCTGTCTGGGAGGTGGTCTCACCTCCCTTTGACAGGATGCCTATTGTTCAGCCTTCCCCTGCTCAAGCTTCGCTCAGCAGCAGGAGGGCAGAATCGTGTCTCTGGTCGCCAGCAGCCAAGTTATGCTGTCCAAGTCTAGAAGACTGGTACCGGTAGCACTGAGGGACTAACGGAGGGCCTTTGCAGTGCTGAAGGTATGATTCAAACATGTTTGATGCCAAACACGACAGGGTTCGTTACAGCCAGTTTCAAGATGGTCATCGTGTAATGAAGCAGTGCCCCTGTATATGTTACACAGCTGTCTCACTTACAACCCGAGAGAAAGGACTCCGAACGCTGTAGGGGTGTCCTGCTCATGCAGAGGCACCCTCACACTTAACACCACTTCAACTTCGACTGTCTGGGCACTCTGGACTTTGCATCATGGCTCCAACTGGGAAGACTCCTGCTGCTTCTGATCTCTTCGCCCTGCTCGTCTGCTGCAACGTTAGTGCCTGTGCTCCATAAAGGAACCCATCCAGGGCCTGTGGACATCCAAGACACCTGAAGGAATATCCCTTGATGTAAAGGAGTCTCTTCTCTGCATCTGCAGGCACCACAACCAAGCTGACAAGTATGCTGATCCTGGGATCCTACGGACTCCGAAAGGCTTATCAACCCAATCGGTGGTTCTCCAAATCCCTTGAGGCCTGTCCTGTCCTCTCACCAAGTTTGAGGCCAGTATCTCTTGTCGGAGTTGCAGGAACTGAACCCCTGTGCACCGTGTCGACTTGCAGTTGCAAATGCTTACTGGCTTCCTTCCACCAAGATCTTCGGGCTCCAAGTAGCACAAACCTCAAGCATCTCCAAAAAGCAAGATCTTCATCCTCACCACATCACTTGCACCGTGGGCCTGCATCTTTGGTTAGATGCTCAAGCTCCTCTGCAATTCTAGTGCCTTCTGCCTGTGGGTCCTCTTGAGGGTCACGTTTGAATTATTTTGTGCTCTCTGATTGGTGAGGGCCTGCTCTGACTCCCCCTGCTTGTTGTGAGTTTCCTTGACCTTGCTGGTCTCGACATTGCACTTTCTTCTACTTCTACGTAGTCTTTAGTTGCCAAGGCTTTTGTGTGCTCCCGCCGGACACCGACCCCCTAAACACTCGACATCCGACGTGGGACAGCTTGTGAACTTCTCTAGGTCTTCCACAGCATCACCTGGTCCTCACAGCTGCAATTCCAGGGGCACTCACAACTCTCTTACAACACCCAACATTGGTGAGCCTTCGTCTTCCGTGCCTTCTGGTTACTTCCAAGTGGCATAGACTCTGGCCCCTCTGCTTTTAGGTACTTCTCGACTTGAATCCACCTTTGGGTTCTACCAGACACTTTAACTTTCTCCAGCAGTGGCATCTTCCTGAAGTTCTCCATTGGGTTCGACTGTGGTTTCCGACGTCACTTCACACCTATGCACCCGGCTCCCCTGGGGCAGGTATTCTGGTTTCTAAGGTATCCACGGGTGGGGTGGCTCTCCAAGTTTCTGTCTTCCACTTGGTTTCTTCAGGGTCCACTGAGAGAAGTCCTTCCTCTTTAAAATTGCAACTGTGACTTACATGTTGATTTGTATGGAGAACGCAGTTGTATTCCCACACTGCACACAACCTCTGTGGGGCTCGTAGATACTCACCTTGGGTGGTTCCTTGGATTCCTGGCACTTTTGCATCCTCTGACTATTGTCTTGACTCGAGTCGTGGTTCGCATACCCCTATTTTTGTATATGGCTTGGTCCCCCATGGTGACCACTGTGTATTCTGTGCTACTTACCTATTTCTATTTTAAAGTTTTCTGTGCATTGAGTATATATCTGGCTAGGAGATATCTGTATGTGTTAGTGAGTGTCCTATAAGAAATACATATTTTTATAAAAACACTGTGTGGTTCTTTTTTCATTTAATCTATACCTATAAGATTGTGTTCTGGTCAAAAAATCTGCTTTACTCTCTGTCTGGATTAAGCCTGAAGGCTGCTCTCCACAGTTACCACTTGGAGAGCTTTCTAAGGTTGTCTAAGACCACTAAAATCACCATGAGGGTTGTCTGGATCAGGGCAAGGTATCCACTTACATATTGAACATCATATACTGAGCCAGCCTCTCACATTTCGTAATTAAAAACAATATGTACTAGTTTTTTCTCATTCATTTACGTATATTTGTATGTTTAAACTTTTTAAAGAATTTAATTTATTCTAATATTATTCCTTATGGGGTTTCATTTTAAGTTCCTACCTCCATTATTTTTTATGGGGTGGTCTTGCAGTTCCAGTGGTTTGCCATGTCTGCTGCTAGATGAACTATAAAAGTGTTTGTTAATACAAAAGTGCAGTTTGTGAATACCAAAAAGTTGTAAACTTACCCAAAAGTGTAAACTTACTCAAAAGTGCAGTTTGGGAACCAGGCCTGTAGTACTGGACTTATTGCAAATGTATAAGTTACTACAAAAGTGCAGTTTGTCAATAGCGAAAAGTAATAAACTTACTCAGAAGTGTAAACTTATCCAACGTGTAATTTATCTTTGTGAACCCGGCTCGTAGTGTGCTAAACTCACTTTAAATGGGCTTCAGGTGTGCCTCCTTCAGCAAAGGACCACTTTTGCTCTGGAATCTTCAGCTGCTGGCTTGAACGAATTAATGAATGAATGAATAGACTTTTATATAGCGCATGGCTACCCAGAGATATCCCAAGGTTGTCGCAGGACTGAGGAGGAGGGGGGAGACCCTTAGGGGAAGAGCCAGGTCTTCAGTTGTTTCTGGAAAGCCAGGTAGTTGGGTTCTTTCCGGAGGGAGAGAGGTGGGGAATTCCAAAGCTTGGCCGAGTTAAATGAGAAGAGACAACCACCTGATCTGGCCCTCGTGATTCTGGGGACATCTGGCAGGTGGAGCTCGTCGGAACGGAGTCTTCTGGGGGCCTTGTATGATCTAACTAGGGCCTTGGTGAGGGGTGGGCCATTTCCCTTCAAAGATTTATGAGTAATGCATAGGGCCTTAAAGTGGATTCTCTCCTGTACCGGGAGCCAGTGGAGGGAGCGAAGAGCAGGTTTGGCTGAACAGCGATTGCTCCTTCCTGTGAGTAATCTGGCTGCCGAGTTCTGGATGACCTGCAACTTGGTGGTTACTGACTTTGGGGCACCTAGATAGAGAGAGTTGCCAAGATCTATTCTGGACAGGATCAGAGCCTGAATCAGGAGCTTTTTAGCTTGCCCGGGGAGCAGGGGAGAACTTTCTGGATCGTTCTGAGAAGGCCATAGCACACAGCGGAAGTCTTTCTCGCTTGAGTCTTGAAAGAAAGATCTTGGTCCAGCCAGATTCTCAGGCTCTTTATTTCAGTTTTTGGGATGGGAGTTGGGCCCATACAGGCTGGCCACATGGTGTTTGATTTGAAGCTAAGCTGGTTGCCGAGCACCATCAGCTCGGTTTTATCACCATTGAGCTTTAGATGTGAGAAGCTCATCCAGATGGTGACTTCCTTAAGTCAGGAGTGAAGATCTGTGGGTGACTGTTCGGCCTGATTCAGTCCTACAACCAGCTGGATGTCATCGGCGTATGTAACTATATGCACACCGAATGGGGATACAATATCCTCCAACGGGGCCATATATACGTAAAAAAGAGTAGGGCTCAGGGACGAGCCCTGAGGAACTCCACACTGCAAAGGGGGTGATTTCGATAAAGTATCACCGTCGAATAACTGAAAGTATCGGTTTTCCAGGAATTATTGAAGCCATGAAAGGGCGGTTCCTGACACTCCCACCTTTTTGAGGTGGTGAACCATGGTACGGTGGTTCACCGTGTCAAAGACTGCACGTAGGTCGAGGAGGATTATGGCGGACGACCCTCCCCAGTCAAGGATCTTTCTTCAAGTTTCCATGACCGCTAACAGGGCTGTTTAGGTGAGGGGTGGAGATGGTTGTGGAGATCAAGGAACGCCGAAAGTAGGTTGTTAACGTCTTTTCCCCCCAGTTTGCTAATGCCAGGGAAAAGCGAAATGGGCCGGTAATTGCTGAGTTCGGCCGGATCCAGGTGAGGTTTTTTTAGTAGTGCCTTGACCAATGCTTTTTTCCATTTAGGAGGGACTGTCCCGATGTTATTGAGGCATTGATCAGGTGAGTGATGGGGTGATAATTGTGGGTAGAACCCGTTTGAGAATGTTGAGTGCTGCCGGGTCGAGTGAAGACCCGCTCTTAACAGAGGATAGAATGGGCAGGAGGGATTCCTGGGTGAGGGGGGTAAAAGTATCCAGGAGGGGCTTATTCTCATGCTGTTCCGGGTCTTCAAGTTTAAGTGTGGGCGTGGTACCTGGGGGGGGGGAAATATGTTTCAGAATGTTTTGATCTTTAGTAAAGAAGAAATCTGCTAGTTCATTGCAGCGTCGTCCCGAGAGGTCTGGTGCTACCGGAGGATCAGGGAGTTTGATTAGTTTTTTAATAATGAGGAACGAGTCTCGAGGAGAGTTGGCTGATAGTGAGATTTTTTGCTTGTAGTATGAGGCCTGCGCAGTTTTTATTTCCACCTTATAAGTTGCTATGGCTGCCCTATAATCTACTTTCTTATTAGGTGTGAAGTCTTTCCTCTATGTCCGCTCCAATTTTTTGTGTGTTGTTTCAGGAGGCGAAGCTTGGGAGTGAACCATGTATGTTTATTAGGTCCGGTATTCTTCCGGATTATTTTTTTGGGGAGCACCGTGTTTAGGGAGTTCTCGATCCAGTTGGAGAAGTTTCTGTAAGCTACGACTGGGTTGGTAACGGTGAAGGGTGTGGTCTTATCTAGTTCACGAATCCAGTCTTCTATGGGGAGTTTGGACCAGGGGCGTATTTTAGTGAGTGTTGATGGAGTGTGAGAACCCATTTTTGGGGGGTACCAGAGAGAGGGACTAAAAAGTGGTCTGACCATGGAAGGGGGGAGGGGGCTATCCCTTTTAGTTCCTCAAGATTAGAAAAGATCGGATCGAGAAGGTGTCCTTTGGTGTGTGTTACTTGCGGGACCTTCTGTAGTAGTTGGTAAGACGCGTGATCTAAGGCTAGGTCCGTTGCAGGCCGATCCGACGGATCATCAAAGTGGAGATTAAGGTCTCCGAGGATGGTGAAATTAGCTGCGGGGCTAGCAAGGTTGGTGACTGTTTCTAGTACTGATTGACAGAACTGCCCCAGAGCCCCAGGGGGCCGGTATATAAGGATGCCTGAAAGAGTGAGAGTGGGAGGGATTTCAATTGCGAAATAGACATTCTCGCAGTCAGATAGGGGACTACAACAGGCAGCAGGTCATCTGGTCCTTGTAGACAATTGCGTTCCCTCCCCCCTTGCGCTTACTCTGTCTAAGCGTTTTCAATGCTCTTCCGGGGGAAAAACGAAATGCGTTGTTTGATAAAAACTCTTGGTCCCAGACAATGAAGCACTTTGAATCCTGTTTGTAGGCTTGCGGAAATCACTTATTTATCTACTATAGCCAATGCATAATCTAATTGTAAGCCTATTACAGCTTGTAAAATCACGCAGGAACATAGGGGAGAATGACGATTCTCCAATTATTATGCAGAGAGAATCTTGATTTCATTAAAGACAAACGGAGGCTAACATTATGCAAATACTTTTGTTTGCTGCCCAAACATGCAGCCCTTTAAAGAATGTAACTACATCATAATAAATAGAACATTGGTAACATGACAAGTAGACTGTGCAGGCTCCCATCTTCCTCGTGGGCTGCGATGACACACCTGTAAGACTTGAAATTCCAGTAAATCCAGTTATTCTTTAACATTGCTATCTGAGAAGAAAGAAAACACTATATAGTGAAATGTATAAAGACCATTGGTAGTAATGTACAGTAATGTATAATAATAATAACACATTAAAGCATAAACATTACCGAACCCAAACCTCTAGGGGAGAGGAGGGTGGGATAATGTTAGCCTCTGTTTGTCTTCAATGAAATCAAGATTCTCTCTGCATAATAATTGGAGAATCGTCATTTCATTACAAGACCGGAGGCTACCATTATGCATGTTTAAAGCCATGTAAAGCTACACTGCTAACATGCTCTATTGGTCTCAAGTAAAACTTAGAGAAAGTACTTGCGTTAGACCAATCTTCTGCTTTAAATATTTCGGGGAGAGATCCTCCTGCCCAAAATACGTTGCTAGCCATTGCACCTTCATTCAATTCACAACACATAGTTTTTCACATTCATGAAAGGTAGGATAGAAGATAGACTCTGACATTGTTTTCATTCTTTTCCAGATGTCGAAATGGACGTCTTCGCATGAGTAAAATCTATTAGGAAGTTCTAGTGCTCTAATGTCAGATACCCTTCTAAAGGAGAACAGAAACAGGAGAGTCGCCAGTTTCATTGAGATTCTTTTAAGGGAGAGTGAGTCGTTGCCAGGCCAAGAAAGGAAGAGATGAAAAATAAGGTTAACGTCCCAAAGGGATTCGTAACGGGCCTTGGGAGGTCTCCTTAGTCTAATACCCTTCATAACTCTTTTGATAAAGGAATTGCTACCAATAGCAAGGTTTTTAATGAGAGTATGGCCTGAAGAAATTGCTGATCTGTAGCAATTGATAGTTCTAAAGGAAAGACGTGACTCAAAGTGATGAGCAAGATAGTTAGCTACCTGTTGTAGAGGGCAGTGAACGGGATCCAAATCCCTTTCCAAGCACCAAGAAGACCATTTTCTCCAAACGCCCATAGTATCTTTTCCTAGTTCCTGGTGCCCATGAGTCTTCCAATAAGCTTTTAGCTTCTCCCGAAAGGTCAGAATATCTGCCTGAATTCCAGATATCCACCAGGCAAGAAGGTTCATCTTCCCTTCTAAGACTAAAGGGTGTTCTTCTCCGTCCGAACCCTGGAGTAGGCCTAAGGATGATGGGATCAGCCGTGGGAAGTCCACTGCTAACTCCATTACCCCGGGAAACTAAGCCTGGGATTTCCAAAAGGGAGTTACTAGAATGATGGAGCACAGCTCGAGTCTCACCTTCCACAGTAATCTCTGAATCATTGAGAAGGGGGGAAAGGTGTAACCCTTGATCCCTTCCCAAGGCTGGAGGAATACATCCACTCCCGACGCATTCGGGTCTGGTCTCCAACTGAAATAACTCTGAACTTGATGAGTTAATCTGCTAGCAAAAAGGTCTACTTGGATCGGGCCCCAAAGCTCTTGGATCAGAGAAAAGGTCTGAGGATTCAATTTCCAGTCGCTGAAATCGTGAAGAAAATGAGAATTCCAATCTGCTCTCAGATTCTGGGTTCCTGGAATGAATTTTGCTCTGAGGGTGATCTTTTGATTCCAACAAAAATGCCAAATTCGTTTGGCAATGTCTGAGAGGTTTTTGGATTTCGCGCCCCCAAGACGATTTATATAAGAGACAGCTGAGAAGTTGTCTAGCCGGATTAGGGTATTTGAGTTCTTTAGAAGCCCTTTGAAGCTCATAAGCGCATTCAAAGCTGCTAGCATCTCCAGACAGTTTATATGAAGGGATTGTTCTTGTAAGGACCACCTCCCCCCGGTCTCTAGATTGTTTAGGCAAGCGCCCCAGCCGTGGTTGCTCGCATCTGATTCTAAGGTGAAATCTGGAACATTCCCGAAATTGCTTTCCCGTTCCAGGCTTGGAGATTGTTCAACCACCAATGAAGATCCTCTCGAGCATCTTCCGAGAGAGCGAGAGAGTCTTCATACCAGATCCCTTTCCTCAGGCCCATTGTTTTTAATCTTTGCAAACCTCTGTAGTGAAGAGGACCCGGTGAAATGGCCTGAATAGAGGAGGAGAGAAGACCTAGGACTCTGGCTAGATCTTTCAGGTGAATAAATTCTTTGGAAAGGATAAGAGAAACATGTTTTTTTATTTTGGTAACCTTCTTGTGGGTAAAGATTAAGTTGGAAAGGATAGTGTTTACTTCGAAACCCAGAAATTCTATTTCCTGTGTAGGTGTCAGAATAGATTTTTCCATATTTATGATGAAGGCCAAGTCTCGGAGAAGGTCCATGGTCATTTGTAAATGATTCATAATTTCTAACTTGTCTTGAGACATGATGAGGATATCGTCTAGGTATATTATCAGACGAATCCCTCTCTCTCTGAGGTAACTGACCACTGGTCGTAGGACCTTGGTGAAACACCGGGGAGCTGACGACGGGCCGAAGGGAAGACATTGGAACTGATAAAGAGTTCCTTTCCAAGTAAACCGAAGGTACTTGCGACAATCCTTGTGCATGGGTATCGTAAAGTAAGCATCTTTGAGATCTAGTTTTACCAGCCAATCTTTGGTTTGGAAAATGTCCCTCAAAAGATGGATACCCTCCATCTTGAAGTGTCTGTAAGTTAAAAATGTATTTAAATACTTTAGGTTTATAATGGGTCGCCAACCCCTGTCCTTCTTTTTGACAAAAAAAATAGTGCTTAAGAAACTCTTTGGAATCTCTGATATAGGGATTTTTATAATAGCGCCTTTGTCTAACATTTGTGATATTTCCAGTTCTATTCGTTTGGAGTTTTCCTCGTCTAGAGTAATCTCGTTTGGGATCTTTTCTTGGAAGAGTTCCTCCCAAAAGTCTATCTTGAAGCCAGTCTATTGCTGGTGTGGCGAGGAGCCAGTGACCAGCAGAGAGCAGCAGAGAGCAGTAGCAGCGGAGCGGAGCAGAGCGGAGCAGAGCAGAGCAGAGCAGAGCAGAGCAGAGCAGTTGTGCTGTAGTCGCAAGCTGCAAGCCGCAGGGGTTCTCAGACGCGGTCTTTTGCCTCCTCCCCTCTCTATCACAACCGGGCTAACGGGCTAACGGATTGTCGGATTGTTGGATGGCCGGACCATTGAAACATCGGTCGTCAGCCTAGGGGAGGCTGGCGTGGTCAGACCGAGGCGGAGAGTCGCCATTAGCCATTAGCCGCGTGCAGCTGAGGGCAGTACGGAGGAGGAACGAAGGAGGAGCTGCGTGGAGCTGCGCGGAGCTTGGAGCTTGGAACTGAGTCGAGCGTGGAGCGTGGAGCGTGAAGCAACGAGGTGGTCCTGCGGCAGGATCGCTTGGGGTCAGCTTCAGGTTGGTGGCCACTGCGACCCTGTAAATCCCCCTCGCACCCCTCACAATCTCGTTAAAAACCTAGGCTGCGGTGGTAGCTACTGCCGATCACCCACTACGGCCACGACCACGACCACGGCCACGACTACAGAGAGGGAGTGAGCAATATCGTGGCCGGCCATCGCCGGGGGCGCCGGAGGTGCCGGGGTGAAGCCTGATCCGGGGCTCCGAGCCGGAACTCAAGCTCAAATTTGTGTTGATCTTTAACCGACAGAACCAACACTTTAAACCGGTGAACTGCCAGAGCAGGCGCCACCAATTTAATAACCTAACAACTTCACCAAACTCTACCCAGTAACTCAATATCTCAGTAATCAATTTACTATCAAATTAACATAATTAAAATTAAAGGTGAATTTAAGGTCTCATTTTAACTAAGTCTGATCACTGTGTTTCCATTGTCCTGGTCTCTTATTAAGCTACTCAATCGCAACCTTCAGGATCACCAGGCAGCTTTGCAGTTACTTAAAACATAAACCACAAAAAAAAAAAAAAGGAAAGGAAAGGAAGGGTGCCTGGAATGGGGTCAGGACGAGTAAGGAAAGCTCTGGTAAAGCCGCCAAAAAAAGGAGCAAACAACACGGACTTATGTGAGCTACTGGCAACATCTCCAAAGATGTCCACGCCACACCAAATATTAGTAACCACAAGGATAGCCTCAGATTCGGGGCTAGCATATGCCCGTTCAACGACTGAGGAACAAACACCTGGCTACAAAAAACAATCAAAATCACCAAAAAATAAGGTCTCTCTAAGGGACTACTTTAGGTCCACAGCTCCAGCCACAGCTCGGATTAGTGCCACAGGTACTCAGAACAATCAACAGGTATCCCCTTCTCGGCAGGTAGCTGCTTTAACAGCCCCTGAGCCACGGCCACATCAAATCACGGTTCTCCCATTGATTCACAGGGTCGTTGGAGGATCAACGGATTTAAGTCAACACAGTGCCTTTTCAATAACAGAATCTCCTTGCAAGGATGCCCCTGAAGCCCTGGACTTAACCCAACAACAACAGGCTCTCCCTCAACCTCCAGTTCAACAATCAATTTATCCAGATCAAGTTTTACTGAAGGCAACAACTCACAGTAACGTTGACCCTTCAATTCCCCAACCAATTTTAAATTTAAGTTTGCTCTCCCCGCCCGTATTTTATTATTCAGTAAATCTCGACCAGGATAAACCACAAAAGAGTCCAACAGCTGCTCCATCACAGGCTAGGGGTTCTTCATAAGCGGCCCTTAGCAATTTAGTTCAATCCGAACCAGACCCCTGTTTGAACAGAATGAATCAAGGGGTGGCAACCGACCAAGTCCCTATATCTGAAGACCTAAAAACTAATATCATAAATACCTCTTTGGACTTATCATTTTTCAATACAGTGCATCAAGAGTCGGATAGGCAAAACACACCCTCACCGGCCAATTTCAACAACTTATGGTCTCAACTATTACAAACCTTTCAAACAACGTCAGCAGCTCTAACATACCATTCAGACAAGATGGATATGCAGGTACACTTGCTAAACACGCTTGCAGTGTACACTGCTGGGATCGATCAAAAACTGGAGGCGCTCAATGCCCTTATTAAAAAAGCCCAAGCCCAAACACAACTGGTGCAATCAGTGTGCTGCTGTTCGCCCATAATAGATTCTCTCGCATCTCTACCTCAATTTCTTTCAGCCGTTTTAACGGAAGAAAAGAAACCCTTGGAGTCCAAGTCGCAAGATCCCTCCACTCAGGCTCTAAGTCAGCCACAGGATTCTTCTCGCCTGAAAGATCATATTAGCCCAAACTCTCCCAACCCAACCGACATAGCAGTTGCTGAACCACTCTCTATTAAATCACCCAAAAAATCACACCGCCTGTCGAAAAGGGAAAAGAAAAGACAACGAAAAAGCCGTAACAAACTAATAATCGGCCTAACATCTTCAAATATGAGCAATTCCCTCAGGGACGAGGCAGCTCCCTTAGGAAACGCTCTATCAACAGCACCAACACTTTCTTCGAAAGGAGAACTGACAAGCCCTCAACCCCCGCCAAATCAGTCGCTAACACAGATAGACCTTTTAACCCGGACTAATAGGCAACCAGTGACATCTCAAGCTCCGGAATCTTCTTTACATTCACCAATACAAGTAAAATCTGGCTCCACACAACCATCACTTAAGCACCTAGGGGCAGATTTATGTTGCACTTGCGTCACTTTTGCGCCGCCGTTGCGTCACTTTTGTGACGCAGCAGCGGCACAAATCCTGCGCCATGGTGCGGGGCATTTACAAACGTGACGCATCTCCCAGATGCGTCACGTTGTAAAGCCCTGCGCCACATGTAGGCGTTCCAGGGCAGGTGGGGGCGTTCCGGCGCAGGAACGCCTCCTAAAAGTGGCTGAGTGAAATCTACAAGATTTCACTCAGTCACTTTTAGGCCCATGCTGCGTCAAAACCCTGCGCCTGCTTGAAGCAGGCGTAAGGATTGACGCAGCATTGTACAGATAGGGCCCCCCAGATCATTGCTGGAGCTGCGTCGCGCTTGCGACGCAACTCCAGCAATGCTCCACTTTTCGGCACAGATGCGTCACGCATCTGTGCCGTTTTTGCCCCATGGTGCGCCGCAATATAAATGCGGCGCATCCATGGTGGCGCAGCTGTGGCGCATAATAACTGGCGCATCCCTGCTGATATGCAGGGATGCGCCAGTCGTCATAAATCTGCCCCCTAGTTTCGGGAGCTGCTCAACAGAGCCTCGTACCATCTCAAATTACTACTCAAGAATGCAGTTCACTTCAACCCCTCACTGGTGCCAATTATAATAAACCATGTATACAAAGTATAGCTATAGATTCTGGCTGTAAAAGAGACTCAAATCTAGCAAACCGCGGCAGCTTGGATCTCATAAACAAAAGTCATCCCCTATATTCTTTCAATATAAACGACAAGGAAAAGTCTTCTTTTTCACCCACCATATCAGTATTGTCAAGAAAGCTCCTCAAAGAAAATTCCAAGCAAAAATAGCTAGCAACGGCCAACGAGCCTTGTGAGCCCCAAAACAGCACTCAAAACACCAAATTGTTGTTTACTCCAGAATTCATCTCAAGGGGCCCGCATGACATTCTTAACCGAGGAAATATATTAAAACTTTTCAAATCATTATCAGATCTAAATCATCTTCAATCGAGGGACATAATTGCGATAGAATTTATCCCATGTACCGGATCCAATACGGGCGAAGCTACCCAAATAACAATGTCAACGTCCGCAATTCGGGATCTAGTGTTGACTAAAATCGATCAATTCAAAACATGGGGTATAATAATAACAATCCCGAGTGTTCCTCGTTACCCCTCAATATTTGAAACAAATCAGGAATGCATTGTAAGTTCCATTTTAGCTCCCTATTCAGTAGAGAGGTCCGCCAGAGGTAGCTCGCCAACAGGCAACCCTGAGCCGGCAAACAACCAGCGAAACAGTGGCATTGCAGATTGGTCATGGCTGCCGGGGGTTCTTTCTCGAAAACAGACCGATTGACCTATTATTAATCACAACTTGACAATATGTTCTTGGAATATTAATGGATTTGGCCCGGAAAAACAATCATCAGCTACAATGGACTTTCTAAAAGAATATGACGTTCTCCTTCTACAGGAAACATGGGCAGGAGAAAGCATCTCAATAGTGGGCTTTTTGGAGTTTATGACACCCGCCTCCAGGCAGTCCAAGTTTGGTCGTCTCAAGGGTGGTCTCTCGATTTATGTATCAACAAAAATATTAACAAGTGTCAAACAGATCGAATTCGCGGAGGAATGGCTCTCTGGAATAACTTTGGGAAGCTCGACTATCGATCCTCAGTTGTTGATTCTTAATGTCTATATTCCCCCCGGCACTACTAAGAAAAAATCTAAAATGGATAGCCTGATTAATTCCATCTGCGATCTAATCAGCAAGTATGGAAGTACACCAAGCATCATCTCGGGTGATTTCAACACTGATCTATTTTGCAACCACGCAGATGATATATGCCCCGATCCTCCAAGAACCCCCTTACACTTTCTACCTCAGGTAATCCCCGTTGGGAATAAATCATCAACATTGGGGGAATACGTGGGAACACAGTTCAACAACTTGGGATTTACCATATTGAATGGACGTTTCTCTTTTGATACCCCGCCTGCTTGGACTTGGTCAAATGGCAGATCCCATTCGTTTTTGGACTTTACCTTAGGGAGCAGAGAAATACTGCCTCGGATTAAGAGCTATCAAATTGCCCAACAGGGAGATAGTGATCATCGGGCTCAAATAATAACATTATCCACTGGCGACTTACATCATCAGGAATTGGCTCATACTCACTCAGGTAGCCATTCCGAGGATCTTAAGCGGTTAAAGTGGTCAGATACCATGGCTCCATCTCTGATGGAAAAAAGTAGAGTTTTGTTACATCAATCTCGAGATTCAAATACCCACGTGGTCAGTGGTTGGGCCTCTCTCATAAATCTTCTTCTCAACGAACCTCCCATAAGGAGGGGCCCGAGAAACCAAACCCCTCAATTTTTCATCTCAAAAGCCACAAGGAAATTAAGAACTGAGAGAAACCGAGTACTCCGTCTCTCAAGAAAGTTACCTAGCAACAAAATCTACTTTAATAATTACAAGCAAGCGCAAGTTTCTTTCAGAACTGCCATCCAAAAAGAAAAATTAAAGGCCTCGGATCAATTCTGGCTGAAGCTCATCCATGAAAGTAAAAATCTTAATCCGAAGCAATTCTGGTCCCTTGTGAATAGGAGTAATCAAAATGTAACTGGGCATGGCAGTGCAAACATCAGTGAAGCAGACTGGAGTAAGTTTTTATCTCTTCATTTTGGAGACACTCATGACAACAAAGTTGGTCTCGATTCTGCCAGCCCAGTAAGCCTTAAGTTCCCTTTCTCGGGTCCAGAGAGCCAGAGGAGGGCTTGGCCCGAAAACATCCCACCAGAAGACCCGACAAAAAAGGACCCTATGGAACGGAATGACATCTTAACAGAGCCTACGGTGTCGCCAGCAGTGTGCCCAGAAGCCTGTTATGGCAGAAATTAAAATCATGGGGAATACCACGGTCTCTTCTACAGGCAATAACTCAGCTTCATACTGAAACATGGATTAAAATCAAGCTGGGCGAAGGCCGTCATGTCTCTAGGAAGATCAAAACTGTAACTGGTGTTAAACAGGGATATGTGTTGGCCCCACTTCTTTTTAACCTATTCATATCGGACCTTTCCCCAGCACTTGATAGAGTAAATTGTCATCCTCCTAAACTTGATGGGACCCGCATTACCAACTTACTTTATGCCGATGACCTGGTGCTTCTAAGCCACACAAAAGTGGGTCTACAGAGGTTATTGGACGAATTGTTGTCATACTTGACAAAAAACCATCTAGAACTTAACCTGTAAAAAACCAAGACTATCTCCTTTGGGAAACAAAAAAGGACAATAGAAAGGTGGTACTTTAATAAAACAAAGCTGGATTCAACTCCCAGTTACAAATATCTGGGCATCTTTCTGGAGGCAAGTGGCTCCTTTGGTAAGCACAAGGAAGCATTACAAACAAAAGCACTTTTATTAGAGGTGGCCGCCGCAAAACTGTCAAACCAGCTATTAGGTCCTAGTCTTACACCTATGCTGAAAGTAATGAAAGCCAAACTAATCAATTCATTGACATATGGTCATGAGATCACCAAGGGCTCAACCAGTAAATTAATAAATAAATTAACTACAAAAATCTTCAAACGAGCCTTCCGGCTGCCAAAATCTGCATCGCCAGCCCAGGTGAGACTAGAATTGGGACTCCAAGATCACCTCGGCGTGGAGGCAGGTGCTTTTGTTAAATTGTGCCATAGACTGCGCCAAGCCCGGGAGGGCTCTTTGGAGGCCCGACTCTGGCAGGAAATACAGAAAAAGCCTACTAGTCAAAAGCACCGACAATTCTTGGATTACAGTTTACAGCTGCTAGGCGTAAAAGATCTATGGGACTCAAATCCCTCCCCATCAGTGTTAAAATCTGTTATAAAGAAATCTGTTAGGTTGTGGTCCTTCCTTTCAGACAGGGCAACACTATCAAAGAGGGGACATGCCTGGGCGGTAATCGCCAATTACGAAGTGGGCGTCCAGTTGCCCTACCTGTCTAGCACATATGCACTTTATTGGAAACATAAGTTTTTAGCCCTGAGGATGGGAGAATGGCCATTTTTGAAGAATCTCCCGGTATGGCGCAGGTCGGGCAGTAGCATTGCTTGCAGGCTGTGCGGTTATCATATTGACTCAATGGAACATATTGTCTGTGTATGCCCAGCATTACTTCAAGCCAGACGGCAGTTGCTGAGAGGCCAATATATTATGTTGGGTGTACGCTACTGCCGTCAAGCAATTATGGCTGGCATTAACCCTGTTAACATCAAGTTAAATATTGGGCTTGCGAAATTTGTTCATAAAGCGTCAAGACTTCTTGAAGCCAAACTCTCACTCTAGTCAGAGTAGAGATTCTGAACTAAAAGACGATTTATCTAAATCAGAGACTACATGGAATCCAGGGTGATGTATTGTATTAGAATATTATCAGACTCTTATGATCATTGAATTTTACTTTACTGATTAATTGTTTTAAAACTTTTATTATAGTTAACTTGATTATTCAATTTTTAGCACGCTCAGTTGTAAATGTTTGTTTTAAATCAAACAATAAAGAGTTATTATTATTATTATTACTATCTTGAAGCCCTGTACCGTTTCTAGGACCCACAGGTCTTGGGTGATACGTAGCCAATTGTGTGCAAAATGTTTAGTCTCCCTGCCACCCTGGGAGAAAGGGAGGGTATTGAGCTTACCTTGATAAGATTGGTTGGAAGATCTTGATCTGCCGCCACGGGCTCTTGAACCCTTTCCTCTCTGGGCGTAGACGTTTGAGCGGAAACCTCTATAAGGGCGTGAGCCTCTTTCTTCTTGTGGGTAAAATTAGGACATGAAGTAGCTATGGCTGACAGGTTGTCCCCTCCTGTCAGCCCTTCCAAAAAGTGGTTGACCACCAAAAACTCCTCATGTTGGATTGCACCTTGTTGAGGCATTGAAGGTGGACACGTACTTGCCCACGGACTTTACGAAATTATCGCCGAACAAAAGGCCTTTAGCGTCACACAGATCTTCTCTGGGGGAAAGGTCTGCCAGTTTCGGGTTCATTTTAAGGAGGACTGCCTTCCTCCATTCGGTAATGAGATTGGCGTTGGCGTTGCCAAAAAAACAGACAGCACGTTGAGACCATCCTCGTAGGTGTTCAATATCGACCGGGGTGTTATTAGATCGCGCTTCTTCGGTCATGTCAAGTATTCTGGATAACGGTCCCAGAACGTCAAGAAGTTTATCTTGACATTGTTTGAGGCATTTTTCGATCCCTTTTCTTGGATCCTTCCCAAATTTAAATAAGAAGGTGATCAATTTGTTATAAGTTCTATCATACAATATATAAGCGAATTATACAATATTGTTATAAATAACGCATATAATAGTGGAGTAACAAAAGGTATACTTAGCTGAGTCAGAGCAGCGAACAAAAGAGGAAGATGGGAGCCTGCACAGTCTACTTGTCATGTTACCAATGTTCTACTTATTATGATGTAGTTACATTCTTTAAAGGTCTGCATGTTTGAGCAGCAAATAAAAGTATTTGCATAATGGTAGTCTTGTAATGAAATTTGTTTAAGGATTTACAAGAAATAGATGGAAGAAGCTGTCACCATGTAAATTTAAGATTATAATCTGAAAAATCACCCCACGAGCTCTTGCAACTCTTACAGGTCTAGGACAAAGGCCAACAGGAGAGAGGGGTATTTAAATTTCAGGCAGTCGTATGTAATCCACTCTGCTACTGATTTTAACCTTGGAAAAATGTGGGTCTTGCCACCTTTCCAGTTTGTCCAACCTCAGCATTATTTCAGTATCATCTGCATAACTGTTAGAATTCCTCGATTAAATGTGCTAGGAGGAGATGCAGAGGGTAGGACTGTAGAACTTTAGCACGTGGCCTGTAAGGAAGCCTGATAACTGATTGGCTCAGATCTGAAAGGAATGAATGAAGCCATTTCAACGCACAGCCCGCTATATTTGCTGCTGCCAGTGTATCCACCAAAATCCGGTGGTAGACCATATTGAATGCAGCAGGTAAGTCAAGCAACAGAAGGGCTCCCGCTCCACCCTGATCCAAAATCATCCTTAATTCACTGTGTTGGACAAATAATGAAACTTCTGTACCATGAGAGTCTGCCTCTAACTCTGACCTAAACAGGATTCATGAGTGAGCTGTTGCTGGGATATACATTGTAAGGGCTTTGTATTTATGTTTCATTTTAAACAACATACCCTCAAATGCTCCTTCTGCCTCTACATGCACAGCTGAGTAGCATTTTGTACGGCCACTGCAGGCTGAACAGATCCATTGGTATGAAACACTGTGAGGTACTCGTTTAATAACTAAAACTGTGCTGTCTGTGGTATCACATGCGGCAAGGAATAAACTTTTGGTTTGTGAGTGATGGATCAAATTCAAATTGAGCATCCAAATGTATCTGACTTGCATCCCACTGTACCCATCATAGATGTGATGTATGTGTGTGTGTCTAGACCTGCTCCAACACCAAATTAATTTTTATTTCATGCGTTTGCAAAAGGCAGTCACTTGTGTCTTTCTGTATTTGTTAATGTTAATGTTAATGATGCTTGTAGAGCGAGAACTGATACCCGAGGGTGTCCTGGCGCTGTGTGAAGACCTACTGAGGGCTGGTAGAGGAAAGGAAATGTACACTGGGTCAGTTAGAAAACAGCCATGTTTTTAGTGTTTTCCTAAATGGCAAAAATTGGTCATATTTCTAAGGGCTAGTGGTAGAGCATTCCATGATTTAGCTGCATTGACAGTAAAACTTCTGCTGCCCCACTTGGCTTTTTTCACCCGCGGGATATTTACGAGTTTTCCGTCGGAAGTTCACTCTCTATTTACTTTATATCACTTCCACTGCTAGCAGCACCTTTTTCTTTTCGAAATGTAAATGGTTTGTTATACCGTTGAAAACTGTTTATGCATTATATTAATAGGATTTGGCAACATAAATGCACTTACCGCATAACTATCCCTAACTCAGAGGAGTTTTTTTATGATACTATCGCCGTGAAAGTCCAAGGCTACACTTCCCCCATAGGGATAGCCTTTTTGATAATGCCTCATGTGGACGGCATGTTCAGCCTATATTCAGACAGCTGAACAATGCCTATAATGTCTTGAGTGTATTTGGAGGTTTGGATGAAAGGTATTAGGTATGAGACCCTTTCCTTCAATCAACAGCTCACATCCTAAAAAAATCACATTTAATTACTCAATTTTTGTGATTATTCTCCCCATATATTGGAGATATTCTTCCAATTCATCATCAGTGATATATAAACTATTCGCATAGAACACTACTCTCACTTCTTCTTAAAACAAATCATGCACGCTAAGATGCTATCTCTGTGGTGAGCCAGTGAATCCATATTGTGCTCCTCCAAATTTATTTGAAAAGATGCTTGTGGCACATCTGTTGCAAATGAATCTATCTCCTCATCCCGTTGTCTTTTTCCCCGCATGGAATCACAACGCGGTCGTTACAATGACCGTGGTGTGATTCCGCATACCATTATTCCGCAAGTCGGAACAACGACTTGCGGAGGTGGGCGCTGGATGTTGGAATAGTATAATTTACTATTCCAACTCCAGTCTGTGCGGACACTAGGGAAGGTGTTGGATTTTAAATCCAACACCTTCCCCCCCTCCGCAAGTCGTTGTTCTGACTTGCGGAGTAATGGTATACGGAATCACAACGCACTCGTTGTAACAACGGCGTTGTGATTCCCTGCGGGGACAATGTTTCGTGGTAAACGTTGTTTACCGTTGCAAATACATTTTGTGTTTGCAAGTTGTTTCATTAAACCTGTACTATAACCTTTCTGTACTGCATATGTTTTTTACATGGTTGGTTAATGTTACAGTTAGTTGGAGTCAGACATGGACTTTTGTATGCAAGCGGAGAGGGTTATTTTTGAGAGCATGGGATGCCCGCGTAAATGGACAAGAATCTGGGGCCCTTGGAATGAGAGTAGAGGTTTATTGTACCCCTTTCAGCGATACTCCCCCGTTGTCAATTGATAATGAGGCTTCTAATGTTTTGAAGATAATGGGAACTATGAAATATGTCATCACATTGTAGACCCTGTGGGACGATTTTTCTTTAACTGTACTAATATATTGCGATTAAAAAGGGTTACAGTTGTTTACAATTCATCTCCACAAGCTGTCAGTTCAGCATGTTCATGGCAGATAGTCATGTGACAATTGTTCCCTGGTATTGCAACTCAATTAGAATTTGCTTGGCCTCACACGGTATTGTTGCTGAAGGTACTGTTCATCTCATAAAGTAAATACATGTGGAATTACCTCTGTGACCCAACCTGCTTGATGTTTACATAGTGCTGTGATTTGTCATCCCCATTTAGTGGCATAATGGTCCCCAATACAATATCAATCAGTCTTCTTTCTATTCAAACTCATCCTGTACAGCTATATTACACTCAATATACACATTGACGAGAAAAAAACATGATGGACGGGTACCAGCTCTTTCTGCCAAAAGAGTGAGTGAAACCATTCCCTACAGACAACAACTTCATGACTGTTGTTTACACTCTCATAGTGTCCCATCCAGGAGATAGCAATGGCCTGCTTGATGGCCTGACCCCTCTTCAAGGCATTCTGCCAGAAACAGTCTGCCTCATTAAATGGCAGTATAATATGACATAACCCAAACCCTGATGGAACACTACAAGCTCCGCTTGGCAGTCTGCACCATCTTAAAACCACCTGCATCATCTACAGAGCCATCACGGCTGGCACCCATACCTACCTGGCTGACAAGCTCGCCATCTCTGATGGCTCTCAGCACACCCATAGCCAGCCCACCACCGAGATAGAGATGAAGAAGTGTCAAAAACAGAAAAGGCAACAGGCCTTTTCCATGTATGCACCCAGGATCTGTAAAATTATCTCCTAGTATCTATCAGGACTGCCTCAACCCTGCCCCAGTTTCAGAAACAGTTAAATAGTCACTTCTTTAAGGAACTACATCATAGTAGTTGAAATCAGCTACCTTCTATTGCATGTTGACTGTGTCTTTGCCTTTGAGCCTGTATTCTCTTTTGCAGCTATGTTTGCGCTATATAAATACCACATACCTACAAACATAAATACATACATATATAATACATTAGAACATACTGTTAGACCTAGCTTCTTTGGCTTGTTTGTCTTCTGTCTTTTTTCTTCTGACCTCCGAGTTTTTGACCGTGTGCTGCATTTCTTTTTTGCTGGTTTTAGACCTCTGCAAACTTTACCACTTCTGATCAGTGCTAAAGTGCAAGTTCTCCCTGTGTACATTGTGACTGTGATTGGTTATCCATGATAACCATGATTGGCATATTTGATATACTGGTAAGTCCCTAGTGAAGTGCAGTGTGTGTGCCCAGGGCCATTAAATCAAATGCTACTAGTGGGCCTGCAGCCGAAAAGATCGATGCCGCTCCTGTTTGCAGCTCGAAGAACCGCCGCTACCCTAGTCCAGAGCACCATGTCTCTTATGCCTGAGACCCCGTTCCAACTCCGATGCAGGCCTTGCTGTGTGGCTGAAGGTATTGACACATCACCTGTTTGCGGATGGAAGAATCGACTCAGAGCCTGTTTCGCTGCCGCCTCCTCGACTCCAGAGCTTCCAGATTTTCCACGCATTGCACCTGTGCACCAAGTCTACATCGACGCTGGGCTTCAGCAAGAAACCAAGGCCGTTTGTCCGGAGATACGATGCATAACCTCCCCACGCAGTAAGAAACCGACGTATCACCTCCTCTCACCAGTAAGGAACAAACACATCATCTGATCTGCACAGCAGTAAGGAGCTGACGCATTTCCTCCCCTGGGAGCAAGGAACCACCCATAACCTTCCCTGTGTTTAAGGAACCGACATATTGCTTTGTTTTTTGGTGCCTCACCTCCCCAGTGTCTGTTTTTGCCTAGTTGTTTTGACGCATCCAAGGGACTTTGCGCTAAAAGTGACGTAGCCCGAGTTTTATATAGACTGAACTGTTTTAAACCTTTGTAAAGTTATATCTTGCTTATGAATGTTGTATTTTTGTCGTTTTAGTCTTGTTTGATTTAGAGAAAGTCTAGTTATTTTTCTAAACTGGTGTGGTGCCAATTTGTAGTGTTTTTACTGTGTTACTGTGTGTTCATGTGCAAATGCTTTACACTTTGTCCCTGAGATAGGCCTGACTGCTCATACCAAGCTACCAAGAAGGTGAGCAGGTTTTATTTTAGCTGTGTAATCCCCTTACCATGACTTGAAGGAAGGGTCTCTACTTGGACAGGGTGCAAGGCACTGCCAACTAGATACCCCCATTTCTAACACATACTTTATATCATCTTCTACATTAAGAGCAAAGATTGTAGAACTTGCAGGGCCTCTATCCCCCAATTGTCAAAGGAATATGCTAGTTGACCCTAAAAAATAATTGAAATTAAGGAAATATCATTCAAATAAATTGAGCCTGGTTCACTCAAATGTCCTGCTGTAATTTCACGCTGAATAAAGTCATTAGTGTCCTTCATGTTCAAAAGGGACTTGGCCTTCAAGCAGTGATCACAATTTCTGCTGTACAGGTCTAGAAGAGACACTGCCTAGAGTCCATCATTCTAGAAGCAGTATGTGGCAAACATTTTTAAACAACAGCCCTGCAACAATTTAAAGAAATGCCTAATTGTGCAAAAAAAACATTCTAGGCAAGTGTTACATTTAATACACCCTTCTATAGAATTTTCTTTTGTCAAAAACCAAAGTTAAATGCCCATAGAGAGGTGAAGACACAAAACAACAGCGAGCTCCTCCAGAGAGGAGGAGTATGATCAACACACTCAGGACAGAGCAGTGACAGGAGAGATGCAGGAGGAGCAGAGGGCGATGAGTAAAACAGGTTCAGCTGCAACTTGAGATAGAACCACACCAACAAAAACAATGACAGTGGATATTAGGGAGAAAGAATGGAGTAAATAAGGAAAAAGATGACATCGCAATGCAACTCAAATATCGATTAATATTCATTCATGTTAATCCCTTCTCTATTTTCTGAGTTAATTGTCCATGTCTGTTTTTGATGTAGTGTTTCAGCTATTATTAATTTCCTTAGCCTTCACCAGGAAGAACAGTAATTGTTGTTTTCATTTGTAAGCTGGAATCACATTCTTCCATGCATTCATTTCTGGCGGAATGATCTGCCATGCACCACCCATCGCGACAGACTGGAAGAAATAGATACATAATGACTAAATCACTCCAGTATTGTTTTCAGTATGACAGCATGCCATTTTCTCTACAGTGTCATGCACTAATGTGGCCCAATGGGTGTAACAGAAATAAATCACCTGTAACTAAATGCTCACACAATGTTAGTTTCTTTACGTCACCTGGTGAAGTTTGCACCACACATGCAGGTTATACACACTCAATAGCTGTATGCTTTTGTTAGTCGGTATTAATAAAATAAAGCAGTTAACTTAGATTTGTCCTTTTGTATGCCTTGACTAGGTTTTAAGGTTTTCTGTTTTAACCAAAATACCTTGGCATCACCGATCGAATGTGAATAAACACCAATGTTACCCCATCTTACAGAAGAAAAAGGTATTTATATAATGACTAAAAGAGCATGCACAGCTTTATGGATGTTACAGTTAGATTTTTCTGTGAACAGCTGAAGTAAATCCTACAGAGAAGGGAGTTTGATTTCATCAGTCTTAGCAAGGCACCCAGGCATGATGGATTAAATAATCATATCTTCAAATGACTATGGCTGAAGTATGAAATGTCTAACTGCAGTCCATCTAATGGGAGTTTTAGGGTTTAATTGCTCTACTCCACACCACACATATATAATATGGTTGATTTATAATATTTCCCTCTAAAGAATAGAAGACAGAATCATGAATGGAATTTGTGAAGTTGATAACTGATCTCTGAAGACAGTTTAGTGACCTGCTGAGATCTCCCCGGAGAGCAGGGCTTCCAATATTACTAAATAAACTTTGGATGAGCAGTCCCTCTCCTATCAATAAAACATCTCAGGAAAATCACAGTGGAGACTGCTTGCTAGAACAGGAT
Organism: Triturus cristatus; assembly: GCF_964204655.1. Taxonomy (NCBI): domain Eukaryota; kingdom Metazoa; phylum Chordata; class Amphibia; order Caudata; family Salamandridae; genus Triturus; species Triturus cristatus. The sequence continues at coordinate 109,040,732 of NC_140583.1, read as the reverse complement.
ATCCCAACCCTACAAGGCAAAGCTTGCTTGAACTGGCTGGTGGCCAGCGAGACCATTGATGCTGACCAGTCCGTGCTAAAGGTACCCGGCCAGTGCATGGGAAGCAGAGGCTGGGCAAGGGGATAAGTTGTCTTCGGTCAGATGCCATGTGCCCAGAAGGGCCTGGCCTACCTTGCAAACGCTCTGAGCTCTCCCCAGAGATGTTAAAAGTTGGTTAACCACCAATATTTATTTTACTTAAATAAGTCTTCTTCATTACAAGAGTGATGCATCTCACAGTACTAACTGGAACTGTTGATGTATTCTAGTACTGAAATGGAGAATCTATAGTAAAGAGCTCAGTGCTTGAGTATTTTAGGACTGCTATACGTAGGAAGCTCTGACAGACCACTAGAGTGAGATCTTACACTCATGCTACAATGTAACACTTCTGAGCTACAGCATTGCTGAGAAGACACTTGTAAGTAGCAGTTACTGCTGAAGTCCAGAGTGCTGCTGGGAGAAAGCTGAGACTTCTGTTGTCCACTAGGATCAACTGGGAGAGCTGGGAGGAGGTTCACACTGCTCAAGTCTAGTGACTAATTGAGAAAAACAAACAAAGGGATGCAAGGAACTTTGAATTAATACTCCATGGGACATTCCAGTAAGTTGCTGTTTATTCACTTGGCCACGGTACAGACTGGTATCAGCTGCACGTCAATCAGTCCTGCTTCTTCTCCAATGGTAAGTCACCCTGAACTGCAGGGGATATATCACCTCTGAAAGGTAGCACAAACAAATGTACTCAGAGGGTATAAATCCCACTGTTGCAATACCAGAAGCTTCAGATCTCAGCAGCTCAGACCAGCTCCTGAGACACTCTGCAAGTCAGTACAAGAATCCTCCCTGGGAAGGCACACCTACAACATATGCATTCCATCCTCTTGCCGCTCAGGCACACAACCTACTAAAACACAATACTTAGAAAGCAGTCACATAATCTCCTACCTGGAAGAGGGCATGCCCTACTTGCCTGACATCCTCCTCACAACACAACAAAAGAATGACACAATCAGTCAATCTCTCACTCAGCACCAAGGCAAGGCCTTGAAACTTTCTCCAGAATAAGACCTTACACCTCAATGCTTCACACATTGGCAAAACACCATGTGCACCCAACATCAAGAGCGCATGCATACAAACGCTCCGCTAATCAATAAAAAAGGCATCACCAATACCAATCATGCTCCAACGCAACACTCTACTCATAAAACAGCAAACTAAGAACAAACAGTAGACATCTCAGCACAACAACAAGCGTAACTTAAAGTATGAAGAACTGTTCAGCCCGCCCACAAGAACCACAATGGTGCCAGATTAAACAATACTTAACATCTTCACATAGAGAAATTCACACATGGACACTCCGTTGCTGTAACTATTTCTATTTGCATCACTTGCCTCTAGCAGAGTAAACAATTACATACTTCCAATGTCAACACTCAACAAAATTAGGACAATAGCATTGCTAACAGTAGCAGTACAAACATTGTTCCCATACTCACACAGAAACTTGGTTTAACAAGAAATATGGTGTGTTGACGGTCATAACTGCAGGCTTCACCATAGCACCTGTCTGCGGGAACTGTAAGGAAAGAACAGCACGAGAATGACAAACCTGGGGGCAGATTTACAAGCCCCTTGCGTTACCAGGACATCACTTTTTGTGATGCACTAGCAGACCATTTATCTCCCCATATTTACAAGGACAGGAAAAGCCAGCCTACGTGGCCTCTCCTGTTCTTGTAAATATGGCCCCTTTACACGCAGCACTTTGCGTGAAAAGAGCGTTCCATGGGTGTTGCTGTGGGTGTTCCCACGCAACACCCATGGAACCAGACACATTTCCAGATTTACGAGGAATCGTAAACCTGGAAATGCGTCAATATGCTACGCCACCCAAGGCGTTTTTTTTCTCTTTCAATGCGTGCTGCATTCTACGGCACGCATTGAAAGAGGAAAATGCCTTTAGTGATTGTTTTCATGCAGGACGGTGCCCCTTCCTGCACAAAAACAATCTCCCCATGACGCAGGCATCCTTGCACCATGGTCCAAGGGTGCCTGAGCCGGCGCATGGCAGCTATTTGTGCGACAGCGCAGGAGAGAGCACAGGAATGCACCATATCATTGTAAATATGTCGCATTTCTGTGCTCTGAAAGTGCCGCAGTGTGGCGCAGCCAAAGGGCTTGCGGTGCCGTGTTGCGACACTGTTTTGTAGATCTGCCCTCTTGAATGCACTCTCATCCTCATAGGTTTCAATGAGCACATGCACCACACCACACAGACCGAGGGAGGAATCCTCACTGGCTGAAGTGGAAATAGCCAACACTTCACTAAATATATCACTGTTCGAAGTGCAGGTCACCAACACCGTAGTAAATATAGCACTGCACCACATTTGCAACTTGACTAGCCAGTCAATTACAACCTTCAAGCAATTTCTCTTCATCCGCCTCCATTGCCGGAATCCTAGCAGAAAATGTTAATCTTTCCTTGAAGGGATACATACTGTGCTTTAACAGTCAAAACACTGCATCATAGCTCAGAGCTAGTCTTCTGATGAACTGAACACTGAGGAAATTCACATTTCTACAGAACTACAGGTTTCTAGTCCATACCTGTGCAACATGGATGTCTCACCCTAGACACTTTGGGGGCTTGATAGTGGGTTGCATATGTTGACCTGCTGCAAAGATACCATGATGGATGATGAGTGTGAGATGATTTGGCACTTCTAACACAGATAACGTTAGTATGGCTGACTGAATGAGGCTGAAAAATGCAATTATTAAGAAGTAGCAGAATCAGAAAGAAATCTCCCTGGCATTCACCAAGGTGAAAAGCTCTTCAAGGGAGAATGGTGGACAAATGTATACATAATTCAGGAATCTTCTTGCTAGAGTCACGTGGTTTCAAGTTTTGGTTTTGTTGGTAGACAGGTGTAAGTATGATGTGATGTGAAGCAAAGAAACTCAAGAATGCTTGGCATCCATTGGATCCATACATGATTAAGGCTTCTACAAACACAGCAATTTTCAAAATTTGAGCTTCAGACTTCAAATGCCAGCATACAAACCCTGCCTAGCTATGAAGTCAGATCTATAGGTTAAGTTTCTACAGGAGCTAATATTTAAAAACATTAGCATAGCTATATGTTGACAGTTTCACACCTGCTTAACAAATCCTTATAATTTTTTTAAGGACGAGATACTGATCATATTATTTCTTATCCTCTCCTTTGCTCCCACTTCTTCAAATCAGGAAAAATCAAGGAACAGAAAAGGATTGGGTAACAACCTCGATTCAGGCCCTTAATACCTTATACAGAAAGTAAAGGAGGAGAATAGCAAGGGTCATAACACCAGTTTCGATAACATCATTATCTACTTGAAAACAAACTGGTCAATAAAGGGCACAGATCCCACCATTCCGGATCATTAGAAGTGTCATGTAAGTCCTTCATGCAGCTCAGATCTTTTTACCTTCCTAAACAATGGCTTAGGAGTTGTTTTGATTATACATACATCATTCGGCTCTATCAATGGTGCAGACACTACGCTGTTTGTTATCTAAAATATTGAGTACAAAAATATTGTGGTATGAATATTGTCACAACGACTTCGATAACCATAATATGAACTTTGTTAAATCCTATGTATATAAACAGCTATCAGAATATAGTCATTAAAATATCTGTAAACCAACAATATCAAAAACAAAAAAATGGAGGCTACAAATATCCAAAATACGTGAATCCAAATGTAAAACAGCGCAAATATCGATGACACACATGTTGACAATTAAAATATGTTGATAGAATAAACAGATATACTTTAGAACAAATAATAATATAATGCAGTGCTAAACAAAAAGTGCATTTATAAAAATTATATTATTAATACAACATATAAAAAGAACACTTAAATTATTCTCTTTCATATATTGCAATGCTGAGAACCTATAAAATCTACCTAGAACTTTAACTAGTTATATTCAAAGCAGAATGGTTATTAAATAGAAAACTGACCTTATTTAGAAATAATATAATACAAAATATGTGAAACAGACACAATGTTGCACAGTTAGCCCCCAACAAAGGTGACGACAACTCTGCCCATGAAGAATCTATCCAGTTCCTATTCCATTAATCTACATGAAAAACGGACTGCATTCTGTACAAAAGTAAGTTCACTAACTCTCTACAACTAAAACACCATAATCTAAAACATGTCCAATTTTAAAAATAAGTATAACCAAATCTAACAATATATATGTGTGTATACATATATATATATACATTCACTAAAAAAACCAAAGGTTACAGGGATGTTATAGTTAAGAAATAGAACAAAAAAAAACCTTAGCAATTCACTCTAAAAACCAAGGGGTTCAGGGGCGTTCTAGTTAGGCTCAGATTCAATTTATGCAAAAACATAGAAATTCAGCAGGTATAGTTGCCTGAGCGAACTAAAACTTACGCCCCACAATGCACTGCTTATGACCTTATATATTCCATCACTCATGATGTGGTCAATGACATCTGACATCACTGATGACATCACTGATGACATCATCATGTGAGTGTAAGTATTTTTAAGAGTTATGCGTGATAACATATATACTAACCTACTACAAAAGTTAATTTAGCATACTAGTTGTACTACTAATGAGTGATACTATCTCTAACATGTGATCTGACTTGGTGTGTGACGATTTGTATCAGTGTGGTAGTGGCTGTATGGGTGTATAAGTAGGTATGTGAGTAGTTGTGTGAGTGAGTGGGTGTGCCAGTGTATCTATGGGTGAGTGAGTGGCAGTGTGAGTGAATGTATGGGTGAGTGGGTGTCTGAATAGTTGTATGAGTGAGTGACTGGGTGCATAAGTGGCTGTAAAGGTGGGTGAGTGAGTGGCTGCTTGAGTGAGTGTTTGGTTGAGTGAATTGGTGTGTGAGTGGTTGTATTGGAGAATGAGTGTCTGTGTCAATAACTGTATGGGTGAGTGAGCAGATAAGGGAGTGCTTGTATGGATGTGTGAAAGGGTTATGTGGGTGTGTGTGTGGAAATATGGATTTTTATGGTCGGTTATGTCCCCTATCTTGGACCCCAACGGCTTCATGTATAAATCACAAGTACATGTATGTTCCCTCCAGTTCCAGTTATGAAGACGCAAATACATGTGCGTCCACCATCAACATGTCCTCTTTCAGATCCGCCATGAATGGGCCGGATATTCTATTCCTAAGTATGAAAGGCCACCGGCTTTATATGGTTCATTTATCCCATTTTACAGTCCAGGCGAGTAGGCCCTGATTCTGCCACCAAGCCTTTTCTGCCTTCTGCCTCTGAAAGCTCCAGTCTGAGCCTGCATCTGTATCCATGAACTTTGTCCTACTCCCTGCGCGGCTAACGATGACTGACTCGGCCTGTCTGCCTGCCAAAAACTGTATTTCACCTTCAAGATTATCTGCTCTGCTCCGCTCCTCATCCAATGCATTCCTGTCTAGTAGTTTAGGTAAACATTCCTCCAGCTACCGTGCAAAGGACCAGACCTCGCTGTCCTCATGCAAGTAATTCATAGCCCTGTTACCATGGAATATTCCTACCCCCTCGCATCTAGTGTAGACACTTAGACGCTTGTACACGCACTAACAGTCAGTATAGTCAGTATAGAATAAGATTCTATCCTAAGAGACCTCTCTTTTTGGATAACACAGTTCTTTAAACATAGGATATTAGATATGATTTGGGATTAGGTTGACATAACCCCAGACTTTTGTCTCCACATGTAGAGCTAAATGTCAAGCCCCTTTCACCCTCTCGTTGCACGTCAATCACACGTCATGCTGCTGCGCGCGCATCTCTGCCACATATTTCTGCTGACATTGCGAAATTCTTTCATGGAACCACCCATTTGTGACATCATACCTAATGACGTTCTTTAGTTACGCCCAGTTACACCCATTTTAGTTACGCATGTATGTCTTTATCTCTGTTATCAACTGTTACGCCTCCTGCATCTGTTTTACTGTAATGTATTTTCTATAAAACTGCCTATCTGTCAATAATATATGTTCCTTCCTTCCTGAACTTTCGTGGTGATGGAATAGAAGGCCCATAATTCGAATTATGTTCCTTTGTATAGGAATAAAGCCCGTTCCGAATCTCTAATACCACGGATTCTGCCTCTTATTTTACTAAGCTATCCTTATTAATTTTCCGCATCAAATTAAGTACCGGTAATTAAATTATTTACCACATATATGGCGCCCGAACAGGGACACTTTCTCATCTCACGCGCCGGAGGTGCGTTGCAGGCCCGGTCTCCTGCCACAGCTGGACGGACAACAACGCGTACCCACAGGATTTCCTGTATCTCCCTCCTGCCGAGCGGGGGTAACTGAGGCTGCGATCAACACCCAGACGAGGCGGTGAGAAGTGCGAAGTATCCCGACCAGAGCCTAGCTGAGAGAGCAAGATCCGAGGTATACAGAGACCCGCCAGGTTCCGAAGTTCCGAGTCCAGTCGAGTCGAATCCAGTCCGGTCCAGTTTCAAGTTCAGTTCCGAGGCCTTCCGTTCCGAGCTACCCGGTGAGTACCATTGCCGGGGAGGCGTTCTGACGTGCACATAGGTTGTGCCGGTCAAGACGGGTTTGGGTACACAAATCCGGTCTGCACTGTTTCAGCAGTGTATCTGTACTGTTTAGCAGTATATCTAGTATGTCTAGTATATAATTCAGAATTACCTAGTTAGTGCCGAGTATTATGCTTAGTGACTAGTTCCCTAAATGGCCATCATTGTTGTTCATTAAATATTAAATGTTAAATGTTTTAAATACGTTCTGCATATTGTGGTGTGAATGACTGTTCATTATTGTGTTTTGTTGTATTAAACGTGTTCAAAATTAGGTATCAGATCAGTTCTCAATATGCCGCTCCTTTCAAAATTAAGACAGATCAAAACTAGAAAAGGGGTACTCGAAGAAGCTGTTCCCATTCCTCCTAGGGACACTCCAGGGTACTTCATGTATCATAAACATGGCCTAGACGCCATATTATTTCTTGATTTATGGGTAGACTACACCAAGGAATTACCAGAAAATCAGAGATGGCCCGCAGCTGGGACCTGGGATGCAGATTGCATCATGAAAGTAGAGGAAGAATTATGGAAAAGGAAAGCTAGACAATCACAGAAAGATGCCATTGAATTATGGCGTAAAGAATCATATAGACGTACAGAAAAAGCACTCAGACAGGAAGAGAAAAGTAAGGAGAATTCAAATAAAGTCCCAGAAAATTTATTAATTGAAGAAGGTACCCGAGCAAAAGCAGAACAAGTAGACAGACAAAGAAATGCCCTTATGAATGGTATGTATCCTCTTCTGGCCGAAGGGTTACCTAAGGCTACTCTGGAGATACCCAAAGACTTGCCACCTCCATTGTTTCCGATAAAAGCACATCCCAAAGGGCATCCCAGAACCGCAGAAGATGTTTTCCTTTCCTCTTATTTAGACGACGCAGCTCCCGAGTATGCTAATACTGCACCACATAGACCGCCTGCCGAGGGGGTTCAACGCCAAGACCCTCCGTCTGTACCTCCACAACAACAAACTCCGACACAAGTTCCGGCAAGCACATCTGTTTCTACAGCTGTACCCACACCTATGGTTGCTATATCACGTTCAACGAATCCTTTCCCATCCAGCACCCCAGGCGGTGCTACAGGAGGTACAACAAACATTTTTTCCACGCCACCCAGAGTAAATAAACTTTCCTTTCAAGAATTAGCCCACCAACGTACGCCCAAACTAGTAACTCCCGACATGCTTAAGGAACTTCTAGTAGATTGTAGATATGACCCTGTGCCCGGCAAAGAGGACGAAATGCTGCTGGCATCATTACGTATCCGACGAGCTGCAATATATTTAGGGAGGCTACCAGGAATGACTACACATTTAGAAAATATATATCACTTTGTCCAGTCAGGGCGAGATTCTGAAAGTATTAATAGAGCCATGGAGTACCAGAAAGTGGAGATACAGGGGGAACTGTTACGTTTCCTCATAAATTGTGTGATCAGAAATCAAGACCGACCAGGGGTAAATCCGGAAGAAATGCGAATTCTTACCACATGGAGTCGGAATATATCAGAGGGGAGACATGATAAACTATTAAGTATAGTAGCTATGTGCCGAAAGATCCGCAAAGAAGTAGAACGAATACACGAAGAGAGATTAGCGGTAGACCAGCCTGAACAAAACGAGGAGGAGGAAGAATTGGAACTGCCCACAGGACAGTTAGAAACCATGGCCTATGTAGGTAGAGAAAGATCTTGTAATAATACTAGATGCTTTACTGATCCGATACGTCCGAAACGTCCAGTTAATAACAGAGATTTCCAAACCCCTATAATAAATATAAGGTCCCCCGAACATTCGTTCCAAGCCGCTGACAAATTACTTCGAGAACGAAGGGGTTATCATATACTAGATTCTATGGACGAACAAGAATTAGCCAGGTCAGCCGTTCACTGGGTTGACAGTCCCGGAAAATATAGTGATGATACACTAGCGCACACGTTTTTGAACCTCACCCCAGATGAACAGCGTTTAGCTGGTATCTACATGATTCAACAACTCCTTATATTATATAAAAGCCAACACTCCGATCCTGGTCCCTTACCTGATATATTGACTGAATTACTCACAAATAAATGGAGAGGTTCAGGTACTGAGTTAATTAGAGAAATACTAGAATCCAGAAAGCAGTACATTCTTTTTGTATGCCCCGAACATGTCTCACTGCCCATCAAGGAAAGAACGACGTATTATATGGATAGACAGAATCCCTTACGCGAAGTCCACCCGATAAAAGGTGATGACAATCAGTTTAAACGTGTGTTTGTATACACACCCATATCTAAAATGGAACTATTAGAAATGAAGAAAGTGGTACCCAGTCATGACAAAGACCCAGCGGGTTTCCACCGTGAAATTAAAGATATGTTGCTCATGGGAGAGTATACCTATCCCGACATTATGAAAATATTAAAGGTATTAATGCCTGCGGGCATTTACGAAAAACTCAAAGAAAAGGATTGGGAGGTGGGAGACCAAAAGATAGATTGGACAGCATTAGAAAACGAAGAAACAGCTCGAGGTCCAGGTTTAGGGCTTGGGGAAAAGACCAAAATACTACCAGGTTTATTAGTACAGGTACTACCACGAATGCGACAATACAAGTTACCTCCAGATGCTGTAGTGGCTTTACTGCAAATCATTGACGAGCTCATTGCACAAGGAGTGGTTGTCGAAACCGACTCCAATGTATGTAATTCTCCGATAATTCCGATTCTTAAACGAACTGATCCAAAAGCCCCGCCAGTATATCGATTGGTTATTGATCTGCGCGAATTAAATAAATGTATTGTACCACAATACCCCGTAGTCCCAGACATTTCTTCATTACTGACAGCCATTGATTCCGAAGCAACATTCTTTACTGTAATTGATCTCAAGAATGCCTTTTTCAGCGTCCCAATAGATCCGGAAAGCCAATACTTGTTCGGATTTAGTTTAAATGGACGAAGCTTTAAATTCACACGCGCACCTCAAGGATTCACAGAAAGCCCCAGCATCTATAGCCAAGCACTGAAACGAGAACTTGACAGTATCCACATGCCAGTTAACACTGCCTTGCTTCAATATGTCGATGATCTGCTGATCACCGCCCGAAGCGAACTTGAATGTGAAAAAGCGTCACTGACGGTTTTAAAATTTCTGGCCGACAAGGGGCACAAGGTGTCCCCTTCTAAGCTGCAATTCTGTGTCCAGCGAGTTGTTTACCTTGGGCACTCGCTGTCCAAGGAGGGAAGGCAGCTTACATCCGACCGCATCCAGTTAATCGCTAACATGCCAATACCCAAGACACAAAAGGAGGTACGGGCTTTTATAGGCCTCACTTCATACTGTAGGCAGTGGATCCCTCAATATGCATTTCTAGCAAAACCACTCATCCAGTTGACAACACAGGAGGCAGCCACATTGACTGTCCTCCCTTGGACTCAAGAACATACACACGCCTTTGAAAGCCTAAAGACAGCTTTATGTCAAGCACCTGTTTTAGCAACACCATGTTACAATAAACATTTCACGCTCTTTGTTACAGAACGCGAAGGTACTGCTTTGTCAGTACTCACACAGGAACAAGCAGGATCACACAAACCATGTGCTTATTTTTCTAGTACATTAGATCCCGTAGCTCAGGCTCTTCCTGCGTGCCTGAAATCAGTGGCAGCAACAGCTTTAGCAATCAGACAAAGCGATGCCATAGTGTTAGGACACCAACTGACAGTACAAGTACCACACGCAGTAGAAGTTCTCTTGAACCGCACGCAAACACAACACTTGACTATAGCAAGACTTACCGGTTACGAACTGACATTGTTTCAGCCACACATAGAAATCAGACGTTGTAGTACATTGAATCCTGCCACACTTTTGCCAGTAAACGGAACAGACCCACTAGCACATGATTGTATTGAAGTTATTACTATCACGACGAAACCCAGACAAGACTTAACAGACGTCCCATTGTCAGATCCAGACCTGACGTTGTATGTAGATGGTTCATGTATGAGAACAAGTACAGGAGAGCTAGTGGCCGCGTATGCAGTTACAACAGACACTGAAGTCATTGAAACATATTGCATAAATACCTTGTCAGCTCAAGCAGCAGAGCTCATCGCTCTGACACAAGCCTGTATTCAAGCCACAAATAAGAAAGTCAACATATACACTGATTCACGTTATGCATTCGGAGTTGTACATGACTTCGGCGTGCTGTGGCGAGAGAGAGGTTATTTAACTTCTCACGGTGCCCACATTCAGCACGGACCCCTCATTCATGCCTTATTAGATGCAATACATCTACCTACTGCAATATCAATTATGAAATGTAAAGCTCATACGAAAGTTACTGATATCATTTCTCAGGGTAATGACCTAGCTGACAGAACAGCTAAACAGACTGCTCAGAATCAGACTCACGCAACTGACATGACAAAGACAATAGTTCCGACACCAACACATTGCATGACAGTTAAGGATCCCGCTCTTGACGTAATTGACATACAGACACACGCTACACCAGAAGAAATAAAGAAATGGACTGAATTAGGAGGGATCCAAACAGATCAGGGATGGATGACGAAGGAAAAATCTATATGGTTTCTTCCCGACTCTATGGTTCAAGTTATCATTAATACAATACATAGTCCAGCGCACCTAGGAGAAAAAGCTATGCTAGACAGCATTCAACACATGTGGTTTAACAAACACTTGCGAGCCGCAGCTAAACAAAAAGTTCGTACCTGTATGATATGTTGTCAGTTTAATCCAGGTAAAAGCATCCCCGTAGAACAGGGTGGATTTCAACCTCCTAATCATGCTTTTGAAGTCCTCCAGATGGATTATATCCAGATGGAACGATGTCGAGGATTCAAATATGTTCTCGTAGTTGTCTGTGCTCTTTCCCGTTGGACAGAAGCATACCCAGTTTCAGATTACACTGCCCCAACTACTGCCAAACAGTTAGTCCGAGAATTCTTCCCACGGTACGGTTTACCACGTGTTGTCTATTCAGATAACGGCCAGCCGTTCTCATCCGAACTAATGAAACACGTTTCCCTTCTATTAGGATATCAATGGAAATTTCACTGTGTCCGACATCCCGAGGCAGCAGGTCTCGTAGAACGCCATAATCAAACTTTGAAAATTAGATTGTCCAAAATATGTAGAGAAAAAGGAGTCGATTGGATAGTAGCCTTACCAGTTGCGCTCTTTTACATGAGAATGGTAGCACATTCTCGAACAGGGCTATCCCCGTATGAGGTGATCTTCGGTAGACCACCAAATATGTGGGGGACGCCTATACCTCGTAAAATAACTGACGTTGACTGTAATATGCTGACAGATTACCTGGCTTCCTTGATGTCTGCACTACAATCTTGTCGTTCACAGGTAGCTGCAGCCTTTCCCGACAACACCGAGGTGAAACCCCATGACGTAGTTCCCGGGGACCTGGTGTTAGTGCGGAATTTTGACCGGAAGACTCTGCTGGATCCTAGGTGGAAATCGCCTCAACTTGTACTACTCACCACGAGGACAGCCGTGAAAATCGAGGGAAGAAAAGGATGGTTGCACTCGAGTCATATCAAGAAATTTTATGGACTACCATCCAATATAGAGACTAAACCCTGTATTTCCTCAAAGACAGACTCAAAGCTCCCTTTGGTTGAGCAATCGAACTCAGAACTATATAGACTAAAATTGAGGTCCAGTCAGTCAGACTTTTTGATTGTTTAAGTCCTCTCCAAGGTGAATCGGTTGAATTTGTCTCTGACATGTATCCTCTGGACCGGAATAGAGAAAGAAATAATCAAATGCTGCTCAAGAAGCAAGCGTATTGTAAATCATTTCGTAGTCATTGTACAGTAACATTATTAATTTTGTTTTTTCTAAGTCTTTTGATCATCATTGTCAGCATCCTATTGCACATGTATTACCCTATCCCTAAGCATGCTTATAATATAACTGCAGAACATTCTTTTAGTGAATTTCCTCCGCATGAGTTGTCATATAGATTTGCGCTGCGCAATAACACTTTTATTAGTATGTTACATCATTCCCATCAGACTAGCAATGCTACAAATTGTTGGATATGTGGCCGACTCCCTCCCTATCAGAACTATAAGGGAGTTTTGCCCCTCTTTCCCTATCCGTTCACACACAATGGCTCCTGTGGAGCATGGTTTAGTTTGATCAATTCCCTAGATTCGAATTCCGCAGTTTATCAAGACAACTGGGTATGGGGAAACCTGAACTTAGTTTTGCTTAAAGTCTGCTACCCTAACAAGGAGGGACTTCCCAAAAGAACAGGAACTGATCTAGAAAATGAAGTATACGGATTAGGTAATTTTACACTTAACCTCATGATCCTGAACGTTGAATCTGAAGCTACACCAATCTTGTCCGCCATGTCCGTATTCCCAGTAAAAGGGGAACTATGTATAAGAAAGAATGGCTCCATACACATGGGCCATAGTAAATGCACCACTGTGATAAAATTCAGTGATCAAGGCAAGTCTACATTTAGAGCTTCTCGTCATTCCTACTTTATATGTGGCCAGACCGCATATATACGCCTACCTCTAGATTGGGATGGTACCTGTTATATAGCATTCCTCCTACCACCTGTTTTCCTAGCTCCTCCTGATTATCACAGAAATACCCATTTAGTACACAATAGACAGCAGAGAGATCTCCCAATCGTCGATTACACTGAAACAGCATGGGAAAAATACACAGATTTCAATAAAGGTTTCTTCCCCTATATAGGTACAGTCACTAATAGTAAGCTGATACGTAGATTAACCAGAACCCTTGAAGCAGTAGTGAACGAAACTATTTCCGCCTTAGGCAATTTAACAGAAGAACAGTCTGCTATGCGGATTGTTGTGCTTCAAAATCGTCTTGTCCTTGACGTCATCCTGGCCGATAGGGGCGGAGCTTGTAGGGTCATCGGATCAAGTTGTTGCATTTTCATACCAGAAAATTCACCGTCAGTATATAAAGCCATAACCCGCCTTCATAAGATTGTAAGCCAGATACACCAGAGTCCAGGCACCTGGACTTGGTCCGGTTGGTTCTGGGGCGTGTTGTCAGCCTGGGGATGGAGAATGCTCTCCTTCCTAGGTATTGGCATTCTCATACTATTCAGTTGCTGCTTATGTCTACAATGTGGGCCAGCGATTTGTGGTCTGTGTGCCACCTCGTGTATCCCACATCCAAGTTTTCGTTCAAGATCCCGGAAGAAGAAAGAAGAACAAATGATGTTATATGAACAGATCGATGGATTGATGAAGATTGATATCTCCTAAGGGCCAGTAGGGGACAAGGAGGGAATGTGGAAATATGGATTTTTATGGTCGGTTATGTCCCCTATCTTGGACCCCAACGGCTTCATGTATAAATCACAAGTACATGTATGTTCCCTCCAGTTCCAGTTATGAAGACGCAAATACATGTGCGTCCACCATCAACATGTCCTCTTTCAGATCCGCCATGAATGGGCCGGATATTCTATTCCTAAGTATGAAAGGCCACCGGCTTTATATGGTTCATTTATCCCATTTTACAGTCCAGGTGAGTAGGCCCTGATTCTGCCACCAAGCCTTTTCTGCCTTCTGCCTCTGAAAGCTCCAGTCTGAGCCTGCATCTGTATCCATGAACTTTGTCCTACTCCCTGCGCGGCTAACGATGACTGACTCGGCCTGTCTGCCTGCCAAAAACTGTATTTCACCTTCAAGATTATCTGCTCTGCTCCGCTCCTCATCCAATGCATTCCTGTCTAGTAGTTTAGGTAAACATTCCTCCAGCTACCGTGCAAAGGACCAGGCCTCGCTGTCCTCATGCAAGTAATTCATAGCCCTGTTACCATGGAATATTCCTACCCCCTCGCATCTAGTGTAGACACTTAGACGCTTGTACACGCACTAACAGTCAGTATAGTCAGTATAGAATAAGATTCTATCCTAAGAGACCTCTCTTTTTGGATAACACAGTTCTTTAAACATAGGATATTAGATATGATTTGGGATTAGGTTGACATAACCCCAGACTTTTGTCTCCACATGTAGAGCTAAATGTCAAGCCCCTTTCACCCTCTCGTTGCACGTCAATCACACGTCATGCTGCTGCGTGCGCATCTCTGCCACATATTTCTGCTGACATTGCGAAATTCTTTCATGGAACCACCCATTTGTGACATCATACCTAATGACGTTCTTTAGTTACGCCCAGTTACACCCATTTTAGTTACGCATGTATGTCTTTATCTCTGTTATCAACTGTTACGCCTCCTGCATCTGTTTTACTGTAATGTATTTTCTATAAAACTGCCTATCTGTCAATAATATATGTTCCTTCCTTCCTGAACTTTCGTGGTGATGGAATAGAAGGCCCATAATTCGAATTATGTTCCTTTGTATAGGAATAAAGCCCGTTCCGAATCTCTAATACCACGGATTCTGCCTCTTATTTTACTAAGCTATCCTTATTAATTTTCCGCATCAAATTAAGTACCGGTAATTAAATTATTTACCACATGTGAGTGGGCGTACGAGAGATTGGATGGAGAAGTGAGTAGTTGTGTGAGTGGTTCTGTGGATGATGTCATCAGTGATGTCATCAGTGATGTGACTGACCATGCCATGAGTGATGTAATATGTGAGGTCATAAGCAGTGCATTGTGGGAGCATAAGTCATAGTTAGCTCAGGTAACTATAACTGCTGAATTTCTATGATTTTGTACAAGTGAAATCTGAGCGTAACTATAACAGCCTTGTAACGTATATTTTTTTTCAATTAATTTGTTAGGCTTTCTAATTCTATTTCCAAACTTTATTATCAATGCAACCTTTGTTTTTTTCAGTGATTATCTAAGGTTTGTTAAATATTATTTCCTAACTATAACGTCCCTGTAACCTTTGGTTTATTAAGTGAATTTCTATAGTTTCTTAACTAATATGCGCGATTGCAGAGTGGTGGAGAAAGGGTGCGGAGCCTTCCAACAGCTCTCAGCAATCCCGCTGTGTGGGACTTACTGCTGGTAACAGGAGGGCTTCTTGGCCCCCAAGGACCCTCAGCAGCTAAGGGAACTTCGTCCCCCAACCAGTACTGCTCCAGGAGGTGCGTTTGCAGAGTGGGGGAGAAAGCGACGGGGCCTCCCATAAGCTCTCAGCAATCCCACCGAGTGGGACTTAAGGAGGCGGCAGTAGGGGGTTTTGGCCCGCAAGAACCCTCAGCAGCCAAGTGGACTTCATCCCCCAACCAGTAGTGCACCAGGAAGCGCATTTGCAGAAAGTTGGAGAAATGGCACAGGGCCTCCCACGAGCCCTCAGCAATGCCACTGCGTGGGACTTACTGGAGGTAACAGGAGAGGTTGTTGGCCCCCAAGGACCCTCAGCAGACAAGGAGACTTCATTCTCCAACCAGTAGTGCACCAGGAGGCGTGTTTTCAGAGTGGTGGATAAAGGGGCAGGGCCTCCCACGTTATCTCAGCAATCCCGCTCTGTGGGACTTACTGAAGGTAACAGGAGGGGTTTTTGACCCTCAAGGACCCTCAGCATCTAAGAGGACATCATCCCCAAAGCAATACTGCATCAGGAGGTGCATTTACAGTGGAATTGAGAAAGGGGGTAGCTCTTGGATGACCTCTCAGCAATTCCGGTGTGTGGGACTTACTGGAGGTAACAGGAGGGCTTGTAGCCCCCAAGGACCATCACCAACCAATGGGACTTCATCCCCCAACAAGTTATGCACCAAGAGTTCCATTTGCAAAGTGATTAAGAAAGGGGACGGAGCCTCCCGAAACTTCTCCCGGGGCTGGCATTTTTTTCAAATTAGGGAAGGGGGCCACACGGCCCCCCTTCCCAGGCTGATTTTGGCTTGGGAACCTATCCTCAGGGGCACGGCTTTTTTTTAAATATTCATTTAATTAAGAGAGGATGGCTGCGCAACCCTCCTCCCCTAGCCGATTTCATTCCCAGGAAACACATCCCCTGGCGCCCAGCCTTTAAAAAAATAATAACAATAATAATAGGGGAGGAGGACCATGCATCCCCCTCCCCAGGCCTATTCCAGTCCCAGGGATACCTTTATATTGGCAAAAGGGAAGGGGGACCCCTCTCCCCTGGGTGATTTCGGCCCTGGAAACCTCATCCCCCAGGATCCGGACATTCAGAAATGGGAGAGAGGGACTGCGCAGCTCACATCCCCAGGGGCATGCCCATTTGTCCTGGGTGCCCCCAGGGCACCTAGTCTCTTTAGGGTCTGCAGGGGAGCCTGAAGGCTACCATGGTCCCTGTGTCTGAAAGCAATTTGTCCGTTTGTCTGCTGGCTTCACAGAGAGCAGGGGAACAGATGAATGCTCAGCTTCCATCAATCAAGAAAAAGACACACAATTGATGGACGGAATGCAGAACAAATCAAAACATTCACCCCCAGTCAACATATCTGGGTAAAATCCATCATTCTTTTGCTCACCATTCCACCCCAGTTTAGACCTGGCCATATGCAAATCAGTCTTGACCGTGTGCCTCGTGGGAACACTCGTATAGTCAAACAAGTTCAACCTCTCAAGTAGTGTTCACCCTAGTACTTATCTCCCTTTGTGTGATTTGTGCTAATTAAAAGATAGAAACTACTTACTGCTTTGAACTCAAAATCACGATTATGAAAAAACTCATGAAAACAATTCAAGAGTGTTTGTAGCCCGCTAGGGATTTTGGAGATCAATAAAGTGTCATCCGCAAAAAAGAGAATAGGTGTTTTCACCTCAGGTATGGAGAGGGCATCAGTAGGATTCTGGGAAAGGAAGTACACAAGTTTTTTTTTAATTAAAGTTTTCAGTTATACAAAACAAAGTCTACACCAGTGTCCTCATGCCATCAATACAGTTTACACATTGTAAGCATTATTACATACAATAAAGTTAGATTTGATACTGTGTGATTTTGGTTGGAGGCGGTAGTGCTCATGCCATATTAGGACCCTTTTGACGTCGTCATAAGGTATGCAATGAACGGACTCCATATATCCTTGGGTCTTGAAGCCCGCAGGAGCTCTTCAGCGTATAGATCGAGATGATCTCTGCAGTATGCCATGTCTTTTACCTACTGATCAAATTTGGGAACTGCTCTTTAACATCAGTGGATAGCCACTCTCTGTTTTTCTAACAGTAAGGCTATCACCGTCAACCTTCAGTTGGCCAGCTGTAGAGGCTTGACAATACCAAGGAGACACATGTGTGGGGTGCATACCACTCTCTCCTTCATCATATCAGATAGGTCCTGAGTCCCCTAGACCCAGAAGCGAAGTGAGGCTACACATCTAATATAAGTGAATGAAGTCTGTGTTCAAGTCTCGACTTCTAGCATATTTTGTGTCCGTGCAGAGCCCATACTTATGCAATTGAAAGGGAGTGTAATACACTTGTTGTAGATATTTAAAATGTATAATCCTTACATTGAAATTGGAGGTTATTTAGCTTGTTTGTGGGTAATGTTCCTTCACAGCCTCACATAGCCGGTGATAGGTGAATATCAACAGCGGTGGCTGGGGCTGCATTTGTTATATTGCATATAATGCTATAATAGCCTCACCTGGGTAAAGGTCTTCCATGGTCCTCAACCCCACCTCTGCAAGGATGGACAGTGCCTTAGTCTCCTGAGTGACTGAGATGGTTAGGTTGTGAAGCAGCAACAATGCTTTTGCGGATATGAGGGACCTGCCCACCCAAACACTGAACGAGCCGCAGGCCCTCGTGGTACTGAGTATGGTATAATTTCCAGTCGCGTAACGTCCTTGCTTTGAGTGGTAAGGGATTTGCATCATCGCTTTCAATAGCCAGGTGTGGCATATATTGAGGGGGAAAATACCAGCAGGGGGAGAATTGTGCTTGTACACACAACTAGTATAATTACAGATCTGGGGCTCCAAACCCACCCTAAGTATATGGTCATGTGAGTGTGCTGCAGCCGATTTTGGGCTACTTACCCGCTCATACTAAGGTGATCATGTGGGATGTGAAAGTGTTGACCCCTTTGATGTTAGGACTTTCCCCCTACCCTGTTCTAAGCCTTTTTTTTGGCTATTTGGAATAGTTTGCGCTTTGGCCCCTGTTACTTTTGGTCCACATAAGGTATCCACGTCAAATTTTCCTCCCTTTCTTCCAACATCCTGAGGATTCTAAAGGTACCCAGGGTTTGTAGATTTCACTAAAGGGGACCGAGAAATTAGCCAAAATACAGCTAATGAGTTGTTTTTGGGGGGAAAAATTGGGCAAAAGTGCTACAGAAGAAAGCATCTGTTTTTTTTCCGGTATCAACAAAGGGGTTGTGGTGCTAAAATCACCATCTTCACAGCTTTCAGGAACAGGCAGACTTTTGTCAGAAAACCTACATTTTCTACACAGTTTTGCCATTTTACTAGGACATATCATATTTTTCCTTTTTTGTGTGCTTTCAACCTCCTTCCAGTTAGTGGTAGAAATGTGTGTAAAAGCAATAATGGATCCTGGAAAGCTATGCATTTAAAAAAAAGAGGGCAACATTCTGAATTCAGTAAGTGGTCATTTGTGTAGATCCTTCAAGGTTTTCCTTAGGAAACTAACGGTAGAAATAAAAAGAAATATGAAATTGCGTTGAAAAAAACCTAGCCCTTTTTGCATAGTTTTCACCTGTAACTTCTAAGTGGGGATGTTTTTTTAAAGTAATATACTGTTACATCTGCTGGGCCCTATTGATTGCAGGGATATATAGGACTTGCAGGTTCACAAAGAACCAGAGTAACCCAGAGCCAATGACTGAGCTGCGCATTGCAATGGTATTTCATTGTGTAACCAGTATACAGCAATTAATTTGGTAAAATATAAAGAGTAAAAAATAGGTATCAAGGACACCTATCAATATCGGAGATAGGAACACAATATAGAGTTTAGAAGCAGTAGTTATTTGCACATCTCCAAAATTGTGTGTCCCCATACTAGCATGTGAACTAGAGGACATTTTTCAAAATTAGATCTTTTTTACACATTATCTTACATTTGGGATGCAGAAATGTATAGAAAGTCAATTGTTAATAACACTTGTTCTACAGTTCTGTGTTTCCCTAAGTCTGCCATTAAAAATGGCACCTCACTTGTGTGGTAGGCCTAATGCCTGCGACTGGAAACAGCCCAAAACTTAACGTGGAGACATCACATTATGCCAGTGAAAACTGACCCCTTTTTCGCAATGTGCCAAGCTGTGGATTTTTCACCCTAGCTTAACCTAGGGAAACCTAGCAAACCTGTACATTTTTACAAATTAGACACGTAGGGAAATCCAGGGTGGGGTGACTTGTATGGTTCCCACCAGGTTCTGTTAGCCAGAATCCTTGCAAACCTTAAACTATGTCAAAAAACACATTTTCCTCACAAATCTGTGATGGAAAGCTCTGGAATCTGCAGGAAGCCACAAACTTCCACCCACCAAGCATTCCTTCAAGCTTCCAATAAAAATGGTCACTCACTTGTGTGGGTAGGCGAGTGCCTGCGACAGGAAATGTTACAAAACGCAACGTGGGCACATCACATTTTTGTAGCAAAAAATGACCCTTTTTTTTTTAGAAATGTGCCTGGCTGTGGATTTTGGACCCTAGCTCTGCTGTCAACTGTGAAAACCTAGCCAACCTGTATATTTTTGGAAACTAGACATCCAGGGAAATCCAGGCTGGGATGACTTGTGTGGGTCTCACCTGGATTTTTGGCCCCGGGCTTGGCGGCCATTTAGGGAAACCTACCAAACCCAGACATTCCTTCCAAGAAACCCCTTCAACCTCAAATTTAGCTAAATAAATCACATTTTCCTCACCTTTCTGTGTGGGAAAGTTGTGGGATCACCGAGCTGACACAAATTTCCTTCCACCTAGCGTTCTCGCAGATCTCCTGATAACTATGGTACCACACTTGTGTGGGTAGGCCATGGACCAGTTACAGGCAAGGGCCCAAAACGTAAAATGATGGCAAAAATGGCAGCCTGCAAATGATTACAGTCACAGTACCTTGGAAATAAAGGCCAACGGGGTGGCCCAGCCCAGCATGCTGACGGGTGCAGGATGGTCCTGACCTTTGCCCAGCCTTTGCTCAAGCACCTCCTTCGCAGCGGGATAGCTGTTGAGTGCTAAGAGCGAGTTTGGGGGCCCTGCCCCATCAGGGACTAGTTAGCAAATGCACTTCCTGGTGCAGGGCACTTTGGGGGATAGAGTCCCCTTGTATTGTGGTGCTCAGTGGGGGCCAAGAACCGCTCATTCAGCCTCCAAACCGACCCCCATAATGGGATTGATGTGAACCCAACGAGTGAGTTGGGAGGCCACGCCCACTTCAGCGTCCAGTTAGCAAACATGCCACCTGGCGCAGGGTACTTTGGTGGATGGAGGCCCTTAGGATTGTTGTGCTCAGTGGGGGCCAAGAACCTCTCTTTCATCCTCCAAACTGGCCTGCTTATTATTATTATATGCCTCCATGACGGGAATTATGCCCTCACCGTGAATTGACTGAGAAAATTGCTCACAAGAAGGGAGTTCACTAGAATTGTGTTTTTGCCCCAACCCTCTTTTTATTCATTATTAATTGCAAAGAGTCCTCTACAAATTGTAAAAACAACTCTCCAATTTTAGCCATCCAGAGGATTCTGGCACTTTTGTTTGCAGATAACACCCTTCCTCTTTCCAAGACACAGTCTAGTCTGTTAACCCTTTTAAACAGATTTAGTCTGCTTTGATAATTACAGGATTCAAAATGAGTGCCTCCAAAACATAACAGATGACTTGTCACAAGGGGGGTGAGGGGGGAGGTCGGAGGAATTTTCACTTGGTAAGGGCAGCACTGGAGGGTCAAGGAATTTGAGCATTTAGGGATCTGTTTGTCAGACTCAGAATAATGGACCCCCCCTCAGCCACATATTTCTAAGAGCTCTCTTTTGATTAACTACCTGGCCTCGACCATGTTTAGATTTGTCTAGAGGGCCCTTTGGTAAGCTATCTCTCCAGTGATTCAAATTTATAAGACCCAAGTAAGGAGTGCTGCTTTGTGTGGGGTAGATCTATGGGGATACATGTGTATTGCTCCTATAGGGGGTAGAAATAATAATTGTATAAGAGTCCTTGTGTGCATTGTGTGCATGGATAGAGGCTTCCCTTTAGTTCCTTTTAGGCTAGAACTTGCACTCAAGCCTATCACAGAGTTGTCCAGATAAAGGATAATATTTTTAAAACTATTTGATTGACCTGAGAAATTCTTGTGTCAATGTTATGGTGGAACTCCCACTACCTTTACAGGCAGTGGAAAGCCGAAAGATATTCTGATCTACAAAGTGACAGTTCTCTGAGCAGTCAGCACAATGTGAATACTTTCAAGAATATCTGCGGGGGTTTTGGTCATCTAATCTAGAACCATGGCCACCCGTGTGATTGCTTCTATTCAGTTAAAAATGCCGTAGCTTGAAAAAACCAGCCTCTGAAATCTCAATTTCACTTCCGTCTCTACTTTGGGATTTTACTTCTGTTGTTCATGTGGGATCTAATATGAAGAGTGTGCCAGATGGCAGGAACCACATAACCATGACAGCATGAGCCAGCCCATTCTTTGAGCAACCACATGTATGAGTGGAATCACCCAATTTTGTAAGTATCAGCTCTACCAGATATGTTTCTTTCTTCTTATGATGAAATAAGTACAGTCGATACAATTATTTTGTGCAAAATCTAGAAATAAATTGGGAAAGGGTTGATTTATTTTGCTCTCTAATGGTGTGGTTAGAATGTTTAGTTCCCACATAGATACTGTCCTTTCCAAGCCCGTTAGAAATACCATCTAGATGAATTGTGCTCTTTTGGAATATCTCCTGCTCTTGCTTCAGAGCATAACTACATAATAAAGTAGACAATCTGTTGAGCCATAGAACGACGAGAAGGAGTGAACCAATGAGTGTTAGAAGAAAATAATCAATCAATCAATCTTAGCAAGTAAATTTCTGGGGTGGTAATAGTTTATCATCTTTGGCTCTCCAGAGATTGTTCAGATGGAAGAGGCACCCATACTTTTTAAAAAACATTTATTTTCTCTTTGGTGCTAGTTCAAGTAGAACAGCGAGGTCATATAAAGTAGCCGCGAGGTGTTCAGGGTTAAAGGATGCATATGTAGTCCACTGTAATCAGGTGGCATGGCAGTATGTATAGCATCTAAATCAGCAAAAGCATTCCTAAGGGTTACTTAGTCTTGAAAGGATGGGTGTGGAGAACCTTTTAGCACAGCTACTTCTTTCAGGAATTGTAGAACATCAAGCAAGCTTCCAACAAAATAGCCTATTTTGTGGGCGTAGGCGCAGATGTGGGATACCCCCTCTGTAACAAAACTTGCCCAAAATTAAGTGTGACTTTAAATTTTATACTTTGAATCAGTAAAAGTGGCAGCACTCTAGTATATATTTTGACAGTCTTGATATTGATAAGAAATTTTGTATGTAAGTCGGAGTGTAGCAACTGGAGATCCCACTATTATGTTTTCAGAAACACTCATATAAATAAGAACTACATCTGGAATAGGATCCAGAGAAAAGGATTAATAAGCAATGGGTTTTTGTCCTTGTGCTGTTGTGCTAGTATCCAGAGGGAATCCCCTTCTTTTCATGACAATTTAAGGTGAAAGTCTTCAAATAATCAGGTGATCTGTCAAAGACAGGACACCGAGGGGCATATTTACAAGGAGGCGAAAATAAATTATCGCCGCTTTAGCGTCCGTTTTCGGCCGAAAAGCGGCGTTAATTTTATCGCCTAATTAGCAAGGCCACGCTAACGCGTGAAACCTTGCTTTAGCATGGGGATTCCTAACGCCCAGCTTTGCATCTCTAATGAGATGCAAAGTGGGCGTTCCTGACCTGACATGATAGGAGAAATGTCGCTAAGCAACATTTCTCCTAATATCAAGCCCCACGCTATGAAGCATAGCGGCAGGAAAAG
Organism: Triturus cristatus; assembly: GCF_964204655.1. Classification (NCBI taxonomy): domain Eukaryota; kingdom Metazoa; phylum Chordata; class Amphibia; order Caudata; family Salamandridae; genus Triturus; species Triturus cristatus. The sequence continues at coordinate 109,017,078 of NC_140583.1, read as the reverse complement.
TAGCGATAACCCCCGTTATCGCTACTTTCCTTACGCCTGCTTCAGGACTGACTTAGCCATGATATCCTATGGAAGGTGGATATAATGGCTAAGTTTGTGAGTCCCTATCAACAAGCTAACGTGAGATTATCGCTGGGTTTCCAGCGATAATCTCACGTTAGGCAGTTAGCGTGAGGATTTTTATCGCTTATGAGATAAGCGTTGCTAATAGCACGCTATCTCAGCGATAAAAATCCACGCTAGCCAGCGATAATTATCCTAGCGCTAAGTGCGCTTAGCGATAATTATCGCCGGCTGTTGTTGATATGCCCCCTTGAAAGGCTGTTCACTCCTCATCTTGATTGCCTGAGGAAAGAGGGACTCCTCCCAGTAGCCCTGGTGCCACTCTTCATAGAACAGTATACATGAAGAGTGTCAAGAGTCTCCATGAAATGATTCCAGATAGGAAGCAAATCCAACAAAGGAGATACAACCTCCTTGCAGAGCCATTTGCTTTTGATTGAAGATGAAGACTGATTCTAAAGAACTTAGCAAAGCAGCAAACACCCCCTACATTTAATAGGAGTAAGGAGCCAAGCAAGAACTCTACATGTAGAATCCAGAAGAATCTCAAACTACTAGTAGCAGAATCCATACAAAAATAGTAACAAGATGGTGAAGAATGTGAAAAAAGTAAGGGAACAATTTTGTTGGCGCCACATGTTCCTCTCGCAATCGTCTCATTATTTGTGAATCAAAACAAGTACTGATATCACAGAACAATACTCTTCATTATCTACCTTGAATATGGAGAGACCACCACGGCTAATTATAAGGTGTGTTCACAATCTGTTCATAACATCAAGACATGCAACTGGTAATTGAAGGAGCCCAAATTTGATTTCCTTTGTTCAGTGCTCAAATTCAGAGTCCTGGCTCCGCTTGTTAAGCCTTGTGCCCCAGGTATCTGGTGGAACAACCTGTGTGACTACAGGAGAAGATACACAGCAGTCTCGGTAGTGCAGAATCTCAGCCATCTGTTGAACGCTGTCAGCATGAGGAGTGCATCTTCCTACTTTGAATGTGCATAGTCTTTGGTAGGTCCTTGACTTGGCTCTCGGGATGAATGTAACACTATGATAAAGTAGGTGCAAAAAGAAAAAAGTAGTTGTTAAAGAGACAATATATTTCTCTGCCTCCTTGGGCCAAGGCAAACACTCAGTTATGTTCCTTTTGGTGAATTCCTTTAGGAATTTAACAATATTGGCAGATTGCAATATCCATTGTCTGCAGTAATAGTTATTCCTGGAAGGTTCACATCTGTGACACAGTAATGGAGTGAGGTGCCTTAAGGGTGCCTAAATGTGGTGTGCAGATAGGTGTGTCTTGCTCTACTGCAAATGTCAAGACCAAATTGTACACAAGGAAGCAAAAACTGCAATTTTTCCTTGAAGGCGTTATGTCCCCTTTGGTTATCTCACTGAGCAAATACAATTTATTACCCTGTTGGAGCTAAATCTATGTTAGATTTCTCTGTTCAAAGTAAAAGCAAATACAATTTGACTTTCATTTTGTTTTTGCATTTGATAAAAAGCAAAACATAAATCAACCACACTCTAGACAGTACACAAGACAAAATGGTTGTGGGATTTGAAACGAAAAAGAAACTAGGCAACACAACAAAATTCAAAGCGCTCAGATCCTGTACAAAATGATATGTATCCTTGTTGGGCTTCCTGATAGGTAAGATAGGGGGGTTGTAGATACTAGAAGTGAGGATGAAAATGTCTTGGACTAATAATGTTGACATGGCATTGCAAATAATTTTATAATTTTATAGATTCAGATCAGAGGGGATACTAGGGTGTATTAGGATGTTTCTTCATATGGTTCAAGAAATAAATAACAGGTAATTATGTTCTACTTTGCTCGAATGTGGGTACTAAAGAAAAGTGGGAATGTTATGTTCCATATAGGTACCCCTATATAGGCTCAGAAAGTTACTTAACCTTTCACCTGTATTCTCCCCCACCATTACACTACATAACGGTACTTAGTATTGACCTTTTACCTAGTTACGATAATGTACAAAGATGACATGGGGTTTTCTCCAAAAAGCTTTAGCCTCATTAAATATTCATGAGGATCTTTGAATCACAGCAGGACAGCAGGTCTACCATCTCCTGCATAATAACTATGTATAAGGGTAATTCCTTCCCTCATCCTAGTCCGACATGACACAGAAAGGTATATCCCTAGGTAGTACCACTTTGGGTTTATATACACCATATCTTGCTGAGATAATCAGAGGAGAATAGGACTTCCATGCTGACACACTGACGTGAGACGCTGAGGTTTCTGCATGCAGACACTCTAGCTCGTAGTGGTCTAACATCCCTTATTGGGTGTCTATCTCGAGACCAAGACGGTGTCCCAAAGTCTCTCACTTCAGTTAATGGGGTTGATTTTATCTTAGTGGGATTCTTGGCTTTACACCCACATACATGCTAGGTACACTTAGGTACATTTAGTTAGGGTCGCATCGTAGGAGTACGAATTCTACTGTCATATATTTTATGGACTTGCCTGTATTCACTGTTTTACCACGATGGTAGAAATCTACCATCCTTTTACTCTGTTAAGTGTTTATAATCATTTATATCTGTTACTCTCTAATGGTTGTTGCAGCACACCTATTTTAAAATAGAATGACGCTGGTTCAATAAATGCTAATTTAAAAACATCCCCACCTTTTATTCTGTGTATCTCTCTGAGACAAAGTGAGCACGACTGACTAGGCGAAAAGTAGTACACCGTTTCCACGATCCTGAGGGATCGGAGTTGTCATGTTAGATACTTGCCAAGAAATATTCTCTCCTTGGTAAGAGGGGTTTCTAGTGGCACTGTGAACTAGCTGGTTTACAGGCTAACCTACCCGGTAGTGGTCCCTAGCATCAGTCCGGACACCAATCCTAAAGTGTATGTTGTCTAAACTCGCAGATCTTATCCAGGTTTATAGGTGCTACATGACAGGAATTTACTCTAAGGTAGCAGGTAAATCTTTCAAAGGGAGAAGTTACACTAGGCAAAGCTAACCCTTTATTTTTCATTTCTTAAGGTCATATCTGAATAAACACTATTGGGCGCATAGTACACAGTACAGATCAATGGAAAAAACATAATGTGTTCTTGAAGATTAAGATGTGTTGAGGTGGTCAGCAGGAAAGCATGTTGAACAGATATAGGGATCTTGCATTCTATAGAGAAGCCTGAAACATTTCAAATTGCATTTTGGTTAGAAACGTTAACTGATTCAATTGCTTTGCCCAAGAGAGTGAAAGAAGATCATTTAGAGATTAATTATTGGATGTATGACCTGCCTGGTGCTGCCTGTGCCACTACAACTTGCTGAACCCCTGAGTGTTTGACTAATGCACCATCTAAGTACGCTTTGCTTTATAGGGGTGTAGCTAGCTAGCTCTATATGTGGTATTATCACTAGGTAGTAATACTGTGCACAGAGTCCAGGGGTTCCCCAAAAGTGTACAGGGTGCAATGTAAAACCCAAAGTGCTCTATTATTGGTAGTGTGGGCAAGCAGCCTTAGGCCTAACACAGAGGAGTGTAAGACATTTATTGCACACACATGATCAATGATGGACACACAACTCAAGAAGGAGCTCCAGATCAATTTTATAAAATGATATAGTGCTTGTACTTTATATTAAGACCCATGTCTTCGTAATAAGGTAAGTACGTTTTTAATTAAAAATACTTTTCAGGTTCCAGAAGTTTGACAGTGCAAATTTCAGAGCAGTTCAATATTCTCTTGTGGAGGAAAACAATTGTGTGGTGCAACAGGTACGTATACCACTTACAGTTCCAGTCTTGTCTTTGGGGATCTCAGGCCAACACTACAGGCAATGTCGGTCGTGGAGGGCTGGGGGCACCCAAGAGGTGTGGGATTCAGTATCTGCCCGGAGGCGATCGATACTGGCATGAGATTTAGCCTCGCGATCTGCGGAGAACAATGTAGCGGGTCAGTTTTCAGCAGACCACCAATACATTTATCGTCGCAGTCGCCGGCGGCTCGCTGCTTTCGATCGCATAGAGATGTTTCATCGTCGTCATATAGAGAGGTCAGGGTTGGGCAGGTAGGGCAATTCACTCTAAAAACCAAGGGGTTCAGGGACGTTCTAGTTAGGCTCAGATTTAATTTATGCAAAAACATAGAAGTTCAGCAGGTATAGTTACATGAGCTAACTATAACTTACACCCCACAATACACTGCTTATGACCTTATATATTCCATCACTCATGATGTGGTCAATGACATCTGACATCACTGATGACATGACTGATGACATCATCATGTGAGTGTAAGTATTTTTAAGAGTTATGCGTGCTAACATATATACTAACCTACTACAAAAGTTCGATTAGCATACTAGTTGTACTTCTAATGAGTGATAGTATCTCTAACATGTGATCTGACTGGGTGTGTGACAGTTTGTATCAGTGTGGTAGTGGCTGTATGGGTGTATAAGTAGGTATGTGAGTAGTTGCGTGAGTGAGTGGGTGTCCCAGTAACTCTATGGGTGAGTGAGTGGCTGTGTGAGTGAATGTATGGGTGAGTGGGTGTCTGAATAGTTGTATGAGTGAGAGACTGGGTGTGAAAGTGGCTGTATGGGTGGGTGAGTGAGTGGCTGCTTGAGTGAGTGTTTGGTTGAGTGAATTGGTGTGTGAGTGGTTGTATTGGAGAATGAGTGTCTGTGTGAATAACTGTATGGGTGAGTGAGCAGATAAGGGAGTGCTTGTATGGATGTGTGAAAGGGTTGTGTGGGTGTGTGAGTGGGCATACGAGAGGTTGGATGGAGAAGTGAGTAGTTGTGTGAGTGGTTCTGTGGATGATGTCATCAGTGATGTGACTGACCATGCCATGAATGATGTAATATGTGAGGTCATAAGCAGTGCATTGTGGGAGCGTAAGTCATAGTTAGCTCAGGTAACTATAACTGCTGAATTTCTATGATTTTGTACAAGTGAAATCTGAGCATAACTATAACAGCCTTGTAACGTATATTTTTTTTCAAGTAATTTGTTAGGCTTTCTAATTCTATTTCCGAACTTTATTATCCATGCAACCTTTGTTTTTTTCAGTAATTATCTAAGGTTTGTTAAATATTATTTCCTAACTATAACGGCCCTGTACCGTTTGGTTTATTAAGTGAATTTCTATAGTTTCTTAACTAATATGCACGATTGCAGAGTGGTGGAGAAAGGATGCGGAGCCTTCCAACAGCTCTCAGCAATCCCGCTGTGTGGGACTTACTGCTGGTAGCAGGAAGGCTTCTTGGCCCCCAAGGACCCTCAGCAGCTAAGGGGACTTCAACCCCCAACCGTTACTGCTCCAGGAGGTGCGTTTGCAGAGTGGGGGAGAAAGCGGCGGGGCCTCCCACGAGCTCTCAGCAATGCCACTGTGTGGGACTTACTGGAGGTAACAGGAGAGGTTGTTGGCCCCCAAGGACCCTCAGCAGACAAGGGGGCTTCATTCTCCAACCAGTAGTGCACCAGGAGGCGCGTTTTCAGAGTGGTGGAGAAAGGGGCAGGGCCTCCCACGTTTTCTCAGCAATCCCACTCTGTGGGACTTACTGAAGGTAACAGGAGGGGTTTTTGACCCCCAAGGACCCTTAGCATCTAAGAGGACTACATCCCCAAAGCAATACTGCATCAGGAGGTGTATTTACAGTGGGATTGAGAAAGGGGGTAGGCCTTGGATGACCTCTCAGCAATCCCAGTGTGTGGGACTTACTGGAGGTAACAGGAGGGCTTGTAGCCCCCAAGGACCATCCCCCAACACGTTATGCGCCAAGAGTTCCATTTGCAAAGTGATTAAGAAAGGGGACCGAGCCTCCCGAAACCTCTCCCGGGGCAGGCATTTTTTTCAAATTAGGGAAGGGTGCCACACGGCCTCCCTTCCCAGGCTGATTTTGGCCAGGGGACCCTATCCTCAGGGGCACGGCTTTTTTTTTAGGAATCATTTAAATAAGAGAGGATGGCTGCGCAGCCCTCCTCCTCTAGCCGATTTCATCCCCAGGAATCACATCCCCTGGGGCCCAGCCTTTAAAAAACATAATAACAATAATAATAATAGGGGAGGAGGACCATGCATCCCCCCTCCCCAGGCCTATTCCAGTCCCAGGGATACCTTTATATTGGTAAAAGGCAAGGGGGACCCCTCTTCCCTGACTGATTTCTGCCCCGGAAACCCCATCTCCCAGGATCCGGACATTCAGAAATGGGAGAGAGGGACTACGCAGCCCACATCCCCAGGGGCATGCCCATTTGTCCTGGGTGCCCCCAGGGCACCTAGTCTCTATAGAGTCTGCAGGGGAGCCTGAAGGCTACCATGGTCCCTGTTGGCTCCCCATCTCCTGCAGGAGCCATCATTGCTTTCAGACACAGGGAGCTGCTAAACATGCAGTTCCATGTGTCTGAAAGCAATTTGTCCGTTTGTCTGCTCGCTTCACAGAGAGCAGGGAAACAGATGAATGCTCAGCTTCCATCAAGCAAGAAAAAGACACACAATTGATGGACGGAATGCAGAACAAATCAAAACATTCACCCCCAGTCAACATATCTGGGTAAAATCCATCATTCTTTTGCTCACCATTCCACCCTAGTTTAGACCTGGCCATATGCAAATCAGTCTTGACCGTGTGCCTCATGGGAACACTCGTATAGTCAAACAAGTTCAACCTCTCAAGTAGTGTTCACCCTAGTACTTATCTCCGTTTGTGTGATTTGTGCTAATTAAAAGATATAAACTTGCTGCTTTGAACTCAAAATCACGATTAAGAAAAAACGCATGAAAACAATTCAAGAGTGTTTGTAGCCCGCTGGGGATTTTGGAGATCAATAAAGTGCCATCCGCAAAAAAGAGAATAGGTGTTTTCACCTCAGGTATGGAGAGGGCATCAGTAGGATTCTGAAAAAGGAGGTACACAAGTTTTTTTTAAATTAAAGTATTCAGTTATACAAAACAAAGTCTACACCAGTGTCCTCATGCCATCAATACAGTTTACACATTGTAAGCATTATTACATACAATAAAGTTAGATTTGATACTGTGTGATTTTGGTTGGAGGAAGTAGTGCTCATGCCATATTAGGACCCTTTTGACATCGTCATAAGGTATGCAATGAACGGACTCCATATATCCTTGGGTCTTGAAGCCTGCAGGAGCTCTTCAGAGTATAGATCGAGATGATCTCTGCAGTATGCCATGTCTTTTACCTACTGATCAAATTTGGGAACTGCTCTTTTACACAAGTGGATAGCTACTCTCTGTTTTTCTAACAGTAAGGCTATCACCGTCAACCTTCAGTTGGCCAGCTGTAGAGGCTTGACAATACCTAGGAGACACATGTGTGGGGTGCATACCACTCTCTCCTTCACCATATCAGACAGGTCCTGAGTCCCCTAGACCCAGAAGCGAAGTGAGGCTACACATCTAATATAAATGTATGAAGTCTGTGTTCAAGTCTCGGCTTCTAGCATATTTTGTGTCCGTGCAGAGCCCATACTTATGTAATTGAAAAGGAGGGTAATACACTTGTTGTAGATATTTAAAATGTATAATCCTTACATTGCAATTGGAGGTTAATTAGCTTGTTTGTGGGTAATATGCCTTCACAGCCTCACATAGCCGGTGATAGGTGACCCTGCGGGTCTGGGGCTGCATTTGTTATATTACATATAATGCTATAATAGCCTCACCTGGGTAAAGGTCTTCCATGGTCCTCAACCCCACCTCTGCAAGTATGGACAGTGCCTTAGTCTCCTGAGTGACTGAGATGGTTAGGTTGTGAAGCAGCAACAATGCTTTTGCGAATATGGGGGACCTGCCCACCCAAACACTGAACGAGTCGCAGGCCCTCGTGGTACTGAGTATGGTATAATTTCCAGTCACGTAACGTCTTTGCTTTGAGTGGTAAGGGACTTGCATCATCGCTTTCAATAGCCAGGTGTGGCATATATTGAGGGGGAAAATACCAGCAGGGGGGGAATTGTGCTTGTACACAAAACTAGTATAATTACAGATCTGGGGCTCCAAACCCACCCTGTGTATAATCAATCAATCAATCAATCATAGGCATTTGTATAGCGCACTGCTCACCCGGAGGGTCTCAAGGCGCTGGGGGGGGGGGGGAACGCTACTGCTCGAACAGCCAGGTCTTGAGTTGCTTCCTGAAGGCGAGATGGACTTGCGTTGTCCGGAGGTGGATGGGGAGGGAGTTCCATGTCTTGGCTGCCAGGTAGGAGAAGGATCTTCCTCCGGCGGTGGCTCTGCGGATGCGGGGGACGGTGGCGAGAGCGAGGCTGGTGGAGCGGAGCTGGCGGGTGGGCTTTTGGAAGGTCAGGCAGCTGTTGAGGAACTTGGGGCCCAGGTCGTGGAGGGCCTTGCGTGGGTGAGGAGTCGGAACGTGATTCTTTTGTTGACGGGGAGCCAGTGCAGGTCTCTCAGGTGTCCGGAGATGTGGCTGTGTCGGGGGATGTCCAGGATGAGTCGTGCTGAGGCGTTCTGGATCCGTTGGAGTTTTTTCTGGAGTTTGGCGGCGGTGCCGGCATAGAGGGCGTTCCCGTAGTCCAGCCGACTGGTGACGAGGGCCTGGGTGACCGTCTTCCTGGTCTCGGTGGGGATCCACCGGAAGATCTTTCGAAGCATGCGCAGGGTGTTGAAGCATGAAGACGAGACGGCGTTGACTTGTCTGGTCATCGAGAGGGAGGAGTCCAGGATGAAGCCTAGGTTGCATGCGTGGTCCGTTGGCTTGGGGGTGGCTCCCAGGGCGGGGGGCCACCAGGAGTCGTCCCAGGAGGATGGTGATGATCCCAGGATGAGGACCTCCGTCTTGTCTGAGTTCAGTTTCAGGCGGCTGTTCTTCATCCATTCGGCGACGTCTTTCATCCCTTCGTGTAGGCTGGCTCTGGCGGCGTCCGGGTCGCTGGTGAGGGAGAGGATCAGCTGGGTGTCGTCGGCGTAGGTGTATATGGTCATGTGAGTGTGCTGCAGCCGATTTTGGGCTGCTTACCCGCTCATACTAAGGTGATCATGTGGGATGTGAAGGTGTTGACCCCTTCGCTGTTAGGCCTTTCCTCCTACCCTGTTCTAAGCCTTTTTTTTGGCTATTTGGAATAGTTTGCGCATTGGCCCCTGTTACTTTTGTTCCACATAAGGTATCCACGTCAAATTTTCCTCCCTTTCTTCCAACATCCTGAGGATTCTAAAGGTACCCAGGGTTTGTGGATTTCTCTAGAGGGGACCGAGAAATTAGCCAAAATACAGATAATTATTGTTTTGGGGGGGAAAAATTGGGAAAAAGTGCTGCAGAAGAAAGCATATGTTTTTTTTCCGGTATCAACAAAGGGGTTGTGGTGCTAAAATCACCATCTTCATAGCTTTCAGGAGCAGACAGACTTTTGTCAGAAAACCTACATTTTCTACACAGTTTTGCCATTTTACTAGGACATACCATATTTTTCCTTTTTTGTGTGCTTTCAACCTCCTTCCAGTTAGTGGTAGAAATGTGTGTAAAAGCAATAATGGATCCTGGAAAGCTATGCATTTAAAAAAATAGGGCAACATTCTCAATTCAGTAAGTGGTCATTTGTGTAGATCCTTCAAGGTTTTCCGTAGGAAACTAACGGTTGAAATAAAAAGAAATATGAAATTGCGTTGAAAAAAACCTAGCACTTTTTGCATAGTTTTCACCTGTAACTTCTAAGTGTGGACGTTTTTTTAAAGTAATATACTGTGACATCTGCTGGGCCCTTTTGATTGCAGGGATATATAGGACTTGCAGGTTCACAAAGAACCAGAGTAACCCAGAGCCAATGACTGAGCTGCGCATTGCAATGGTATTTCATTGTGTAACCAGTATACAGCAATTCATTTGGTAAAATATAAAGAGTAAAAAATAGGTATCAAGGACACCTATCAATATCGGAGATAGGAACACAATATAGAGTTTAGAAGCAGTAGTTATTTGCACATCTCCAAAATTGTGTGTCCCCATACTAGCATGTGAACTAGAGGACATTTTCAAAATTAGATCTTTTTTACACATTACCTTACATTTGGGATGCAGAAATGTATAGAAAGTCAATTGTTAATAACACTTGTTCTACAGTTCTGTGTTTCCCTAAGTCTGCCATTAAAAATGGCACCTCACTTGTGTGGTAGGCCTATTGCCTGCGACTGGAAACAGCCCAAAACTTAACGTGGAGACATCACATTATGCCAGTGAAACTGACCTCTTTTTCGCAATGTGGCAAGCTGTGGATTTTTCACCCTAGCTTAACTGTCACCTAGGAAAACCTAGCAAACCTGTACATTTTTACAAATTAGACACCTAGGGAAATCCAGTGTGGGGTGACTTGTATGGTTCCCACCAGGTTCTGTTCTGCCAGAATCCCTTGCAAACCTTAAATTATGTCAAAAAACACATTTTCCTCACAAATCTGTGATGGAAAGCTCTGGAATCTGCAGGAAGCCACACACTGCTTTGTGTGGGGTAGATCTATGGGGATACATGTGTATTGCTTTTATAGGGAGTGGAAATAATAATTGTATAAGAGTCCTTGTGTGCATTGTGTGCATGGATAGAGGCTTCCCTTTAGTTCCTTTTAGGCTAGAACTTGCACTCAAGCCTATCACAGAGTTGTCCAGATAAAGGATAATATGTTTTAAACAATTTTATTGACCTGAGAAATTCTTGTGTCAATGTTATGGTGGAACCTCCACTACCTTTACAGGCAGTGGAAAGCTGAAAGATATTCTAATCTACAAAGTGACAGTTCTCTGAGCAGTCAGCACAATGTGAATACTTTCAAGAATATCTGCGGGGGTTTTGGCCATCTAATCTAGAACCATGGCCACCCGTGTGATTACTTCTATTCAGTTAAAAATGCCATAGCTTGAAAAAATCAGCCTCTGAAATCTCAATTTCACTTCCGTCTCTACTTTGGGATTTTACTTCTGTTGTTCCTCTGGGATCTAATATGAAGAGTGTGCCAGATGGCACGAACCACATAACCATGACAGCATGAGCCAGTCCATTCTTTGAGCAACCACATGTATGAGTGGTATCACCCAATTTTGTAAGTCTCAGCTCTACCAGATATGTTTCTTTCTTCTTATGATGAAATAAGTACAGTCGATACAATTATTTTGTGCAAAATCTAGAAATAAATTGGGAAAGGGTTGATTTATTTTGCTCTCTACTGGTGTGGTTAAAATGTTTAGTTCCCACATAGATACTGTCCTTTCCAAGCCCGTTAGAAATACCATCTAGATGAATTGTGCTCTTTTGGAATATCTCCTGCTCTTGCTTCAGAGCATAACTACATGATGAAGTAGACAATCTGTTGAGCCATAGAACGACGAGAAGGAGTGAACCAATGAGTGTTAGAAGAAAATAATCAATCAATCAATCAACAGTCAAAATTTCATTCCATTCTTGTTAACATGTGCATTACCATAATACAAACGAGCAATATTAGCAAGTCAATTTCTGGGGTGGTAATAGTTTATCATCTTTGGCTCTCCAGAGATTGTTCAGATGGAAGAGGCACCCATACTTTTTAAAAAACATGTATTTTCTCTTTGGTGCTAGCTCAAGTAGAACAGCGAGGTCATATAAAGTAGCCGTGAGGTGTTCAGGGTTAAAGGATGCATATGTAGTTCACTGTAATCAGGTGACATAGCAGTATGTATAGCATCTAAATCAGGACTCTAAGGGTTACTTAGTCTTGAAAGGATGGGTGTGGAGAACCTTTTAGCACAGCTACTTCTTTCAGGAATTGTAGAACATCAAGCAAGCTTCCAACAAAATAGCCTATTTGGTTGGGCGTAGGCGCAGATGTGGGATACCCCCTCTGTAACAACACTTGCCCAAAATTAAGTGTGACTTTAAATGTTATACTTTGAATCAGTAAAAGTGGCAGCCCTCTATTATATAGTTTGACAGTCTTGATATTGATAAGAAATTTTGTATGTAAGTCGGAGTGTAACAAATGGAGAGCCCACTATTATATTTTCAGAAACGCTCATATAAATAAGTAAGAGCTGCATCTGGAATAGGAACCAGAGAAAAGGATTAATAACAATGGGTTTTTGTCCTTATGCTGTTGTGCTAGTATCCAGAGGGAACCAAACCCCTTCTTTTCATGACAATTTAAGGCGAAAGTCTTCAAATAATCAGGTGATCTGTCAAAGACAGGACACCAAGAAGGGCTGTTGACTCCTCTTCTTGATTGCCTGAGGAAAGAGGGACTCCTCCCAGTAGCCCTGGTGCCACTCTTCATAGAACAGTATACATGAAGAGTGTCAAGAGTCTCCATGAAATGATTCCAGATAGGACGCAAATCCAACAAAGGGGATACAACCTCCTTGCAGAGCCATTTGCTTTTGATTGAAGATGAAGACTGATTCTGAAGAACTTAGCAAAGCAGCAAACACCCCCTACATTTAATAGGAGTAAGGAGCCAAGCAAGAACTCTACATGTAGAATCCAGAAGAATCTCAAACTACTAGTAGCAGAATCCATACAAAAATAGTAACAAGATGGTGAAGAATGTGAAAAAAGTAAGGGAACAATTTTGTTGGCGCCACATGTTCCTCTCGCAATCGTCTCATTATTTGCGAATCAAAACAAGTACTGATATCACAGAACAACACTCTTCATTATCTACCTTAAATATGGAGAGACCACCACGGCTAATTATAAGGTGTGTTCACAACCTGTTTATAACGTCAAGACATGCAACTGGTAATTGAAGGAGCCCAAATTTGATTTCCTTTGTTCAGTGCTCAAATTCAGAGTCCTGGCTCCGCTTGTTAAGCCTTGTGCCCCAGGTATCTGGTGGAACAACCTGTGTGACTACAAGAGCAGATACACAGCAGTCTCGGTAGTGCAGAATCTCAGCCATCTGTTGAACGCTGTCAGCATGAGGAGTGCGTCTTCCTACTTTGAATGTGCATAGTCTTTGGTAAGTTCTTGACTTGGCTCTCGGGATGATTGTAACACTAGGATAAAGTAGGTGCAAAAAGAAAAAAGAAGTTGTTAAAGAGACAATATATTTCTCTGCTTCCTTGGACCAAGGCAAACACTCAGTGATGTTCCTTTTGGTGAATTCCTTTAGGAATTTAACAATATTGGCAGATTGCAATATCCATTGTCTGCAGTGATAGTTATTCCTGGAAGGTTCACATGTGTGACACAGTAATGGAGTGAGGTGCCTTAAGGGTGCCTAAATGTGGTGTGCAGAGAGGTGTGTCTTGCTCTACTGCAAATGTCAAGACCAAATTGTACACAAGGAAGCAAAAACTGCAATTTTTCCTTGAAGGCGTTATGCCCCCTCTGGTTATCTCACTGAGCAAATACAATTTATTACCCTGTTGGAGCTACATCTATGTTAGATTTCTCTGTTCAAAGTAAAAGCAAATACAATTTGACTTTCATTTTGTTTTTGCATTTGGTAGAAAGCAAAACATAAATCAACCACACTCTAGACAGTACACAAGACAAAATGGTTGTGGGATTTGAAACGAAAAAGAAACTAGGCAACACAACAAAATTCAAAGCTCTCATAGCCTGTACAAAATGATATGTATCCTTGTTGGGCTTCCTGATAGGTAAGATAGGGGGGTTGTAGATACTAGAAGTGAGGATGAAAATGTCTTGGACTAATAATGTTGACATGGCATTGCAAATAATTTTATAATATTATAGATTCAGATCAGAGGGGATACTAGGGTGTATAAGGATGTTTCTTCATATGGTTCAAGAAATAAATAACAGGTAATTACGTTCTACTTTGCTCGAATGCGGGGACCAAAGAAAAGTGGGAATGTTATGTTCCATATAGGTACCCCAATATAGGCTCAGAAAGTTACTTAACCTTTCACCTATATTCTCCCCTACCATTACACTACATAACGGTACTTAGTACTGACCTTTTACCTAGTTACGATAATGTCCAAAGATGACATGGGGTTTTCTCCGAAAAGCTTAAGCCTCATTCATTATTCATGAGGATTCTTTGAATCACAGCAGGACAGCAGGTCTACCATCTTGTGGTAAATAATTTAATTACCGGGACTTAATTTGATACAGAAAAATAATAAATATAGCTCAGTAAAATAAGAGGCAGAATCCGTGATATTAGAGGTTCGGAATGGGCTTTATTCCAATGGACGATTCGAATCGTTGACTCCAGGTTCCATCACCACGGAGGTTCAGGAAGTGAAGTACATATTTTATTGATAAGTAATCACTTTTATACAATAGGCATTACAGTGAAGCAAATGCAGGAGGCGTAACAATTGATAGTAGGGATAAAACATACATGCGTAGCAAAAGTAGGCGTAACTGGGTGTAACTAAAGAACGTCATCAGGTATGATGTCATAATAGGGTGGTTCCATGAAAGAATTTCGCAATGTCAGCAGAAATACTTGACAGAAATGCGCGCGCAGCAGCATGACGTATGATTGACGTGCGACTAGGGGGTGAAGGGGATTTTGACATTTAACTCTACATGTGGCGACAGATGTCTGGAGGGTCAAGTCAACCTAATCCCAAATCATATCTAACATCCTATGTTTAAAGAACTATGTTATCCAAAAGAGAGGTCTCTTAGAATAGAATCTTATTCTATACTGACTATACTGACTGTTAGTGCGTGTACAAGCGTCTAAGTGTCTACACTAGATGCGAGGGCAGAAGTCTTCCATAATAATAGGGCTATGAATTACTTGCATAAAGACAGAGAAGCCGGGCCTCTACTCGGTAGCTGGAAGAATGTTTACTTAAACTACCAGACAGGAATGCATTGGGCAGGGAGCGGAGCAGATAATTTCGAAGGTGAAATACAGTTTTTGGCAGGCTACAAGCTGTCCTGTGGGCAGTCCTGATCCTTCCTCCTCCTCATTTTGTTCAAACTGATCTACCGCTAATCTCTCTTCGTGTAAGCGTTCTATTTCTTTACGGATCTTTCGGCACATGGCTATTATACATTTTTGCCTGTCATGTCTCCCCTCTGATATATTCTGGCTCCATCTGGTAAGAGTTTGCATTATTTCCGGATCTACCCCCGGTCGGTCTTGATTTCTGATCACACAGTTTATGAGGAAACGTAACAGTTCCCCCTGTATCTCCACTTTCTGGTATTCCATAGCTCTGTTAATACATTCAGAATCTCGCCCTGTTTGGACAAAATGATATATATTGTCTAGATGCATAGTCATTCCTGGTAGCTTTCCTAAATACACCGCAGCTCGTCTGATACGTAATGATGCCAGGATCATTTCGTCCTCTTTTCCGGGCACAGGGTCATATCTACAATCTACAAGAAGTTCCTTAAGCGTGCGGGAATTTATGAGTTTGGGGGTACGTGGATGTGCTGATTCTTGAAAAGTAAGTTTATTTATTCTGGGCGGCGTAGAAAAAATGTTGGTAGCACCTCCGGTAGCCCCGTCTGGGGTATCGGGCGTGAAAGGATTCGTTGAACGTGATACAGCAACTATAGGTGTGGACACAGCTGTAGAAGCAGCTGTAGGAACAGATGTGGAAACAGATGTGCTTGCCGGAACTTGTGTCAGGATTTGATGCTGTAGGGATACAGATACTGGATCTTGGCGTTGAACCTCCCCGGCAGACGGTCTATGTGGGGCGGAGTTAGCATACTCGGGAGCTGCGTCATCTAAGTATGAGGAAAGAAAAACATCTTCTGCTGTTCTAGGATGCCCCTTAGGATGCGTTTTTATTGGGAACAATGGGGGTGGCAAGTCTTTTGGTATCTCCGGAGTAGCCTTAGGTAATCCCTCGGCCAGAAGGGGATACATACCATTCATAAGGGCATTTCTTTGTCTGTCTACTTGTTCTGATTTCACTCGTGTACCTTCTTCAATTAATAGGTTTTCTCGGACTTTATTTGAATTTTCCTTACTCTTCTCTTCCTGTCTACGTGCTTTTTCTGTACGTCTATACGATTCTTTACGCCATAATTCAATGGCGTCTTTCTGTGATTGTCTAGCTTTCCTTTTCCATAATTCTTCCTCTACTTTCACGATGCAATCTGCATCCCAGGTCCCAGCTGCGGGCCACCTCTGACTTTCTGGTAATTCCTTAGTGTAGTCTACCCATAGATCAAGAAATAATATGGCGTCTAGGCCATGTTTATGATACATGAAGTACCCTGGAGTGTCCCTAGGAGGAATGGGAACAGCTTCTTCGAGTACCCCTTTTCTAGTTGTGATCTGTCTTAGTTTCGAAAAGAGCGGCATATTGAGAACTGATCTGATACTTGGTCTTGAACAAACTTAATACAATAAACACAATAATGAACAGTCATTCACACCACAATATGCAGGACGTATTAACACATTTAACATTTAACGTTTAAATGAGCAACAATGATGATGACGATCTAAGAAAACTTAATCACAAGACATAATCCTCGGCATTAACTGAATTATTCTGAATTTATATACTTGATATACTAGATATACTGCTAAACAGTACAGATACACTGCTAAAACAGTGCAGACCGGATTTGTGTACCCAAACCCGTCTGGACCGGCACAACTTATGTGCACGCCAGAACGCCTCCCCAGTAATGGTACTCACCGGGTAGCTCGGAACGGAAGGCCTCGGAACGGAACTGAACTGAACTGGACTGGACTCGACTCGAAAACTTCGGAAACTTCGGAACATCGGAAACCTCGGAACTTCGGAATTTCGGAACTTGGTGGGCCTCTGTATACCTCGGATCTTGCTCTCTCAGCTAGGCTCTGGTCGGGATACTTCGCACTTCTCACCGCCTCGTCTGGGTGTTGATCGCAGCCTCAGTCGCCCCCGCTTGACCGGAGGGAGATACAGGAAATCCTGCTGGTACGCGTTGTTGTCCGTCCAGCTGTGGCAGGAGACCGGGCCTGCAACGCACCGCCGGCGCGCGAGATGAGAAAGTGTCCCTGTTCGGGCGCCATTCATGTGGTAAATAATTTAATTACCGGGACTTAATTTGATACAGAAAAATAATAAATATAGCTCAGTAAAATAAGAGGCAGAATCCGTGATATTAGAGGTTCGGAATGGGCTTTATTCCAATGGACGATTCGAATCGTTGACTCCAGGTTCCATCACCACGGAGGTTCAGGAAGTGAAGTACATATTTTATTGATAAGTAATCACTTTTATACAATAGGCATTACAGTGAAGCAAATGCAGGAGGCATAACAATTGATAGTAGGGATAAAACATACATGCGTAGCAAAAGTAGGCGTAACTGGGTGTAACTAAAGAACGTCATCAGGTATGATGTCATAATAGGGTGGTTCCATGAAAGAATTTCGCAATGTCAGCAGAAATACTTGACAGAAATGCGCGCGCAGCAGCATGACGTATGATTGACGTGCGACTAGGGGGTGAAGGGGATTTTGACATTTAACTCTACATGTGGCGACAGATGTCTGGAGGGTCAAGTCAACCTAATCCCAAATCATATCTAACATCCTATGTTTAAAGAACTATGTTATCCAAAAGAGAGGTCTCTTAGAATAGAATCTTATTCTATACTGACTATACTGACTGTTAGTGCGTGTACAAGCGTCTAAGTGTCTACACTAGATGCGAGGGCAGAAGTCTTCCATAATAATAGGGCTATGAATTACTTGCATAAAGACAGAGAAGCCGGGCCTCTGCTCGGTAGCTGGAAGAATGTTTACTTAAACTACCAGACAGGAATGCATTGGGCAGGGAGCGGAGCAGATAATTTCGAAGGTGAAATACAGTTTTTGGCAGGCTACAAGCTGATGTCAGGCACCGTTAGCTGCGCAGAGAATGAGGACAAAGTTCATGGATACAGATGCAGGCTCAGACTGGAGCTCTCAGAGGCAGAAGGCAGGAAAAGCTTGATGGCAGAATCAGGGCCTACTTGCCAGAACTGTAAAATAGCATAAGTGAACCATATAAAGCCGGTGGCCTTTCGTACTTAGGAATGGAATATCCAGCCCATTCATGGCGGATCTGAAAGAGGACATGTTAACGGTGGACGCACATGTATTTGCGTCTTCATAACTGGAACTGGAGGGAACATACATGTACTTGTGATTTATACATGAAACCGTTGGGGTCCAAGATAGGGGACATAACTGATCATAAAAATCCATATTTCCACATTCCCTCCTTGTCCCCTACTTGCCCGTCAAGAGATATCAATCTTCATCAATCCATTGATCTGTTCATATAGCATCATTTGTTCTTCTTTTTGCTTCTGGGACGAACGAAATCTTGGTGGTGGAATACACGATGTGGCACACAGACCACAGATCGCTGGTCCACATTGTAGACATAGACAGCAACTGAATAGTATAAGAAAGCCAATACCTAGGAAGGATAGGACCTTCCATCCAAAGGTAGATAATACACTCCAAAACCAACCGGACCAAGTCCTGGTGCCTGGATTCTGGTGTATCTGGCTTACAATCTTATGAAGGCGGGTTATGGCTTTATATACAGACGGCGAATTTTCTGGTATGAAAATGCAACAACTTGATCCGATGACCCTACAAGCTCCGCCCCTATCGGCCAGGATGACGTCAAGGACAAGACGATTTTGAAGCACAACAATCCGCATAGCAGACTGTTCTTCTGTTAAATTGCCTAAGGCGGAAATAGTTTCGTTCACTACTGCTTCAAGGGTTCTAGTTAATCTACGTATCAGCTTACTATTAGTAACGGTACCTATATAGGGAAAGAGACCTTTATTGAAATCTGTGTATTTTTCCCATGCTGTTTCAGTGTAATCGACTATTGGGAGATCTCTCCTTTCTCTATTGTGTACTAAATGAATATTTCTGTGATAATCAGGAGGAGCTAGAAAAACAGGTGGCAAAAGGAATCCGATGTAGCAGGTACCATCCCAATCTAGAGGCAGACGTATATATGCCGTCTGACCACATATAAAGTAGGAATGACGAGAAGCTCTAAATGTAGACTTGCCTTGATCACTGAATTTTATTACAGTGGTGCATTTACTATGGCCCATGTGTATGGAGCCATTCTTTCTTATACATAATTCACCTTTTACTGGAAATACTGACATGGCGGGCAAAATTGGAGTAGCTTCGGATTCGACATTTAGGATCATAAGATTAAGCGTAAAATTACCTAATCCATACACTTCGTTTTCTAGATCAGTTCCTGTTCTTTTGGGAAGTCCCTCCTTGTTAGGGTAGCAGACCTTAAGTAAAACTAAGTTCAAATTTCCCCATACCCAGTTGTCTTGATAAACTGCAGAATTCGAATCTAGGGAATTGATTAAACTAAACCATGCTCCACAGGAGCCGTTGTGCGTGAACGGGTATGGAAAGAGAGGTAGAATTCCTTTATAATTCTGATAGGGAGGGAGTCGGCCACATATCCAACAATTTGTAGCATTGCTAACCTGATGGGAATGATGTAACATACTAATAAAAGTGTTATTGCGCAGCGCAAATCTATATGACAATTCATGCGGAGGTAATTCACTAAAAGAATGTTCAGCAGTAACATTATAAACATGTCTAGAAATAGGATAATATATGTGCAACAATATACTTGCAGTAATTATTAAAAGGCTTAAGAAAAACAGAATTAATAACGTCACTGTGCAATGACTACGCAGTGATTTATAGTACGCATGTCGTTTCAGCTTTATCCTTTTGTTTCTTTCTCTGTACAGGTCTAAGGGATACATGTCAGAGACAAATTCGACCGCTTCACCTTGGAGAGGACTTAAACAATCAAATTGCCTGACTGGTTAGACCTGAGTTTTAGTTTATATAGTTCACGACTATTCAATTCAACCAAAGGAAGTTTAGAGTCACTCGGGGAAGACACGCAAGGTGTGTCGTTTACATCTGATGGTAGTCCATGAAATTTTTTGATATGACTTGAATGTATCCAGCCTTTTCGACCCTCGATCTTCACGGCTGTCCTCGTCGTTAGTAATACGAGCTGAGGCGACCTCCACCTAGGATCCAGCTGAGACTTCCGATCAAAGTTCCTCACTAAGACCAAATCTCCTGGAATTACGTCATGGGGTTTCACCTCAGTGTTGTCGGGAAAAGCTGCAGCTACCTGTGAACGACAAGATTGTAGTGCAGACATCAAGGAAGCCAAGTAATCTGTCAGCATGTTACAGTCAATATCAGTTATTTTGCGTGGTATAGGCGTCCCCCACATATTTGGTGGTCTACCGAAGATCACCTCATAAGGGGATAGCCCTGTTCGAGAGTGTGCTACCATTCTCATGTAAAAGAGTGCAACGGGTAAAGCTACTACCCAGTCGACACCTTTCTCTCTACAAATTTTGGACAATCTAATTTTCAGGGTCTGATTATGTCTTTCCACGAGACCTGCTGCCTCGGGGTGTCGGACACAGTGAAACTTCCACTGATAACCTAACAAAAGTGAAACGTGTTTCATTAGTTCGGATGAGAACGGCTGGCCGTTATCTGAGTAGACAACACGTGGTAAACCGTACCGTGGGAAGAATTCTCGAACTAACTGTTTGGCAGTAGTCGGGGCAGTGTAATCTGAAACCGGGTATGCCTCTGTCCAACGGGAAAGAGCACAGACAACTACGAGAACATATTTGAATCCTCGACATCGTTCCATCTGGATATAATCCATCTGGAGGACTTCAAAAGGGTGATCAGGAGGCTGAAATCCACCCTGTTCTACGGGAATGCTTTTTCCTGGGTTAAACTGACAACAGATCATACAGGTACGGACTTTTTGTTTAGCTGCTGCTCGTAAATATTTGTTGAACCAAATGTGTTGGATGCTGTCTAGCATAGCTTTTTCTCCTAGATGTGCTGGACTATGTACAGTGTTAATAATGACTTGGACCATTGAATCAGGAAGGAACCACACAGATTTTTCCTTCGTCATCCATCCTTGATCCGTTTGGATCCCTCCTAATTCAGTCCATTTCTTTATTTCGTCTGGAGTAGCATGTGTCTGTATGTCAATTACGTCAAGAGCGGGATCCTTAACTGTCATACAATGTGTTGGCGTCGGGGCTATTGTCTTTGTCATGTCGGATGTTTGAGTTTGAGCAGTCTGTTTAGCTGTTCTGTCAGCTAGATCATTGCCTTGAGAAATGATATCAGTAACTTTCGTATGAGCTTTACATTTCATAATTGATATGGCAGTGGGTAGATGTATTGCATCTAATAAGGCATGAATGAGGGGTCCGTGCTGAATGTGGGCACCGTGAGAAGTTAAATAACCTCTCTCTCGCCACAGCACGCCGAAGTCATGTACAACTCCGAATGCATAACGTGAATCAGTGTATATGTTGACTTTTTTATTTGTGGCTTGAATACAGGCTTGTGTCAGAGCGGTGAGCTCTGCTGCTTGAGCGGACAAGGTATTTATACAATTTGTTTCAATGATTTCAGTGTCTGTTGTGACTGCATAAGCGGCCACTAACTCTCCTGTACCTGTTCTCATACATGAACCATCTACATACAACGTCAGGTCTGGGTCTGACAATGGGACGTCTGTCAAATCTTGTCTGGGTTTCGTCGTGATAGTGATAACTTCAATACAATCATGTGCAAGTGGGTCTGTTCCCTTTACAGGTAACAGTGTGGCAGGATTCAATGTACTACAACGTCTGATTTCTATATGTGGCTGAAACAATGTTAATTCGTAACCGGTGAGTCGTGCTATAGTCAAGTGTTGTGTTTGTGTGCGGTTCAAGAGAACCTCTACTGCATGTGGTACTTGTACTGTCAATGGATGTCCTAATACTATGGCATCGCTTTGTCTGATTGCTAAAGCTGTTGCTGCCACTGATTTTAGGCATGCAGGCAAAGCCTGAGCTACGGGATCTAATGTACTAGAAAAATAAGCACATGGTTTGTGTGATCCTGCTTGTTCCTGAGTGAGTACTGACAAAGCAGTACCTTCGCGTTCTGTAACAAAGAGTGTAAACTGTTTATTGTAACATGGTGTTGCTAGGACAGGTGCTTGACATAAAGCTTTCTTTAAACTTTCAAAAACGTGTGTATGTTCCTGAGTCCAAGGGAGGACAGTCGATGTGGCTGCCTCCTGTGTTGTCAATTGAATGAGTGGTTTTGCTAGAAATGCATACTGAGGGATCCACTGCCTACAATATGAAGTGAGGCCTATGAAAGCCCGCACCTCCTTTTGTGTCTTGGGTATCGGCATATTTGCAATTAGCTGGATGCGATCTGGTGTAAGCTGCCTTCCCTCCTTGGACAGCGAGTGACCAAGGTAAACAACTCGCTGGACACAGAATTGCAGCTTAGAAGGGGACACCTTGTGCCCCTTTTCGGCCAAAAATTGTAATACCGTCAGTGATGCTTTCTCACATTCAGGTTCGTTTCTAGCGGTGATCAGCAGATCATCGACATATTGAAGCAGGGCAGTGTTGACTGGCATGTGGATACTGTCGAGTTCTCGTTTCAGTGCTTGGCTATAGATGCTGGGGCTTTCTGTAAATCCTTGAGGTGCACGTGTGAATTTAAAGCTACGTCCATTTAAACTAAATCCGAACAAGTATTGGCTTTCCGGATCTATTGGGACGCTGAAAAAGGCATTCTTGAGATCAATTACAGTAAAGAATGTTGCTCCGGAATCAATAGCTGTCAGTAATGACGAGATATCTGGGACCACAGGGAATTGTGGCACAATGCATTTGTTCAATTCGCGCAGATCAATAACCAATCGATACACTGGCGGGGCCTTTGGATCTGTTCGTTTAAGAATCGGAATTATCGGGGAATTACATACATTGGAGTCTGTTTCCACAACCACTCCTTGGACAATGAGCTCGTCAATAATTTGCAGTAAAGCCACTACAGCATCTGGTGGTAACTTATATTGTCGCATTCGTGGTAGTACCACTCCTGCCTTTAGTGTAACTCGGTATGGTGTAATATTCATGCAACCAACATCAGTAGGGCCTTGTGCCCATAAATGTGTAGGTAAAGTCTGCAGTCGGGGATCCAGGTCTCGAGACACATAGTGACCTTTGAAATCACGTAAAAACAATCTTACTCCTTCCGGAGAACAACATATTATAGCTCCTAGAGCTTTCAGTGTTTTTATACCTAACAGGTTTTCTGGACATGATTTAGTAAGCAATAAATCTGTAGTTCGGGTCAAGGGTCCTATCGTAAGTGGAAGAGGCTGTGATACTTCATTAACAATAGGTTTTCCTGAAAAACCAAGGGAAATATTCTGTGAGCCTGAGAGGGGTGCCCCCGGAACTTCACTACGTTTTATAGTTGTTCGACTTGCCCCTGTATCAAGTAAAAATTTTCTATCTTGGCCTAATAGTTCACTATGTACATAAGGTCCTTCTTGGTCTACGGGGACCTCGATAAGGGGTAAGTCAACTTCCCTCTCTAGGCTGGTTCATGCGTATCGTTGATAATCAGGATAGTCATACTGTGCGGTCTGGTACAGCTGTCGTGTCGTGGTTTGTGTGGCAGCAACAGGCAACGCTGGTGCGGCTGGCACAAACTGTATAGACTGTTGTGGAGCTGGCATGGACTGTGCATGCTGCGGTGCTCCTTGTTCATTCTGATCCTGTCTAGGTGGCCGTGGTCTTTCTTGTGTTTTACCTGTGGCGATATTACGCTTCAGGACTGGGCAATCGTGTATATAATGACCTGGTTGTTTACAATAGTTGCATGTCCCTTTTACAGGTCCTGCTGAATCACCGGACTGTGTCGTACCCTTTTTATGACTTTCAGCTGGAACTGTCTGGGAGACTAGCATTTTCATTTTTGTGTCTTTCATGCGTTTCTGTTCATGTTCTTGTTCCTCTCTAATTCTATTGTAATGGTACTGTAACATTTGTAACATTTGTGATGGGGTATTACCTTGCCAGGTACTCTCGAATTTTAATACTCTGTTCTTCACCTGGGGCAAGGAATTTTCAACTAATTTTGTCACAAACAGATGTGGGTATGACTCGCTACTTGCTTTTATACCGCTATTTATACCAAAACATTTTTCGAATCGGGCATAGAAATCACTAGTGTCTTCATCTTGCTTTTGTTTACAGGCTGAGATTGCACCCCAGTCTTCCTTTTTCGTGGTTAATAAACGTGGCAGTACCTGTACTAGTAAACCTGGTAGTGCTTTAGTTTTATCCCCAAGCCCCGAACCTGGACCTCGGGCCTTTTCTTCATTTTCTAATGCTGTCCAGTCTATCTTTTGGTCTCCCACCTCCCACTCTTTTTCCTTGAGTTTTTCATAAATGCCAGCAGGCATTAATACCTTTAATATTGTCATAATGTCGGGATAGGTATACTCTCCCATGAGTAACATGTCTTTAATTTCTCGGTGAAAACCCGCTGGGTCTTTGTCATGACTGGGTACCACTTTCTTCATTTCTAACAATTCTATTTTCGATATGGGCGTATATACATATACACGTTTAAACTGATTGTCCTCGCCCTTTATTGGGTGTACTTCTCGTAAGGGATTCTGTCTGTCCATGTAATACGTCGTTCTTTCCTTGATGGGCAGTGAGACATGTTCTGGGCATACAAAAAGAATGTACTGCTTTCTTGATTCTAGTATATCTCTAATTAACTTAGTACCTGAACCTCTCCATCTATTCGTGAGTAATTCAGTCAATATATCAGGTAAAGGACCAGGATCGGAATGTTGACTTTGATAAAGTATAAGAAGTTGTTGAATCATATAAATCCCAGCTAAACGCTGTTCATCTGGGGTGAGGTTCAAAAATGTGTGTGCTACTGTATCATCACCATATTTTCCGGGACTGTCAACCCAATGAACGGCTGACCTGGCTAATTCTTGTTCATCCATAGAATCGAGTAAATGATAACCCCTTCGTTCTCGGAGTAATTTGTCAGCTGCTTGGAACGAATGCTCGGGGGACCTTATATTCATTATAGGTGTTTGGAAATTCCTGTTATTATCTGAACATATCGGACGTATCTGGTCAGTGAAACATCTAGTACTATTACAAGATCTTCCTCTACCTACATAGGCTATGGTTTCTGACTGTCCTGTGGGCAGTCCTGATCCTTCCTCCTCCTCATTTTGTTCAAACTGATCTACCGCTAATCTCTCTTCGTGTAAGCGTTCTATTTCTTTACGGATCTTTCGGCACATGGCTATTATACATTTTTGCCTGTCATGTCTCCCCTCTGATATATTCTGGCTCCATCTGGTAAGAGTTTGCATTATTTCCGGATCTACCCCCGGTCGGTCTTGATTTCTGATCACACAGTTTATGAGGAAACGTAACAGTTCCCCCTGTATCTCCACTTTCTGGTATTCCATAGCTCTGTTAATACATTCAGAATCTCGCCCTGTTTGGACAAAATGATATATATTGTCTAGATGCATAGTCATTCCTGGTAGCTTTCCTAAATACACCGCAGCTCGTCTGATACGTAATGATGCCAGGATCATTTCGTCCTCTTTTCCGGGCACAGGGTCATATCTACAATCTACAAGAAGTTCCTTAAGCGTGCGGGAATTTATGAGTTTGGGGGTACGTGGATGTGCTGATTCTTGAAAAGTAAGTTTATTTATTCTGGGCGGCGTAGAAAAAATGTTGGTAGCACCTCCGGTAGCCCCGTCTGGGGTATCGGGCGTGAAAGGATTCGTTGAACGTGATACAGCAACTATAGGTGTGGACACAGCTGTAGAAGCAGCTGTAGGAACAGATGTGGAAACAGATGTGCTTGCCGGAACTTGTGTCAGGATTTGATGCTGTAGGGATACAGATACTGGATCTTGGCGTTGAACCTCCCCGGCAGACGGTCTATGTGGGGCGGAGTTAGCATACTCGGGAGCTGCGTCATCTAAGTATGAGGAAAGAAAAACATCTTCTGCTGTTCTAGGATGCCCCTTAGGATGCGTTTTTATTGGGAACAATGGGGGTGGCAAGTCTTTTGGTATCTCCGGAGTAGCCTTAAGTAATCCCTCGGCCAGAAGGGGATACATACCATTCATAAGGGCATTTCTTTGTCTGTCTACTTGTTCTGATTTCACTCGTGTACCTTCTTCAATTAATAGGTTTTCTCGGACTTTATTTGAATTTTCCTTACTCTTCTCTTCCTGTCTACGTGCTTTTTCTGTACGTCTATACGATTCTTTACGCCATAATTCAATGGCGTCTTTCTGTGATTGTCTAGCTTTCCTTTTCCATAATTCTTCCTCTACTTTCACGATGCAATCTGCATCCCAGGTCCCAGCTGCGGGCCACCTCTGACTTTCTGGTAATTCCTTAGTGTAGTCTACCCATCGATCAAGAAATAATATGGCGTCTAGGCCATGTTTATGATACATGAAGTACCCTGGAGTGTCCCTAGGAGGAATGGGAACAGCTTCTTCGAGTACCCCTTTTCTAGTTGTGATCTGTCTTAGTTTCGAAAAGAGCGGCATATTGAGAACTGATCTGATACTTGGTCTTGAACAAACTTAATACAATAAACACAATAATGAACAGTCATTCACACCACAATATGCAGGACGTATTAACACATTTAACATTTAACGTTTAAATGAGCAACAATGATGATGACGATCTAAGAAAACTTAATCACAAGACATAATCCTCGGCATTAACTGAATTATTCTGAATTTATATACTTGATATACTAGATATACTGCTAAACAGTACAGATACACTGCTAAAACAGTGCAGACCGGATTTGTGTACCCAAACCCGTCCGGACCGGCACAACTTATGTGCACGCCAGAACGCCTCCCCAGTAATGGTACTCACCGGGTAGCTCGGAACGGAAGGCCTCGGAACGGAACTGAACTGAACTGGACTGGACTCGACTCGAAAACTTCGGAAACTTCGGAACATCGGAAACCTCGGAACTTCGGAATTTCGGAACTTGGTGGGCCTCTGTATACCTCGGATCTTGCTCTCTCAGCTAGGCTCTGGTCGGGATACTTCGCACTTCTCACCGCCTCGTCTGGGTGTTGATCGCAGCCTCAGTCGCCCCCGCTTGACCGGAGGGAGATACAGGAAATCCTGCTGGTACGCGTTGTTGTCCGTCCAGCTGTGGCAGGAGACCGGGCCTGCAACGCACCGCCGGCGCGCGAGATGAGAAAGTGTCCCTGTTCGGGCGCCATTCATGTGGTAAATAATTTAATTACCGGGACTTAATTTGATACAGAAAAATAATAAATATAGCTCAGTAAAATAAGAGGCAGAATCCGTGATATTAGAGGTTCGGAATGGGCTTTATTCCAATGGACGATTCGAATCGTTGACTCCAGGATCCATCACCACGGAGGTTCAGGAAGTGAAGTACATATTTTATTGATAAGTAATCACTTTTATACAATAGGCATTACAGTGAAGCAAATGCAGGAGGCGTAACAATTGATAGTAGGGATAAAACATACATGCGTAGCAAAAGTAGGCGTAACTGGGTGTAACTAAAGAACGTCATCAGGTATGATGTCATAATAGGGTGGTTCCATGAAAGAATTTCGCAATGTCAGCAGAAATACTTGACAGAAATGCGCGCGCAGCAGCATGACGTATGATTGACGTGCGACTAGGGGGTGAAGGGGATTTTGACATTTAACTCTACATGTGGCGACAGATGTCTGGAGGGTCAAGTCAACCTAATCCCAAATCATATCTAACATCCTATGTTTAAAGAACTATGTTATCCAAAAGAGAGGTCTCTTAGAATAGAATCTTATTCTATACTGACTATACTGACTGTTAGTGCGTGTACAAGCGTCTAAGTGTCTACACTAGATGCGAGGGCAGAAGTCTTCCATAATAATAGGGCTATGAATTACTTGCATAAAGACAGAGAAGCCGGGCCTCTGCTCGGTAGCTGGAAGAATGTTTACTTAAACTACCAGACAGGAATGCATTGGGCAGGGAGCGGAGCAGATAATTTCGAAGGTGAAATACAGTTTTTGGCAGGCTACAAGCTGATGTCAGGCACCGTTAGCTGCGCAGAGAATGAGGACAAAGTTCATGGATACAGATGCAGGCTCAGACTGGAGCTCTCAGAGGCAGAAGGCAGGAAAAGCTTGATGGCAGAATCAGGGCCTACTTGCCAGAACTGTAAAATAGCATAAGTGAACCATATAAAGCCGGTGGCCTTTCGTACTTAGGAATGGAATATCCAGCCCATTCATGGCGGATCTGAAAGAGGACATGTTAACGGTGGACGCACATGTATTTGCGTCTTCATAACTGGAACTGGAGGGAACATACATGTACTTGTGATTTATACATGAAACCGTTGGGGTCCAAGATAGGGGACATAACTGATCATAAAAATCCATATTTCCACAATCTCCTGCATAATAACTATGTATAAGGGTAATTCCTTCTGTCATCCTAGTCCGACATGACACAGAAAGGTATATCCCTAGGGAGTACCACTTTGGGTTTATATACACCATATCTTGCTGAGATAGCCAGAGGAGAAAAGGACTCCATGCTGACACATTGACGTGAGACGCTGAGGTTCCTGCACGCATACACTCTAGCTCGCAGTGGTCTAACATCCCTTATTGGGTGTCTATCTCGAGACCAAGACGGTGTCCCAAAGTCTTTCACTTCAGGTAATGGGGTTGATTTTATCTTAGTGGGATTCTTGGCTTTACACCCACATACATGCTAGATACACTTAGGTACATCTAGTTAGGGTCGCATCATAGGAGTACGAATTCTACTGTCATTAATTTTATGGACTTGCCTGTATTCACTGTTTTACCACGATGGTAGAAATCTACCATCCTTTTACTCTGTTAAGTGCTTATAATCATTTATATCTGTTACTCTCTAATGGTTGTTTCAGCACACCTATTTTAAAATAGAATGACGCTGGTTCAATAAATGCTAATTAAAAAACATCCCCACCTTTTATTCTGTGTATCACTCTGAGACAAAGTGAGCACGACTGACCAGGCGAAAAGTAGTACACCGTTTCCACGATCCTGAGGGATCGGAGTTGTCATGTTAGATACTTGCCAAGAACTATTCTCTCCTTGGTAAGAGGGGTTTCTAGTGGCACTGTGAACTAGCTGGTTTACAGGCTAACCTACCCGGTAGTGGTCCCTAGCATCAGTCCGGACACCAATACTAAAGTGTATGTTGTCTAAACTCGCAGATCTGATCTTATATAGGTTTATAGGTGCTACATGACAGGAATTTACTCTAAGGTAGCAGGTAAATCTTTCAAAGGGAGAAGTTACACTAGGCAAAGCTAACCCTTTATTTTTCATTTCTTAAGGTCATATCTGAATAAACACTATTGGGCGCATAGTACACAGTACAGATCAATGGAAAAAACATAATGTGTTCTTGAAGATTAAGATGTGTTGAGGTGGTCAGCAGGAAAGCATGTTGAACAGATATAGGGATCTTGCATTCTATAGAGAAGCCTGAAACATTTCAAATTGCATTTTGGTTAGAAACGTTAACTGATTCAATTGCTTTGCCCAAGAGAGTGAAAGAAGATCATTTAGAGATTAATTATTGGATGTATGACCTGCCTGGTGCTGCCTGTGCCACTACAACTTGCTGAACCCCTGAGTGTTTGACTAATGCACCATCTAAGTACGCTTTGCTTTATAGGGGTGTAGCTAGTTAGCTCTATATGTGGTATTATCACTAGGTAGTAATACTGTGCACAGAGTCCAGGGGTTCCCCAAAAGTGTACAGGGTTCAATGTAAAACCCAAAGTGCTCTATTAGTGGTAGTGTGGGCAAGCAGCCTTAGGCCTAACACAGAGGAGTGTAAGACATTTATTGCACACACATGATCAATGATGGACACACAACTCAAGAAGGAGCTCCAGATCAATTTTATAAAATTATATAGTGCTTGTACTTTATATTAAGACCCATGTCTTCGTAATAAGGTAAGTACGTTTTTAATTAAAAATACTTTTCAGGTTCCAGAAGTTTGACAGTGCAAATTTCAGAGCAGTTCAATATTCTCTTGTGGAGGAAAACAATTGTGTGGTGCAACAGGTACGTATACCACTTACAGTTCCAGTCTTGTCTTTGGGGATCTCAGGCCAACACTACAGGCAATGTCGGTCGTGGAGGGCTGGGGGCACCCAAGAGGTGTGGGATTCAGTATCTGCCCGGAGGCGATCGATACTGGCATGAGATTTAGCCTCGCGATCTGCGGAGAACAATGTAGCGGGTCAGTTTTCAGCAGACCACCAATACATTTATCGTCGCAGTCGCCGGCGGCTCGCTGCTGTCGATCGCATAGAGATGTTTCATCGTCGTCATACCGTCACAGAGAGGTCGGGGTTGGGCAGGTAGGGCAGGGCCACGTGCAAGAGGGTTTGGGCTCTCAGGCATAGGGTTGGGCACAGCTCAGGTCGTGGGGCCGAGGGGATCCCTCGAGGTCGTGGAACCCTCCCCGCTGCGAGCTGCTCTTGTGACCAGGTAGAGTCACGTTGGCACATGTGTCGGTCCTCTACCACTGTAGTCATGGAGTTCTATGGTAACAGTGAGTCGCATTGACACAAGGGTCGGTCCTCACCACGATGGATCTGGTACCGGCGGGGCCAGGGACTCGAGCCTCTAGTCCGTAGGGAGGTTCTTGCCACTTTGGTGAAGGTTGAAAGGTCTCCAGGGTTTTTTGGAGGCCTTTCAGGGTTTCTGAAAGAACAGCAGGTCCAGTGGGCAAACCGGTTACAGGTGACGGGGTTCTTGCCGTGGTTTGTCTGCAGGGGTTCAGTTCCTGGTCTGACAGCAGTCGTCTTCTGTCTTCCTTTTTGGTCCATCAAATCTGTGGGCCAGGTCTGGGGAAGCCACATAAATACTACATTTAGGAGGCGTTTTAGGGAAGTAGCAGTTAGGGCCAATGGGCACCTCACCTGTGGTGGCTACACCCACTATTATGACACCCTCCTGTGGGAGGGGGCATAGCCCTAACCCTGATTGGAGTGGTCCCCCCCATCTTCAAGATGCGGGGACAAAAAGTTGTTCTTCAACTCGCTTCCCCCATCTTAGAGGTGGGTTTGGTAGAGGTGGACCCACCTCCTATCTTTTTTCATTTTCCCACCAGTTTTCCCACCCAAACTGGGGGTGTAAACCAGGAGCTGCCATTTGCTGCTAACAGCAGAGGCAGGGGGTCACATTACAAAGGCGGCAGATCTTTGAACTTACCCCCTTCGAGCAATGGACCATCCTGGGGGAGGAGGCATAACACCTCTGCCCAGGATGTGCATTGTTTCTGGTCTCAGAGAGCAGGGGATCTCTACCCAGGGGTCCAGTAACATGTCAGGTGGTGGCTGGCTGCTTACAGCCGGTCATTGGCCTCACCAGGGTTGGTATGGATTCCGGGGGCACGTCAGAGGTACCCTCTGAGTACGTGGTATAATAAATCCCACACTTGCATCAGTGTGGATTTATTGAAAGGAGTAGTCTAGTACCAAACACTCTTGTATTCAGTAAAGCTGTCATGGTGCTGTGGAACTCAAGTTGTCGAGTTCCCAGCCCATGTACTCTCTATGGTTGCACTGGCACTTACAATATTAGGAAATGGTGCCCAATATTGTAGGGGTCTATCTGCGCATGCAGATATGCACTCACCTGTAGTATAGTGCACCCTGCCTTAGGGCTGTGAGGCCTACTAAAGGGGTGACTTAGCTCTCTGACAGTGCCTGCTGGCATGGCACCCAGGCAGGGTTCCTTGTTACTTTGTCGTTTTTGACCTCCCAGGGACATGCAGGCTGCAAGGGCAATGGCAGTCTCCCAGTAACGGGGGTCCTACGGGACCCTCTTAAGCCCCCAGGCCCTATGTGCCCAGGGTACCATTTACTAGTGGCTTCCATGAGGCAGAAGAAACATATGGGGGTTTATTTTAGGGAAGGAGCACTGGCACAGGGCACTGGTTGTCCGGGACCCTGTGCACTACTTTTGAAACCACATCAAAACCAGAGTTGACCCCTACTATCTTCCAGGGTTTCTTCTTCTGTAATGTGAGTAAAAACATAAGGAGGAGGTGGGGCTTTCCAATTTTTCAAAATTGGATTCAAGTTATATAATTGTATCTATGTTGAATGTACCTTTCATAGAAAGCACTTGCCCCTTTTTCCGTACGCGCACTTTAAAGTGTCCTTTAACTATCTGCCTGTGCATTTACCGTTAAAGTGAGATATACAGTGGGAAGATCGGAACGACTTCGATCTTAGAGCTTCTGGGTCCCACTTTAAATTGGCTTCTCTCTGTCAAGTTAGGCAAAAGGGCTTATGCCACCTGCTAGCTAATGACAGTTCATACTTTGGGATGGAGGATGGAAATCAAAGCACCAGGAAAAGGGAATATATGGGGATCTAATGAGGGATGGAAGACAGGAAGTATGTATTTGCATCTATGCACTGGCCCACTTGCATTCGAGACATCTTAGCAGCATACAATGTGTCAATTTTTGATGCGAGGGCATATTTCATGGTAAAAAAAAAGTTCAAAAGCACCAGGAACCTAATTTATACCAATGAATACAAGGTTCACATAAAGTTCAGATCCCAAAAAACTATGAGCCATCTTTCACCCTGACATCTCCAGCTTAATCTCCTGTCTTATCTTTGGTGCATTTTAGGCCATAGAGTGGAAGTCCAGTCCAGCCTAAGCCATCATTAACAATGAGGTTGTTGTGAACTGGATGTCTTGGCACCAAGATTAGTTAAGCTAACACCAGTACTTTCTGATTGGAATGTGCCTCCAAATTCAATTTGTTAAGAAGCAGCTGTGATCACAGGCGCATCTCTGCCATTCACCAAGGAGAGGGCCTCTCAGAGAGGAAAAAATTACTCAAATACATACCTCCTTAGGAAGCTTCTCGAACAACTTTGGCCTATGGATTTAAATGTCGGAAGACACGTATAAGTATGATGTTACAACGTCGTGGGGTTCCGACTGACATCCAGCAGAGCGGTCCGATGGCCGCATTATGATGCTGTTGGTCAGACCGCATCGGTTGGAGGTACGACTAACGCTTCTGGTAGGCTCAAGGAACCCGTCAGGCTCGTCGGTTGGATCGTATTGGAGCAGTGCCTGCACAAACACCGCCGTAGGGATTACGATGCCCCTTTCCAACAGCTTTTCCACTGCGGGGACACCTAACAGTGCCCTTGTGGGCCTCCTCTATGAGGCCTAGGGGCATCTGTTAAGTCCTCCCAAACATCCATATCCAGTGTGCCAGGCACCACATAGTGCCTAGATGTTTAAAAACATCCTTTTTTCCATTGCGGCAGAAGCCAAAATGGAAAAAGCTATGATTCTGACAGCTAACACCGCAATCGCATCATGATTTGGCGTGTGGGACTGCCGACCATCCGTTCGCCATCGTAATCAGGCCCAAGGTCTAAGAGGCCTTCAAATGTAGCTACACTGGATCAAGACTTCTACAAACACAGTCATTTTCAAAATTCGTGATTCAGATGCCAAGATACAAACCCTGCTAGCTACAAAGCAGGAGTTTCTGGTTAATAGTCTACTAAAAGTGGCTATGTCTGCGGTTGCTTTTTTTTTACAGTGGTTTCAGTTGTTCCCATGGAAGGCATCCATTAACTTTTCTCTGTGTGCAGAAAGAACAAAGGTTCTGTGGGTCTTATTTCATAGCTAATGCATGTGTAAGCAAACTACACAAAGAGTTTGAGAAGATAGAATCTACTTTGACACAAATGAACTCTGACTTACAGTTTCAGAATTTGTGAACATTTATATATCTTGAAATGGTACTGTGCAATACATTGGTCTAGACAGTGCAGATCTCATAAGGTCAAAGTGAAACAAGTGGAGCTGTAATACAAATACATACAATGCAAACTGAAGGGATGGCCTTTATTGAATATTACAGGGTCCAATGTAACCTTGAATCTTTGTAGTGCAGTAAATCTGTTATAGGCGCTCTCTTCCTCTGTAGCGCCTAGAAGGCTTGGTCTTGTCTTGTGTGCGTTGCTGCAAGCAACGCACATCCACCAAAACCACACTCAGTCAATTCTACTGCAATGCAGTATCACATTGTGAGTAACACATGAGTGGGGCAAAGGTGGAATAGGAGAGATAGAGAGAAATTGTTCATGTGCAGGATGGTCCCCAGTCGTGGTGGTGTTTTGCATCCGTGGCCTGCTCACGTCTTTTGTGCTGGGTGTAATTTATTGGACAAAAGATCAATATGTGGAAAAGGCTGTAGGTTCTACACATTTTATCCCTTCACGAAGAATCAGGCTACTTTTCCAGCCTTGGAATTTGCCATCTGGTCATACACCTGTGGAAAAGAGGCTTGTCCTGTCCTCTCGGTAAAGCATGGCGTACAGTGCTAGTTGTCTATGTATATTTAAGTGTGCTGTGAATGTAATACAAACAAGGTTAACTCATCTTGTTAAAGTTTTTACTAAAGTAACATTAAAAAAGCGTTACACAGAAATAATTATCTCTTTTAATACACACTCAAGGTGGAAGATTCCGGAATTCCCTTTCGCAAAAAAGCAAAATATTATTAAATTACTGTCAATTCTCTATATACTTTCAATAATTTTAAATATTTAATCTAAAAAATATTTGCTTTTACTTTAGACGGGAAAAGTTTTAATTAGAATTCTGAAAATACGTTTTAATTTAATATGTTCAAAGAAAACATTTTTTTATTTAAAATTATGTTATTAATGATGTAAAAAGTTATTATATCATTACACATTTAAAGTGAATATGTAAAATTATTTAATATGAATGTTTAATTTAAAATATTGTATCTAAGTTTTTTTAATGGTTAATAAATGTTAATCTTTTTACTATACTTTACCAGATGGATATCTCTGCCTTGATTGCGGCGGTCTCCGACATAACATCAAATACAGTTGTAAAGTCACTACTATTAGTACCTCTCTAGTCATATTCAACATTTTTACTGACTCTACTCCCTATTTCATGGGGCAGATACTTGTGAGTCTACACTTTTGAATAACTCTACATTTGGAAATGGTGAATAGCAGCAAAATCCTGTTGGTGGCTTTTTTGTGGGGCCACATTATGTCACGGTAAGAGTAGAGAGAGACAGAGAGGCGGATGAACTTTCCCAAAAGAGTTGTTTAATCTTCCTTGTTTTCAGTATAAAAAATATATCATTCTGTCCATGGTCCCTGGAATTATGTTAATCCACTGCCTCAATTTTCGACGCACTTGCCATAAGATCCACCATATGCCACAAAAGGTGCAATATGCAACAAACACGCCGAGCGTTAGCACTTGCCATAAGATCCACCATATGCCACAAAAGGTGCAATATTCAACAAACACGCCTAGCGTTAGCACTTGCGATAAAATCCACCATATGCTACAAAAGGTGCAATATTCAACAAACAGGCCTAGCATTAGCACTTGCCATAAAATCCACCATATGCTACAAAAGGTGCAATATTCAACAAACAGGCCTAGCGTTAGCACTTGCCATAAGATCCACCATATGCCACAAAAGGTGCAATATTCAACAAACACGCCAAGGTACTTTGCAAAATGTGACTGGTCCTTTGTTGCTTGTTCGTGTCGGGCATGTACTGGGAGTGGGGTGGGAGGGTCGATGATGGATACAGCCCCAGGCAAAGACCAGGCCAGGGGAAGAAGAAAACATACCTATGCAAATGTTTATAACAGGTGAAAATAATTATGCCTTCTGTGGTACAGTCATATTTGTTGCACCATTAATGCAAATTCATGTTTACACCACACCTCATTCCATTCTGGGAGCACAGGTCAGAAGTGCACGTCTGCTGTGGCTGTCGTCTTTAATGTTAAAGCAGCGACCAGTGGGGTGTGTGTGTGTAATAAGCTTGATGAATGATGCAAGGACGTCTCTGGGTGGAAGGATGTGTTTCCAGGAGCTCCAGAGTGTGAGCACAGTGTGAACAAAGAGGCTTTAGAATATATTAGAGAGCTCTGTAGAATAAAGAGAGATGAACATGTATTGCAATAAATGTAGCATTGTTTTTAAATGTTTCACATAAACTGTATTGACTGAGAGCCTTAATAACATTTTACTGTGCCTCCATGTAAGACAACATTATAAATTGTTGATGAACAGCATTTTGAGCAGGTTTTTCTAAATGTGCATAACTTAGCCAGAGAATCATACCACATTATGCGGCAAGGAATGCGCTTTCAACCACACGACATACCGAATAATTTGTCTTTTCGTCTTTGTAAAATTGTCAAACCACCGCATAATTCGATGTTATATTGCTGTATGATTCCAATGGCCCTGGTGCTTAGTCTGGTGTGTACCTTCTGCCATGTTGTGTTTAGAAAGGGCGTGTTCTCATTAAGTTCTTGTGTGTGTCATTACCTGGGGTTTGGTGTGTCTTTACAGCAGGATATGTGTCTTATCGTTGGGTGTGCTGCATATTTGCTCTGCTCAGCCTGGAGAGGAGTCAGAGAGAAGGTGTAAGGCTGGCAGTGGAGTGAGGTGTCTGTTGGAAGGAGGGCGCTCAGGCACAGACTCTGTGCCTGCTGCATGCTTCAATGAATACTCCCGAGGGAGCCTGGTCTGGAGCCTGGTCTGTATATGGAGACATTCCTTCTTAACAGCACTCACACACTTGGAGTCTGGTAGCATCAGCATTCAGAGCTTGGGGAGGCTGCCAGGGGGCTTGTCCTGCAGCACTGATGGGTACAAGGATGTGGGGCTGCTGGACTCCTGAAGACACTGCTGGATGTGGGGCAGAAAGAGACACAGAAAGTGAGAGGACAGAAACAAGAACACACACATCGTTGCACAAGCACACACACACCTTCACACCCCCCACACACATACACACGCGATACATAAACTCATGCACACACACATTCACTCGTATGCTAACAATATTCATCCCAACACCATAGACATAAACACCAGTCACCTGTTCACACACTCACAGGACATTTACACTCAATCACTAGCTCACACAATGTACACTAACATCATTGCACACATATTATTAATTGGATATTTACAAACACAATCTTTATATTTGGACAAATTACCTGCTCTCTCTCTTTCTCCCTCTCTCTCTCACACACACACACACACACTTAAAAAAAGCTACACATGCAACAGTCCTGAACATAGTTCCTACTAGAGGTGGGCGAGCCAACAACTTGACAGGGAGTGCTGAGCCAGGGCACAGCCAAGGGTCGGCTCTGGCTTTAAGATCTCATGCACGAGCCGAGCCCGGAAAATATTTAATATGGAAGTCATGCAACAAACACCACGTTAGAGTAAGATAAGGTGTCTTAAGAAGTGAAGAAAGAGTATTTCTTTAACACACAGAAGCATTTCAACCTAGTACATCAGAGTACTTGAAAAGTACTTATGGAAAGTGAAAGCTTTGTTTTTAAGCCTGAATTGTGAAACATTCCTGCATCTGTGCTGATGGTAATGCTATTAGTGAATTAAGAGACTAGTCAGTTATCATGTGCACAGTTTACGGGGCCTAGATTCTTAGTGTAGATTGACAACATTATTGAATCAAACAGACTGGTTTTTTGGTACAGCGCACACCCCAAACTCACATATTTGAGGGAGCCCTCAAATGCAATAAGAAAAAGCTTTGGGTCACTTTGCACCTTAAGAGCACCCTAACAAAACCTTAAATAACCTCCATTGGGCACACCAGTTACAAATACAGTGTTTAAGGTTCAGGTAGCACCATCACATACACACGTACACACACACAAACACTTGCACGCACACATAGCACACACATACACACACACAGGTGCACACACACTCCACACACACTCACTGTCTCCCTCTCTCTCTCTCTCTCTCGCACTCTCTTTTTCTCTCTCCATCACTCCCTCTCTAACCACAAAATCGAGAAGGGTGGCTTGAAAAGAGTCTAGTTTTGCTTTTTTATACAAACGTCCTGTAGGAGAGCGCCTATGCATTGTTTCTCTTTTACTGTTTCACTTTAACAAAAACAGCATTGCTAATTGTAGTTTAATTGTACATTTGTTCTGGGTGAACCCATATATCCTACTTTTAAAATGTCTACTCTTAACTATATCCTTTTCTGGCAAACCTGGCAAAATGCCTTTCCCATCCACTTATAGATCTACCACTATTGCATGTGTACCCACCCAATCTGTTCATGGCCTTCTTACTATTTACAGCACTCCTTCCCAACATGCTTTAATTGATCACTGCTTATTCAAAAATGTTTGGCAATGGGGAAGAATGTCGAAACCTGTGAGAAGCTGGCCTGGTAAATGATGTCCACCAATGTAAGTGGGCACCTTGCACCAGTCCAGGTAACCCTTATGGTGATTTAAGAGGTCTCTGACAACCTTAGAAAGCTCTCTAAGTGGTAGCTGTGGAGAGCAGCCTTCAGGCTTAGTACAGAAGGAGTGTAAATCAGTTTGTTTTGCCAGAATGCAATCTTAAAGTATAGATTAAATGAAAAGGAACCACACAAAGTATGTATAAAAAGATGTATTTATGTTAGAACACTCTCTAGTATGTTACAGTATCTCCTACATGGAGATAGACACAAAGCACACAATACTTTAGTAAATAAATCACAGTAAATAGCACTAGCACACAGTGGGCCCTAGAGGTGGACCATAATATATACTAAGGAAGTGGTATAAGAACCACAACTCAAGTCAGGATAATGTCGGGAGAATGTAGAATTGCTGGAGACCCACAGAACCACCCAAAGTAGGTAGATAGAGACCCCACGAGAGAGCGTGTGCAGTGTGTGAACACGACCGCGTGCTCCGTACAAGTCTATGTGCAAGTCGCAGTTGTAATTTTAAAGATCAGAGACCCTTTCCAGTGGACCCTGTAGAACCCCCGTGGAAGACAGAAGGTTGGAGAGTCACCCCACCCATGGATACCATGGTCCACAAGTTACCTATCCCAGGGAAGCTGGGTGCATAGGTGTGAAGTGGCGTCAGAAACCGCCGTCAAACCCAATGGAGGACTTCAGGAAAGTGACGCTGCTCGAAGAGGAGAAAGTGTACGGAGGAATCCAAACATGGATTCTTGAAGAGGAGTACCTGAAAGCAGAGGTGACAGAGTCTATGTCACTCAGGGGTGACCAGGAGACTTGGAAGACGAAAGCCCGCCGATGTCGGGTGATTCAGGAAGGATGACAGTGACATAGCCTCTACAGCTGCGAGGAGCAGGCGATGCTGAGGACAACCTGGACTCGGATGCGAGCTGTCCTATGAAGGATGTCGAGTGCTGAGAGGTCGGTGTCCAGCGGGAGCACCAACAAGCCTTGGCAAATGCAACCCACGCAGGAAATTAAGATGGTGCACGGTTGGGACCAGCAAGGTCCAGGAGACTCACCACAAACAGGGGAGTCTAGCCAGGCTCCTAGCAGTGAAGGGAGCCCAAGGAAAACAAAGGTGACCCTCAAATGGACCCACAGGCCGTAGTCACAGGAGTCGCGAGAGGACCTCAAGCAGCTCACCAACAGGAACAGGCCATGGTGCCCACAAGGCAGCGTGGCTGAAAATCTTGGTAGAATAAGTTGCCGGAGGTTGGGGCCACTTAGAGCCTAACGTACTTGTCGCAAATCTGCTTACAAGCATATATACTTGCAAAAGTACACGGTGCACAGGGGTTCGGTTAATGCAGCCTCCACAAGGGATTCTAACCTCAGACTTGGTGAGAGGGCAGCTCAGACCTGAGCAAATGTAGACAATCCCCACCTGTGTTGTAAAACAAGGAAGGTGCACCAGAAATTAGTTGGCAAGCTTCAAATCAAAAAATATATTTCCTTTATTGCTCTGTAGTATAAAGAGTAATCATCAGCCAACGCGTTTCGTTCACAAAGAACTTCGTCAGGTCTCAAAATGTTTCAATGAAAGTCCGATTGGCATATATATGTTAATCAATAAAATCCAATTACTGAATGGTATAGATGGAAAGCACAGTTTTCTCTCCAATATTCAAAAAGGATCGAATTATCGTCAAACAGTCCCTCGCAGTTTTGCACAGCGCATAAGGTCAATGTGAATATCAGTAATCCTGAGTAGTAACGGTGTCAACGAGCAGAATCCCTCGTTCGAAGTGTCACCACCTGTGTTGTTTAACCCTTCGGAGTCCACAGGAGCTCTGGAACAGCAGACCGGTCAGCAGTGTTGAGGTGCCTGCGAATGCAGGGAAGTGACTTCTTCACTTCAAGGGAGATTATCTTTAAGTGTCTTGGATGCTCCACAGGTACTGCATGGCTCCTGTATGGTGCACAGGCACAGACGAGGCAGCAGACTGGAAGGGAGGCAAAGTCAGGCCGAAACGAAGTCCAGCAAAGTCCAGAGTGCCCAGACGGTAGAAGTGCAGTGGTTTCAGTTCTGAATCATGTTCACGACAAATCTAGGGACCTGCACCCAGGTAAGACCTTAAGTACCCTAAGGAGAGGGTTGGGAAGATTCAGAGGAATTCTCTTAGGGGAAGGTCTGGACAGGGAGGCAGTTACTGCCATGTCTTATGTCCAATTTCGCACCAGAGTGGGACCTAATGCCTCCCAGGGCAAGTTTGAACTGGACTATGCACAGGGACACCAAATGTGCCCTTCATGCAGACTTTCAGGCGCTGGCAAGCGCACCAACCAAGCCCTAATATCCTGTGACAGGATGCCTATTGTTCTGCCTTCCCCTGGTCGAGCTTGGCTCAGCGGCAGGAGGGCAGAAATGTATATCTGGTCAGCAGCAACCACTTTGTGCTGTCCGGGACTAGAAGGCTGGTACCGGGAACACTGAGAGCCTAACAGAGGGTTCTACATGTGGGTGGATGCACATCTCCCACACTGGTAACAGTGTGGGGATATGATTCCAACATATTTGACACCAACGGTTCGTGGCAGCCGTTTTCGAGATGGGCATCGCGCGGTCACGTCTTGCCCCTTTATAATAGTATATGGCTGCTTCACTGGCAACCCGAGGGAAAGGACTCCGTAGGTTGCAGGAGTGTCCTGCTCATGCAGGGGCACCCTCTCACTTAGAACCAAGCACCCTATCCTCAAGATTGTAAAGGCCTGCTCGAGGGGTGATTTATAGGTTTTAAGTGCAGTAACCCTTAGATATAGTAAAACCATATCTTTATTAAGTAGTTCATGCACCAACTTACACAGGCTGCTATGGCAGGCCCTTAGTTCCATTTTGAATGGTCTCTCATGGGTGGCATAATGCATACTACAGGCCATTAGACACCTCTGGGGTACCTATGCCCTGGGTACATTGGTACCATATACTAGGGACTGACAAGGGTACCCCAGTATCCAATCTGGGATCTGCTTAGGTACTCAACACAACGGTTTAGGGAGAAAGCAGATGGGGTCCTGAATAGCAGGACCCCAGTCAGACTAGTCAAAAACAGCATCACATCAAGCAAAAAGTGGAGGTAACCATAAGAAGCAGATCCCTGTTTCCTACTCTAAGTACTGAACATAACAATTTAGGGAGAAAGCAGATAGACTGGGGACCTGATTACCAGGATCCCAGTCAGTCTAGTCAAATACAGCTAAGCACCAGGCAAAAAGTGGGGGTAACCACAAAAGCAGATCCTACTTTCCCACAAAACCCACTTAGAAGAAATTTTCAAAACATACACAAATGTTTCCACAAAATTGATTTAAAGCTTATTTATACACCCTGGCTGCACTTAGGGTGACACTTTGGCATGGTAGCAAATTCTGGGCAGGACTGTAGAAATTCAGGACAAAGGTTTGAAATTCAGTACATAAATTCAAACAAAAGGTCAGTTTTACAAACACAGACTAGGAGAGGCCATACACCACTTCTTTATCAGTGCATTTTTTGTTATTCTTTATAATGCACTGTTTATTCACTGAGTGCTGCATGTGACTAGCTATAGGTATGTTACATAAAGGTAGCACATTATGTCTTAGGACAATAGTTAATTGAGACCCTTCAGCACGGTGTTAATGGCATCACCCTTACACAAATCTACTCAGGGCCTTATTTATGAGCCCATGAGACACTTTTGCGCTGCCGTTGCATCACTTATTGTGATGCACCGGCGGTGTAAAAATTGCACCATGGAGCTCCCTATTTACAAAATGACGCATCTAGGCAGATGAGTCACTTTGTAAAGCTCTGTGTTACACTATACCTGTGTCAGGTATAATGTATGCTGGGTGAGCGTTTCCCCGCAAAAGCCTCGTAGAAGTGGTGCAGTGAAATCAATCAGATTTCACTGCGCCACTTTTAGGATGCCACTGCGTCAAAATCTTACACCTGTCTCACAACAGGCATACGTTTGATGCAGGCACATTTAACATGGCTCTTGCGTATGTGTAATGACCCATTGTTGAAGTTGCGTGACTTTTGCGACACACTCCAGCTATGCTTCATTACTGCGCCCACAGTTATGTCTAAAATACTGAGGTATCTGTATCTTCTTACGACATAGAGCACCGTACATTAAATACAGCGCATCCATCGTGTTGCTAGGAGGGCGCAGTAAAAACTGTCACATCTCTGTTTTCATGCAGCAATGCAACAGTTTTCATAAATGAGGCCCTCAATCTTTCTTGGAGAGAAAGCAAGAGCTAAATGTTTTAATATGTTTCTAAACATTTAAAACCCATGCCAAACAGTTTGGGAAGCATTAGGGTAAATGTAGGTTGCACTTTGTCCTCGTTTAGAGAAGTTGAACAAAAACCTCTTGCTCAGCCTTAACCTTGACTAGATGTAAAACCTACAAAAATGAATGAGGCAGAGAAAATGGTGTGGGGAACATTCTCACACCTAATGTCAGTATGTGAGGTACCCACAATAGACTATTTATTTATTCTAAATTGTTGTTTTGTTAACATACATCTTCTGATTCGTTTTTGAATGTGTAAATAAGTATGTTTTTAGATGAATAATGTGTATTTTATATTTTTATTGAATATTTTAGACTTCTGAAATTATGATTCATTTATTGCTGCTTTTTTATGGATTTGTTTATAAAGGATTGCTCTGTAGTGAAGCCAAGGCCAAACCAGTGGTCTGGTTCCTCCTAATTTATAGGTTACTAATTATTGTCAGGTAATTTAAAATAAAGGTTTTATTTGTTAATAATAATAAACCTTATTATTATTTTTACCTATACTTTGTCATACAATGATATCTGCCCTGGTCGTTGAGAACTCTGCCTACATGTGATAACTTAAAAGTAAGTTACTAGTAGTAACTTTACACTCTTAACTCCTGTTCCTGCAGGCTCCCCCCCTTGTGATGAGGGGGAGTGCCACAGATTGCCTCGGACGTTTGGCGCTTCAGTTTTAAGCCCTGAAGTGCCCAGTGCAGAGTGTCAATTAGTGACACCTCGTCACAGAGTGGAGTGGGGTCAGCAGTCTCACTTATCCCATTCCGCTCTATGAGGAGATTGGGACTGCTGCCTTCCCTTATTCCTTGACCTTAGGTCAGTCAATGAGGAAAAGCAGCGGTCCCAAACCCTCTGGGACCTCTGAGGCTTTCCTGTCAGACA
Source organism: Triturus cristatus (assembly GCF_964204655.1). NCBI lineage: Eukaryota > Metazoa > Chordata > Amphibia > Caudata > Salamandridae > Triturus > Triturus cristatus. The sequence goes on along the minus strand of NC_140583.1, from coordinate 108,973,529 downwards.
GCTACTGCTGAGGTATGTTTTGTGTGATATATTTTTGTTTGGGGTGCATGTGTGTATGTGTGAATGTATGGAATGTATGACAGAATTCCTAATGCCTAGTGCGTCTTTTGCACGCATTTGTTCTGCATGCGTCGTTTTAACGACTTGCCACAGGAGGGCGCTGGATATTGGAATAGTTTAGTTTATTATTCCAACTCCAGTCTGCGCAACAGTAGGGAAGGTGTTGTACTTTAATTCCAGCACCACTCCACCATTGCGCTCCCCCAACGCAAGTTGCTGTAACGAATTGTGTGCAAAATGATTGCGTGCTAAAGACTCATTTGTTCTGTTGCCGGCGCTGTGAAGGCACAGCGTGATTCTGGCTTCGTCCTAAAGGACGTTTCCCAATGTATGTGTATTTGTTAGTGAGTGTTGTGAGGGCGGAGAGTTGATCACCCACTTCAGAGAGCTCTCTGTGTCCTACACGTCACTCATGGCTGAGCTGCGCATGTTTTGTGAGTGATGAGAGCTTGTACTAGTCTGCTCTGCTGCGTCTGTTCTGTGGGGAATGGAAGATTGTACCTGCTGCCTTCTGTGAGAGAGGAAAGCTTGTTTGGCTTCTGCCACACTGCACCAGTTCTGTCAGGAAGCAAGGTTTGCATTGTTGCTGCAACTGTCCACTGCAGGAGGGAATCATGCACTGTTCTGACAAAGGTGTACCTGTTCTAGGAAGGAGGAGTGTTTCTACTTCTACAGCTCCATCTTATCAATCAATCAATTTATAGAGAGCATGGCTGCCCAAATGGGGTGCCCAGCACTAGCGGAACAAGAGCAGAATAAAAGAGACATCATCTTGAAGAGCCAGGTTTAAAGAATCGTCCTGAACAGCATGTAGGAGTTGCAAAGGTGAAGAGTGATAAGCAAGGAGTTCCATAAATTGGGCCCCAAAAAAGACAAAGTACCGCACACCCTGTCTTGCCAATCATACTCTAGGTTTAGTGGTCAGGTCGCCATCACCTGACGGAAGCTCTGGTTTGGGCATGTAGGGATGAATCAAGAATTGAACACATATGATCAACAAGGGATATATTGAATGTGCTTCCATAACATACCATACAAATCATGGACTGCTTCACAATATCTAACTTGAGAGACCTGTAGTTCTGAGGAAGGGTCTTGATCTTGTAGGTGCAATATGCGGGCGCAGAAACATGGCGACTGAAAATAGAAGCAGGGTCAGTTTCTCAACCTCGACCATCCTATTTCATCATCATGTGGTAGAGAGACATCGGGAAAAACATTGTTAGCTCATCCACACAGAATTTTAATATAGGTCTGACAATGTAGATAAGTAACATAGGAGAACATACATGTCAACATAATGAATCCAGACTCACCCAACCAAGGGAAGCCATAACCATGAGGCTGTACAACCAGTGAACAGTAATACTCTTGAGTGATTCCCTGTGCCAGTCAAGGAACTCACTGACAAAGCATCCCACACTAGACAGGTGAGAGTTTAGCATCTTATGTGAGTACATTAATATATTCTAATTCCATGAGAGATTTAGCAGAGTCTTCCAGGAATGATGGGCCAAATGTGGGTGTGCGTTTCTTTAGAGAGAGCCTACAAGTCATGTAATTCCTCTGACTGCTTCTGATATGTTTACCTGCATAGCACCTGTTCTGGATCTGTGAAAGGGCTGTGTGGTGTCTCCCCTTCTTCTGTGACCTGTGTTATACTTATTCTGTGCGCTGCGGAATGTTGCACCGCTGCAGTCCATGCTTTGCCTTTATTGTGAAGTGAAGCTGTAATTTATCATGTGAATGCGTGCATCCTGGCAAAATATGTCAAAAATGTACTTTTTGGTTTTATGGCTGAAACAAGCAGTTTTGTAAATGAAGTAGAATGACTATAAAATGTTAAAAACATAGCTTGCAAGTGGTTCCATGTCATGTTTAACACCTTCAAGCAATTCTGGCATTCCAGCCAACAGTATGTTGCATACTTAGGTTTTGAGCTCATAATATGAAAGTGTTAAAAGCCAGGAAGGGATGATGGTCTATGGCATAGTGTTACCCGGCGGACTTATGCAAAATAAAATTTAGTTCCCGACCTTCTGCTTTTTTCAAGTAGTCAATCAAGTGTTACCAGTGCATGAGGGTGCAGATTCTATCTTTCAAATGCAAATGGGAGCGCTCACTGCTAATGGGCTAACATTAGGACTGTTGGAAAAACAAGCACACATGGTAAACATTGTTTATTTACCAGAAAATATAAGTGGCATCAGCACTGGAATCTGTCCAAAGAAGCACTGGGAATGGGAAACTGTGTGCTGGCACCCCTCCTCCTGAGCCCATCCTTGTCGTAGATATTGGTGTGATTGTAGTGGGGCACCTGAAACACCACTATGATGCCCCCTGCCCTGGACAGGTACAGCAGGGGCTGCAGGTGATGCCCAGTATGGGCCACCAGTGGCCTCAGCCTACCATGGTGCTTCACAGTTTCATTGCTCCTGTGCTGCAGAGGTCTAAGGGGGTTCCCTGTCAGGCTAGAGTGGTTTGTCCAGACCTGATGTATTCTTTGTGTTCTGGTACATGCGGTTGTGCTTCTTCAGTCACAAAGACAAGGCGGCAGGGTCCTGAATCCAGAGATGAAAACTGGACTGCATGATCTACTCACACCTGACATAAGACAACTAGAGATCTGATGCTTAAATATGCTTTCACCCCATACGATAATAGCTTAAGGGGCATATTATCAACAAACTGCGATAAATATCGCAGAGCGCGCTTGGCGCAATTTTGTTTAACGCCTATCACTGGATCTAATTGCTGAGATAACGCGTTATTATCAACGCTTATCTCCACGGCGATATAAAATCCGGCGATAGTGGCAAAATGAGGGAACATCGCTGGAAATCCAGCGATACAACTGCAGCGATAAGGGTATCGTTGGTAATAGGGAGATGTGGACTTAGCTATATTTATAAAGGGAGGTGGATTCTAAAGCTAAGTCAGAAATTTTGCAGAAGTTAGCTTACGGCGATAACCGCAGTTAGCGCGGCTTTTTATATCGCTCTGGGTGTCCTGGCGGGCTTGTTAATACAGAGTAGTGCAGTTAGCGATATTTTCCTTGTTGTTTTGAAAAGAAACGCCTACTTTGCATCTTATTAGCGATGCGAGGTGAGGCGTTTTGAGAACGGCTGCTAACATGCGCTAATGCATGTTAGCACCGCCTTGTAAATAGGGCAAAAATATTATCTCCGCTTTTCTGGCTTTTAAAGTCAAAAAAGTGGAGTTAGGTCCCTTGATAATATGCCCCAGAATCTTTAACTTTCGTGACCGGGATGTCATTCTGCAGGCCGCCAGAAAGCAAGGAGATCTGTAGTATGCAAACTCCACCATAAGGTTGCACCCGAACAGTGGCTGTCCAAAAGCAAAGGCACTTCTGCACTTAGGCCAAAATAACTACTGAGAGTCCAGAAACTTACATACATGATTTTCTTCCAAGCCAAGCTTTGCGTATTAGAAAATCTGGGACTTTCCTTACACTGGAGGAGAAATGGGACTGGCTGGAGGGCTGTTGACCTAAATGCTGGTCAGGTATACGACTGAGAGAGGACACCCAGGCACACAAAGATGCCTGCCTGGACATTGTTTTAGGGGATAATTGCCCTAGATCAGAGATGCTGCTGACCGTGCATACCCCACGAGGGAATGGGGGGGCGCTGCTGGGAAAGCGACCACTATTGCCACCACTACGGGTGCAACGAAAACCTACTTCTGGCAACTGTGTAGACTGTGCCCCCCTGTCTTTTCCATTCCTTGCTCTCTGGGGGAATACGACTGGGATACCTAAGACATTTCTAGATCAGGATGCACAAGGCAGATCATGCGAACTGCATGCGGCCATACTATGAATACAACGGTTACTGTTATCACTATGCATTGAGCACACCGTGAAGTCAGAAGGTACAAAAGTGCGTTTGCTATTCTTTGATAGTTCATCTCTGTTTAGTGTTCAAATACATTGTTTTAACCTTCTGGGGTGACAGGCTGACAGCAAATTAAGGTGGCGGGTAGTTCTGGACCCTTGATGCAGGGAGGTGGGGAGGAACCTATTGGAGACGAAATGGGAATGGCTGGTAGATGTTCATTTTAGTTCTTGTTCTGAGGCAAGAGACTACACAGTGGACACAAAGTTAGTAGAAGCGGTCTGTAACAGCAGTGAAACATGGACATTGTCACACAATGGCTGCCACATAGAGCTTTCCTTAACATGAGGGGACATTTACAATTCTGTCCTGGAATGTGAATGGGTTTGGAGGTAAAAATAAGTGGAATAAGGTTTTCCAATATTTGAGGTGCCATGATGTTTCTTCAGAAGACCTGTCTATTGGGAAATAACTGTTGTATGCTGATCAGAGGGGGTACTGGGTCACACTACACTCTGATTACACTACTGACTCTCGGGTGGTAGCTGTACTAATTAAAAGGTCCTTTCGTTTCAGGTGGAATGGGCGATGAGGGACTAACCGTGTAGGTGTGCTTTGAAGGCCCGTTGTTGCGGGTTCCTCACACCTTGTGCTGGGCTCTGACTATCTCCCACTTCACTGGCAGAAGACAGGCTTACGGGATTTGGGAGGAGACCTTCTTGCCCTTTCTGATAGTCCACTGATTGTGGGAGGGGACTTCTTACTTACCATGGATGACAGGGTAGATAGCACTTATTGGGGTGGGATGGCTGGAGACACACAGCGATCGCAATTTCCAGATGCTATTGGGCTAGCAGATATGTGGCAGTGTCACACTCTACGAAAGTCACAGTTCTCCTTTTTCACGGACACCAATCACTCCTATCCACGTCTGGAGTACTTGTTCACACAGGGATTGCACATAAATAGGTTTTTAAATGTTGGGTTCCTAGTCAGGGGAATATCCGGCCCCTCATCGATTATGGCTGAATGTGATAAGTGCCCATGCTACAACCTTCAGGAATGAAGGGCAGATGCGTGGCTTTTCTGACATAGGGACGTGGCAGTGGAGATCAGATTAACCACTGAAAATAACTTTTGAGAAAACACTGGTATGGTACATTCTAAAGTGATCTAGTGGGAGGTTTATAAGACATTAAGGCGGCGACAGATGATCTCGTAGGCCTCGGCCAGTCATGGATGCAGTTTGGCTGCAATGCAGAGTGTTGAGGAACAATTAATAGACTTGGTAGACAACATCCAGCTCAACCATCTGATAAGTTGTTACATACTTTGGACCATAGGAATATCAAGCACTGCCCCAGGTGCGGCCTGCTTACAAAACCTAGCTACTAAAAGATGACTATATGTGGTGGGCATTAAGGTGCAAAAAATTATTGATGTTGTTGGAGAGAAGGGAGCAAGAAATGAGATAGGTCAGCACACTGCGTACACCTGCAAGTGAAATGGTTACAGGAAACGTAAATCTAGCATGGACCTTTGCTGCGCATTTTACGGTTCTCTATGCCTCCAGTGAGAGCTACAAGGTCATCAACCTTGGGTGGAAGATGACACCCAAGGTTTTTTTTTTTGCAAAAATTAATTTGCCATGTGTTGGGAAAAGGAGAGGGAAGCACTGGAGGCTGATACCTCACCCGCTGAAATAGAAGAGATACAGGCTTTCCAGTAAAGGAAACCTCTGGCACCAAATGTTCTGTTATGTAGTGCCTTGAAATTGTGGGTGAGCAGTTTGAATTGTGCTCGAGAAGCCAGTGGAGCTCTTTCAGGTGTGGTATGGTGTGAGTGTGGTGTGGCGTGAGTGGATGAGAGTGATTCAGGCTGCCAAAGTCAGGCTGCAGCCTTCTGATGAGTTTTTGGTTGATCATGGCATATTCCAGCTTGCTAGTGATCAGTTTGTGCATGATGGTTTTCTGGCTGCCAATTAGGAGCCATTTGAATAATCTTCCTCAGCATGTTCACGGTGTGGAAGCATGAGTTAGTGGCGGCACCGACTTGGTTGGGCCTGTTGAGTTTGCTGTTGGTGATGATACTGAGCCTCTTGGCATGGGTGGTGCGGGTCAGTCCTACCACTGTTGGTCACCATAGGAATGTGATCTTTCCGAAGATCACAAGTTCAGTCTTGTCGGTGTTCATCTTTAGGCAGTTGGTCTTAATCCAGTGGGCAATTTCAGTCATGCCGGCATTGAATACGGGTACTGGGCTTTTTGTCCATGAGGGGGGGAATTATTTGCTTGTCATTGGCATAGGAGATAATGTTTATATTGTGTGAGCAGATGATTATGGCTAGAGGAATCATGTAGTCGTTGGAGAGATCGAGGCTTAGGGAGGATCCTTGTGGAACTCTGCGGATGAGGCAGCCGCCGTCAGACGTGTACGGTGCCAGGCTGACTGACTGAGTCCATCCAGTCAGGAAAAAGTAGATTTGTCAAAATGCTTGTCCTTGGATTCTGAAGTTATGCAGGAATTTGATGAGGATAGGATGGGAAACTGTGTCAAATTGTATATTTTGGGGGTTAGGTGCCAAATAAACACTGATAATCACTAATTTCAAATGGTTTAGAAAACATTGAAAATACACGACCAAAATCCATAAAAAATAAACATTTAAAACGGACATGGACCAACAATATGATTGGCCTTTGGCAAGTTCTGAACAATTCTCCACTTCTTATTTAGCTTCTGAAAACTAATTATGGGTGAATCGCAGCATGGACTCCATTACAGGCGTAATTCAAGGTACTGGGGTGTTCAGAAAGACTTTGCATTTTGCTTGATTGTTATTCATAAATATTGAACATCTTTGATCAGGTCGATATCTTTGCCTGAAAAATCACAGACTTCCTCCTTCTCAGAGTCCTCTATATTGGGGCATAAGATCTCCCACGTCAAAACTGGGAATTGTCCAAAGACTGACTCTGTGTGCTCAACTTAAAGTATATATCCTCATTGTATGTCTGAAGCACTACACCATCTGATGTACAATAGATCATGCAATTAGGCTTGCAGAGTAGATCCCTGCCCAATAGACTGACTGGACTCGAATCATATAGTACAAACTGATGGTCCTTTGCAAGGGGACCTATCTTAATTTAGCTCAAGGAAGTAGCCAGAAAAAAAAATTAGCCCTAATTATGAACTGTCCAAATGTTTGATTGATTGCTTGATTGATTGAACTATATGGCCGCCACTGAGTGAGTGAAATGTGTGTTCTCGATCATTTCAAGGAAGTGACCCAGGAACTGTTGCTCCAAGGAAACTTTTTTTTTACTTCCTTTCTCTTTTCTTCTATTTCCATTTCTCTTTCCTCCTTTCCATTTTTCTTTCATTCATTACAACCTTCGTTCCAACCTGCTTTCTGTGTTTTTACCTTCTTTTTATCTTTCCTACTTTCAATACTTTTTTCTCCCTCCTTTTGTACGCTCACTCCATTTGCCCATCACTTACATTTTCTTTGAACTTTCATCACTTCTCTTTCACTCTGTAACCATCTTTAGTTCCTTTCGCACCCTTTTGCCCCCAACCTCAACTGTATCATGTTATTCTCTTTCTGTTATTATTAGCTTTAGCTTCTGTCTTATGACCTCTGGGGTCACAGTGCAAACTTAAGAAGAATCATAAAATTCAAGTTAAATCATTGCTCTGACACGCCGCTCAAACTCGTACTTGACTAAACCCTTGCTTTAGCTAAAACTAGATTCACACTGTTTATTGGAAATACCTGCAGCTTGGACTAGCTTTTCTGAGAGGTATAGGTTTTGGACCGCTGCAGTTCATACAGTAGAGCGGGTAACTTCAATGTCGATCAGATGAGACACAGGCAGCCATTTAACTCTCCATTCTCATATGGGCTACTCTAATCTATCTCAAAGACTGTGACATGTATGCAATCTGTTCCCCTCTCAGACACCGTCATTGTGATTGGTCAGAACCAGGATCTCCAAACTGTTGAAAATCGAGAACTGTTGAAAACTGTCAGGGCAGGTGAACGTTTTTAGCAGGACTCGCAGGGCAGATGAACGCTTTTAGCAGGACTCTGGGGTTGGAATTTGTATTCAACCTCAGACCATTCGTATTTTGCTGCATTAGAGAGGCTTGCGGCAATATTAGCATTTTGAGTTCTTTACATTTCCATATTTTGCATCAGCATCACATGATCATCAATTTGACATCTGACCATCAATTTGCGTCTGAGTAGGATCCAACCTACTTTTCTACTTCTAGTGGCCCACCTTATTACTATATTGACATGGAGTGGTCTTCTTCAACATAGCTATGCCCATCCCTGAATTTGAGTCAACTGGCATTCCTCGCACCTTGCCTTGTGGGAAACCATTCCCATTCTGCATCATCTGATTACCACCTGAAATTCGACTCACTGCATTCCAGCACCAACACCAACACCACTACTATAATCTGAACATTTGCCATATAAGTGCCAGTCTGTACTCTTTTCTGTGCTAACTTTGTTAGCTCTATAACAAAAACAATGGTCCCTTCCAAAAGTGATAATCAGTGAAACATAGAAATACAATGAAAACTAAGTTTTGATGGAGAATTAGATAATTTATTAAATCACACAATAATTTAAAACCATAAAAACAAAAAGGATAAGTGCTCAGAAACATGGAAATCACAAGATTTCCAGAACTCAGGTATTGTACATTTGAGTGACTAAAAAGTAAATACAATCAGTAAATTACAATTCAAAAAATATCTTAGCTCAAAAGAGTGTAAGTAAAACAATTAGAGTCAAGTCACTATAGTCGACGATTTTTCGATCCCAACAAAGGTCAAAGGTCGAGGGATCATCATCATCATCAGGACACAAGAATTTATGCCTGAGAAGTTGACTGTTGAGAAAAGAATAAAAGGAGAAGCAGGGAGAAAGAGGGGAAAAAAGACGAAAAGAGAAGAGCTATCAAAGTACTACCATATTGAGATTAATCAAAGCATCACTGTTTAGTCTATCCAAGACATGCACTAGCGCTTCAATAGGGTCACAGATATAGTTTGTGCCTGTGTACCTGTGTTATACGAACCGGGTCAGAGTCATCTAAAACTGTGAACACTAGCACCTGTGTCAATGAAGATCCACTATTAACAAAGACAAAAAGTAATAATGCTGGTGGCACGGTATGAATCAATTCACAAAGTAATTAACGATGTTTTCGTGAAATAGCCAGCTACTGGCCTAGTAGTGAAACTCAGTCGAAATACTGTGTAGAAAAACACGACTAAGAACGCCAAAGGATTAGTAAATTTATGCCATGCTGACATTTACCAGGATCGATAACCAGATGTAAAATTCAACAATTTCTGAGGATTCAAAAAATCCAAATACAAGATCTGAAAATTACGTGCTCAGTGTGAGGAAAACAACGACAAGCTCAGAGTACTTTCCTACAATAGAAATCGTCCTCGAGTGACGGGATTATTATCGCCGCTATCGCTGGATTTTATCACGGAGATAGCGCGCTATCAGCTACGCTTATCTCCAAAGCGATAAAAATTGCAGAGTTGGCTGCCAAATGTGCGATTATCGCTGGAAATCCAGCGATAATCGCACAATGATTGGCGATACGTTGTTGATAGGGCAGGGCAAACTTAGCCATAATATCCACCTTCCATTGGATATAATGGCTAAGTCAGATTGAAAGCAGGTGTAAGAAAAGTAGCGATAAGCGCGGTTAATGGTACTTTTCTTATCGCCATGCAAGTTAGCGGGAGGTTTGTTGATAGGGGAAATGTCGGTTAGGGACATTTCTCACGTTATTTTAGTGCGGAATGCCCACTTTGCATCTCATTAGAGATTAGAGATGCAAAGTTGGGCGTTGAGGGAAAGGGCGCTAAGGCAAGGATTCACGCGATAGTGTGACCTTGCTGATAATGCGATAAAATTATCACCGCTTTTCGCCCGCAAACGGACGCTAAAGCGACGATAATTTTATCGCGGCCCCTTGATGATATGCCCCATCTTTGTTTCCCCAATTACATTCTCCCTCAATTCTTTCTATCCTGTATCTAACCTCACTTCCATTCTACTAGGGACCTTATTCTTTGCTTGGGTCTGATATTTCTCCTTCTCTTTCGCATATGTGGCTTGTTCCCGTGCATTCATAGCTTCACATTGAACAGGTCTAGGTAAGGGTTTCATGTCATACAACACTCGCTTAAAATTCTCAATTATCCTCAGATTAAAGGTACCATGCAGTGAAACTGCAAACACCCTTCATTCTATTGTTTGAGCCAAATACATGTGTGTAAACAGATCGTGGCTGTCATGTAATGTGAGGGCATGCTCTTGGGAGGGGCCTACTTGCCCTCACTAACAGGTATTCTCACATCTTCACTAAAAAATGCTCCTAATTTCTTGAAAAATGTAATCTTCACTCTATATGAGACACAACATAAAATCAATAGACTTTAATTTAAATAACCGGCGATGCTGAGCAAATCACAAGGAAATGCGCACCAATACTAACATGCAACCTCATCAGAACTCCGCTGAACTAACCACTAACAGCGTGGCACTCGAAGCCGACAGAACCAATCCCAGTGCAGCACACACACTAACTGACCAATACCAGTGCAGCACCTTATGACATAACTCGCTGCAGCTAATAGCAGAAGCTCTCAACAGCAATAAGCCTCACGGTAGCAAATTATTGAAAAACAAAAACAAAACTATAACTCTTGTCTGTTCTACTAAAGAAAGCTCAAAGTCATTGATCACTCTACGTGAAGAATAGGGATAAGCACATTTCTCTTCATAGGTACAAGCAATATGCACGAAAGAGCATCTCAAATCTCATCTTCAACAGAGAACCCTCATGGATCCAAATGGACACCACACCCTGAAACACACTACGTCATCAAAACAGAGACCGCAAACATAACAACACTCGACAACCCACAATCAAAGATGCATAATCCTACCAATGCTCACACTTCTAGGGCACTGCAACGGCTTCAGGTATACCAGAACACTGCCAGTTCTCTGATCTGGACCAGGGAACCTGGAGGACGCGGACTGGACAGGGGAAGATTCTAACTGACTCTGGCCCAAATCCTAACTCCCTAAACCTCAGCTGGAACTAAACACTACTACCAGATTGTTGCACTTGATTTGCACTGTGCAGATCATTGGTGCAAACTCAAGCACAAGCTGCTTTCGAGTGGAGGGACCTTTAGACCTGGGCTGAGGCTTCACATAAAAAATCAACAATACATCAAAGACAGTGAAGCACATTAGGCCCCGCGAGGATGACCGAGAGTAGTAGATTTGCAAACCATGAAGGTTTTACTAAAGTTGCAAACTGAAATCATGCAGGTTTATCAGAGACAAATGGTCAGTTAGATAAATGTCTGTGTTATATCAATCAAAAGAACACAAACTCTGGAAATACAAAGCGAAATGTAGATAATTATCATAGAGCAAAACTGAGCCGATTCGGTTTCCCATAAAGGGAAAATTGCCAAATATGCTAAACTAAAGAATATCAGGAAAAATGTAAGAAAAGTCAAGCAAAGGTGTCGGTAAGTAAAGCCTTGAAACGGCAGAATCAAATAAAGATTCAGTCAAATAAATGAGAATGGATTTGCTCAGGAGCCTTACTCTTTGAGCAGGTGCAGAGGGGAGCATCTAATCTCGCGTGAGTGGAAAGGGTGAATCTGCATCTAACAAGCGCAGCAATGCACTATTAAAAGACACAATTCTTTGCAGAGAAGAACAACTCTCAACGGTCCCCGTGAAGAGATCCAATCAGAATCTAACATTTCACAATGAAACATTTTCAGTCTTCTATCCAGACGACGCACAATTGATGTTTTCTGTTGCACGCCTTTAAGAGATACCTTGCAGCAGGGTGGTACATAATAGTAAGCCAGTCCTCAAACACAGGTGTGGAAATTCATTATTTACTCTATGGAATGCATACATTTAATCCGTTCTCAGAAAAATCAAAACATTTTGTGGCATTCTAATTAACATGAACTCCTACAACGTGGCTCCTGAAACGAGAGAAATGGAAAAGAAAAGTAAATAAATATGTTTTTTTCCAGGTTGCTGTAACTGCTTGCTGGTACCTGCACCTGCTCCCTGAGCAATAGTGATCCTGGTGAGTGCGGTCCGCTCCCTGCCGTCCTCCCGGTTGCTGAATACTGCGAGGGCTCGGCGGCCGCGGCGTGGTGCAGCCTCGGCCTGGAGTTTGGCGCTGGCCGGAACCCCTACCATCTGGGCAGCGCTTGCTGGGGCGGCGCCGAACGCTCTGCGCCCGCCACCCTGCTTGCTGCGGCCGCGGTTGAGGGTCGTGATCCCCTGCTGTGGTGGAGCTGACATTGTTGGCTGTTGTCTGCCGTGGTGCTGCCTGGACCAGCACCTGCTACCCTGGAGCCCTCCTGCTGGTGTCTGCCGATAGCGAGACGCGACGTTGCCTGGGCCCGATTTCCTTCACTGGAGGAGCGGCCATTTTGAGTGACAGGTTGGTGAGGCCACGGGGAGGTGCGCGACTCCTGCGTTCTGCTGCGGGGTGCTCCCTTCAGATTGGTACGTTATCGGACTCTCCTTCCTGTCTACTCACTTTCTTTTAACGCCTAGTGGTGCTTCTGGAGTTTGGAATCCGCACTGCCTGTGCTTGCTGTTTTTCCTGGACCGAGGTTACCTGCATTGGGTGGCCCATGGACTCAGCGGACTCTGTGTTCTGATCTGCCCCCACTGGTCGCTTTCCGCTGCTTTGAGCTTGCTGTCCTGCGCCCCTGGTGCCACGTTGACTCAGTGCTGCTCCCCTTATACTGGGACCTGACCCGGGTGCAGGAGGTGGTGGTCTCGTCTTCCGGACCTTGGGACCCTGTGCCCTCTCTGCTGCTTTGCACTTACCTGCTCCAATCGCCGGCATGGGGAAAGTCGACAGAACCCAGCCCAAGCTACAGTTTGAGCAGCGCAAATCCCGGCGTAATGAGGAAGGGGCAGATGGGGCTCCCTCAGAGACTGATGTCCCAACTGACGATCCAGTGGGGGACATCAAGCATATCATTGCCTCTATGCAGTGGAGCCTCACTGCCAGTGACTCCAAGATTAACACGCTGGATTGGGTCTCTGAGCGCGTCGACAAACACTCCGTGTGCCTGGATATGGCGGAGCGCCGCATTACTGAGGTGGAGGAGGCCCAGACTGACGCAGGGAACGCGCAGAAGCAGATGGACCGCGCTATTTCGGCCTTACAAGACAAGACGGAGGACCTGGAGGCCCGGTTGCGCCGCAGCAACCTACGCATCAAGGGCCTGGCGGAATCTACTGCTACGGGGAACATGGATTAATTTGTGGAGCGTCTGCTGATCTCTCTCCTGGGTGCTGATACTTTCTCTCATCTATTTGTAGTAGAGAGGGCGCATCGCTTGCTCGGGCCCTGGCCCCAGCTAGGCGCCCCTTCCCGTCCCATTGTCGCAAAACTTTTAAATTATCGGGACAGAGACGCTGCGTTGCACAAGGCGAGGGAACTGGGTCCCCTGAGATATGAGGGGTCGGACATATCCCTGTTTCCTGACTTTACCCTCAAAGTGCAGGAGGCACGGTGGCAGTTCAGTACACAAACGCAAACTGAGGGACCAACACATCGAATATGCTATGTTATACCCAGCACGTCTTAAGGTCCTCTTCGATGGGAAGCCCAGGATTTATTCAGACCCACAGTCACTATAAAAGGTCTTCCGTGACTGGGAGAGGGCTACCAGACGCTCAAACAGTCAACAAGCCTCTTCCTCGTAGAATGAAGCCGCCGAGTCAATGGACAATAACGACTGAATAACTGGTGATAACTATATTATGTGTTATTCTGTTTCCTGCATTCATTGTTACTGGTTTGGTCACATGTCAATATATTTTGTCCGAGATTCTACTAAGGCCGAGTGCAGTGCTTTCGGTAATATTTTGCACCAGCGCAGGATCTCTCTCCCCTTCTGGGGTTTCTTCCTTTTAAGCCCTTACAGCTTCCCGTGTGAGCAGCCGGGGTAACTTACTTTCACTCAGTGGTTTACCCATCCACTGTTGTCCTGGTCTCCCAGGACAGAGTTGCTATGAATGGTTGCTGTTTCTTTATGGTTGACGGATATGGTTGCAGTGGGTTTGTGAATTGCAAGCGTTGTTTGAGCGGTGTTTTGGCTCAGTTTGTGTTGCTGGGCAACATCTGCCCCACTGCGTTAACTGCTGATCCACTTTATATAGGTGGGCGTTTAGAGGGAGCGATGGGTGGGGTACCCTCACGACTGGTCTCCTTGTTTGTGAGGGTCGGGTGGGTAGATGCTTGCCTCTGCAGTGTTGGGGTTTGCAAGGCGTGGGAGCGGGGAGGTGTGTTTCTGTGGGACGTTTTTCTTTTTCTTTTAATTTTTCATGCTTGGATTGTACCTTTTCCTTGTGTGGCGGGTGGGGGGAGGGGTTGGCCTCTATGCGGGCATTCCTCACTACTCCTCTGTAATTACTATGTCGGAAACGCAAGCTAGGGTGGGTGCACCCCGGGAACCTGACCTTCCTGACATGGTATGTGCGGGGATTAAATGATCACCGTAAAGTGCGTAAAATTCTTGCACACCTGAGGCGCAAGGAGGTAGACGTTGCATTACTGCAGGAGACACATCTCCAGCCGGGTGGTGCTCTCCTTGCAGATCACAAACTTGCGAGCGCCTCTCACGCAGCTTACTTTACCTCACACTCCAGGGGGGTCTTAACTTGGATTAATCCTAAAACAGGCCTTCAACTAGAGCCTCTGTTGTCAGACACAGCAGGTAGATATACCGTGTCACGTTGTTATGGTCCTAATTGGGAATTTCTGGTAGTCAATTCTTACGGTCCTAATTATCACGATCCGGAATTCTATCGGTCCTTGTTCGCACTGCTCCAGGACCGACGCTTCCTCCTGATCTTCTGGAGTGGTCACTTTAACTGTATTCTAGACATGACCCTAGATCTATCAAATGGCCCTCCCCGTCCGCTCTCTGCCTCAGCTAAGATGGTGCTAGACGTCGTTTTATAGTTGCAATTAGTTGATGTGTGGAGATCGTGGTCGCACGCCCAGGGTGGGTACATGTATTACTCTGCATCACACGATGTTCACACCCGCATTGACTACTGGTTTATCCCACGTGCTATGATATCTAAGGTTATGGATTGCTCGGTCCTTCCCCGCACCTTTTCGGATCATTCGCCGGTTGTGTTCACCGTTGCCGCCCCACCCCGGACTCCTCCCCTGTTTTTATGGCGATTCCCCCCCTACTCATTGTTAGACGCTGTTTTCCACTCGGAACTGAAAGAAGTGATCTCTGAGTTTTTTACCAATAATGTGGGCACGGGTGACTCCTTCACCACAGTGTGGGAGGCGTTCAAGGTGTATATTCGAGGGGTGGCCATTAGTAAGAATACGGGAGTCCTCCGTGCCATTTGGGACCATCTAGCCCTGCTTGAGATCTGCTTGTCTGATCTCGAAATGCGACTGACCCACACGGATGACCCTACGCTCTGTGAACATATAAAGTCCATATTAGACGAATTTCATGAGGAAGCCGATCGAGAAGTTAAACAAATTGGCAAATACGCTTCTGCCAGAGCCTATGAAGAGTCTGATCGGCCGGGCTCAGTGCTGGCGGCACTGGCGCGCCACCGAATGGGATCTGGTACCAATGTTGTGATAGAAGGGGAGGATGGATCGCTGCTGACAGAGAGTGCTGCGATCGGTGCCCGCTTCCGCTCTTATTACCAAGAGCTGTACAGCTCTAAACTCTCCCCTAGTGATGAGGATATAGCCGGCTACCTGGAATATATACAGCTCCCATAGTTACAGAACTGGTATCGTGAGTTCTTGATGCGCCCTATCGAGGTGGCGGAGGTCCGACTAGCGTCGAACTTCATGCGCGAGGTGAGCGCCCCTGGTGTGGATGGCCTCACGGTTGCATTCTATAAAGGCTTTAGTGACCTCCTTATCCCACACCTTATCCCCTTATTTCACGTTATTGCTGCTGAAGGCTCTATGCCCCCTTCCATGCGCTCGGCACTCATTATCACCTTCCTAAAGCCCAATAAAGACTCACGCAAATGCTCATCCTACCGCCCGCTCTTTCTCCTCAACGTGGACACTAAATTATATGCCAAAATTCTTACGAACCGGCTATCTCCGCTACTCCCTCAGCTGATTGGACCTGAACAAGCTGGATTTATCCCTGGTCGCACCCTCAAACATAACATTCGTACAGTTTTCAGTGCCATGCAGCACATGCTGCCCGAGGTCAAGGCTGCGGCAGTCTTCCTTGATGCCGAAAAGGCCTTCAATTCAATTAAATGGAAGTTTATGAAGGCTGTGCTGACCCGAATGGGGGTTGGCGGAGTGTATTTACAGCTGATCTCAGCATTGTACAATGCACCTATGGCTAGAGTCCGGGCGGGGGATACGGTTTCAACACAGTTTTCAATCTCCAGGGGCACTCGCCAGTGGTGCCCACTATCCCAGCTGAACCAACGTTGCAGGCACTGCATGAATATCACGGACACAGAGGCCTCTGCTTCCCCCGATATAATCTCCTCACATCTGCGTATGATAACGATACCCTCCTTTATGTCAGGGACTCTGAAGTGCATCTTTCTCTGGTAATTCGGGAGGTCCTTTGCTTTGGAGGCCTCTCCGGCTTATCAATTAATTGGGATAAGTCTATCATTTTTTCTCTGACGCCGGCAACAACACAATTCTCGCTAGATTATCCACTGCAGTGGACTACGGAGCATGTATGGTATCTTGGCATCCAAGTCCACTCTGATGCGGACGTTATCTTGAAAGCCAATTGCGCCCAGTTCGGATAGGGGGAGCCTTGACTCTCTTCATAAACTGTGCATGCAGACTATGGGGGATCTCTTTCGGGATGGGCGAGTGTGCTCTTGGGAGGAGGCGGCGGGCACTGATGACGGATACACGGCACTGCCCAAATTCCATTTCTTCAGAACCCAACACGCCTTGCTGGCAGTTTTGGGAGAGAAGCTGCAGGAACCTTTAGATATTCCACCTCTGACTTCCCTTTTGGGCGCCCAGAGCCCATGCAAAATGATCTCCAAATTATATACCTCGGCCCTTGCCACGAAGGTTCCCTCCCTCAACAAGGCTCGACAAGCCTGGCAATCTGACATTGACACCCCTATCACGGATGACATGTGGCTCTACTGTTGCACAGTGACCCGGCAGATCTCTATTAATGGCTGACATAGGCTTGCCCATTTTAAATACTTGAATAGAGTGTAGCATTCCTCTTCATGCCTTTACAGGTTTGGATTACGTGACACTGATGACTGTGAGCGCTGCCGAGCTTCCTAAGATGTTTTTTTTCCGCTTGGAGTGGCTATGTCCCCCGGTTGCACAATATTGGGATACGATTTTTCATAAACTCAGTGACATATTGGGATCCCCCCTGGCACCGGATCCCCTGATGGCACTTTTAGGCTACAGTAAACCTCTTCAGAAAGCTATGTGCAAATTGGTCGCTTTTGGCCTCCTTTTGGCTAAGCGTAGGCTGGCGATGAGATGGTTGAGGGGGCCGTTGCCTACTCTAGCGGAATGGGAACGAGATGTGGTTTACTGCCACACTCAATCGGAGATTTACAATGAAATGAGGCCACCGAGTAGCCGCCCGAAGAGTTTTTGGGGCCTTTTTGCTCAATACCGGGCTGCTAACCTGCCTGAACCTGACGCCCCTGATGAATCACTAACGACAATGGTTGCTCTCTGCTCATCAGTACCCTGAGCTATTGCTGCTGATGCCAACGATCCCCTCTGGACTGTTCGCTTTCTGTCAGTGTTCCACATGTTGAATGGGTGCCTGTACATCAACGTGCGGCGTAACACCTCAACACTCGCAGGGTTGCTACATCCCTTGGGATGCTTCTCTCCTCCCACCCTCCCAATGCTCGCCACTGTCCTCTGTATTGTTATTATTCTTCTGTTTCCGGGATTGTGATGCCAGTGATCTGCAGTCGTATTTTGTTGGTTTTTGTTCTTATGTTTCTCTCAGATGTGTATTTGTTTTTGATTTTCCTCCTTTGTTGTGTACCTTAAATTGCAAGAAAATACAATATTAAAAAAAAAAAAAAGAAACAACATAATTTTGCCTCTGAGGCTTATCTTGGGCTGCCACCCAGGCCTCATTCTAGGGCTGATCCCAAAGTGAAACACCCATTAGATCACATCTAGTGGTGGTGTTTGCCCACCCCACTGAACTGCCCACCATGTTAGAAGTTCTGTCGAGGCATTTATATAGCACTTGCATACATTGAATAAGGGGGGAAAGTAGTAGAAAGATGGAAAACAGTGGCAAAGAAAGAATGGATGAAAAAGAACTTGAAAGAGTCAAACATAGGGGCAAGTAGAGTCTGGTGGTGGATGAAAGGGGCATGTGCTGGAAGCAATATTATGCGGCCTTAGTATTTGCCAATACGACTTTCGATTGCTCTGGCTGTGGGCGTCTGAGCAAAACTTGGACCCCAGATGATGCACTGTCTGCACTGAGTCTTTTGTTCCCCCTCAATATTTCTAGAGTACTTAATTACATTTGGATACCAGTTATTAATTTTGTACATTACTTTCTCCAAAGAAGGCGATAGCAGATAGTCTAGGCATTCTCCTGGAGGTAGTAAATGTACTGGAACTCAAATACAGGGCGACACTCTTGATAATATGCAGCCAGTTTTCTTTTCTAAAGGAACTGTTTCTGAGGAGAGGGTTGGACAATATAGAATGAACGCTCCCAAAATGTGCTGTGCGACTCATAGTTCCACTGCATCCTCACATATCTCTTCTAATGTCTCTGCATATGCACGGTGTCTCTACTAGAGCTCTCGTCGGTGCAGTTGCATGCGTGAGCAGCTCATCCAGTCCTGGTCTTTGCTGTGCATTCTGGGATTGGAGTCTTTTGAATCCCATTATAAAATGTGGACATTCAGTCACAAACTGTTTGGAGGGAAGTTCCCTTTAAGCCAGCCAGGGTCCGTGGTCAGATAGAGCCTCAGATGAAATCAGAGTGGTCATGGACAGCTGCAGACAGACTGTAGGACACAATGCATTCTGGTTTGGTGGTTGTGTGGGGCAGCAGTGCCTCGAGCAGTCTAGCACTACTAAAGCTATTAGTCCCAGGAGACCAGTCCGAATGATTGGAATGCATTGGATTGGATTGGCATTTTTGTAGCGCTAAGTAATGCTACCCCTGATGAGGCACCGGTGAGCTCTATGGGGAGGTAGAACGCTACTCCATGGAATACTATTGTCGCAGGGCCAGTGTTCTCGGGGAGGCATTAAGACGGACACCAGACTGGTGGGAGGCACAACCTGACCAATCGCCTTTTCTTTCCACACAGCAAGGAGACTGGATACCGACATCACCAGACGAGTGCGAAACTACTGCTGCAGGAACAGGTTACTATACCTTTAAGTGGAACGACATGGACTATGACTCCGCCCCTTGTGGTGACGTGGTAGACAACGCTCCAACAAGAGACGACGGATCCCAGAAGAGGGTGTGTTTCACCACCAGAGGTCGAGAGGAGCAAGGAGAGTGAAGGAGTGATGAGGTCAGCGTTCGAGTCGAAGAGAGAGGAGAAGGAGAACGAGAACGAAGAGGGACGCGAGTACCATCTGGCAGAGGAGAGGATGTCGGGGATCTGAAGACGTCGGGACAGCCGAGGGGCTACGAGGATCACGCTTCACCCAGCCACGCTCCCGGAAGAGCGTGGCTAACCCTGGTATGCAAGGGAAACAGCTTAGCACCTATGTCCGAGCGGACATTTCTTTCGATAATATATCATATATATACTCATTTATTAATATTTTAAATAATTATTTTAATAACTTATAAATTGTTAAACAATATCTTATAAATTATAAATACATCTATGCACATAAAATAATATTATGAATACAATTTAAATAAATATATATGACAAGTTTTACAAAATTTAACTATTTTTAAAATTAATTATATACTACATTAACTAAAATATTACAAAAAATATTAGATAGCGAAGGGAATAAAATTACTATTCAAACTCCAAACAATGCAACAGTAGGGAAAGTGTTGGATAGCATAAGGATAAACATTTCTATTCCAACTCCAAACTATGGAGCAGTAGGGAAAGTGTTGGATAGCGTAGGGGTAAAAATTACTATTCCTACTCCAGTGAGTGCTACTGTAGGGAAAGTGTTGGATAGCGTAGGGGTAAAAATTACTATTACCACTCCAGTGACTGCAACAGTAGGGAAAGTGTTGGATAGCGTAGGGGTACAACTTACTATTCCCACTCCAGTGAGTGCAACAGTAGGTAGTGTTGGATAGCGTAGGGTTACAAATTACTATTCACACTCTAGGGAATGCAACAGTAGGGAAAGTATTGGATAGCATGGAGGTACAAATTACCATTCCCACTCCAGTGAGTGCAACATTAGGGAAAGTGTTGGATAGCGTAGGGGTTAAAATTACTATTCCCATTCCAGTTAGTGCAACAGTAGGGAAAGTGTTGGATACAGTAGGGGTAAAAATTACTATTCCCACTCCAGTGAGTGCAACAGTAGGGAAAGTGTTGGATAGCGTATGGGTGAATATTACTATTCCCACTCCAGTGACTGCAACAGTAGAGAAAGTGTTGGATAGCGTAGAGGTAAAAATTACTATTCCCACTCCAGTGAGTGCAACAGTAGGGAAATATAGGATAGCGTAGGCTTTAAATTAACGTACTTATTAATTAAATAATTTTTGTAAAATAAATAACATATTAATAATTAATTATCAAAAAAATTAATAATAAAGACCAATAAAATTAAATTAATATTTACTTAAATAACATTAAATGACTTCTATCCTATTCCCCCATAAACACACAACCCGCTACACATAAAAAATAACACAATTAATTTAATTATCAATTAATAAAAATTAATTACCAATAAAAAATTAACTAACAAAAAATTAATAATCAATACCAATTTAAAAAATAATAATTACTTAATTATAATGAATTAGTTCCCACCCTATTCCCCTATAAACCCACAACCCACTGCACATAAACAAACAACACAATTAAATTAAATATCAATTAATCAATAAACAAAAATTAATTACCAATTGATAATACATTTACAATAAATTAACAATAAGAATAAATACAAATAATAATAATACATTAATTATAATTAATATAATGATAAATTAATCAATTAATAGAAGGTAATTACCAATTAGTAATTATTTAACCATAAATGAATAATCAATAATAAATAAAGACATATTAATTAATTAAATATAATTAGATTACTTCCCACCCTATTTCCCTATAAACCCACAACCCGCTACACACAAAAAACATAATTAATTTATCAATTAATCAATTAATAAAAATTATTTACCAATTAATAATTAACAATGCATTAATTAACAATAACAATAAATAAAAATATTGATAAATTAGTTATAATAATATAATGATAAATTGATCAATTAATAATAATTAATCAACAATTGATAATTAACAATAAATTAATAATCAATAACAATAAATAAAAACATATCAATTCATTAATTATAATTACATTACTTTCCACCTTATTCCCCTATAAACCCACACTTCGCTCTGATACTAAAACGCAAAATTTACATTAAAAAAAATACTATTTTCTAAACATTTAATACATATATTTAAGAATAATAATAAGAAAACACATTCCAAAAAATGTTAAACATTCATATAAAATACATACTAAAATACATAACACTAATATAAATATTGATATAATTAACAACAATATTTTTGCTAACGATATTATTTATGTTACTTATTTCGATATAAAAAAACAATATTACTTACCCTAAGGTCGATATTCTGGGCACTGATATTCTTGACATCGATATTCTGTCCCTAGGATATTAAAAAATCGATATTAGTGTGGGTTGACATTTTGACTGCTCACTGCAGGGATCATAGGGTGCCATTTGAAATGTAGCACCTATGTGCACCTGTGCAGGGGTCATAGGGTGTCATGTGAAGCTTAGCACCTATATACGGCTGTACAGGAGTCATAGGATGCCATGTGAAGCTTAGCACTCATGTGCACCTGTGCAGGGGTCATGTGAAGCTTAGCAACCATGTCCACCTGTGCAGGGGTCAGAGGTGCCAAGTGAAGCTTAGCACCTATATGCGGCTGTACAGGGGTCTGATACCGCCAGGTAAAGCTTACCACTAATGTGCACCTGTGAGGGGGTCAGTGGGCGCCAGGTAAAGCTTAGCACATATGTGCATCTGTGCAGGGGTCAGAGGGCACAGTGAAGCTTAGCACCCATGTGCACCTGTGCAGGGGTCATAGGGTGTCATGTGAAGCTTAGCAACCACGTGCACCTGTCAGAGGTGCCATGTGAAGCTTAGCACCTATATGCGGATGTACAGGGGTCTGATACCGCCAGGTAAAGCTCAGCACCAATGTGCACCTGTGAAGGGGCCAGGGGGCACCAGGGAAATCTTAGCATCTATGTACAGCTGTGAAGGGGTCAGAGGGCACCAGGTGAAGCTTAGCTCCTATGTGCACCTGTACAGGGGACAGAGGGGGCCTTGTGAAGCTTAGCACCTATGTACAGCTGTGCTGGGGTAAGAGGGCGCCATGTGAAGCTTAGAACCTATGTGCACCTGTGCAGTGGTCAGAGGGAACCAGGTGAAGCTTAGCACCTATGTGCGGCTGTGCAGGGGTCAGAGGGCGCCATGTGAAGCTTATCCCCTGAGTGTGGCTGTGCAGGGGTCAGAGGGCACCAGGTAAAGCTTAGCACCTGTGTGCAGCTGTGCAGGGGTTAGAGGGCGCCATGTGAAGCTTAGTACCTATGTGCATCTCTGCAGGGGTCAGAGAGCACCAGGTGAAGCTTAGCACCTATGAGCAGCTGTGCAGGGGTCATAGGTGCCATGTGAAGCTTAGCACATATGTGCACCTGTGCAAGGGCCAGAGGGCACCAGGTAAAGCTTATCTCCTATGTGTGGCTGTGCAGAGGTCAGTGGGCACCATGTGAAGCTTAGCACCTGAGTGCAGCTGTACAGGAGTCAGAGGGTGCCATGTGAAGCTTAGCACCTATGTGCACCAGTGCAGGGGTCAGAGGGTGCCATGTGAAGCTTAGCACCAGTGTGCAGCTGTGCAGGGGTCAGTGGGTGCCATGTGAAGCTTAGCACCCATGTGCACCTGTGAAGGGGTTGGCGGGCACCAGGTGAAGTTTAGCACATATGTACAGCTGTGCAGGGGTCAGGGGTGCCAAGTGAAGCTCAGCACCTATTTGCAGCTGTGCTGGGGTTACAGGGTGCTATATGAAGCTTAGCACCTATGTGCAACTGTGACAGGGACAAAGGGCACCAAGTGAAGCTTAGCACCTGAGTGCGGCTATGCAGGGGTCAGAGGGCACCATGTAAAGCTTAGCTCCTGAGTGCGGCTGTGTAGGGGTCAGAAGGCGCCATGTGTAGCTTAGCCACTAAGTACGGCTGTGCAGGGGTCAGAGGGTGTCATGTGAAGCTTAGCACCTTGGTGCGATTGTGCAGGGGTCAGAGGGCGCAATGTGAAGTTTAGCACCTATGTGCGGCTGTGCAGGGGTCAGAGGGTGCCATGTGAAGCTTAGCACTAATGTGCACCCGCGCAGGGGTCAGAGAGCACCAGGTAAAGCTTAGCACCTGTGTGCAGCTGTGCAGGGGTCAGAGGGCGCCATGTGAAGCTTAGCACCTTGGTGCAGCTGTGCAATCAATCACAGAATTTGTAAAGCGCACTACTTACCCGCGAGGGCCTCAAGGCGCTGGGGAAGAGGAAGGGGGGGTGCCGCTACTGGTCGAACAGCCAGGACTTAAGTAGCCTCCTGAAGGTCAGCAGGTCTTGGGTCTGTCGTAAGCTGAGTGGAAGGGTGTTCCAGGTTTTGGCGGCGAGGTGGGAGAAGGATCTGCCGATGGTGGTAGTTCTTCGGATGCGTGGGACGGTGGCCAGGGAGAGGTCGGCAGAGCGGAGCTGGCGGTTGGGAGCATAGAAGGTAGGCTGGGCCGGTCTTGTGGTGTGCCTTGTGTGCGTGGATGAGGAGTTTGAAGGAGATTCTCCTGTTGACGGGGAGCCAGTGCAGGTTTCTCAGGTGGGGGGTGATGTGGCTGTGGTGTAGAACGTCGAGGATCAGGCGTGCAGAGGCGTTTTGAATTCTTTACAGTCATTTGATGAGCTTGGTCGGGGCTCCCGCGTAGAGGGCGTTTCCATAGTCGAGTCGGCTGCTAACGAGAGCCTGAGTGACTGTTCTTCTCGTGTCTGTCGGGATCCATCTGTAGATCTTGCGGAGCATGCGGAGGGTGTTGAAGCAGGAGGAGGAGACTGCGTTGACTTGCTTGGTCATGGAGAGCGTTGAGTCGAGGATGACTCCCAGGTTGCTTGCGTAGTCGGTGGGTGTCGGGGGTGCCCCCAGTGTCGTGGGCCACCAGGAGTCGTCCCAGGCTGAAGGGTTGGAGCCAAGGATGAGGACCTCCATCTTGTCCGTGTTCAGCTTTAGTCGGCTGCTCTTCATCCAGTCGGCGACGGCCTTCCTTTCCTTGTGGAGGTTGGATTTGGTGGTGAGGGGGTCCTTTGTGAGGGAGAGGATCAGTTGAGTGTCGTCGGCGTAGGAGATTATGTTGAGGTTGTGCTGTCTGGCGATGCGTGCGAGTGGGGCCATGTAGATGTTGAACAGTGTCGGGCAGAGGTATGATCCCTGGGTACGCCGCAGATGATCTCGGAGGCTTCGGATCGGAATGGCGGGAGGCGGAATCTGTGTTCTGCCGGAGAGGAAGGAGGTGGTCTATTCCAGGGCTTTTTTCTCGGATCCCTGCATCGTGGAGGCATGCGCATAGTGTGCGGTGGCAGACAGTGTCGAAGGCGGTGGAGAGGTCGAGGAGGATGAGGGCCACGGTCTCACCGTTGTCCAGCAGGGTCCTGATGTCGTCGGTGGCAGCGATGAGAGCAGTCTCGGTGCTGTTGTTGCTGCGGAACCGTGACTGGGATGGGTCCAGGATGCTGTTTTCTTCGAGGTATCGGGTTAGCTGTTTGTTGACGATCTTCTCGATGACCTTTGCTGGGAACAGAAGCAGGGAGATGGGCCGGAAGTTCTTGAGGTCTTTCGGATCCGCCTTGGGTTTTTTGAGTAGGGCGTTGATCTCGGCGTGTTTCCAGCTCCCCGGGAAGGTCGCGGTCTCGAAGGAGAGGTTGATGACGTTGCGCAGGTGGGGTACGATGGAGCTGATGGCTTTGTTGAAGATGTGGTGCGGAAAAGGGTCTGACCGGGAGCCGGAGTGGATAGTGCTCATAGTCTTGATGATGTTCATGTTGGCCCAGGCTGCCAAGGGGTCATGGTTGGTAGCATGCGGTGAGTCTGGTGTGTCAGGGTCTGTTGGGGCAGTTCGTGTGTCCAAGCTGTCATGGATGTCGGCGATCTTGCGGTGGAAGAAGGTGGCGAGGGAATGCAACAGGGCTTGCGACGGTGGGATGTCGTTGGAGTTGGAGCTGGGGTTGGAGAGTTCCTTCACGATGATGAAGAGCTCCTTGCTGTTGTGTGCGTTGTTGTCGAGGCGGTATTTGAAGGAGGTCCTCTTGGCGGACCTGATGAGGTGATGGTGGTGGCGGATGGCGTCTTTGTGGGCTGCGTTGCTGTCCAGCGTATTTTCACTGTGCCAATTGTTCTCTAGTTTCCGGCAGGTACACTTGGATGCTAGGAGTTCCACGGTGAACCAGCTGGCTCTCTTGCTAGTGTCTCTGTAGGTGGGTTTTTCAGCGGGGTGAGGGTGTTGGTGCAGTCGTCCATCCATCGTCTGAGGTTGCGGGCGGCGGCGGCGGGGTTGGAGGGGTCGGTGGGTGGGCTGAGGGCGAGGTTTGCCTGTAGTTGGTCTTCGGTGACTTTGCTCCAGCAGCGGCGGGGGATCTGTTGGGTGCGGTGGTGTGCGGTGGGTTTCTGGAAGGTGAAGTGGATGCAGCGGTGGTCAGTCCAGAGGAGTTCGAGGTATGGCTGAAGGAGACGTGGGAGCTTGAGTAGAAGACGGGGTAGAGCGAGTGGCCGGCGGTGTGGGCCGGCATTGTGACGAGCTGTCTCAATCCGAGGTTGGCGAGGTTGTCGATCAGGGTGGCTGAGTTGCTGTCGTTGCTCTCCAGGTGGAAGTTCAAGTCTCCGAGGAGGATGTAGTCGGTGGAGGTCCGGACGTGCGTGCTGATGAAGTCGGCGATGGAGTCGCTGAATTGAGGTCGGGGTCCGGGGGGTCTGTAGACAAGGGTGCCTCTTAAGGTGGTGTTGGGGTCCGTGTGGATCTGGAAGTGCATGTGTTTGGCGGTGCTGAGAGTGTCGGCGGTGCTGGTCGAGACCCTGATGGTGTTCGTGTGGACGATGGTGATTCCTCCTCCGACTCCGTTGGTGCGGTCTCTGCGGGTGATCTTGTAGCCGTCTGGGATGGCTATGGCGATGTCGGGTGCGGAGGAGTCGTTCATCCAGGTCTCTGTCCGGTGAGGATGTGTCGAGCAGGTCCCAGAGCTCGACGACGTGTTTGCGTGCGGAGCGGGTATTCAGTAGGATGCACCGGAGGTGGTTGAGGTCCTTCTTGGCGGGCGGTTTGGCGGCTCTGAGGCTGGTGTAGCTGCAGTTCCGGCAGGTGAAGGGCCATGTGTGCGTTTCGGGGCGGCCTTGAAGCAGGTGTGGGTCCGTCCGGGGTTGAGAGCGCGGAGTGTGTTGGCATCATAACGGCGGCGGTCGTCGTGGTGCGTGTGGGGGGCGCGCAAACCAGGGGTTCTGGCGCTGGGCGGGGTACAGGTGCGGACGGGCGCAGACGGGCTTTCCTTAGGCGCTCCCGCCCGCTGCACGGCCGCACACTAGCTGCCATATATAGGGAGGTGGGAGGGAGGAGCAGCTGGGAGGCGGGAAGCAGGAGCGGGGGCAGCGAATGGGCCGAGAGCGGGTGGGGACACAGGGGACACAGCGGGGACATAGGCAAAACGGGTACGGGGTTAGGGGCACAGCAAGGGGCAAAATACAGAGCGCACAGGGGGCAGCGAGGGGCACAGAAGAAAAACGGGCAAGAACAGATGGGGCAGCCTAACACACGGGCACAGAACAGTAGGGGCAGCGAGGGGCACAGAAGGAAAAAACGGGGTCACAACAGTAGGGACAGCGAGGGGCCAGAGGTGCAACTAGAGCCAAATTTTGGGGGGGGCTAAGAAAAAATTTCGGGGGGGGGGCTGAATCTTTTTTTTGCATCTTTTATATAGCGCAAACTCGACTCGAAGGTACATGAGCACTGTATTTACATTACATATTCAGGCACGGGAGATGAAGTGATTTGCCCTGAAACACAGGATGTGGACACGACCCCGAGGCTCGAACCCTGGTTTCCAGCACCAAAGTCGACAGTCTAGCCGACAGACCACATCCTCTCCCCTTTGAGCAATAGGCAGAGTGGAGCTGCAGGGGCTCTTAGAAGGGGTGAAACAACAGCAAGGCCTCATTAACATGCAAATGGTCTTTTACAGAACTGTGAAGTGCTCGGTGCGGCTGTGTGTGTGCCCAGGATGCTGTCTCAGCCCGGGCCTGCCACACACGACGGGGGGGGGGGGGGTGAAGCCCTTGAGTCCAATGGGTGTTGCGCGGCTGCGAGGGGCACAGAAAGAAGAACGGGCTCACAACAGTAGGGACAGCGAGGAGCACAGAAGGAAGAAACGGGCTCACAACAGTAGCGACAGCGAGGGGCACAGAAGGAAACAAGCATTTGCAATGCAACAGGTCTCGCATTAGTGAAGTTTGAGCTATTGGCGTTGCAAGTACTAGTACTGCACATTAATGGACACTATATGCCATTCCTGCAAAAAAGCACTAAAAAACACATTAAATAAGACACACCTGTAAAGAAGCACTAACACTGCACATTAAGAAAGCTCAGTGCTAAGTTGGACAATGGATGCTTCTGGAATTGAAGAAATATTGCATCTCTTTTGTACTGTTCATATTTCTAATGAAGGTTGAAGAGTTTGTTGATTGCCGTCACATGGCTGGGTGCGTTCAGTGATCTATTGGAGGGAGTGTCTGCTTTGCCAGTTGTTATTGGAAAGAAATTTGATTGGTAAATTGGCCGACTTTTGTTTTATTGTTCCAGAAGACGATAGAACCGCGCTGCATGACCACACCGTGTGATCTTGGGCACACTTTACAATTTCCACCATCCATCCAGTGGCTAAACTGCACAGTGTAAAACCCAATAACTGGGCACAATTACGGTGTCCCTGTGTGATCTTGAGCACTTATCACATCTCTGAGTACTTTAAAATACTTGAGCTCTTGGACAAATACTACCATGCATTTGCCTTGCCCAACTGTTTGCTGGTATGTGATTGATAAGAAACATGGCAGCACGACAACTGCTGTGGCCATTGCCGCACAAAAAGCACTGTCTCCAGAGTTGAGGCCGGGATTTTTCTCTCTTCTCATTTGATGGTGGTATTCGATCTGTTGTTTGGCTTGTTTGCTGTACTGTGCACACAGTTCCACGACACAATAGAGCGTAACGGAAGTAACAGTGTCTCGGTTGTGAAAGGCATGGCCTCCCATACCCCGGCTTGTAATGGGAAAAGGGAGTGAACAGCAGTTTTTAATTAACAAGAAAAAGGTCAGAATAATTCTGGTGATTGGTGTTCCTGTTGGCGTGAGATTGTATGTTTGTCTGGTGGCGGTGCAGCATATTTTGTCCCATATTGGTTCACTATTATGTCATCTTTAATATGATTAGAGCTAAATTTAACATCATTATTATCAGTTTAACATTTAACTACAGCATTCAGCAATTGGAAGTAGACCAGTTAACGATTGCAAAGTGCCTCTCACTGAAGGGCTAGACACGTGGCAGTGCTTTTAATAACATTTGATGCATTATAACTAGAAAGTATTTTATTGAAATTAGTAAACAGTGCAGCAGGGAGGAATTATGTGGCTAATTTTTAATTCAGCAGAAATAGCCACAGCATTGCATAAATACAGTGTCCCTGACCATAACTATCACATTACTATGCACGGCACCCCTAGTCATGAGCACCTCCCTGGTCACTCCCACACACCAATACATTTCAGTTTTCGGTTCAGAATTGCACAGCATGTATCTCGAACTCGCATATATCAAAGTGCCAGCATTACCGTTGCTTCTTTCTGCTTCTACCGCCTCCTCCGGTCCCTGTAGCAGCCGTGCAGCACAAATAACTAATCACAGCCGCAGCGGCCTGGAAAAGCGGCCTCCTTCAGCCACGGTCACAAAGCTCTCTGGCCACTTCCCGCTGAAAGCTGAATATGGCGCTCATACCTGTGGAGCAAGGCCCGGCATTAACCTTGCTAAAGAAAGACGAAAGCGGGCGCCGTGCAACTAAATTATATAGCGTGTCGCCCGTCCCTAATAAAGTTATGAGCATGGCGGCCCGTGAAGGCCACCATGCTGATAAAGAAAAAAACACTAAGCAAGGAAATAAAACACACAAGAAGACTAAATCTGTCGTTGTGCTACAACAGATGGTGTGTCGCCCGTGGTTCTTAAAGTTATGCTCATGGCGGGTCAGGAAAGGGCACCATGCCGATAAAAAAACACAATAATGGACAAAACCAGGCACGCTAAAACATATAGCGCGACGCCCGTGTCAAGGCAGGAAGCTTCAATAAAAAAAAAAAACAAGGAGGAGGGGCGGGACGTAGTGCCCGGCGCC
The DNA here is from genome assembly GCF_964204655.1 of Triturus cristatus. NCBI lineage: Eukaryota > Metazoa > Chordata > Amphibia > Caudata > Salamandridae > Triturus > Triturus cristatus. The sequence continues at coordinate 108,943,798 of NC_140583.1, read as the reverse complement.
ACGTAACCGGCCAGTAAGGTTCGCGGTCGAACGAAATGGCTTTTCTTCTGAAGGCACGTTAAGCCCTTCGTGAGTTTTCATTTGGCTTAAGCAGTTACACTGTTTTTGACAAACGTAAAAAAGTATTTAAAACTTGGAAGGAAACGACATGGCACGAGAAACGAATGCTTCAGAAAAACAAATAATGGTAAAAAGAATGACCGCGTGAACAAAAATGCAAGTGAAGGGCTGCTTGGGAACGAGCCTCTGCATAGGCTTAACATCGGTAATTCTCGTAAAATATAATTAATCTCCCCATGCCTATCCAAAAGTCAATGTGTCTGTCTGTTATGTAACTGGTGTCCTAAAGCCCGGCTTCTAAAGTGGTCCGGACGCGAGCGCCCAAAGTGAAAGCAAATTTGTCAGGCGGACGCGCTTGGCGGGGGCGGGGGAGCGGACCCTTTGTAGTGGGATGCCAAACGGGTGATAACGAGAGGGCTCGTGGGTGGTAGAGTGTGGAAGTGGCTTCATACAATGAGAACAAGCAAGAAGGGGGTGGCAAATGGTGTGCACTTTGATGTGCTCAGTGGCCGCGCGGCTCACTGAGGACATCAAAGCAAGTGATCAGGCAGTGCTTTTCAGGCTGCCAAATGGTGCGCACGCCCGGCGCACATGCACTGTATTTGGAGGCCTGAAAAGCACTGTTTGCACTTCCAAAACTCGCTTACTATAAGTCTCGCCAGAGCAGCGCTAAAGCGCTGTCTCAGACGAGACCTAAAAACGGGCTCCCAACAGTAGGGACAGCGAGGGGCACAGAAGGAAAAAAGCGGGCTCACAACAGTAGGGACAGCGAGGGGTACAGAAAGAAGAACGGGCGCAGAACAGACACAGGCAACAGAAGAGAGATTGCAATACAAGGCAAGGAAGGACACAGCTACAGACAACAGATTAAACACAGACAGCAGAAGCGAAATGGCAATACAGGAGGAGGATACAGACCTAGAGCCTACTTCCTCCGAACGGCAGCTGGGGAGGGACCAACACAGGCGGTGATGTGCGGAGGGGGAGCAACCTACCAACAGGTGAAGGGTGCAGGGGTCAGAGAGCACCAGGTGCAGCGAAATACCTACGAAGAGGTTTATCTGCGCTGGTGGTGGTCATGTACTTGAAGAAGTTCTGATCTCAAGGTGCCTCTACTCATTGGAGGGGAGACTGTCATGTTACCTGGAACGGAAGCCAATGGAGACCGGTGTGTCCTCCAGGAAAGGCAGCAGAGCACACAGGAGGAGGAGCCGGAGCGCCGGGATGGAGTCGGTAGGCTGGTCACGTGACTGCATCTCACTGGCACAGCCGGTAATTGGTTGCCAAGGCCGGTGTCAATAATCAGTCACTGCATGTGTAAGCATTGTCACATAGAGAGAAAAATAAGCATTGGCAACTGAAACGAGTAAAGGAGCCGATTGCATCGCCGTGCTGAGAGCTTAGAAAAAGTGTTAACCTGGCTGAAACCTCTCTTTAGGGGGACAAATAGGCAGACAGGGCCGGAAAGGAGAATCCTGGCAAAGCTGGCTCAAACTTCCATCCTTCTCAGGCCGGTAAGTCAACTGTCATTAAAGTGGATAATAGTACAATCTGGAATGTGCTGCACAATCGTCAACTGCCTCGGGAAGTCTGGGGTCTACGGGTTTATAATAAGCCTGTGTACACTCAGCAAGCAACTTTGCAGATCAAAGACATGAAAAATCATATTTCGTAACACGGGGGCAGATTTACAAGCCCCTTGCGCCACTCTTGCGTCACTATTAACATGGGAAAAGTGACGCAAAAATGGGAAAAGTGACGCAAAAGTGGCGCAAGGGGCTTGTAAATCTGCCCCACGGTACTCAGGGCCTCATTCATGAAAAGTGACGCATTACTGCGTGAAAACAGTGATGCGTCACTTTTCACTGCGCCCTCCCTGCAACTCCAATGATGCGTCATATTTACAGTATGACGCATCATGTCGCAAGGAGTCACAGATACGTCAGTATTTCTGACGTATCTGTATGCGCAAAAGTGACGCAGGGGCTCATAAATGAGCCCCTCAGGGGCAGATTTATGTTTCCTGGCGCATCCCTGCAAATCAGCAGGGATGCACCAGGAATTATGCATCACGCAAATTTACTCTTGCGCCACACATGATGCGCCGCATTTACAATGCGGCGCATCATGGCGCAGGAATAAACAGATGCGTGACACATCCGATGGCGTAAGGTTGGCGCAGTGATTCAGTTGCGTCGCAAGCGCGACGCAACTCCAGCACTGTTCCAACCTACCCTATCCCTAACATGGTGCGTCAAGCCTTACGCCTGCTTCAAGCAGGCGCAGGGTTTTGGCGCATCAGCGTTGGGAAAGTGACTCAGTCAAATCTTATAGATTTGACTGAGTCACTTTTCAGGGGCGTTCCTGCGACGGCACGCCCCCCCCTCTGTCGACACGCCCACGTGAAACCTGACGCAGGTTTAACGTGGCGCAGGGCTTTACATCGTGACGCATCTCCATAGATGCGTCACGATGTAAATATGGCACAACGTGGCGCAGGGTTTACACCGCCGCTGCGTCACAAAAGTGACGCAACGGCGGCGTAAAAGAGGCGCATCTCCAATATAGATCTGCCCCCAGGTACTTACACCTGGAGAAGCTGTGTGCACTCAGTCCTTCTTCGAAAGCACCAAACCAAAATAAACAAGCACTTTAAGGAAAATAAATCCACAGAGTCCGTTCTGATGTAAAATGTGCCCCAAAAAGGCTCGCGAAATTTGTACAGTTGGATTTTTCCAACTACCTGCAGTTAAAAAAAAAACTTTGTCGTCGCGACAAAGTGAAATGAGCCTGTGAAAAAAATCCAGAAATCAGCAACGTGCCCCAACAAAATCTACGAGTTTTTGGAAAGAATACTTCTTGGAGGGGACAATATCATGCAAAAAAATGATTATGGAAATATCGTGTGCAGCTGCAGTTATGTGAAGACACAAGTACCGCAATACATTTCTGACAAAGTTATAATTTATCACACAACTACCCTAAAATCTTGTTGATCAATCTTAGATCTCTGTGACGCCTGAATTTCCAAACTTTTATTAAACACGTGGGGGCAGAAGACTAGAGCTGTTACTTAAGACGTATGGCATAGTGACTACGTTACTGAATCTGGAATCTTACAACCTGGGTTTCAAAAGGAAAGAGTACAGAGAAGGGCTGAGGGAGGCGCTGCAGGCTTTGTAAACTCCCCCTCCCCCTTCATCCATGCAGTTTGGTATAGATTAGGTGTGGCTTAAAGGGAATGGTCATCAATCAATCAATCAATCACGGAACTTATATCGCGCACTACTCACCCGTAAGGGTCTCAAGGCGCTTGGGGAAGGGGGTCTGCTACTGCTCGAACAGCCAGGTCTTGAGCTGTTTCCTGAAGGCCAGGTGGTCCTGTGTCATCCGCAGGTGGACGGGTAGGGAGTTCCAAGTCTTAGCTGCCAGGTAGGAGAATGACCTTCCTCCAGCGGTGGCTCTCTGGATGCGAGGGACGACGGCGAGGGCGAGGTTAGCGGAACGTAGCTGGCGGGTGGGCGTGTAGAAGGTGAGGCGGCTGTTGAGGTACCCTGGGCCTAGGTCGTGGAGGGACTTGTGTGCGTGGGGGAGGAGTCTGAACGTGATCCTCTTGTTGACAGGGAGCCAGTGCAGGTCTCTCAGGTGGCACGAGATGTGGCTGCGTCGGGGGACGTCCAGGATGAAAAGAAGGTGCAAGGCACCAAGAAGGAGAGGAGGTCTCAGCTCTAGTGAGGCAGTAAAGGCGTCTGGTTTTCTCCTGCCTGCAGTTTGTACCCAGGTCTGAGGAGGTTGTTGCTGTTATTACGTGGCCCACAGACAGTATATTTTACTTTCCTTGTCAGGTATAGTTGTGGTTCGAACCTCCAGCCACAGCTTCTCGGCCGAGTCTGTAAATGCAATTATGTAAAATAAATCTGTGTGCCACAGGATAAAATAGCTCAGGGGCTCCCCCAGTGCTTAATTTGAGCAGTTGGTTTCCAGTGCTGGGTACCGGCACTTAATTGTCAACATCGGCCCTTGTGACTGTCTGTCACGAGGTGGCGCTGTCTGGCTACTTTATAGATGACCATAACCACAGTTCATTATTAATACAATGTACATTAAAAATGACTATCACCTGCCGCCCAAACCATTCTCGTAGATTTGGATGCCTGAAATAGTCCGGATTGTCACACTTGTAGGATTGTGTTGTTACTATCTGCAAGCTGCAGTGTCCTCCTTATGAGAGCCCTGGCACTTATGTTTTTTTTTAAGTAAGCACTGGCTCCTCCACTATCTGCTAAGAAGTTGCTGTGCTCAAGGTGAGGCGGAGCACACATGTGTGCAATAATATAGAAACTACTGTACCCGGCCACTTGTCTAGAAGTTGTGTTACTGCAGGGGTGAGCTCAGAAGGAGAGAGTAAACGACCTCTGAAGGCATCAACATACAAGCAAAGTTTCTACGGAAGGGGCACATTTTCATATATTCTTGCCTCGGATCAAAGCGGTGCTTCATGTCTCGGATCTTCCGGTTACCAGAGTCTAAATCCTGTGCCAGAAACCATTGACGTTAGGAGTTACAGTATTCGAGTGCTATCCATGACAATGTATTTGTTAAAAATGTTCTGCAAATGCACAGAAACAACAAAACGTGAGTATCTGTCCTTGCAGTGTTTTTTTAATGCATCCTCGCGCTAAAATTGACCTGAGGAAGCATTTTGAGGTACACTATAGCGCGAAATGAAGGAATTACAGTTCACGTAATTTCGCCAAAAAATTGCCCAATGACACAAAAGCGCAAGTTTCACACACCTTTGAAGTAAATATGCCTGTCAGGCTGCCAGTGATGACGTTTATCACAGGACCACCTTGGAAAATGAAATGATGCATCCTTACAAATCCGATGATAGTGAAACGTCATAAGTGTTGTGCAAATTTAAAAAGTGCCTTCACAACTCCACGATCGATTTTTTTAAATTCTTAATCGTTTATCCTGTTCTTTGCAGTAAGCTGAGAGGTATGGGGGGCGCCAAATATTACAAGCAAAATACAAGTTTCCGAGGAGGATTTGAGCATCCCGGCATCACACCACGACCTGCTTAACAGGGTGGCAGCCTGAGCTGCTAAGAGGTGCCTGCCTGTAGCAAGAAATCGTTTACTGCATGCATGTGTGGGAGAAGATGTAGCATGAGGGGCGGGGGGATCTACACAACCCATCTTCAGGGCCAACATTTTCTTTAGAGATGCTGATAGCGAAAATGGGCACCTACCTATAATTTAACAGCCGAAAGTGTGTGAATGAAAACCATTCTCGTGCCTGTCTGGAAATATGTCATTGGTGTTTGTTTTTTACATTCAGCCTAATCCAATCTGCTCACATATTGCCAGCGTAGTTCACAGAGGCACAGAGAGAGAATGGTTTGCAAAAAACAAACATTTGGTAAAGTAGGGTACCCGAGATTGAACAGCAGTGTCACTTTCTGGAAAGGACATCATTTAGCACCAAATTACAGTTTGAAGAATTTCGGACAGTTGTGGTGGATATACATTGGATTTGGTGTTGTTTGTCCCTCTAGAATCCTGAGGTAATAGCCAGCCCCGTTTTTCTTGTTAACATACACTTAACATGAGCTTTTAGGGAAACCCGAAAGGCATCCCAAGCGTAGCAAAAGAATGGGAGCAGGTGAAAGAGTTCAAAAAGTGATTGCCCAAGAGCACACAATGTGATTAAATGGGTAGGCCGGGTTTAAAAACCATGTCTCCGTGTTCCACAGTTTTCAAGTAGGACACTAGCCCACCGCTGAGGAGCCAGTGATTCTGTTGCTAAAGTCACGGAAATAACTGTCCCAAGAAAATATCGCTATGCATGGGTCCTGCCCATATTTATAGTACAAAAAGAACGCAAATGAACAATTGATGGACAGAATGCAGAACAATGTCATACATTCACCCCAGTACAGAGATCTGGGCCTAAATCCATCTTTTTTTTCTCACCATGCCAGCCCAGTTTAGACCTGGCCATATGCAAATCAGTCTTGACCGTGCGCCCGATGGGAACCGTCCAGCCCGAACTGCCAGGCCAGGTCCTCCCTGGACTTGAAACCGGTCCTAGGATGCTTGTTTCCGGTCCAGGGAGGACCTGGCATTGCAGTTCGGACTGGACTGTTCCCATGAGGCACAGGGTCAGGACTGATTTGCATATGGCCAGGTCTAAACTGGGGTGGCATGGTGAGCAAAAGAATTATGGATTTAACCTAGATCTCTTGACTGGGGGTGAATGTTTTGATTTGTTCTGCATTCCGTCCATTAATTGTATGTCTTTTGCTTTCTCGCCCTAAGTGCACCAAGTATACCCAGATGTGGGTCCTGGGCTCACTGTGCGACTGGAATCAAGCTATCCTGGCTGATGAGTGGTGAAACCCTGAAACTGGTGCTAGGATGCTTGTTTCCAGACCAGGGAGGACCTGGCTTGGCAGTTCGGGCTGGACTGTTCCCATGAGGCACAGGGTCAGGGCTGATTTGCATATGGCCAGGTCTAAACTGGGGTGGAATGATGAGCAAAAGAAATATGGATTTAACCCAGGTCTCTTGACTGAGGGTGAATGTTTTGATTTGTTCTGCATTCCGTCCATTAATTGTGTGTCTTTTGCTTTCTCGCCCTAAGTGCGCCGGATATACCCAGATGTGGGTCCCGGGCTCACTGTGCCACTGGAGTCAAGCTATCCTGGCAGATGAGGGGTGAAACCCTGAAACCGGTCCTAAGATGCTTGTTTCCAGTCCAGGAAGGACCTGGCTTGGCAGTTCAGGCTGGACTGTTCCCATGAGGCACAGGGTCAAGACTAATTTGCATTTGGCTAGGCCTAAACTGGGGTGGCACGGTGAGCAAAAGAATTATAGATTTAACCCAGATCTCTTGACTAGGAGTGAATGTTTTGATTTATTCTGCATTCTTCTTGGCTAAAATGTAGCCGGAGGAACACATTTAGCAGTCGTGTCTGCCCCCTTTCAATTAATTTTCTACCTTTTCAGGGGCCTTGCCAGGGCACTGTTATAGTGCTTGCTCCCTGTATGGTGCCTCTTTCCAAGCATGTCCAGTATTTTCATATAATATGACAAGGTAGAAGTAGAGAGTGAAACATTTTGTTGAGCCTTGGGGTAGTAGGTATACTGGATACTGCTGTTTTCAATGCCTGTTTCAGTGAAGACTGTTTCATTCTATTTACATAACAGAATTATTCATTTTATAAACTACTCAACATACAGCTAAGTTCTATTGTTTAAAAGGGCCTGCTGTAGAGGAGGAGATGGGTATGGAATAACACCTTACACATGCAGGGATGTAAATGCCCATCTGGTGGTGGAGTTTCAAAATATGAAAACAGATAAGTTGGAATCAACACCAGCTTTGCTGCTTGTGTAAATTGTGCGATCCTAGTCAAACACTTTATTTCAGAGCCTCCGTTTTCTTCTTTATCAAATATGAGCTCACTTTTAAATACTTGAACTCAGGATTTGCGATGTACAAGCCCCTCTTATATTTGTTTTAATAGACTGTAATGCAGCTCTATCTATAATAAGAATTTAAGCCACGATTAGGGTTTGCATGACCACTGACTTGCCTCTTAGTTCACTAATGGTATTGTTGCCGACCGAGCCATAAATGTCTCTAAAACTTTGATTTTTAATAAATGTCTGTCTCTGCAGTGATCTAGTCCAATGTACTAAGGTGAATCACTTCTCCATGTCAAAGAAATAAACTTTTTTTTAATTTTGAAGAGATTGTGTCATATTATGTTTATTGCATGATATACATAGCAAACATTTTCATGGCCTGGCTCGTGCACAGACTCTGAGGGCAAAGCCACACCCTTGGCTCGGCCCACCCTGCTATTGGGCCTGCGCGTCCTGTAGTATTTGCCACTCAGGCTTAGTACCGTCAGTTACTTGATAAAAGGATTCGCAAAAGGCGAGGACTTGAAACAGAAAGACCTGCCCACATGCATCGGTTTGAGTGCTGTACTGTCAAGACATCTTGTAGCAGAGACTTGGACGAGCGTGCGCAGTGAAAACACTTTTAAAGTAAGTGATTCTTGGCAGGGCCGCCAGGCGTTGTGTTGAACGTGACTGTAGTCATGAGTTACCAGGGAGAACTACTAGGCCCAAGAGTGGTTGCCAGGGGGGTGGCTTCAGTGGGCGTGTTTGGGGTATGAAACTCATCAAATGCATTCTTGATTCGTCAGTTGGGTCTGGGGGCTCTCTGTCGAGTCTGCTTTGTCTGTGTCGGGTTTTCTCGTCATTCCCGTCTCACTAAGAGGTTTTAACTTGTTGATTTTTTTGAATTAGCATCCTAATCACATATAGTGAACGGTTTACCCAAAAAGTTGTACATCTTCACCCATAAAAGACTTCTTAGAAGGTTGGAAATGTACCACTCTTTGGAATCCACCAACGTTGCAAGTGGTAGGCTTGGAACGCGCACCAGTCCCAGGTTTCGAGACTTACGAATCAAACAGTAAAAAGTGATGAAAGGGATGCTTGGAAAATAATCTAGCCACGGTAATCCATTAGACGGCATTCCAACCTATTATTTTACCCATTGTGCCACCCGAGACAAAGGCCCACCTAATGCAAATCCTGCTCCCATGGCAACAGTCCATAAAGACCTTGGGCACCTCAGCCCTCCACCGTGGAGCCCACTGCTGTTTAGTTGGGGGATTTCAGATTCACACACCCACCAATCTCATTGTCTAAGCTGCGCCTCTTCTCCCGCAGCTCATAGTCACGCTAACAGATGTCTTCTTGTGCAGCTGCATGTGCCTCTGTGTCTCTGTGCATGCAATGTATCCTGCAAAGTGGTTGCAGAAAGTCGCCCACTGTACTGACCCAACCTCAACCACCACCTGACATGCAACTGGCGGACTCACCAAAGCCCTACTGGACTTCAAATCATCGCTATAAGAACTGTAGTACGCAGTGGTGGCCAGCACGGCTCGCTGGTGGTGTGGCAGGGGGAGGGGCGGGTGTCACGGGGAGTCGGCGTTAGGCAGAGGGAATTTTTTTTTAAAAGAACCTTACCATGATGCTGGGTCCTGCTTCTTCTCTGCTCCTGCCCTACTGCCTCCAACAGGAACAGGAAGCAGGCGGCCACGCCCCCTCCTCTAAGCCAATCACAATGCTGCAATGCAGCATTGTGATTGGTCTAAGTGCTGTGACATGGCGCTCAGCCGAGGGCGGGAGGGGTGTGCATGTTCTCTATGGAGGCTGTAATCCAGCCTGGATGGAGAAAGAGGAAAGTGCGCATGACTGGTTTGGGCTGCCAGAGAGGGCCGATCAAACAGTGAGTGACCACTTAGGAGGGGGCAAACCACTCCTCCCCTGCCCTGCTCGGGGAGCAAAGCAGCCCCGGCCACCTGCCTGCTGCAAAAGCAGGAAACAAAGCATAAATGATAATAAATCTATGTTAATATTATTTTATATTTCGACGCTCCTCCACCGTAGCGGAGAAGCTGCCACTGGTAGTACGTAGTTGACTTCAAGGAAATCACTCTGAGAGTACAGGTGTGTGTGCAGACATTTGGGTAAGAAAGCTGTGTCTGGTGCATTGATGTACAATTAATTAGCTCCACTTCCACTAAAAATGGCGACAGTAGTTTGCCAGTGAATTAGAGGGTATCGGCCCGCGCTCTACCCAGCCAAGGCCCCTAATCCACCAATGACAATGGTCTAATTTTTTGACAGGTTTGCCCCTGGCTCAACTTAGGCCAAAGCCTTTGCTACGATTATTAAGGAAACCTTAAAGGAGCATCTGGTGAATGATGTCACAATAAGTCTCACAGCCCAAGCTGACGTCATCAAACAAAGAAACACCGTAGAATGCCTGTGATGGTAATTGTTTGTGAGGCGGGACTGAGTAAAGAATAGTTTTTTCTTTCAATTGGAATGTCCCTTTTTATGACAGGATCAAGAACTCAGGGGTTTTTCATTTGACCTTTCTGGCTTTAGGTGTGAATGCCAACAATGCATAATGGAGTGATACCCCGAAACCGGTCCCAGGATGCTTGTTTCCGGTCCAGGCAGGACCTGGCCTGGCATTTCGGGCTGGACTGTTCTCAAGGGGAGCAGGGTCAAGGCATCCGTCTAATCTGTGATGGCGTGATGAGCAAAAGGAAGATGGATTAAACCCAAATCTGGGACTGGGGGTGAATGTTTTGATTTGCTCAGCATTCCGTCCATCATCTGTTCGTCTTTGCCAACGGAGTGGACCTGGCACATAAGCACAGTGGCACTGCCCATTCCAATCAAGCCGCCAATGAACATCACAGCCAGAGGCGCAACTAGAGCCAAATTTCGGGGGGGGGGGGCTGAGCAAAAATTTCGGGGGGGGCTGAACTTTAAGCAATAGGCAGAGTGGAGCTGCAGGGGCTCTTAGAAGGGGTGAAACAACAGCGAGGCTTCATTAACATGCAAATGGTCTTTTAAAGACCCGTGAAGTGCTCGGGTGCGGCTGCTTTTTTGCCCGGGAAGGTGTCTCATCCCGGGCTGCCACACACGACGGGGGGGGGGGGGGGGGGCTGAAGCCCTGTGAGTCCAATGGGTGTTGCGCGCCTGATCACAGCCAAACCATCCCTGGCCCTTATGTTAACTAAAGAGTGCCGCTTCAGTGTACATGTGTCGGACTCTGCCCCAGCCCTACTGGCTGTAAGCATTGACTGACCTCTAGGGGCATGTCGATGATTTCCGTTCCTACCTTCCCATATGCAAATCCACCGAACGAGCACAATGGCCGTCAATTTCCTAAAACTGTTGTGGCTGGCTCTGCCGCAGCCCTTCCGGCCTCCGAGTTCATGAGCATGACTTGTTTCCCTGTAAGCGATCTTATGTGCAGATACCAATCATTTTTCGCTAAGCCGCCCGCCCATCTGATGATGGAAGGCAAAAAAGAAGAAAAAAAACAATAAACTGGAATTAACAGCTAAACAAAAGGGGTGCCCAAAAGGTATTTTGTCGACTGTCTTTCGTTATACACTTCTGCCATAGCCCTGGGGTGACGTGGTCTTCGCAGAACCCTAGAGAGAGGGGTTAATGAGTGAATGAAGACGCAGACAGCCAGAGCTGCCGCCTCGCAGTGCCAGGCCGGTTGCCTAACCTCACCTGGCCTAACCTGTTCTTTACGGGTTTTAAGGTGTGAGCTATATGCAAATAGGAGAATGTTTACCATCCTTCTCGGATTCCCGGGAACCAATCAATATGTACGGAACTTCAGCCGGGAAAACCCCCTCCCTGGGCTGCCACAGGTGCCTCGCTAGCTGTCCCGGCCGCTTATTTGAAATTATCGCGTGAGCCCTGTCTCCACACACTCGAGGCGCTGCATCTTTGGTCCTCTAGCCGCTGTCCCGGCCTGGAAACTGATCCGCGTGGACAACCCCCCGACCCAGCTCCGCGTTTCACCTCCAGGGACCAGCCACTGACGCCCATTTAATGAGGTAGGCTTCTGTTTTGTCATCCCGTTTCCGCACCGTACTCGCTCTGTTTTAGTGGCGCAGGATGGCTCAGAGGGTTAGACGGTGGTCGCGTCTGCCTCTCAGCTCTACTCCCGCCAAGGGCAACGCAGGCTTTGGTCCGTCTCAGATTGGTGCGCTGTAATCATTAAACGGGTTAGCACCTGTTAGTGTTACCTCTCACAAACGCCATGAAGCGCTACGTAAAAGCATTATTCGTTGCTTATAATAACAACTGTTATTTAAGTTGCGTAGATACTGTATGAAGTGCAATATAAAAACGCGTTATTCAGTGGGGGAATAATAAAAGCTGTGCTTAGATATTGTGTGAGGCGCTTGAAAAGCGACTTTTTGTCAAGTTAAGCTATACAGGCCCATAACGAGTGGATGGTGGTAGAATGTTATGGGGTGTCCCTCACACTTTAATGTTGCACAAAGCGCTTATTATACCTTGGTCATAACAACAACATTTATATAGCACACTCTACCAAGTGCCTTGTTTCGCGGGGCTTACATTTTTTTATGACACACGAATTCACTTTTAAAAAGATGATCTGTTGAGTGAAACACCGAGGATTCAAACATGGGACTTAGTTTCAAATCACCCCGGGACCTCTGCATTAGGTGCACCAGTACACCGAGGGTTTTCACGTTTTTTTCCCGCCAATGGTGATATAGAAAGTGTGTGCTGTGAAATTAATTCTCGTGAACTTCACGCCTACTTGCAAAAGCCGAAAGCCACTGCTTAGTTGGAACTTTCACCGGCAGATATAGCGCTGATAGCGCCGAAAACGCTCCCAGCTACAAGCAGGACCGGTTTTGACGCTGGTGGTGCCTGTCGCCACAATGTTTTCGGTGCCCCCACCAATTACCTCTTTCACAGATTCCCTCATGAACTGCTATCCCAAAAGGTTCTATGCAACAAAAGCAGTAACCCACTGAGATATATATATATCCACATGAAATACGGCTCTGTGTTCTGCAGGGTATACGTTCTTTGCAGCAGGAACATTAACCCTCTTCGCTACTTCATGATAAGTCAAACTGCAACTAGACAAAACTTCGATATCTCTCCAGTAGGAACATTAATTAGCGGAAATATCTTGACATGTTTTGTGCTGACTAAAAACTGCTGGATACACAAGGAACTCTGCAGCAGGTGCTTTTAAAACCGGAAGGTATTTCTAAACACAGGCTCCTGTACCCAACGACGACCCTCTTCGCCCCCTCCACAATATCAGTGCTAGGTGCGGCTGCACCAGAAGCAGCTACAAGCCTGATTAGGTATTGGTTTACCAGTGGAACAGCACTCACTTTTTTTCTTCACTTTGGAAGGATGAGAGGTTAAATCGACCCTGCTGGGATTCAAACCTGTGAACTGCAAATGTACCCTATTATAGCAGTAGGGCGCCCGCCATCCTCAGACCTCCACTTTGAAAGGCGGCATATACTTCTCTTTAAAGAGCCCTTTTATCAGATCTCGCCCCACAGATATCAGATTCTGCCTCAAGGGGTATGTCGGTCTTCCACCAGGGTCTTCTGGTCATAAAAAAGTCAGACATTTTATTTACATCGCAGGGTGATTGCTTTTGGCGCTTCTTTTATGGTGTTCGGTGCACCAGGGACTAGCACCACGAAGTAACAAAGCGCTTTACAGAGAGCATTATTTCTACAGCAGCACCACCTCTGACACCGGATGTGTCAATGTAAAATGGGGCAAATTCTAATCTCTTAAATTACACCTATTTACAATCTGAAGCACAGGAGTGAGCAGGGCGCCTGTCACAAGTGTTTGCGTGAGTTGTTGTGGCTCACTACTCACTTAACAGTGACTTACTCCGGTGTTCGAGGAGAAAGACACGCTCATGGAAGAAATCTCTGTGAAGTCGGCCCAAAGTTATTATTTGCCCAGAGTCACACGGGTGGTAAAAGCTCAAGTGTCAAAGGTGCGGTTAGAAGCCTGACCTTTAGGCTCCAAGGAATGCTGTGCAGCCATTACACCAGATCTTGTCGTCACCTCAGCCTTTGACTGACACTCGCAACGGTGGGTTTTTATTTTTATTTTTCTGCTATTGATGATAGTCTATTTATGTGATCCTAGGGAAATGAGGCAATTTCCTTCTCACTCTACTACACAAAAATGTAAATCCAAAAATACATACTTTACATTTTCAGGTAATGGCATATAAAGATAAGCTAGCGAGTTTTGTAATAAAAATGTGTCTTATTAGTAATAACTGCTGTCCGTATTGACTATACGAGTTTGGTGGGATTTAGTTTAATTTATAGTAACAGTAAAACATCCATATGTTCACTCTAAAGCCTGTTTTTGATAAAAAAGCAACATGATTATTTTACCAATGTGGTAGCAATGTTTGATTCCTTTTGAAAAATATGTGCATGTCTGTTTTAAAGAAAACCGCAAACACATGGAATGATATCTCTTAATGTATATACCGGGGTTTATTTCATAGCGCTCTCAGCTTTGGGAGATAACTGCAGCCCAGGAAAACAAAGTGACTTAGACTATGTATCTAGCTCAAAGTACAGCTGAAGCTACCTCAAGGCGCTGTGCTGAACGAAGGTGTCTGAGATGTTTAGAATAGATGATTGTTTAAACTCTTGTGTGAAATAGAAGAAGTTTCCTTCCTATGCATAGAGTCAGGATAACATTCCAGAAACGAAACACGAAATTATCATGTCTCCCGACATGATAATCAAACTTGCCCAGGATCACACACTTGGTTAGGAGGGGAAGCAAGGACAGAATTCTCGAGGTTCATAGCCGGGAGTTAAGAATCCGTGGACCTTATCTCCTAACATTTTCTCTGGATGAAGAAAGTCTCAAGAATGTCTTAAGTCAGAAAAATAAATTCTGATGACAAGTTTATTCGACGGAGAACCTCGTATGTCTGCAAGTAATTGTATATGGAGGTGTATGTTCATTTCCCATTCAGTAGATCTTGAATATTGTATACGATAAACTCCTGTAGCCTCCCTATTACATATTACCATTTACTACCCTAAAATAAATAAAGTATGACAGCCCCGGGGATCAGTGCTGGTACAACCCTTGGTAAGGTATCGGTGCCTGGGGAGAAGTGTTGTCAATACTCTCAATAAATTACCGGAGCTCTGGGCGAAGAGCTGGCACTAGACTAAATAACGTACCATAGCTTCGCCAAGAAGTGCTGACACTAGACTAAATAAAGTACCATAGCTCCGGTGAGAAGTGCTGGCACTAGACTAAATAAAGTACCATTGCTCCGGTGAAAAGTGCTGGCACTAGACTAAATAAAGTACCACTGCTCCGGTGTAAAGTGCTGGCACTAGACTAAATAAAGTACCATAGCTCCGCTAAGAAGAGCTGGCACTAGACTAAATAACGTACCATAGCTTCGCCAAGAAGTGCTGACACTAGACTAAATAAAGTACCATAGCTCCGGTGAGAAGTGCTGGCACTAGACTAAATAAAGTACCATTGCTCCGGTGAAAAGTGCTGGCACTAGACTAAATAAAGTACCATAGCTCCGCTAAGAAGAGCTGGCACTAGACTAAATAAAGTAACATAGCTCCGGTGAGAAGTGCTGGCACTAGACTAAATAAAGTACCATAGCTCCGGTGAAAAGTGCTGGCACTAGACTAAATAAAGTACCATAGCTCCGCTAAGAAGAGCTGGCACTAGACTAAATAAAGTACCATAGCTCCGCTAAGAAGTGCTGACACTAGACTAACTAAAATACCATAGCTCCAGTGCGAAGTGCTGGCACTAGACTAAATAAAGTACCATAGCTCCGCTGAGAAGTGCTGACACTAGACTAAATAAAGTAACATAGCTCCGGTGAGAAGTGCTGGCACTAGACTAAATAAAGTATCAGAGCCCTGGGTAGAAGTGCTGGAACTGCCCTAAGTAAAGTACCATACCTCAAGTGAGAAGTGCTGGCCCTATCCAAAATAAAGTGTCACAGCTCCGGAAAGAAGTGCTGGCACTACCCTTGGTAAAGTATCAGTGCCTGGGGAGAAGTGTTAGCACTACCCTAAATAAAGTATCAGAACCCCGGACAGAGGTGCTCATACTATCCTAAATAAAGTATCACAGCCTCGAGGAGACGTGCTGATACTAAACTACTGAAAACATCATAATCTGGTGAGAAGTGCTGACACAACCCTTGGTAAAGTATCAGTGCCTGGGGAGAAGTGTTAGCACTACCCTAAATAAAGTATGACAGCCCGGGGGAGACGTGCTGGCACTACCACAAATAAATTATCATACCTCCTGTGAGAAGTGCTGCCACTGCCCTAAATAAAGTATCATAGCCCTGGTGCAAAGTGCTAACACTACCCGAAATAAAGTATCACAGCCTCGGGGAAACGTGCTTACACCGAAATAGTGAAAGCATCATAGTCTGGTGGGAAGTGCTGACACTACACTACTAAAAGTATCATAGCCCCGGTGAAAAGTGCTAACACTATCCTAAATAAAGTATCATATCCCTGGTGAAAAGTGCTGACACTACCCGATATAAAGTATCACAGTCTCAGGGAGACGTGCTGACACTGAACTAGTGAAAGCATCATAGTCTTGTGGGAAGTGCTGACACTACACTACTAAAAGTATCATAGCCCTGGTGAAAAGTGCTGACACTATCCCAAATAAAGTGTCATAGCCTTGGTGAAAAGTGATGACAGTACCCAAAATAAAATATCACAGCCTCAGGGAGATGTGCTGACGCTAAACTAGTGAAAGCAACATAGTCTAGTGAGAAGTGCTGACACTACACTACTAAAAGTATCATAGCCCTGGTGAAAAGTGCTGACACTATCCTAAATAAAGTATCATAGCCCTGGTGAAAAGTGCTGACAGTACCCGAAATAAAGTATCCCAGCCTCGGGGAGATGTGCTGACACTAAACTAGTGAAAGCATCATAGTCTGGTGAGAAGTGCTGACAATACACTAATAAAAGTATCATAACCCTGGTGAAATGTGCTGACACTACTCGAAATAAAGTATCCTAGCCCCGGTAAGAAGTGCTGGCACTACCCTAAATTAATTATCATAGCCCCGGAGAAAAGTGCTGGCACTACCACAAATAAATTATCATAGCTCAAGTGAGAAGTGCTAGCACTATCCTAAATAAAGTATCATAGCCCCAGACAGAAGTGCTGGCACTACCCTAAATAATGTATCATAGCTCCGGTGTAAAGTGCTGGCACTACCCTTAATACAGTATCAGAGCCCTGGGGAGAAGTGCTGGAACTGCCCTAAGGAAAGTTCCATAGCTCAAGTGAGAAGTGCTATCACTATCCAAAATAAAGTATAACAGCTCTGGAAAAAAACTGGTGGCACTACCCTAAATAAAGTATCAGAGTCCCGGGGAGAAGTGCTGGCACTACCCTAAATAAAGTATCAGAACCCCAGCAGAAGTGTTGACACTACACTAACAAACCCATCATAGCCTGGTGAGGAGTGTTAGTAATACCCAATAAAAAATCATAGCTGTTCTGAGAGAAGTGCCGACACTCCCCTAATAAAAGTAGTACAGCAGGAGTGCTGCTACTCTGCTATTAATAGTAGTGTAGCCTTAATGATAGTTACCTGCAAAGTCCTCTTACCAAGTGCCGACGGTTCATCAGAGCCACCCCGAGGAGCCTTTGCACTGTCCATGGAAGCATGGCGGGGTGGGGCAGTGTCAGTACAGTTCTAACAGAGGTGCAGGAGCCCTCACAGATAGGGCAGGCCTGTCTTATTAAATGTAAGGAAGCCATGCTGAAAAGGTACGACACTCCAATATTTAGGGTGTAGAGTCCTGCTGGGAAGGGCCAGTTCTGGTTTCATAAGACGACTGGAGGCCAGCTGAAAAGTGCTAATATTGTCTTAGGAATGTGATAAATATATGGTCCGTAGTTGTATGGAGGTTTCAGCGCTACTCTGTGTGGCGCAACAGCGCATACTCTTGGTATGGAGGTTGGACTGTAATCCCCTAGGTTGACCCTACTGCCCAGGCTGGGCTGGGACTATTGATGAGGACGAACCTGTTCTCCAAATGTAATTAATATAAAGAATCCAAGCAGAGTTTTTTTCTTATTTTCCGGTGACAGGCGCGTCACTGTGACTTCCTATCTGAGCTTGGAGAGTCCCAATGCACCATAATAATGCGCACGTCATTTATGTATTGTTGCATTATTCCATTCGGAAGCCTTGAGAAGGCTCATTAGATAAACAGGGTGAGCGAAACACGTGTCGGCTTCAGCACCAAGCTACATTAATATACAATTTGAAACACCTTGTACTACAGGTGGAATGGCTGTTTTTATATTAACTGTATTTCAAGTGCGGACTCCTCCTCACCAACTATTGTCTGAAAAAATAATACTTGTTCCCTGCGGATAAGTGACAGGTCTGTGTTAATAGAAGTTCTAAAGTCCTGGTGTGGATTATGTATGAATGCATGTATGTATGTATGTATGTATGTTTGCATGTAAGCATGTATGCATGTATCTGTATTTCTATAGCGCTGGTTCTGGCCTAGTTAGTATGCTGGAGCCATGCTCAGAATGCAGGCACTGTTTATCCCAAGAACCCTCCTGAGATGTGCCTGCTCCATTCTAATAAAAGTGCATGCTGGTGAGAGGTCAAGAGGTCAAATGAACAACACTGGAATAAAAAAAAACTCATACCCGAAGAATTCCCCGCTTCACTTTCTAAGCTGAGGGCTATTTTACAGGAGAGGACGAGGTGTGGCAAAGGGCGGAGGTGGGCTTTAACAACAAACAGATGGTGAACACAACTGTGAGGCTTCCACCTCGGGGTTGTGTGTCTACAAGACACTTGTCGTCTTTAATACACACACGGCCCTGTTAAAGGTCCTACCGTGGGGTGGTGAACCGCCCCCTGCTGGAGGAGGTTTACAAGACGCAGGTTCTTTCAGCGGGAAAGAGTCGCTCCAAGAAGGAGCAGGACTGGATGCTGATTGGCTGATAAATACCATCTAAATCCGAAGATGGCGGCAGACAGGCCGATTGGAATGTTGGAGGTAACCTGGCTCTTTTTTAGAGGAATTTTAAGTTTCGCACCTCGAGTGTATTAAATAAAAACAACAGTTTGTAGCATTCTTTTCTGTTGAAGGCACTTTCATGGAGTCAGTTTAAACAGCCAGTACTGCTCCTTGCACATCTTTAAGGATGTGCCATCAAGCACCACCCCATTCATGCCTAGATAGTAAAAGAGAGGTAGGCGAGTTGAAGATGTTCAGCGTGGCCACCCGCAGAACCTTCTGTGGTCACTCTGTGTTCAGGAATGTGTTCTGAAGGATGAGCTGTGCAAGGAACAGTACTACACTTTATGTGGCAGAACCTTCTGTGGTCACTCTGTGTTCAGAAATGTGTTCTGAAGTATGAGCTGTACAAGGAACAGTACTACACTTTATGTGGCAGAACCTTCTGTGGTCACTCTGTGTTCAGGAATGTGTTCTGAAGTATGAGCTGTAGATGGAACAGTACTACACTTTATGTGGCAGAATCTTCTGTGGTCACTCTGTGTTCATAAATGTGTTCTGAAGTATGAGCTGTACAAGCAACAGAACTACACTTTATGTGGCAGAACCTTCTGTGGTCACTCTGTGTTCAGGAATGTGTCCATAAGTATGAGCCGTACAAGGAACAGTACTACACTTTATGTGGCAGAACCTTCTGTGGTTACTCTGTGTTCAGGAATGTGTTCTGAAGTATGAGCTGTAGAAGGAACAGTACTACACTTTATGTGTCAGAATCTTCTGTGGTCACTCTGTGTTCAGAAATGTGTTCTGAAGTATGAGCTGTACAAGGAACAGTACTACACTTTATGTGGCAGAACCTTCTGTGGTCACTCTGTGTTCAGGAATGTGTCCTCAAGTATGAGCTGTACAAGGAACAGTACTACACTTTATGTAGCAGAACCTTCTGTGGTCACTCTGTGTTCAGGAATGTGTCCTCAAGTATGAGCTGTACAAGGAACACTACTACACTTTATGTGGCAGAACCTTCTGTGGTCACTCTGTGTTCAGGAATGTATTCTGAAGTATGAGCTGTACAAGGAACAGTACTACACTTTATGTAGCAGAATCTTCTGTGGTCACTCTGTGTTCAGAAATGTGTTCTGAAGTATGAGCTGTACAAGGAACAGTACTACACTTTATGTAGCAGAACCTTCTGTGGTCACTCTGTGTTCAAGAATGTGACCTCAAGTATGAGCTGTACAAGGAACACTACTACACTTTATGTGGCAGAACCTTCTGTGGTCACTCTGTGTTCAGGAATGTGTTCTGAAGTATGAGCTGTACAAGGAACAGTACTACACTTTATGTAGCAGAATCTTCTGTGGTCACTCTGTGTTCAAAAATGTGTTCTGAAGTATGAGCTGTACAAGGAACAGTACTACACTTTATGTGGCAGAATCTTCTGTGGTCACTCTGTGTTCAAAAATGTGTTCTGAAGTATGAGCTGTACAAGGAACAGTACTACACTTTATGTGGCAGAATCTTCTGTGGCCACTCTGTTCAAAAATGTGTTCTGAAGTATGAGGTGTACAAGGAACAGTACTACACTTTATGTGGCAGAATCTTCTGTGGTCACTCTGTGTTCAGAAATGTGTTCTGAAGTATGAGCTGTACAAGGAACACTACTACACTTTATGTGGCAGAACCTTCTGTGGTCACTCTGTGTTCAGAAATGTGTTCTGAAGTATGAGCTGTACAAGGAACAGTACTACACTTTATGTGGCAGAACCTTCTGTGGTCACTCTGTGTTCAGGAATGTGTCCTGAAGTATGAGCTGTACAAGGAACAGTACTACACGTTATGTGGCAGAACCTTCTGTGGTCACTCTGTGTTCAGAAATGTGTTCTGAAGTATGAGCTGTACAAGGAACAGTACTACACGTTATGTGGCAGAACCTTCTGTGGTCACTCTGTGTTCAGAAATGTGTTCTGAAGTATGAGCTGTACAAGGAACAGTACTACACGTTATGTGGCAGTACCTTCTGTGGTCACTCTGTGTTCAGAAATGTGTTCTGAAGTATGAACTGTACAAGGAACAGTACTACACTTTATGTGGCAGAACCTTCTGAGGCAAGAAACCTTCTGAGGCAAGAAATCTTTGCTCACCCTTCTTCAAAACTAGCAAAGGTAAAAGGGGCCTTGGGGCGCATCCTTCTACTGCAAAGTAGGCCTAAAACTGCCCCCTCCACCTTTGAAACTTAGTGATCTTTACACTTTACATAAAATGTACATAAAGTTGCAACAATTTAAGCAAATATGCAAACTGAACACGCCTTCAAAACTGTCCGAGCCCTCCCTGGTGTTGTATAGTGCTGTCAGAGGTCTGAGTATCGCAGGGCTCTGATTCTGCTGTGGCACTGATTCAGCCAGGTCTCTGATAATGTCTTTAGGATTAGAGAAGCCCACTCATTTGATCGCTCGGGTTGCACGCGTCTTCTTAGTTCAGCACAGGTTCTGTTTAGGCTCCATGAATGGTCCACACAGAGGCTTAAATTACACACGCATAGTATAAATTAAAAAAAACAAATCAATGCAGTCGCCTCCTCCTGCTTCCACCCACTCAACATGCTCCAGAAAAGCTACAGATGGATTCCCGTCAAAATGAGAAATAACATCACCCCGGCCCTTGTCACCGGCCGGCTCCAATACGGAAACATGCTCTACTCCAGTATCACCACCCAACTCCTCAAGAGACTCCAGACCATCCAGAGTGCAGCATCCAGACTCATCCTCAATCTTCTAAATGGACCCACATCCCCCACCTCAAGAACCTCCACTAACTCCCTGTCCAGAAGAGATGTTAATACAAACTACTAATACACGCCTACAGGGCCCTTCACTATGAGGGTCCAGAATAAATCAACCATCGCGTGAACTTTAAAACCCGCCAGACACCTGCACTCCAAATCTCTGGCCTACGCAACACCACCACATTTGTCACAGCCACAGCGGAGGTCCTTCTGTCCCCTACCTCGCCGCCAAGGCTATGGGACTGCCTGCCTCTCCACCTAGAACATCACCCTCCCTGGCGGATTTCAAAAGGGGACTCTAGACCTGGCTTTTTGACCGAGACTTGTGTTACTTCAGCGCCCCAATACCCTTAGGGGTGAAGAGCTGCGCTTTATAAATGACTGTATGATTGATTGATTGACTGAAAAAGCAAGAGCTGTGATTTAGGCTGTGCAGGAGTTTGATGGCAGGAGCTTCATTATGCCAAGTTTCTTACTATGCAAGGAGGAGTTTATCAATTCTCTCGGCCCTGTAGGGATCTGAGTATGCCAGGGTTTAATTATGCCCGGGATCCGTGTATCCCAGTATTCTAAGCATATCATGGTCCTTATATGTCCACAGGCATCCTATAAAGCTCTACATAAGAGAGTCTACCTACAAATAGTATCAGTATGAGAGCAACATTCATACTGATACGATTTGCTGTTTTCCGCATAGGTTGTCTTACACCTATAGTGATAGAGGGCCTTAGTTAGAGTTTGGCAGACAGGGTGCTCCTTTGAAAACGTGATAGAGTACTCTGCTCTCCAAACACTTGGTCGCCCCACCTCATTTAGAGATGGACCAGTAATGGATGTAAGTATTCCATTGATGGTGCCCCTGTTGCCTTTGTCATTGGCTTTATAGCCGTCCTTAGCGGGTCTACGGCCATTAAAGGCCCGCTCCCGCATTAAAGGCCCGGGCCGAAGAGGGCCTTTACCAAAGGAGCAGGCCTTTCATGGTTGGTATGAAAGGATATAAGGCTATTAGAACATTCCGCCTCAGCAGGATAGAATGGTCTAATTAGAAAAACAAAGGCCTCATGGAGCCCAAGGGGGCGGAAACCCCCTCAGGCTCCGTAAGATCTCTGTTCACAGCAACAGCTGTGAAAGAAAAACATTGGAATGTTGATGCTCCAGGCTTCTACTAGCGAATAGAAGCCCGGAGCACTCCATTATCTTCTACGGAGCATCAGCGTTCCAATGTTCTAATACCTCTGATGACCCGAGGCAGTAGGGGGCCATTGGAGGAAGGGCATTACACCGCCTGCCCAATTAACAGCAATGCTTTTTCAACCTATCCATCACTGCTAAGAAAAATATGGTGGTGAAGGAGAGGGGAAAAAATTACACCCACACCCTGGCAGAAATATAGCAGGATGTAGGGCCATTAGTTTCTTATTTTTCAAAAACATACTCTCACTTTGGCAGTTTTGAAAAACAAAAACCCTTTTGAAAAGTTTAATGGCGGACCATCATGCCTGACTCTACCATCCGCTGCTACAGTGACAGGAAACGCCATGATTGTGGAAGCTTTGAATGATGTCCGTGGGGCTAGTGGAGATCTCGAAATGTGTCCGGTGGAGGTCCCTCAAGATGGCAGAGGTAATGCAATGGCCATCCTGACCGAGTAAACTCCGTCCGCCAAACATTAAGTTAGCCCCAGTATCCCTCAGTTCAAGGGCATCTCTCCATAGAAGCATGCTTGGCACTCTCAGCACATTTCATGGCCCTCTGCATTGTTCAGCTATTTTTTGCTACATTATCTTGCATGTTCAAAGCAAATTTATAGTAGTACATAATAATGATAAGAACTAATCAAAATCTGCTCTATTACAAACTCAATTCACCCTTTTCCCAAATTATTTTAAAATAGATTGATTAATAAATGTACAGGTTCTAAGAGCATATTTGAGTAATCAAAGGAAAAATATTTTTTAGCAACTGATTGACATTTGTTTGTTTACTTCTGGAAAAACTTTGCTGCAGACATCTATTCTATAAATCCACACAGCTGGACATGGTTCTTTCAGTTCGGATGAGGGCCCTTGTAAATAACACCGCAGAGCCAGAAACCCATTGACACAACAGATACATATGGAAGTTTATAAGTATTAATAACTATTCTTATGTGTAATTTGCCAGTGATTCACAAATGGTATTGCGTTACGCATCTAATGGAGCACTATCTACTTTATGTATCATTCTTGTAGACGTATCACTTCCTATTACATTAGCACGGTTGCCTCATCTTTATTATTATAAATGAGTCATTTTTGTTTTGCTCACAGATGAATGCAGTTTCCTAATACCCAATTATTGTTACATACATTATCAGTGACTGAACTATAGAATGAAATTATAATGATTTTCAGATATAAATATGATATTTATGAACAATTATCCAGAATGTTTTCCAGTTTGCTATTAACAACACATATAATATGCACTGTTTGCGAAAATCATTTAAATGCAAAAAATGTTGTCAGTTCTTTGATGATGCCCAGTATATGACCTTATGATAAGCCTGAGTTCGCTACATATGCCAAGGCTCTCTCAAGACATCTGGGGGCATATTATCAAGGTGCCGCGATAAAATTATCGCTGCTTTTGCGTCCGTTTTCGGGCGAAAAGTGGCGATAATTTTATTGCATTATCTTCAAAGATACACTAGCGCGTGATTCCTTGACTTTGCGCCCATTTTTCACACACCTCGCCTCTGATCGATAATGCAGTGCAAAGCAGGCGTGGCTGTGAAAACAACATGGGATAATATTGCGAAGGCAGCTTCGCGATATTATCAACGAGGGTTCGCGATATTTGAAATCGCGTTAAGTATGCCTTAACGCAGGACTTTGACGCCTGTTAGATTCCTGACTAAGGCATACCTAACATGGGGGGTGGATTGTGTGGCTAAGACCACAGGCCCCTATCATCAAGGATTGCGCCGTTTTCCATGGAACAATGCTGGACAACCAGCGATGTTCCATGGAAAACACCGCTATTGCTGGAATAATAATCGCCATTGCGCTATGCGTTGTTAATACAGCGCCAGCATGGCGATAATTTCCAGCGATAGCCGGCGATGAAAATACTGACGCTAAGTGCGACCAGCGATAATTATCGCTGCCGCTTGATAATATGCCCCGTGGTTCAGGATAACCCTGCTGACTATGGAGCAGAGATTTCAACTGGAGCCAAATTGTCCCGTGGGGTGCAAACTGTCAGAGATCATCAGGGGTTCTTCGTCTGAATGCACCTTTGTCCTTTCTCCACGCCCACTCTAGCACGGTGGGGGGTGAACCACTCCAAAATCGGCCTTTCAATCTTTGGGGGACACTCATCCCAAGCAGTACTGGCTTCCAGAGCACACCTCTCATGAGGATGGAGAATGTCGCCTTTGACCGGTCCGCTGCCTACATCCTATTTAGCTTTTTTCCAACCCGGCGTAAAACATTTCTACTTCAATGGTTCAGAGGCACCAACCATATATAGCAATGCTCCTTTACATGCTGTATTGTAGTATAAGCCTCCTGTGTCCATATGTCTCTGTGTCCTTCCTGTGCCATGTGAGTCCCTCTGTGCGTGATGTGTGATGCCATGGAGGTCCCTATCAGGCAAGTTTCATGTAGAGTCAGTGGGACAGATCTCAGCCCATGGGCTGAACTGGAAACACTACTTAAGATGGAGCGAATGCTTGAATCAGTCGTATCCAGTGCCATTGCACTGGTTGGATTTCAAATGTCCTTTTTAGGTCTGGCTACAGACAGCTCTATGTTTTTGGACCTCACGTGATCGATTCTTCAAACAAAATAAGACAATAAGAAGTGCAAATTAATATTGGGCTGAATCATTCCCTTTCAGTCATTGGTTTTGATATGTTTGATGTGGTATGTCTATTGTTTGAATGGGCTGTCCGTGAAGCCATGGCATCCTGTCTATATTTACATTGTCCATAGTAGCGGCCAGTGCAGGTAAGCCCGGTGGGCCGGGGTGTCAACAGACAATGGAATATGATTACTTTATTTATTTCATTTTCAATATCCTGTCGTCTGTTGACTTTCCCCCCTGCCCCGCCCAACGCGCTTACTAGCACCGGCCACTGCTGATTGTCCCATTTGTGTGTGTGTGTGGGGAGGGGGGAGAGAGAGAGAGAGAGAAACCACATGCAAGTCAGGCTTCACTGTAGCCCAGTCAATTCTGGCAGCATAGCCCCTCTCAATGGGAATACCTGCTACCCCTGACCTGTTTCTGCTTCATTGGTCCTTGTCAGTGAAGTACAGCTGGGATTTCCATGATGCAGCAAGCTATGTGGCCCTTATTGGGGCTTACTCATATCACTTAGCATTACGAGGGCTGGAATGGGAGGAGAAACCGGCCCTGGCAAACTGCTCAGCCGCCCCCTCGGTTGAGGGGGAGTGCAGCTGAGCTGTTTGCGAGGGCCGGTTTTGACCGATTTTGTTACAGGGGGCCGATATTGCCGAACCCCGGTAACAAAAACGGCCCCCTGGGGGCCCAAAACGACCCCCCACCGTGGCAGCCTAACGGGGAAATGCCCAGTGCCCACTATTGCCAGTCCGGCCCTAAGCATTACTCTTAATTAGCAAAAGAATAAATGTGGTGGACGCAATGCTTGAATAAGTGGCTTTGCCCAGGGTTGCATTCCATTCCATCATTTAGAATTCAAATCTTTTATCCATCAATTTTTTATTTCACAGTCTCCCAAAATGAGCGGGTTACGCCTGATCTTATTTTTTGAAAACTACAAGTAAAGGTAGTTTTGATGGTTCCTGGCCATCATTCTGTGTTGCAGTCTCTAACTTCAGATATACTCTGTGCTTGCCATTAAGAGATACTTGCCCTAAAAGCAATGTTATTAAAGATACCGAGCCTAATATCATACCCTTTATGTCAGCAGTGCAGCCAGTGTGCCAAGGGCCCTCGTGAAAGGAAGAAAATGGGCTCTTTGCATTATAAAACACTTCAATAATCAGGGCTCAGTTGGCCCCACAGGCCTCTGGGGCTGGTGCCACTGCACCTGCTGCACAACTGGAATTTATGACCCTGCTCTTAATGCCCCATGGCCCACTTTGAGATTGCAAAGTATTTGGTGGGTAAAAAATATGTAAATGAAGTGAAATTATGGTGATTTATTGTCTACTGCACAATGCTGTGCTCAGCTCACACCTTTCACAGTGAGGCTTGTGTTCTCTGCCATTGGCAAATATGTGCCCACGGGTGCTTGTTTAGGTCAAGCATTCGAGACCATTTTATATACTTTAATATATACTTTAGTATATACTTATATGAGTATGTACTTGTGGGCTCTGGAAATCAGCCATAGGCAGTGCTTTAAATGGAAAAAAATAAGTGCAGGTACTCACCAAAAAGAGAGGTGGACTAGGGCGTGGAGTGTGGGGCGGGAATAGGGGAGGAGCCAGGGGTGGGGCTAGGTTTTCAACCTTTCCAAGCTTCATATGCAAGAAATCCAAGTGCAAAGTTAAAAAACGGAAGTATCTGTCGTATGGTTATGGCCCTAATAATAATATTAAGGGTATGTTCAAAACCGTCTCTGAATTTTGCCATCCAAGCTTTACATGCTGGAATTTTATGAACCCTTACTTATAATGAGAAAGGAGAACTAAGAGTCCCAGCATGCAAAAGCATTACCAGCTAAAATCCATAACTGTCTAAAAGTCTAAAGCATTCCATGGAGCTGTCTGTCGCATTTGGGTTAAACATGGTTTCCCATACGAAACAAGCGGTTTAAATGAACCAAAGCAAAAAAATAAATTGTGTTGCCTTTAAAGTGTTTTTATGTTTGAGGGTAATCGTAAAGTTGGCGGCAAAGGCAGGGATTTTCATTCAAGCAAAAATGCTTAATTTTAATTGCTGGTGCAGAAGCATTTTCAGTCCTTTGAAACAATGGTATGCTAAAAAGCTGTACTGCCCTGAAGAATGCGCCCCACGCCCTCTCCATTAGTTTTAGGATGGACTCTCAACTCTTACTGTGCAGGATCAAAGGGTAAACAAACACCCCTCAGCCACCCCACGATGCTGAAAGAGTTCCAGAGAAGCACAACAAGATTGCTGTGTCAAGGTGAGAAGAGCTGCTGTTCTGGCATTCCTGTGCAACTCAGCTCACTCAGGATTGCAGAAGCAGAGCGGGTCCTGTGAAAAGTGCTGCCGAGGCACGAGAAAATGAAGCGCACCACCTGTGTCAAGGCCCCCCATGAGTACCGGTACTCTCCTTGTCCTAGGAGAAGTTCCGGTACTCAAGAGGCGAAAATTAAAAAGTGCCGGTACTCCGTACTGGTGAGTACCGGCCCATTTAAAGCACTGGATTAGGACTGGTCTGCTTCCGCTTAGGGACTTTTGTTTTCTGTTCAACTGCCTCTATTTAACTGTCTTGATAGAAAACAACCAGAAGAGGTCAGTAAAATACCAGAATTGCTTTCTGCTCAGGGACTTTCTTTTTTTAAATTTTTCTGGCAACTGCCTCTATTTAACTTTCTTGATAGAAAAGGACCAGCAGAGGTTAGTAAAATTCCAGAATCACTTTAGCATTCTCTAGATTCTAGTCCATAGAAATTGTCTTCCACGAGCATCCGTAGACAATAATATTTTTTCCAAAACTTGTATTTTCAGTGATATGACCACCGAAGGCCCTGATTTTATATTAAAAACAGAGCTATGGACGATACCATTTCCCGCTGAAAGGCAATATTTCTCTCCATGTGTTCCCATACCTGGCGTGTCACGCAGTTTGGAGCTTACTTTCCCTCCAAGTTAAAGAAAAGTAGATGTTTCAGCACCCAGGCTAATGTGCTGCATAGCTATATACATAAAAGGTCCCAAAGGTGAGACTGATTGCATTGCAAATGCTTGTCTGTGTTTTGATGTTTGGTTCTAGTGCCTCAAAGCAGGACCTATGCGGCTGTGATGGGCGGAGGAGCACGGCCCATGGTCCAGGCACCAGTTGTACTTATTCCTGAAACCCTCACACATTGATTGATGTAAAACCTCTTTGTTGTGTCCTGCGCTGCTGAGGTTAGCAGTTCAAGGTGGTTTGCATTAATGGTAGCCTTCCTAATATTCCATAATATTTTGATTATCGCCTATATATCAGTTAGGGAAATTATCACTTTCATCCCATCATGACCTTTGAAAGTCCATACACTACTGGTGTAAAAGTCTGGATATCTGGGCACCACAGACCTCATACAATATTTTTACAAGTAACAAAAACGATTTGCTTAAAACTCATTTAATGGTTTGTGACCACAAGTAACCACGTGGTTAGGGCCACTCCTGCCTTCACCAAACAACATTCACCTCTGCGGCTCTACGTGCACAGTGGTTGAAACCTGGAATTGCTTTCAAGTAAGATACATGTGTATGACATGGCACCAGTACAGCTCCAACCAAGCTACAAAGTAACACAGCACTACTCAAAAGGCAGTGATCACGACTGCAGTGCTTTGTATTGTACTTGCATTAATAAGGCGCTTTATAGCGCTTCATACGCCTCACAAAGCTCTGAAGAACATCTGTGCAAGAATAGCGATGGATTTCTGGTGTGTTTTGATGTTGAGTGCGGTCACTGCAGTTGTGCACTGATCGGGTTTGTGTCAATGCACCTCTGGTATAAATAAAACAAAGCAAGCCATTGGACGCTCCAACTTGTAGATCACTAGTGTATGGATGAAAGGTGAGTATTAATGCAGAGTGTCCTACAAGGGCTGTGTTTTAGGGCCATGCATGTATTCCGCAGGCTTCTCATAACGAGGCCTATCCACAATAGCATTCATTATGTACATCTCCAAATTAGTAAAGGTGCGAAAAGGACACAGTTGTTCTATTTGTACAATTATATATGCATATTCCCTAAATATGCCAATTTCAGATGATTTTGCGGTCGATTCACAAAATCGTGTAAGAGTATATAAAAGAGTACTCCAGCCATAGTACTTTACGTACTTGAAAATCCCTTCGTGAACCGGCCTCATGCCGTTGCTGCTTACATCTAGCTGTGCTTACTGAAGTTAGGAGAGTGAGAGATAGCTGAGCAGGTTCTTGCGCTTTCATCCTGGACAGTGATTTCAGACGGCTCCTATCAAGGCTCAAACAGGCACTTCTAAGAATACAGACTTCAGAGAGGTTACAAAGCCCACTTACACCTACCTAAAGCCACATTAAACATGCCCAGTGCAGGCAATGCTGCCTGGAATTGGTGAATCAAATATCTCCAAGGCGTGAGATATCTTTAGGGTGTAGATTCCACCAAGGGCCTGTCACGTGAGCTAAAGCATACTTGAGAAAGGCACTCTAACCCCATTTAGTCTGCTCAAGGCCAATTTAAACATGGCCAATGCAGGCACAACTGCCTGGGATGAGTGAATTAACATCCCTAAGGTCTGAGATGATGTGGATCCCACCAGGCCCTCTCACTGCAACTGAAGCAGAATTGAGGAAGGCGATGTACGCCTCTTTAAACAAGCCCTACACAGATTTAGACATGCCCAATACGGGCACAGCTGCATGGAGTCACATAATCAAATACCTGCAATGTCTGGGGTGACTTCTGGATGGGATGTAGATCCCCCCAAGGCGCTGTGATCACAACCAAACCAAACTTGAAGAAGGCACTGTGAGCCCAATGACACGTGCCCTAAGTCAATTTAAACATACCCAAAGCAACAGCTGCCTTCTATTAATGAATTGGAGAGCAGGACATTTATTAGATATTATATGTAGAGATGATATGGGGGATTTGCCTACAGAGATCTCAAGTGAAAGGATATGTCTAGGCAAATGTGGGCATATTATCAAGAAACGGCGTTAAGATTATCACACCAGAATATGGGCTTCTATGGGAATTCTCAAGGGCATATTATCAAGCCCATTATTGCCGCTTTAGCGGCAGTTTTCTGCCGCTAAATCGGCGATAATGTTAACGCCGTGCTTGATAATATGCCCCATGGTACTTTCAGAATATTACATTCCAGAGCTCTTTCTCTTTTATTATCTTATTCA
Source organism: Triturus cristatus (assembly GCF_964204655.1). Taxonomy (NCBI): domain Eukaryota; kingdom Metazoa; phylum Chordata; class Amphibia; order Caudata; family Salamandridae; genus Triturus; species Triturus cristatus. The sequence continues at coordinate 108,913,418 of NC_140583.1, read as the reverse complement.
TATCATCCGTTGGGACAGTAAAGACATCAGGGAAGATCTTTCCATCAACCTCTCTATTATTCTAACTATAATTCATATTTCAATATTAGATTTATAGATTTCCCAACACCACAATAAGTTTGCCCACGGGCTTCAACCATTGATCTTTTATTAGGGTTCCTTGAAGAGTGTGAAAATCCTATTAAGTCAAAGAGTCCAATACATGGTCATTTAGGAACACTACAAGAAAAGACTGATTGACTCGTAAATCTCAATTAACATTTCATAGTATTTTACTGTGTGACTGTGATTTGATTAATTGTCCAATTCACTTTTTGACGCATAGTTTACATATTGACATGTACTTCTTAATAAAAAATATACCACAATTTTTATAATTAAGCTCTTAAAACTAAAACAAACAGTCAAACCGGGAGACCACACAACAATTGTCAGTTGCTAATCATCTGGATTTCCTTGAGTGCCTGGTGAGTTCCTCCCTCTTGCTGGGATCGTCTTCTAAGCCCCCTTAAAGCATGAAAAGCCAGACAAGTAGGGAAGAAGGGCTGCCTCTGTTCAAGCTGCGAGGCTCTGGAGCGCCCCACCCAGTCCATCTGAGCACTTCCCATCCATCTATCCACTGTGATGACGTAGCGTCTTGCCTAGCAGTGCACAGTTTCTCTACAGATGGGCTGCCTTCATGTGTGTCTGTCTCCCTTGAAACTCCAGTGAATCCACAAAGGTGCGACAAGAAAGGAGTATTCAACATTGGACATGAAAAACATTCTCAAAAGTAAACAATATTCTTGAAGTTTTTTGTTGTTTTAGTATTCAACATTGGGCAAGGAAAACATTCTCAAAAGTAAACAATATTCTTGAAGTTTTTTGTTGTTTTAGTATTCAACATTGGGCAAGGAAAACATTCTCAAAAGTAAACAATATTCTTGGAGTTTTTGTTTTGTTTTAGTATTCAACATTGAGCAAGGAAAACATTCTCAAAAGTAAACAATATTCTTGAAGTTTTTTGTTGTTTTAGTATTCAACATTGGGCAAGGAAAACATTCTCAAAAGTAAACAATATTCTTGGAGTTTTTGTTTTGTTTTAGTATTCAACATTGAGCAAGGAAAACATTCTCAAAAGTAAACAATATTCTTGAAGTTTTTTGTTGTTTTAGTATTCAACATTGAGCAAGGAAAACATTCTCAAAAGTAAACAATATTCTTGGAGTTTTTTTTGTTTTAGTATTCAACATTGAGCAAGGAAAACATTCTCAAAAGTAAACAATATTCTTGGAGTTTTTGTTTTGTTTTAGTATTCAACATTGAGCAAGGAAAACATTCTCAAAAGTAAACAATATTCTTGAAGTTTTTTGTTGTTTTAGTATTCAACATTGAGCAAGGAAAACATTCTCAAAAGTAAACAATATTCTTGGAGTTTTTTTTGTTTTAGTATTCAACATTGAGCAAGGAAAACATTTTCAAAAGTAAACAATATTCTTGAAGTTTTTTTTTGTTTTATATTATTTGCCACCTCACTTCAAGAAGCATCAGTGGCCTTTTAAGAGAATATATATTTGTATCTCACAAAGAAGTTACTGTTTTACTTTTAATAATTTAGGTGCTCCTTGGTAATGACTGGTTATTATTATTCATAGTATTTTAATTTTGAACACATATTTCCTACTCTCTTTTCAAATTTTGCCTCTTTTACGAACATCTTTTAAAAAAAATCAAATAGCTTGTATTTTTGGTTAGTATGATATTCTGTGTGCTTTGCTCTTTACAGTGTTTAGGGCTGTATTACTATGGGATGCTTTTATTTATTAATGTTATTCCAGTTTATGTATTTATTTTTCTAATAATCGTGTAGAATAACGTAAGGTTGCTTATTATTATATTTAATAAAGGTTTTTAGATAGAAAAGAAGTATGAGCTGGCGCATCCATAAAGTGTAGCACATTCATAAAGCACTTCCTGCCGGAATGTGATCAGGAATGTGTTCTGCTACAATGCTGAATATACATAGGTCCTAGTGCTAAAAGAAGATCTGGAGTCCAGAGAGTGAGGAACATAGGTGGGCTGGTCTTTGGCATCGAAAGCCCTGGTCAAACACATATTGCTTGACTTGGGCATCCAAGCAACATCTGCGCCTCCCCCTCTGGGAGGATGTGACCGCCACTGTTCCTCAGGAGTACACCTGCACGAAGCAGGAATATTAATAATAATACTGCGGCTTGCAAAGCACATGGGTACTTCAGACGAAGTGTCCCAGCGCTGAAGGAGAGGTCCATTGAATCTGGGTAGAGGCATGTGGGTAGGTAGAGACCTCCTAGAAGGCCCGTTTCAGCAGCAATGCTGCTGTGGTCTTCAGGGATCCATACACTGTGCCCAAAATATTTCTACAGGACCTGGTTTAGAGTTGGGCGAGTGGGAGGACCATCATATACGAGTCACATGTGTGTGCCATACATGTACACCAAAAGGACAAGGGCACTTCTAGTACTCACATTAGAAATGTCCTTGATGGGCTACGAAAGTTCACCCTGCACATCAGGGGCACTCACAGGGCTTTCTGTGCACACCTGCAACGCTTTCCATGCCGGTCTTCCAGGGGCGATGGATCCCAACAACATTTTCAGCAGCCCTACTGCGGACTCGTGGTCAAGACGTAAATGGTAAAATCGATTCTCTTAGCCTTCCCTATCTTCCTAATAGAGCCAGGGAAAGCATGGGTGCCAGAACAGTTCTTCCACAATAAAACAGGGAAAGTCCCATTAATGACTGCCTTGAATCCAGGTCTGGAGACTAGCCCGCGAGTTTCACCGCGCTACAGGAGAGGTACATGAGTGACCAGATGTTTGCCAAGTGGCCTTTTATCTGCTGTCTCTTTCCCTACATCTGTGGAGCAGTTTATTCCCTTTGGGCTCGGAAATCTGCAGGCAGAGCCTTAAAAACATCACCAATCTCCTAGCTTAAAGGGAGCACCTGTTTAATGGACTGTCATTCCCCCTCCCTCTCCTCCCTCACTGTGCCTGTTCACTTCCAAGCTGGCCTAGAGGGCTTGCACTACCCAGTCTGCTGGGCACACACTGGCATATCTGTAGAGGCATTATCAACAGGAGGACACACATGCCCACTGTTCGAAGGTCGCTTGCCAGCTGCCACCATCACAAGGCTCCTTTGTTCTGCAGGTGGCAGGCGCGCCTTACCCACACCGACAGACCTTTAACAAGTGCAGGATGGGAAGGGAGCACCTCTCAGAGCCACCTTTACACACCACTATAATCCGCCCCCCTCTTTTGGGTAAAACCCGTAGTTGCTGAGGACAGAGACATCACAGAAGCTTGACAATATATGCCATTGAAATCCAGAACTAGGACATATTATGGGGCATATTTATCAAGGCTTTGCACAGGTGCAAACACACAAGAAAGTGATGCAAATCGGTGCAAAGTAACTTTGCATCAAAGCAGAGTCTTATAGGTGGTACATTGGATTTTCCAGGCTACCACTCGTACAATAAAGCACGCCCTTCTTAAATGTAAACTTCGTTCACATTTTATAAAAAGTTTTTACATACTCTGCTCACTTCCCTGCATTGTCCCGCCTCCACTGCCTCCTTATTTAAAGTTTAAAGGCCTCCCTGCACCTTCAAAAATAGCCTCAATTAGCTCTAATTATAATTCTTTGTAACCTAAAAGCATGTCTTTGTAGGACGTAAAAAATAAAGAGAAAAGCATCAAGTAGGACAATGACAGCCAAGGAACACTTGCTCAAGTTAAGATAAAACATATTTTAAAAGAAAACAGTATCGCAGTGGTGTGTGTTTAGTTCTACTGTTTATTTGTGGCTCTAAATAGTAAAAGTCGAGCCAGCCAACACGTTTCGTCACTGTTCGTGCTAACCATTGACTTCATCAGGGCTAGGAAAATCATATAACTATGTCAGAAGAACATTTATTGTTCTTTAATTACCATCATCAGTTAAATTGCCACCATCAGTTCTTGGCAGTTGGAGTCTTGGCAACCTGTTTACTATGTATTAAGGGACTCTGTCCATGACCTGGAAAGCATGGGAGTGTCTGCTTACCTCATCTGCTAAGCACCCAGACGGACTGTGAACCGTTTTTGCTGTTACTACAAGAGTTCTCTATTAACAATACAGATATAGGTGTGCTCCAACGCTTCCCTTGCCACTCCGAAACTGATTTTTATATCCTAAAAGAAGGCATGAGAGGAAACGTCCATTCTATGTTCTAGGGGAATGCCAGTGCTCCTTTATGTATCTATCATGGAGAAAAATCCTGTTAACAAGTTTTGTACTGAATTTAGCTGATGCATATGAGCCTTTCAACATCTGTTCAGATATACCAAGGCAAAAAACCAAAGGGAATTCTGCGCTATGCTGTATTGAGCTGCGCTCTGTTGCATGGAAGGTTCAGCTTAGTGTGAGTATCATATCTCTGAAACAGCGCTCAGTTGAGGGAACTGTGAGATGTACCATGTGCCAGGCACATTCTTAAATTAGGTACTCTGGGTCTCATTCATAATATTTTGCTGTAGGGCAGCTCTACAAGCCTCCCTTCTACGCAGCCCTATCGCAAAAGAAAAGGGCAGGAATGCGCTGTATCTATGAGATACAGCGCATTCCTGTCCTCTCTCCCCTGTACTAGCGCACAATAGGCTGCCTTGCGCCAACCAGGCACCCTTGCAGCATGGTGCAAGGGAGTCTGCACTGTTAGGATGATTGTTTTTGTACAGGAAGGGACACCTTCCTGCACAAAAACAATCAATGGAGGTGATTTCCTCTTTCTATGGGTGTTGCTGATTGCAGCACACATAAAAAGAGGAAAAACTAGGAGAAATAAAGTTATTTCTCCTCGTTACACTTCCTCTAGGGCGGCGTATGTTTTTGATGCTTTCCCAGGTTTACAGATCCTTGTAAATCTGGGAATGTGTCAAATGCCATGGGTGTTATGGAAGAACACCCACTGTAACACACATGGCACGCCTTCCCATCGCAGTATGAAGCAACGCAGCGACTTGTGCTGCTTTGCCTCACTCCATATCTACAAGGCCATGACAAGCCATGCAGGGTGGCTTTAGATGGCTTTGTAGATATGGCTAAGCTCTGTGCGCCGCTGGAACGTCACAAAAAGTGAATGAGCCCCTCTGCGTTTATAATTTAGCTTATGAATAGTGCTTGAATTTGGTGTGAACTGGTTCTTTCCTGCCCCATCGTAGTCAGATCAACTACGCCCAATTTGTGTGCAACTGGCCAAAATGACTCTCTTCTGAAGACCACCGCAATCGTGTCTTAAGTCCACTGCAACTTCATCTACAGCGCATTACAGCTGGGTATGCAGACCACATCAACTGCACCTACAAACAACTAACAATGTATCTGAAGACCATTCAAACTCACTCTACAGGTGACGACTGCTTAACCTGTATAGCACGACAAATGCATCACGAAACCATGAAGAGTTCATGATGATTAATGGTGCCCACTACAGCTTCAAAGGAAGAGCCTACAAGATCATCTGAAGTCAACTGCACTGGCATTAGAAGGCATCAAGTATGTCTAAGGGTCCCTACAATATGTCTCGAGACCCCAAAAAGTATGTCTGAAGACCAATATCACTGAGATTGCTATTACCTCCGTGATACTTCTGTGCAGGCATATATATTTATCAGAGAGGTGTGCAGGCCAGCACGCCATACCTATCTCGGATGCTGTAGTTTGCAGCAATTTAGTGCCAGCCTCAAGAAAAGCTGCAAAGTCAGCATTGAAACACTCTCAAAGAATTAATAACCGTGGACCCAATTCACAAAGCCATGTTCCCGAAGAACTCTGATCTACTACTGTAGGCTTTCTCCTAAAAGTGATTGGAGATTTGGGACTTTTTTGGGATTCATAAAGGCTCCAAAAAATACTCCAGGAACTTCAACAGTTGTAGATTAGCAAGATTATTTAAACTTCCCAAATGTGCGTATCTAGATTTTCCACAACGTAATCATGCCGTAATGCTAATTTGTACATGAAACTTTTTTCTCCCCATGCACAATATATTTCCCTCTGAAGAAACTCACTCCCCTGCACACTTTTTCCTGGCCCTTACACCCACCTTTAACAAAAGCCATTTTACATACCAGCCAAGGAACATGTGCTCAAGTTAAGATAAAACATTTCTTAAAAGAAAATAGTTCTTCTGCTGAGTTGTTGCACTAAATGGTAGATGTCGAGCCAGCCAACAGGTTTCGTCACGGTACTTGCTAACCATTGACTTCATCAGATGGGAAAGTCTGCTGTATTTTGCAAGTAAACACTTCCTTTCCCTAACCTAAAATTTACAATCATGGTAAATTTTGTATCCTAGGGGATTTTCCATTGGCATAAATATACTTTGTGGTTTGAAAGTTCCATTGATCCCTCCTGATTCTGTGAAACATGGTTGGTAAACTCAAATCATAGAATAGGCTCATTTTCACCTCGATTAGCATGCTTCATTTCCTACTGGCATTGCTACTCTGCCTCAATTTGGAGATACCAGGGGTATCAGGTGGCTCGCAGACGTGCTGTCTTGCACAGCTCTTGATATACCTGGTTCTTGTGGTCTTGCAGTAGAAACAAAATTTACTAAGGGGTCTACAAGCCTATAATAGTCTATTTTTTCCATTATTTGTTTTTGCCATGGCCTCTTGGCAAATAAGAGTGTGTCACAAGGTGTCAACCCTGTGATGCCACTGTGTGTCATAGGGTGCAGGATGTCTCTTGCAGTGCCCCTGGCATTCTAATAGACTCATATCCTTCCCTCTGCGGACTCACGGAATTATTTTTATAAAAATTGGACGTAGTAAAACATATATCATTCGTATATTGAGACATCATCCTTCTATACCTGCTTCACAAATCCTCTTTATTTGTAGGGCAGTAGTCCTCCCTACTGAGATGCATAAGATGTACTGATCAGCTCACAAGTGATTAATAAGGCATGATGTGTGAAAGGCCAATTTAAAGATGGCTGCCATGTTTACTGACGGTTGGGAACTAGAGCTTGATACAAGTCCGTTTTCTGTTTCAGTTATTGATGGTCACTTTCAAACATGCAAATCATATATCAACAGAGTTGTCAACTGAGCTCATATAACAAGACATCCGTTGTTTGGCTTCTGTTTTTTTCAGCGAACACCAGTAAATATGCTGGAGCGTATAGTTCTGGTTTTTCCAGTGTAAGCATTATATTACAAGTCCCATCGTTCTAAGTGCTGTTGAAAGTTCAAAGTCACCCTCCAGGCACGCGGCCAGTTAACAGCTATGTATGCACTACATAAACATCCTCTCCTGCTGTTCACCAGGCTTTTATTGTATCATTGAACCGAAGTAGGACCTAAGATTGTTTGGTGGATAAGGACTGCTGGCCCTAACTTGTTTGCCCATTTCCCTAACTCTACTTACAATTCCCATGTCTACTACTATTTTATTTCCCAGCCTTCTCCTTCCTATTTCCTCCTCTTTTTCTACAGTGATGATACATACTTTGATACACATTATAATATTGTCTTTCGCGGTAGTGTTTAGGCTGCAAACGTCATGAGGCCCTTTTGGCATTCACAATATAGTTTGTTTTATCGACCGAATGTTCAGTGCATTTTAAGCAGCAGCTTACCGTGGAGCAAGCTTATGATAGTCTCGATTTACGTTTTTCTCTGTGTTACGCCAAAGTTTCCTTGCTCAACACCCGTTTGTGATTATTGTTATATGTTTTTCATTCTGTTGTCATGTGCATTGTATACCACTTCACGCAAATTGTATCTCAGAATTTTTCTTTCTGATTTTATACCTCCTATCCTCTCAACTACAATAAAATATTTGAACCCAAATGAAAAAAGAAATGCTGGATGGTTACAGTGTCACAAAGAAAACTCTGACCGATCTAGCAACACAAGCAAACAGACACACCCGTCACCAGTCACCCGGAAAGCGCCGTTCACCACCTGGCGGGTAGTTTCATGGATGCTGCCTGCAGACTGGACACCAGACACACATTTTCAGAAGAAATCCCAGCAGACGATATGCGGCTGATGATGCATGACACACGGTTTCTCAAGAACTGTACCCAAGGAAGATAACCTGGTGATTGGACAGATATAGATTAGCGAAGAACTATCATGACCGATTTACAATCAACGCGCCTTCTGTCGCAGCCGCCATCAATGTCTCCAGGCATCTCCTGGGCCTCTCATATGCAGCCTCTTTAGTCCTTGACAGGTGTCTGTGTACATTCCATTCCAGGTGTCTTATATAGCGCACAGCTGCCCAGGAGACCTCCCGGCACTGAGGCAGGCACACCTGCAAGAGTTAGGCCAGTCATGCTGAAGTTAGAAGAGATGGGTCTTTAAAAGTTTCCTGAAGGACGTTTCTAGCTGCATTGGTCTTAAATTGGCAGGGAGGGCATTCCACAGCTTGGCAACCAGAAAGGTAAAGGACAGGTCACTCTGGCATCATGACGTCACGATTGGCCATAATGCGTCTGCGCCCGTCCACAGTGAGTGTTTACTGAAGAAGCTGAACACTGGCTCTCTTGTGTGAATGGTGCTGGGCTGCTGCTTGCTGTGACTGTCATTTAATGCTCGGTCATTGATTGCACTATCGCCTATCGCTGGCTCTCTTCATTAGGAGTCATAGGAATTCCTCCGCTAGAGTTATTTCCACCTCACTCTCAATACTGTCTATGGGAAATCCATCCATCTGGCGCTAAAACCCTCTGAACCTGTGTGTGAACCCTTCTAAATCTGAGATGACGGATCGAGGGATCATGGGAGCTGATACTCTTGATTGAGGGTTCAGCCTGGGGGATGGGGTGGGGATCCCACTTGCATGGGCTTAGGATGAGGTGATGGCCTCTTGGCCATGTTGGATGCTTCGTACCATGTGATAATGGTTGGGCGTCTCCCAACAGATCCAGTTTGCACTGAGCAGGGTTGGGTGGAGGACTCTATCTAAGTAGCACGGCTGCTTCTCTTTTATTCTATAGATATTGCTTCTGGAAGACCAGCAGGGCTGGGGTTGAGTCTAGCATTTGGGAGGAACTGAGCAATGTAACAGGTGCAGAGCCACCAGTTTAGACTTGTGCACAGCCATGTCTAGGCAGTTCTTCCCGTGCATGACCAACTCTGACTTGCAGGTTGATCCCAATCGAAAGTGGCATAACGGACAAAAATGACGGGCTAGAATGCCTATTCAAGCTGGTGCCAGTCTCAAAGATATTTGCGTGTATTCCCCTCACCGCTGTTGTGTTTCTGTCCACTACTTACATCAGACTTGACCAGTAGCGTAGCAAGGAAACTATGGGCCCTAGTGCAAGCAAGGTAATTGGTCCCATTGACTGCTGTTGGGGTGTAGAAAAATTCATCAATTAGCAGGGTTTAATAGCCCCTCAGGACTCTGGGCCCCAGTGACACAGCACCTGCGATACCAGTGGTAGCCTTTGCCCTTGCACATGCCCCAAAGGGTAAATCTGCCTAACCTACATCTAAAGGGGCTGTTAATGAAAGCCTGTGGGTGAGTGAGGGCTCATCGCAATGGAACAGATGTATAGTTAGAACCACTGGAATTATGCGATTGTGCCACACTGCGATTTTCGCATGATTGTAGATTTGCTACATTTTTCACATAATCTATCATCTGCCGCGTGATCTGCAGATTTTCACAATAAATATTGTTTCTAGCTCATATGGTTCAAAAGTTAGTAAAACACAGCAGCGTGTTGCAGAAGAGTGGAATGTCCTTTACAAAGGTTGACTGGTCCCTTTTCTGCAGCTTATTTCTATATTTGGGTGTCATACTGGTCCTAATGAGGAGCAACTGATGTCCAGACAGTATACAAATGACAAAATAATGAAGTAATACTATCACAAAATATGCTACATAATGCTGCATAATTTGCCTTTTCTTGCTGCATAATTTACTCCACTCTTCTGCTTAATTGTACCCTCCCTTGTAGAATAATTCCAGTCGACCTGTCTATATTCCCATGCTCAGTACCCGTTGTTTTCATCTGACTCTGCCACATCCGTGCCGAAGGTTCAGCAGCACATGCCAATTATGCAATCTGCCATGTTCATGTTTGAGTTCAGCACTTTGACTGCCCGTGGTTACCTCTGGATTTTCCTAACTGAAAAACCCAGGTGGTAAAAAGGGAAATGGACGTCGTACACCCCTCCTCGGTCCCCTACCCTTGCCCGGCCCTCTGGTGTTTCAGGGCAAGAATGTGAGACTTATTGGTTTTACCAATCCCACTCCACTTCACTCCACTCTACCACCACTCCACTCTACCCCCAATCTACCCCACTCCAATCTACCCACTCCTAGCCACCCAATCTACTTCACTACACTCTATTCCAATCTACCACACTTCATTCTACTCTATCAATGTACCTCACTCCACTTCACTCTATGCTACCACATGCCATTCAAATCGACCCCACTTCAGTCCAGTCTAACCCACTTCATCCAAATCCACCCCACTACAGCCTTCCTTACCCCACTCCAGCCCAAACTACCCTACTTCAATCTACCCCATCCGATCCGCCCTACTCCAATCTACCCCAAATTACTTCACTCCACTCACTCTATACAATCCTAACCCAATCTACTCCACTCCAGCATACCCCACTCCATTCCTATCTACCCCTCACCACTCTATCCAACTCCACTGTAACCTACTCCACTCCATTCCACTACACTCCACTCCAATCTACAGAAGTCTACCCCACTCCTATCTATCTCACTCCATTCTACACCACTCCACTCTAATCTACCCCACTCCACTCCAATCTACAGAAGTCTACCCCACTCCTATCTATCTCACTCCATTCTACACCACTCCACTCTAATCTACCCCACTCTAACAGGAAAATGGACGTAGTACAGCCCTCCTTGGTCCCCAACCCTTGCCCTGCCCTCTGGTGTGTCAGGGCAAGAATGTGATGATCCCCATGCCAGGCAACATCCTCCTCTTTGCTCCTGGAAATTTTCCACCTCCTCTAGCCACTCCCGGTCCTCACCAACCCCCTCCTACACATTTACCATCTGCCCAGCGCAGGTGGTAAATGTGTTTGTTAAGACCCACTGTATTAGGAATCCCATGCAGAATTCTGCCAGGTAAATCTGGGTATACACAGTCCGTATTGAACTTGTAATTTTACCACACTCCACCTCAATCTACCCTACTCCACTCTGCTCCACCCCAATCTACTCCACCCCAATCCACTTCACTCCAATCTACTCCACTCCAATCTACTTCACTCCAATATACTCTCCACCATTCTACCCCACTTCACCCCACTCCACACCACCCCACTCCAATATACCCACCCCACTCTACCCCACTTCACTCTACCTCACCTCAATCTACCTCACTCCAATTTAGTTCACTCCAATCTACTCTCCACCATTCTACCTCACTTCACTCCACTCCACACCACCCCACTGCAATCTACCCACCCCACTCTACCCCACTCCACTCTACCTCACCTCAATCTACCTCACTCCAATGTAGTCCACTCCAATCTACTCTTACTCATTCTACCCCACTTCACCCCCACTCCACCCCAATCTACCCTACTCCAATCCACCCTACTCCACCCCAATCTACCCCACCCTAATCTACTCCACTCCAATTTACTTCATTGCAATATACTCTTCCCCATTCTACCCCACTTCTCTCCACTCCACACCACCCTCCTGCAATTTACCCACCCCACTCTACCTCACCTCAATCTACCCCACTCCAATTTAGTCCCCTCCAATCTACTCTTCCTCATTCTACCCACTCCACCCAACCCACTGCAATCTACCCCACTCTGTTCTACCTTACTCCACTCTTCCCCACTCTGTTCTACCCCACTACTAACTACGCCATGCCAATCAACGCTCTTCAATCTACCTCACTCCAGTCTATCCTAATCCATCCTGAGCTACCATAATCAAATTCATACAATCTACCCCACTCCAGCCTAATCCACACCACTACACTACACTCTTCCCCAATTTAGGTCACTCCACTCCAATCTTGATTCCACATAAATCTATCCAACTCCATTCACTCCATCCCACTCCACTTCACTCTACCCCACTCCACTCTACCCCAATCTCCCCCACTCCAATCTACCTACTCCAAGCCAACCAATCTACCTCACTACACTCTATTCCAATCTACCACACTCCATTCTACTCTATCCAATGTACTTCGCTCCACTTCACTCTATGCTACCACATGCCATTCAAATCAACCCCACTTCAGTCCAGTCTAACCCACTTCATCCAAATCCACTCCACTACAGTCTTCCTTACCCCACTCCACCCCAAACTACTCTACTTCAATCTACCCAATCCGATCCGCCCCACTCCAATCTAACCCAATCTACTTCACTCCACTCCGCTCACTCTACACAATCCTAGCCCAATCTACTCCACTCCAGCATACGACACTCCATTCCTATCTACCCAACACCACTCTATCCAACTCCACTCTAACCTACTCAACTCCATTCCACCACACTACACTTCAATCTACAGAAGTCTACCCCACTCTTATCTATCTCACCCCAATCTACACCACTCAACCCTAATCTACCCCACTCTAATCCACCCCATTCCACTCTAATCTACCCCAATCCACTGTGCACCACTCTTTCCCAATCTACCCTACTCCAATCATATCTACATCAATATATCCCAGTCCAATCTACCCCATTCCACTGCAATCAACCCCCCCTCTTTCCCAATCTACCCTACCCCACCCCAATCTACCTCATTCAATCTACCTCACTCCATTCTACCATCCTAATCTACCCAACTCTTGTACTTCAATCCATGCAATCCACCCTACTCCACTCTACCCCAATCTAACCTATTCCACTTTAACCCAGTCTATCCCAATCCAATCTACCCCACCCCACTCCACTAACTTTTAGCAATTCTAAAAAGAATCCACACTGGAGTACAACATAGCTAAAACACAATTGTATAGGCGAGACTTATTGGTTTTACCAATCCTACTCCACTTCACTCCACTCTACCACCACTCCACTCTACCCCAATCTACCCCACTCCAATCTATCCACTCCTAGCCACCAAATCTACCTCACTACACTCTATTCCAATCTACCACACTTCATTCTACTCTATCCAATGTACCTCACTCCACTTCACTCTATGCTACCACATGCCATTCAAATCGACCCCACTTCAGTCCAGTCTAACCCACTAAATCCAAATCCACCTTACTACAGACTTCCTTACCCTCCTCCCCCAAACCACCCTACTTCAATCTACCCCATCCGATCCACCCCACTCCAATCTACCCCAATCTGCTTCACTCCACTCACTCTATACAATCCTAACCCAATCTACTCCACTCCAGCATACCCCACTCCATTCCTATCTACCCCACACCACTCTATCCAACTCCACTCTAACCTACTCCACTCCATTCCACCACACTCCACTCCAATCTACTGAAGTCTACCCCACTCCTATCTCACTCCATTCTACACCACTCCACTCTAATCTACCCCACTCTAATCTACCCCATTCCACTCTAATCCACCCCACTCTAATCTACCCCAATCCACTGTGCACTACTCTTTCCCAATCTACCCTACTCCACTCCAATCTACATCAATATATCCCAGTCCAATCTACCCCATTCCACTGCAATCAACCCCCCTCTTTCCCAATCTACCCTACTCCACCCCAATCTACCCCAATTCAATCTACCCCACTCCAATCTACCATGGTAATCTACCCAACCCTTGTACTCCAATCTAAGCAATCCATCCCACTCCACTCTACCCCAATCTAACCTATTCCTCTCTAAACCAGTCTACCCTAATTCAATCTACCCCACCCACTCCACTAACTGATAGCAATTTTGAAAAGCATCCACACTGGTGTACAACAAAGCTAAAACACAATCGCACAGGCGAGATTTATTGGTTTTATGAATGCTTGTTGTTGAAAGACAATTGTCCTGGGATGGTTTCTTCCAGCAACTGACATGCTTGAGGTGAAGTGGAAAGGAGAAAGTCTCCTGTGCTATGAAGCCCAGAGAGGGACAGACTGCATAAGCAAAGCCTCTATGTCAGGGGACCTGTTGCATGAAAGAACTGTAGATGTGTGCAGGTAGAACATCTGTAAATGTAAATGTAAAGGCTGCTTGGAAGCAGTATTGGTTTTAATCAATGGAGTCACCTGAAGCTTTATGATGACAAAGATTTATTCGTTTTCAGTGGTAGTCTAGGATATTAAATATTTGTACTATGTACAATCCGAATGTTAATAAAAAGTAGATTTTGGAAACACTTTTCGCGCATTTTGACGCAACCTATTTTATACTGTGTTTAATAGTGAATCAACAGGATTTGAAAATCGGGGGTATTACCCTTGCGGATATTTGGAACTGAATAGTTTAACTTTCATCGATCTTTCATGTAAGGTGTGCGTTATTTATATGCATTCCCCCCGAAGGTGAAAAACCCACAAAATAGTTACAGAATATCTTGCTGTTGTCTAGGCACGCCTTTGACTTTACCTCCACGCTCACTGACCCCGGCCCCATTGCACTCAGGATCACAGTTACTGTTTTTTAATGCACCTCGGCCACTGGTTTGGCGTATGGGTACTCATTGCTAACAAATCACGTCCGCAGGGGCGGTCTGGCCGTAGAGGGCACCGGGTGTTTTCCAAGTGGGCCGGAATGGGGGGGGGGAGGCTGATTTACCAGAAAGGGGGTCTCGGGTTTTGTCACTGGGGGCCAGATTTGCAGCAGGGCTGTAATATCGGCCCCCTGTAACAAAAGCAGCAACAGGGCTAAAGCGGCATCAGTGATGCTTCTCACTAGCACCCCCCAGGGGGCCGGTCCAGCAGAGGTGCCTGGGCTGGTTTGTGCTCCCAGTCCGGACCTGCCCGTCCGCCTTATTACAAGTGCATTGGCATAGAGCTCTAGGCTACAACGCACTTGTAATAAGGCGGACTGGATATCTGTCACGTTTCCCAGAGAGTACCTGTCTGCCAAACGCTGAATCAGGGCCCTAGACAAAGATGTGAGAACAAAATAGAAAATGAATAGGTGAAGTCTAGAAAGAGTCATTAACAGCAGGTTCGTTTCCACAGTCACTTGAACCAGAATGAATGGAAAATTACAGCGTAATAAAACATGGTCTGTATCAGATGTCGGCGTCCCCTCCCACGCCTGCTTTGTGTGGTTGCAACGTGCCATAAATGTGTCATAGTAAAACTGAAACCCAAGCTCTGGCGTCCTTCGCATGAAAAGAAGAGTTCACCTGTCTCGGGGGCGCGCAGGCCAAACCAGTTTGGGCACATGCCACTCTGCCCTTCTCTGTTTATATTCTAGTAAATCAAAGCGAGGCCTGTGTTGCTATCAGCGCGCGTCAACAGGTGAGCGAAACCGCCGCCGCTGCCAGGCAGGCCACGCTGAGGGGGAGTCGAGTATCCCATGGTGTGACACAAACGCCGGTGCCAGGTAGGCCATCCTGAGGGGGAGTCGAGTACCCCAGGGTGTGACACCCAGCGCCGGTGCCAAGCAGCCAACGATGAGGGGGAGTCGAGTACCCCAGGGTGTGACACCCAGCGCCGGTGCCAAGCAGGCCACACTGAGGGGGAGTCGAGTACCCCAGGGTGTGACACCCAGCGCCGGTGCCAAGCAGGCCACACTGAGGGGGAGTCGAGTACCCCAGGGTGTGACAACCAGCGCCGGTGCCAAGCAGCCCACGCTGAGGGGGAGTCCAGTACCCCAGGGTGTGACACCCAGCGCCGGTGCCAAGCAGGCCACGCTCAGGGGGAGTCTTGTACCCCAGGGTGTGAAACCAAGTGACGGTGCCAGGCAGCCCACGCTGAGGGGGAGTCGAGTATCCCATGGTGTGACACCTAGCGCTGGTGCCAAGCAGCCCACGCTGAGGGGGAGTCCAGTACCCCAGGGTGTGACACCCAGCGCCGGTGCCAAGCAGGCCACACTGAGGGGGGAGTTGAGTACTCCAGGGTGTGACACCCAGCGCCGGTGCCAAGCAGCCCACGCTGAGGGGGAGTCGAGTACACCAGGGTGTGACACCCAGTGCCGGTGCCAAGCAGCCCACGCTGAGGGGGAGTCCAGTACCCGAGGGTGTGACAACCTGCGCCGGTGCAAAGCAGGCCAAACTAAGGGGGAGTCCAGTAACCCAGGGTGTGACAACCAGCGCCGGTGCCAAGCAAGCCACACTAAGGGGGGCGTCGAGTAAACCATGGTGTGACACCTAGCGCCGGTGCCAAGCAGCCCACGCTGAGGGGGGTGTCGAGTACCCCATGGTGTGACAACCAGCGTCGGTGCCAGGCAGCCAACCGTTGGCTCTGGCAAATGGGCTCTGCCTTGACAGCTTGTTCTGCGGCCCGGGATTCAGGATGCAGGGCACAAAGGGGCCTTTGTTTGGAAGGCGCAAAATGGCGATCCGTCTTCGATAAGCACTCATCAAGCTGCACGCATGGAGCTTGGTTGGATGCAAAGACACTGCACACATGGACCTACTAGCTAGCCCAGGGTTGATGACAAGAGGAAAGGTTTTCATGGAAAGCTCCAGAGCTTTCTGAGTGAAAAAGGGCCCAGGACTTGATAAGTGATATTTTTACAATATTCCGTATCTAAGAGTTTCTGATTATAAGGCAATCTGAAAAGGGAGGACCCTGACCAGGTCACACTTGGATTATATTATAGCAGGCCTCTGCCTGTGCTAAAGATGAGTATGGCAGTGCTCTGGTTATAATAGATCTATAGTTAGGTATGTCAGTACTCTGATTAAGATAAAGTTTTGATTATGCAAGAACTTGGTTTATTGAGGGGTTCTGGTTATGCCGGGCTCTGAGTGCGCGAGGGCTCTGATTATGAATGGGTTTGGGCTCTGATTATGATTGGGTTCGGGCTCTGATTATGAATGGGTTCTGCCTCTCGTTAGGAATGGGTTCGTTCTCGGGTTGGGGCTCTGATTATGAATGGGTTCGGGCTCTGATTATGAATGGATTCAGTCTCTGATTATGAATGGGTTCGGGCTCCGATTATGAATGGGTTCGGACTCTGATTATGAATGGGTTCGGGCTCTGGTTATGAGTGGGTTCGGCCTCCGATTATGATTGGTTTCGGGCTCTGATTATGAATGGGTTCGGGCTCTGATTATGAGTGGGTTCGGGCTCTGATTATGAGTGGGTTCGGCCTCCGATCATGATTGGTTTCGGACTCCGATTATGAATGGGTTCGGGCTCTGATTATGAGTGGGTTCGGCCTCCGATTATGATTGGTTTCGGACTCCGATTATGAATGGGTTCAGGCTCTGATTATGAATGGGTTTGGGCTCTGATTATGAATGGATTGGGGCTCTGATTATGATTGGGTTCGGGCTCTGATTATGAATGGATTCGGGCTCTAATTATGAATGGGTTCGGCCTCTGATTATGATTGGGTTCGGCCTCTGATTATGAATGGGTTTGGGCTCTGATTATGAATGGTTTCGGGCTCTGATTATGATTGGGCTCGGGCTCTGATAATGAATGAATTCAGGCTCTGATTATGATTGGGTTCGGACTCTGATTATGAATGGGTTCGGCCTCTCATTAGGAATGGGTTCATCCTCGGGTTCGGGCTCTGATAATGAATGAATTCAGGCTCTGATTATGAATGGGTTCGGGCACTGATTATGATTGGGTTCGGACTCTGATTATGAATGGGTTCGGCCTCTCATTAGGAATGGGTTCATCCTCGGGTTCGGGCTCTGATTATGATTGGGTTCGGGCTCTGATTATGAATGGGTTCTGCCTCTCGTTAGGAATGGGTTCGTCCTCGGGTTGGGGCTCTGATTATGAATGGGTTCGGGCTCTGATTATGAATGGATTCAGTCTCTGATTATGAATGGGTTCGGGCTCCGATTATGAATGGGTTCGGACTCTGATTATGAATGGGTTCGGGCTCTGGTTATGAGTGGGTTCGGCCTCCGATTATGATTGGCTTCGGGCTCTGATTATGAATGGGTTCGGGCTCTGATTATGAGTGGGTTCGGGCTCTGATTATGAGTGGGTTCGGCCTCCGATCATGATTGGTTTCGGACTCCGATTATGAATGGGTTCGGGCTCTGATTATGAGTGGGTTCGGCCTCTGATTATTATTGGGTTCGGGCTCCGATTATGAATGGGTTTGGGCTCTGATTATGAATGGATTTGGGCTCTGATTATGATTGGGTTCGGGCTGTGATTATGAATGGATTAGGACTCTAATTATGAATGGGTTCAGCCTCTGATTATGATTGGGTTCGGGCTCTGATTATGAATGGGTTCGGGCTCTTTTTATGAGTGGGTTCGGGCTCTGATTATGAGTGGGTTCGGCCTCCGATTATGATTGGTTTCGGACTTCGATTATGAATGGGTTCAGGCTCTGATTATGAATGGGTTTGGGCTCTGATTATGAATGGATTGGGGCTCCGATTATGATTGGGTTCGGGCTCTGATTATGAATGGATTCGGGCTCTAATTATGAATGGGTTCGGCCTCTGATTATGATTGGGTTCGGCCTCTGATTATGAATGGGTTTGGGCTCTGATTATGAATGGTTTCGGGCTCTGATTATGATTGGGCTCGGGCTCTGATAATGAATGAATTCAGGCTCTGATTATGAATGGGTTCGGGCACTGATTATGATTGGGTTCGGACTCTGATTATGAATGGGTTCGGCCTCTCATTAGGAATGGGTTCGGGCTCTGGTTATGAGTGGGTTCGGCCTCCGATTATGATTGGTTTCGGGCTCTGATTATGAATGGGTTCGGGCTCTGATTATGAGTGGGTTCGGGCTCTGATTATGAGTGGGTTCGGCCTCCGATCATGATTGGTTTCGGACTCCGATTATGAATGGGTTCGGGCTCTGATTATGAGTGGGTTCGGCCTCCGATTATTATTGGGTTCGGGCTCCGATTATGAATGGGTTCGGGCTCCGATTATGAATGGATTTGGGCTCTGATTATGATTGGGTTCGGGCTGTGATTATGAATGGATTCGGGCTCTAATTATGAATGGGTTCAGCCTCTGATTATGATTGGGTTTGGGCTCTGATTATGAATGGGTTCGGGCTCTGATTATGAGTGGGTTCGGGCTCTGATTATGAGTGGGTTCGGCCTCCGATTATGATTGGTTTCGGACTCCGATTATGAATGGGTTCAGGCTCTGATTATGAATGGGTTTGGGCTCTGATTATGAATGGATTGGGGCTCTGATTATGATTGGGTTCGGGCTCTGATTATGAATGGATTCGGGCTCTAATTATGAATGGGTTCGGCCTCTGATTATGATTGGGTTCGGCCTCTGATTATGAATGGGTTTGGGCTCTGATTATGAATGGTTTCGGGCTCTGATTATGATTGGGCTCGGGCTCTGATAATGAATGAATTCAGGCTCTGATTATGAATGGGTTCGGGCACTGATTATGATTGGGTTCGGACTCTGATTATGAATGGGTTCGGCCTCTCATTAGGAATGGGTTCATCCTCGGGTTCGGGCTCTGATTATGAATGGGTTCGGTCTCTGATTATAAATGGGTTCGGGTTCTGCTTATGAATAGGTTCAGATTTTTCCACCGATCTCTTCATTCCTGGGTGCTGATATTACTCGGTTCTTGTTTTGTCAGGACTCTGATTGTGTAGGATCTCATACTAATTACGGTTTATATTAAGCAAGAATTTTGGTTCTGCCAGAGCTTTGATTATGCAGGGCTCTAATTATGCCCAACCTCTGCTTGCTTGTGATAGGGCAATAATTATGACAAGCATCTGATCTGGCCAGGAGTCAGAATAGTGCAGTACATTAGCAGTACCGAGCTCTGATCATTTAATGATCTGGTGCTGTCAGGGCTCTGATTCTACTATTGGTCAGAGTAAGGCAGAGCTCTGATGATATCAGTTCTTATGTTAGCCCAGGGCTTGGAATAAGCTTGGGATCTGAGATCTGACACTGCTCTTATGACAGGGTTCTGATGACACCAAGGATCTGATCAAGTTAATGTAGCCCTCGCATGGTCTTGTGATGTCAGGGCTCTGAATCTACTATTGGTCAGAGTAGGGCAGAGCTCTGATTATATCAGATCCTATGTTATCCCACGGCTTGAAATATGCTGAAGAATTAAGATTTTTTTTCACCCTGAGGGTGAGGGCAAAATTGGAGAGCCCGATTGGGATCCGTCTCAGCTCCTGCTTTGTAGAACTGCCGGTACTGAGCACCGGCAGGACCTGGCCCACTAAAAACCCGGTATGTATATATGTATGTATGTATGTATGTATGTATGAAGGTAAAGTCGTCTAAGTTGCTGTCTCTGTAGAAAAGACGAGGACCGGACCCAAGAATCAGTGCCAATCAAAATTAGTTTATTAGAATTAAATCGAGCCTGTCCAACATGACGCGTTTCAGCCCCCACTCGGGTCTTGATCACATGTATGTATGTAT
Organism: Triturus cristatus; assembly: GCF_964204655.1. Classification (NCBI taxonomy): domain Eukaryota; kingdom Metazoa; phylum Chordata; class Amphibia; order Caudata; family Salamandridae; genus Triturus; species Triturus cristatus. Next base: position 108,892,910 of record NC_140583.1, on the reverse strand, counting down.
ATATATATTTGCTGATCTGAACGAAAGAGCAACAGAGGGTGAACAGGGGGCGTGGCCTCTGGAAATATCATTTTGGACTTGATACATAGTGTACATAAACATCTTATAGAATTTGATTGGTTCTTTCAATAACCCTTCCGCATTCATGCTCTGGAGTGGTAGGTAGGGTGTTGATAAACCTACCTAGTTACTTCATCATGTATGACGGGCAGTTGTTTCCTTTTCAACTTGTTTGTATCCACTTACCATCAAATCAGTGTCTAGCATACATGCATCCTTCTAGGAACTATGGTACGCTTTGTACAGGTGAAATAACAGTAATACGTTTAACACTGTTTCACCACTTGTGTAAAACGGAATACAACAAACACTATTTTCTACAGTCCTTATTAGATTAAAAGTGCACGAGGGGCGAACTGAGTAAAAAAGATTGTGAGAAAATTATTAATCATATAAAACTCTTGTAATACGTTCCTTTCATTCATGTTTTGTTTGTAATTGAGATTTTGTCAAAGAAAACTGAGTACATGACAAAGTAATACAGACTCTGTATGCTAATTAACCTACTTAAATATAAAAAAAGAACACATCGATGTTGAGAAAAACAGTCCTGCCTCTCACATTTAAATGGTGAAATATATTTTTCCCTCAATTCTATATTATACACAAGAACACGTGTTATCATAAATTGAGTCCATTACTTATTACACAAAAAACAAAAATGGTGTAAATGGACCTGCCTTATTTTTGCACCATCGCGGTCATGCTGGAAAGTAGTCACAGTTTAAAATACAGTTCAGGCCCAAATGAAACCCACCAACCAAATGAAGGTGCAGAACCCGCCCACAACTCTGCTGGTACGTTCAAGGGAGTCTGTAGGGGGACCTCACTGCATGACTTTGGATTGCACCTTCCAGTGCTAGTACAGGTTGCAGTTCAGAGTCCACTGCGGCTGGCTGTTGCTCTTTCCTATCAGTACCACACACCACAGGTGCACAGTAGCTCTTGGTCGGTGCTTGGGAATCCTATCACATGTTTTTCTTGGTGCAGAGTACCTCTGGGATAGGCTTCGGGTCAATCCCTGTGACGTCCCTTAACATGACGGGTTCTAATGGATTAGTGGACTAATGCATCCACTGTAGGGACCTGTGTTTGACTTCATGGTCACAGGTTCGAATCCTGGCAGATCCACTCAGTCTTTCATCCTTCTGAAGTCAATAAAATGAGTACCATTGATCTGTTATTCAGCGCCAAGATACCCAAGGGTGAACGTGTGCTTTACAAGTGCACGTTATGGTATGTTTTACACCACTCCGATACCTCCCAAGCCAGAGAGGTGCTGAGAACACTCAAAGACATGTGAGATTACTGGGGGCATGCACTACAGTAGTGAGGTGCTTTCTCAGCTCTCCAGGTAGCACCAACGACATATTCTTAGACTCTCAGAGAGACTCTGGAGAAACAAGCGCTCCACCACTAGTCTCACTCAACTTAGTGAGAAGTACTTACAACAAACACATCCGCGTGGCTAATATAGACCACTTCAGAACTCAGCTGGATGGAGCTCAAAATAGACCTAAGAAACTCTTTGAAATAAATCATCAAGGAACAAGCTAACCACTCTTCCAACCCTATGACTTCTCTGGTTTCCTTGCTTCTTAGCGGTGATGATTTCACTGTTCATTTTTCTGAAAAAACAAGGAAAATCGTGCTGGAGCTACGTCCTGGCACTCCAACTCTGAGGCCTCCGAATCCATCCGCTTTTCCAGTTGAGCTGGTAGAATCCTCGACAATATCATCACCCTTAGGATGTTCTCTCAAGAAAAACACCTCTTGGAATTCCTTTCGCCTCCCTGATGTCAAGGAGCTTCTACACAATATGGCGTCCCTTAAACCCTCCAACCATTTTAGTGATCCTTTACCTGCCAAGCTTTTTAAAGAGATTAATTCAGCCATTCTCCCTCTTTGGTCCAGGATAATTCTTGAATCCCTCTTACAAGGAAAGATACCTGACTGCTTCAAGGTTGGGCAAGTTACGCCCATCCCTAAGAAACCCAAAGTGGACCTGTCGGATCCTAACAACTTCAGACCTATCACCTGCATTATGACACTAGCTAAGCTACTCAAAAAATGCTTCCACTCGCAGCTATGCAAACACATTGAGAAATATCAACTCCATGACCCCCATCAATAAAGTTTCAGATCAGGCCACAGTACTGAAACGGCACTAACTCACATTGTAGATGACGCCTTGAGAATCCCTGGACCAAAATGTCCCTTGTCTCCTGATCCTTCTGGACCCGTCTTCAGCCTTTGATACCGTCAAACATGAGAACCTGATTGATCTTCTTCAACACAGGATGGGTCTCTCGGGTCTGGTCCTAAATTGGTCGCCTCTTTCCTGCATAACCGTACACAAAGGATCAAAATCAACCAGGCTCTTGCTTCCAGTACCCCTGTCACGATAGGAGCGCCTCAAGGATCCGCTCTCTCGCCCACTCTCTTCAACCTTTTTATCGAACCACTTTCCGTCATTCTGAACCCTACTAACATTCAGTAACACATGTATGCAGATGACACGCAATTGTACCTGAAGATCTTCTCGCAAGAGGACATAAAAACTTTAAATGCTGCACTTGAACAAACGCAACAATGATTAGCTCAGAACCATCTGCTGTTAAATACTCTCAAAACGGAAATCCTTTTGACCCCACCCCCCACAATCACTGGGCTCCCACCTAGATTGGCTTAAACAACTCGCTGCTCTGAACTGCACATCTCATGTTGTAGACTCTGCCAAATCTCTAGGCATTACCTTGGATGAACACTTAAACATGCAAGCGCACATCAGTGCAGCTAATAGGGGAGCCAACTTTCAACTTAATACCCTTAAGAAAATCAAACCTTTCCTCACCCCCCCCGAAGAAATCAAGCTGGTGGTTCAATCCTTGGTTATCTCTAGGTTGGAATATGGTCTGGTGACCCTTGCTGGACTTCCCAAAGCTAGCTTGGCCCCACTCTAAGCTACCCTGAACGCATTGGCTAGACTCATCACGGGCTCCAGAAAGCATGACCACATCTCCCCTGACCTTTTGCAACTAAATTGGCTATCTATTGAAGCCAGAATCTGAATCAAGATAGCTTGCCTGACCCATAAAGCCATACATTATAACACTCCGATCTACTTGGCAAATAAGCTTGAACTCTCGGCTCTGGCCGGATCCTTAGAAGTACGTCCACCCTACTCTTGAAACCACCAAGATTCTAAAAGAAAATATCTTACAATCCTACTTTCTCCGGTCTGGCTCTAAGAATCTAGAACTCCCTGCCTCCTGAGATCAGATCCAATCCCTCCACATTATCTTTCAAGAAACTTGTCAAACGACTACTCTTGAACGAACTTTAACAGCATCAACTGACTCTCATGCTCTTGTTTGTTAATATTTAGATTCTTATTGTAATACTTGAGTGCGCTTTATTGTATGCTGGTATGTTCAACTGTTTTCCTGCTCTGGGACACCTCTGATACCCCAAACTCTTAACTGGCTCTGTTTTCCCACTCTGTTGTAACCTCACTTACTGTCCCTTTGAGTTTGTTACTCTCGTTTTTGCTATTTCTGTACAGCACCCTGATACCCGTATGGGTCTTGTTCGCCCTTTATAAAACTTTTCAAATAAATAAATAACAACACATTTAGACGCCTTGTGTGAAGATCAGTCTACTTCCTGTCTCCCTCAGGCCACTGTAACATGTCTTTTCTCAGGAAAAGACTTCCTCCTGCAAGGATACCCTCTACACTCTTCTCAGGTATCAGGCAGACTCCTTTCCAAGGAAAACCCACAAAAGTCGCTGCAGACGTCCTCAGGTAATATCCCCCCACCTCTGGAAGACTGGCTGTCAGCAACACTATCCTGGATCGCAGATGTTTTCCTGACACTCTGCATCACTGGTCAGTGAAGTCTGGTACCATTTACGCCTGACTCCATCGGGAAACAACCTTTACAACGCAGTCATTACATCGCACTACATTTACAACACATTCATTACATCGCAACATCCTTTACAACGCATGTCACTACAACGCAGCCATTACATTGCATGTCACTACAACGCACGACACTACAACACATGTCACTACAATGCTGCCATTACATCGCATGTCATTGCAACGCATACCATTACAACGCATAATACCCCTACAATATCCAAAACTTACCCTACTGTTGCACCCCCTGGAGATAGAATAGTAAGTTTTACCCCTACACTATCCAACACTTACCCTACTGTTGCACTCCATGGAGTTAGAATAGTAATTTTTACCCCTACACTATCCAACACTTATCTTGAATGCAATGTAATGGTATGTGTTGTAATGGTATGCATTGTAAATGTATAATGCGATGTAATGGAATGCGTTCTAAATGTAGTTTAAAAAAAATCGTTGTAGTGGCATGCGATGTAAATGTATGCATTGTAAAGGATGTTGCGATGTAAAAACTGCCTTGTAACGGCATGCGTTGTAAATGTATGCGTTGTAACGTCATACATTTTACGCCATCTTTATCTAAGACTTCTTTTCCAGACATGTTTTTTTGATTCCACATGGTCTGATTTGATGCAATCACCTTACTTCGTGTCTCCCTGCTCTCTGAGGTCTGACGAGGAAAATCTCTAACGAGAGCACTCAAAATACAAGCAGCAAGAGTAGTGTGGTCCTCAAACCTGACAACTATTAGCCTGTTTTGTGCGAAGCGCCATGAGGTGGAAAAGAAGGCAGGTCCTACCCCAAAAGGTTCACCGTGTCCTACAAAAGAAGCAAATTACCCCACCTCCCAATGCCTTGTATCCATACTAATGGAAGGAGTTCAAGAAGTCACAGAAAGGAGGACCCCACATAACAGTCAGAGGGAGGCTTGTCTCCATCATCCCACACTTCGGAGTCTGCTGTTTGCAAAAGCCTCGGGATGCTAGCAATACACAATGCTAGCCTAGCAGGCTGCCTCCAATCTCCATCTTGTGTAGCATATCCAAAATGGATTTGCTTGACAGATATTCTTACAGTTCAAACACTCCACTGGCTCACACTGCAAACCATATGTTATGATGCACAAGTACTAGCCATGCATACAGGATGCAGCAAACGTATCCAGCCACAAAACATGGACTTAACTTCTGAAGTGAGGCCAAGGTACCGCTTGCAGGAACTGGGGACAGGAGAAAGTCCTTTACTGCATCTGTGCTTCACAAATATGCAAACATTACTGCCAGTCTCATGTCAGCTTGCAAGGATGGTAGTCCGATGTCCAGAGAAGGCATGGTTGATGTGCCATTACCGACCACCTCTGTACCATTTACTAGACCTGAGTCCCAGTGAACACACGATTGTCCCACACAAGGCGTCATAAAAATGTCATAATACCGTACAGTCATGAAGGTTGGCTACCCAGGGATGCACAATTGCCAATCTATGCACTAGATATTCCCATCCCAACAATGGACCCTTGATAGGAAGAAATGGTGTTCGTATTTCAACTCACTTTGACGGTTTCTTATATCCAATCAATCAATCAATCAATCAATCACAGAATTTGTAGAGCGCACTACTTACCCACGAGGGTCTCAAGGCGCTGGAGAAAAAGGGGGGGGGGTGCTGATACTGGGCGAACAGCCAGGTCTTGAGTAGCCTCCTGAAGGTCAGCAGGTCTTGGGTCTTTCGTAGGCTGAGTGAAAGGGTGTTCCAGGTCTTTGCGGGGAGGTGGGAGAAGGATCCTCCGCCGGTGGTTGTTCTTCGGATGCGCAGGACGGTGGCGAGAGAGAGGTCGGCGGAGCGCAGCTGGCGGTTAGGGACGTCGAAGAAGAGTAATCTGTTGAGGTAGGCTGGGCCAGTCTTGTGGAGTGCCTTCTGTGCGTGGGTGAGGAGTTTGAATGAGATTCTTCTGTTGACGGGGAGCCAGTGCAGGTTTCCCAGGTGGGGTGTGATGTGGCTGTGGCGTGGCACGTCGAGGATGAGGCGTGCAGAGGCCATGGCCTGGAATATAAATTCCACTGGTAGAATCCAGCACCTTGTGTACCATCCACTGCAGTGGCAATACAAACTTTGTTTCAGGCCTAGCTTGTGTAACCTGACTGTTGCAGAATACACCTGCAGCTCTATCTGCCCAAATAGCCTTTTTTGACTGGTGAAACACCCCTTTTCAAATATTACTAAGTCTCCTCTATTTAACCCTTGTAGCCTACAAGATAGAAAGCATGTTATTTAAATGTGGGACATGTATAAAATTAATATGACCATATTCCTGCAATGATAAGGCCCATAAAAGCGAATTTCACGGTGGCAGGCCTAGCTTTCCTACGTAGAAAACCAGAATGCAGATTAAAATACTCCAACTGCTAAATGGACCAGCTAGAAAAATAATGAAATAACTATTTTGAATAGTATTTAAAAATCCAGTTGAATGGCAAAGTTGATTTTAACTAATGTTAAGAAAAAGTAAGAATGTAGAAAGTTAACCTTTACCTGCCTGACCTGTCATAAGGCTAAATAACATAAGCCTTTGACAGCTCCCAGCCAGTGATTAGCCATTAATCTGTGTAAAACAAAGGTGTGAAATGCCTCCCAGAAGGCTGACCTGAATGGGCAGACATGACTCCTCTGAACTTCACAGAATATGCAGGATGAGGGCTGTGTGTCTACTTTTGACGGCCCAGTGTCAAATTCCGCTAGACAGGTCTGCTGGGTTCACATATAACACTTGGGCAGTGCTTGAAAGGAAGAGAACGGTATGCCAAGATAATTTTCGTTGCTGAAGAACTGTGCTTTGTCCTACCAGACCTCTGTCTGGGTTTGTTGTGGTTGGCTTTCCTGATCCAAACTGGATTTTAGTGTCTGATGTGGAAGGTCACTAGAATTATTGTAGTGCACTTCACACATACACCCCAGCCCTCAGGACTAAAGTTTAATGTGACTAAAGACAATTCACTATCTTAAAAACACCCTCACACATGTTATTTTGGGCCTGTTTGCAACAAGGTAGACAGAAACTACTGATATAGTGGGTAGAGTTTGCTTCGGGAACTTTTACCCTATTGTTTAAGCAGCGGCTATTAGTCACACCCACCCATGTACTAGTGGCAGGCATACATGTGGAACCCCGAGGCACCCATTTTAGAAGACTTTCTTGACCTGCAGAAGATCAGAAGCAGACTGGATCTGTTGTCTGTGACCTGAGAGGAGACCTGAAGGACTGGAACTGGTACCTCATGTATCCAGGACAAAGGGTTGGACTCCTAGAGTCATTTGGCTGACCTATGTGGATAAGGGAAGACAATGAGCTGCAAGAGACCTTTGCTTGGAAGTACCCAGCTCATCAGTGGCAACTGGGCCTGGGATTGGCCCTGCAATTAGCAACTAGCTGACAACCTGTGAGTCTTTAAGTGCCTCCTCTGGCGTCCTGTGGGCTTATGAGTGTACTCCTGTGACAGATTGGGACTTGGAAACCTAAGGGCCTGATTTATACTTTAGCATATACCATTGCCGTGACGGAGTACTTTACACCTCTCTTGTCGAGTGTACTTCACCTACCAAATTCAGAGATGTTCTCCATGCCATCCCAGCAGACATCTCTGGCCTTTCCAGGAACTTGCTGTCACGGTGGTGGAAATGCAATAAAAATGAAAAAAAGGGACCTGCCGCAGCCCGAGCCATCTTCAGTTACAAACTAAAGAGCCCATCTGGTGAAAGTTATCACAATAGATATAACAACTCCAGCTAAACAAACATTTTAGAATTTTTGTTGTTGATTGTAAGTGATGCATGACTGGGCAAAGAGACAATTTTTGTATCTGCACTGGATGGCCCCTTTAAAGTAAGGGAAGACGAGGCCGTTGTGCAGTGGGGCTGTGTAACTGGAGATGAAGACTTGCTCAGTGACCTAAAAGCCTTGCAGGATTGGGTGAAACATTGTAGCTGTGGGGCAGGAGGTCATTGCAAGGACGAGGTGCAGCTGCTACACAGCATGAGCGGCCCCATTGACTTGAGCAGCTCCAGGGCGGCAGCAGAAACATTTCCAGCTAACACACAGGGTCGCTAAAACTGTTTCAGTTTTTTTTACTTTTGCTAAATTTGCATCTTACAGAGTTAAAAAAAACACTGGAGTAGTTGCGAGTAGGATACTTTGAATCTCCCTAGGATATACCAGCTACTCAGACTTGCCATATAGGGAGGAACAGAGCTTGGTGACTGTGTTGGTGTACAGCATGTGGGATGTAGCAGTTGTTTGTTATTGCCTCCAGGTTATCGTATATTATATATCTTGCTTTCCTCTCTAAACCCTGCGTGGGATTGTGGCCCTAAATACATCTCTACTCGTGTATCGCACAGCAGCAGCCCGTCCTTAAGGGTGGAGGGGACCCGCTCCCTCACCTTTTACCAAACATGAAGAGTGTCTGTCAGGCTGAACATTTTGGAAGTGGGGGGCAGCACAAATGCAGTTCGTAGGCACTGACAGTGAAGAAGTGGTGGATGTTAAACCTCGAATGAAAAAGGAACCACGGTAAATACTCTGAGCACATTTCATTCCATTATTTGTTAGCTCGTCTGCGTCATTACAGACCTTTACGAAATACTCTGAAAGGACAGAAAGAACTAGGCCATCTCCATCCAAATGTGAACATAAGGAACCTCTATGGTGTTTTGGGTTCGTTGGACCTCACCAGTAAGGTGCAGCTTGAGTTTGCAGATTCTGTAGCTAGGCGACACCTCAAGATATGGCAGAGTAAGGGGGCATGCAGCTGCTTGTTTCAACAGACTCACCTTACTGCCCGTGTGCAACCCAAGAGTTCATGTGTAGCGGGGTAGGAGCTCTTCTGTGGTTGCCCATCTCAGGGGCATATCAACAAGCGGCAGCGATAATTATCGCTGGCCGCTCTTAGCGTGAGGAATTTTATCGCCGGCTATCGCAGATATTATTTGCACATATAGTCATCAACGCTTTGTCGTTACAGGGTGGCAGCCCAAACTGGCTGTGTTTGTTGAGGATACACTTACACGGTATATATGTTTGGCTGTCCCCCTATCCACTGTCCCGCTAAGAGAATAAGAATGAGTGAAAAGGGAAAGGATAGAGAATAAGGGAGAGAAAATAAGACATAGGATACAAGAAGATTACTAAACAGGTTTTAAGCCCTTTTCTAAGCTGGAATGGATCAGCAGAGTGTCCCTGGGCAGCTGGAAGTTTATTCCATAGTCGAGCTGCTTCAACCGTGAATGCTCGTCCCCCTAGCCTAGTCTTTCTAAACCTGCCCACCCTGGTTGGCTGAAGAGGAGCGTGTAAGGATCGGTCCAGTGCCCGGGAGGGATTTAAAAACAATGCAAAGGGACTTAGACATGGTTCTTTGTGTTAATGGCAGCCAATGTAAATCTTTCAGACAACGGGATACAGAGAATCTTCTCGGCCTATTCAGGGCCGGTTTGCTGCCAGTGCTTGGTCTCTCTGAAGCTGCTGGATTAGAAAGTTCTGGAACTCTCTCAGGAAGACATTGCACTAACCCAGTCTGCTTAGAATCTCACTGCTGACACCAATGCTCTCGATGAGACAGGAAGCAATGGGAGAATCTTCCAAAGTGCTCCTCTGGTCAATACAAACATCATCCATTTCACTCAGTCATGTTTTCATTTCAGTGCCAGAGTGTTATAAGTGTGTTATTAAATTGCGTCAAAGTGAATGCTATGAAAAAGCAAAAGCACAGGATGAGTTGCTATATTAAAACAGAGCATAATTGTACTACTGAGACTACTACTACTGCTACTACTGTGCGACTACTACTGCTACTACTGAGACTACTACTACTGCTACTACTGTGCGACTACTACTGCTACTACTGAGACTACTACTACTACTACTGAGACTACTACTACTACTACTGAGACTACTACTGCTACTACTGAGACTACTACTGCTACTACTGAGACTACTACTACTGCTACTACTGAGACTACTACTGCTACTACTGAGACTACTACTACTGCTACTACTGAGACTACTACTACTGCTACTACTGAGACTACTACTACGGCTACTACTGAGACTACTACTACTACTACTGAGACTACTACTACTGCTGCTACTGAGACTACTACTACTGCTGCTACTGAGACTACTACTACTGCTGCTACTGAGACTACTACTACTGCTGCTACTGAGACTACTACTACTGCTACTACTGAGACTACTACTACGGCTACTACTGAGACTACTACTACTGCTGCTACTGAGACTACTACTACTGCTGCTACTGAGACTACTACTACTGCTGCTACTGAGACTACTACTACTGCTACTACTGAGACTACTACTACGGCTACTACTGAGACTACTACTACTACTACTACTGAGACTACTACTACTGCTGCTACTGAGACTACTACTACTGCTGCTACTGAGACTACTACTACTGCTACTACTGAGACTACTACTGAGACTACTACTACTGCTACTACTGTGCGACTACTACTGCTACTACTGAGACTACTACTGCTAGTACTGTGCGACTACTACTGCTACTACTGTGCGACTACTACTGCTACTACTGAGACTACTACTACTGCTACTACTGTGCGACTACTACTGCTGCTACTACTGAGACTACTACTACTGCTACTACTGTGCGACTACTACTGCTACTACTGAGACTACTACTACTGCTACTACTGTGCGACTACTACTACTGCTACTACTGTGCGACTATTACTGCTACTACTGTGCGACTACTACTGCTACTACTGAGACTACTACTACTGCTACTACTGTGCGACTACTACTGCTACTACTGTGCGACTACTACTGCTACTACTGAGACTACTACTACTGCTACTACTGTGCGACTACTACTGCTACTACTGTGCAACTACTACTGCTGCTACTACTGAGACTACTACTGCTACTACTGAGACTACTACTACTGCTACTACTGTGCGACTACTACTGCTACTACTGTGCGACTACTACTGCTACTACTGAGACAACTACTACTGCTACTACTGAGACTACTACTGCTACTACTGAGACTACTACTACTGCTACTACTGAGACTACTACTACTGTGCGACTACTACTACTGCTACTACTGAGACTACTACTACTGCTACTACTGAGACTACTACTGCTAGTACTGTGCGACGACTACTGCTACTACTGTGCGACTACTACTGCTACTACTGAGACTACTACTACTGCTACTACTGTGCGACTACTACTGCTACTACTGAGACTACTACTACTGCTACTACTGAGACTACTACTACTGCTACTACTGTGCGACTACTACTGCTACTACTGAGACTACTACTGCTAGTACTGGGTGACTACTACTGCTACTACTGTGCGACTACTACTGCTACTACTGAGACTACTACTACTGCTACTACTGAGACTACTAATACTGCTACTACTGTGCGACTACTACTGCTACTACTGAGACTAATACTACTGCTACTACTGAGACTACTACTACTGCTACTACTGTGCGACTACTACTGCTACTACTGAGACTACTACTACTGCTACTACTGAGACTACTACTACTGCGCGACTACTACTGCTACTACTGAGACTACTACTACTGCTACTACTGAGACTACTACTGAGACTACTACTACTCCTAATAGTAAATAATAAAATAATACAAAGAGATGGATAAGTTGCTATATTACAGACGAGCATGTTTCTAATACTGCTACTACTTCTACTACTGCTAATAATTACTACGACTATTAGTGTTATTATTGTTGTTTATTAGCACCAACAAAAGCATGTGGGGATGAGATAACATATACCTTAGACAGTCTCAAGTGTGAGTGTGAGGAGAGCTTAATGTAGTAAAACCTTTCCAAAGGGGGACGCTAATCTGGAGACAGTGGTCTCTGGATGTTTACTGTCGAATAAAGAGACAGGACACAAAAGGAAGATCCGCCATCTTGTACTCCTCCTGCTGCCTACGCTCAGTACCCTCTCTATGACCACTTCCTGTCAGGAGGAGGAAGTGGTCAGCATTGTTGTAGGGCATGTGCAGTGGTCAGCGAACCTGCAGAACTACAGGTAGTGCTCGCAGACTGTACTATACCTGGTAAACCCAGGACAACACTTTAAAATAATAAATAAACTGTTGGGCAATAAACACTCAGATGCAGCTGTGCAAGTAATGTGTGTTTATTGAAGGTGAGGAGCATTGGTAGACCTAGCTTCCTATCTTGTGTCCACCATCCAACCGGCTCCCAACCTTCCTTTTCCAATTAAACATAAACATGCAATGCATGCAAGCAACTCTGAGCATCCCACTATCTAAGCTATTTACCATAAACTTCTGTGTGCATTAGAGGGGGGCGGGGCGAGATGCATTTTGGAATGTTTAGAGATAAAAATGGACAGCTCATTGTCTGTAATAATGGACAGCTCATTGTCTGTAATGTTGGTCTGTTGTTTACACTTTGGTGAGATAATGTACAGAGAATAAAGGGATCAGATGCACTAATTGGATGATGTACATTCATTATTCAAACAGATTGTCATGCTTAGAAAACAAAAACTGATTGGTGAAAAGGAAGCCAGACCGAGGGACTGATTACCTGCCACTGATTGATGTGTTCTGGCCGCCAGCCAGTAAGTATGGGACTTCATTCCATGAATAATGGGGGATGAACCACTGCTGTTTGGGCATCCCAAAGTACCAACCATTGTCATGTCAATACCTTAGAGATGACGCACCTTCCGGTTCTCGACTTAGGAATCGATAGGTCTATTCTTTGTAAAACAAACTACCAGAGTCAATAACTGTTTGTGATTTTGGAATTCCAAACTACTGCAAAGTGTATAAATGCAGCCAGATTTTACGTCTAACACATTATTTGCTCAATGTAGGACACGAGATTGCAGCAGTTACAGGAAATGTTGCCCCTCTACCAATGACTGCATCATTAGTCCAATGGCCTCAGCGTTCCCTCGTGTGTTTGTGGATGTCGGTGAACAAGATTATAAGTGGGTGAAAACTTTGGAAAGAATCAGCACGCAGAATTTCAGCAAGCGCATATGTTGTATTATAATAAAGTTCAAATTTTAAAATTGCCCAAGGCTGATTCGCAAAGCAAAAGCAAACCGAAGATTCAATAACTTACTCTTAGGCTTTTTGTAGCGTAACAATTTGTTAGACCTGACAGCCTTAGGGATGTGGTTCCCCCAACTTTTTGCCTTTTTCCCTCAATTTTTCAGTCATTGTTTTTGGTGGCTTTAGGACTCTGCACACTTTACCCCTGCTAACCGGTGCTAAAGTGCTTGTGCTGTCTCCCCTAAACATGGTTTAGTTGGCATATTTAATTTACTTATAAGTCCCACGTAAAGTAAACTACATGCGTTCTATAAATGAAAGGCTACTAGTGGTCCTGCAGCCAGCCGCGGTCGGTACTAGGAGTAACTGCAGGGCGGTGACGTGGGGAGGGGGAAGGGCAGGGTGGGGGGTAGTAAACTATGGATTACGGAGGTTTACAAGTAAGTTAATATATAAATTAATAAAACGAATTTCGTTGCGGCCACTGCATCTCTTTTATGTGTCCCCTACATCAAAGACACATTTGGGTGTAATTACTGGGTCTCTGACCCCAACAAATCAGACACTCCTGGGTCTTGCACGTACCGATTTTAATGAACTGCAGTGAGGCCCAACTGGCTCACCTAGACTGCTTTACTGGAAGGACTGCTTTCCTGCTTGTTGCCCTGCTGCCTGCTGCTCCCAGACTTTGCCGAAAGGAGAGCTGGACTTCCCTTCAAAGTGATCTCCAAGGGCTTGTTAGCTTGCCTCCTGTTTCTGAAGTCTCAGAGACACAAAAGACTTCCTGCCCTTCTGCTGGGGCTGCTGCACTCTGCCCTCTGTGAGTCCTACCCTTGTCTGAGGTGCCACCTACAAGTTCTGGGCCTCAGAAGCGGGTTCTACAGCTGAGTTTCTGCTAAATCCGACGTGAAGCAACATAAAGCCTCACAAAGTCTCGCCGCATAGCTGACAGCTCTCGGAACCAATAACAGGATGACGTGAAGCCCTGCTGCACAACCCCGCTGCACAGGCTCTCAGAAGTGATGCCGCGCACTGCAAAGCGTTGCCTCGTAGCCTACGCACCAGGATCCAAGGTACTGTGTTCAGCAGGCCCAAGTGGGTCCCTGTGGCCAGCATGCACTCCATTGCTGTCGGCCTTAGTTTGGATTTGCACCGGTCCCTTGCGACCTGAAGTAACCTTTTTAGCATTGGGTATCTGCCCACACAATAGAATAGCAAACATACACCAACCTTGGATATCTTCCCACACAATAGAATATCAGGCATATGCCAAGCTTGGATTTCTGCCCAGGCAATCGAATAGCAGGCGTACACCAAGCTTGGATATCTACCCACACCATAGAATAGCAGGCGTACACCAAGCTTGGATATCTACCCACACCATAGAATAGCAGGCGTACATCAAGCTTGGATATCTGCCCACACCATAGAATAGCAGGCGTACACCAAGCTTGGATATCTGCCCACACCATAGAATAGCAGGCGTACATTAACACTACTCCTACAAATTGTTAGTGGAAAGACTATACACCAGATATGGGTTAGACGGAATGGACACATGAACATTAGTATTATTATTATTATTATTATTAGTAGTAGTAGTATTAATATTGGTATTATTATCATTAACCTCTTCAGTGCCCATGACGAGATGGTCTCGTCATGGAGCGCGGTTGCGCTGTGCCCATGACGAGACTATCTCGTCATGAACCCCGCCCGCTAATGCAACGCCCGGCACAGGGCGAGGAAAGGGCGGGACACTGAAGAGGTTAATGATAATAATATGTGTATATCATTTTTAATATCACTAACAAAAATACACAACAATATAATAAGTATTATAAATACATGTATTAATTATTATCTAACTATTATTGTTATTGTTATTATTATTATTATTATTAACAATAATAAATAATAACATGGACATAAATAGTATTGTATATACTTGATACCTATAATTAAATCCCTATTATGATTATTTTAATTGTTATTTTTATTAATATCATTATTATTGGATAAAACACGATTGTGTTAAGAGTTTACAATTATTATTATTATCAGTAGTAGTAGTAGTAGTATTGCTAGTAATAATAATAGTAAGTATACTTGTTAACCTCTTAATGCAATCAGATTTCCTCCAGTCGTCCATCACTTTTTAATAAAGCCTCTCCTTCCCGGTGCACCCTGAAGTATTTAGAGTGCTCCATTCTTTTTAGATGGAGACATCCAGATCAGCCCGTTGCGTGGACGCCCCTCTACAGCGCCTCCTGAGTGTACACTAGTGTCATGAAAACATTACTGGTGTGTTGCAAAGCGGAGGCTCCTTAGCAGGCCGTTGGACCCATGGGTTACTTCCAACTCTAGCGGGCTTTGGCCCTTTGAATTACTTTTAAGCACACCCGGACCCTTGGAACACTGGTGTCCGCGGCACACAACGTCTTCAGATACTTCTGCTGAAGTGCACACTCGTGTGCAGTATTTAAACCAGTGAATCATGAGCAACATGAATTGCAAAATGTGGTGAAATGTTTGAAAGGTGAGTGCGGCTGTCGAGAAAAGCTCTTGACCTGAACCGCAATCCAAATTTCCCAGAGAAGCATTTCAATTATAAGGGTGGAAACAATCCAGGATCCTTGGGGTCAATGGGCATTCCTCGGTTGAGTGTCACCTCAAGGACCCACACTCCACGGCAGCAAACGAGTTCCCTCTAGGTTTCAGCAAGAGCACAAACCAATTCACAATCAGGTGCAAAACTCAGCAGCAAACTGAAGGCTTGAGCATATGCTGTGTCTTACTGATCAGTTGAGAATTCAATTTTACATCAATCTGCTTTCAACTAACTCTCTCAGGTTAATAGTAGAGGAAAATCAACTGTCCTTATACACCTCCTAGGTTATCTTTCCTAACTTTTAAATATCTGAATAGATTACCCCCTCCAAACCTATGTGACAAGCTGCCCCAATGCAGTCGAAGCAGAACATGGAGCTGCCACCATCACTTTCTCCTCATATCCCCTGCCTGTGACTTTCTGCATCAGTGTGGTCTACAAACACCGCAAGCTCTAATGGCAGTTCCTTCAATGTTAGAGCTCCTCTAAGGGTTGTCTTCAAGCAGTCAGAGTAAGTTAACTCTTTATGTGGCCGGTGTATTATGAGCACTGTATAAATCCCAAAGGTTATGAAAGTTCTTATAAAATAATCATTACGTTATAGATGACAGGGCATTCCCATTCCAACATGGCTGCCACGTTCAGGACCAGTTGACCATTACACTTTGCATGTTGCTGTGGTAACAACTACAGTCTAAGCAAGTGTGGCAGTCTGGAGCTGTGTGACTGCCTGCCATGCTCTGTCATTAGCAGGGTTCCACTTCTGATAAGGTGCCTCATTGGGACATTGGGGTGTGCTGGTTGAACCAGGGTGAACGCTGATTTTGCCAATGACGTAACCAATCCACCCCATCAGTTGCCATCGCTGAGATGAGCTCCAATGTCTTTTGGGCGCCTAAAGCGAAAGATAAACTACTCCAGGAGTTATTACTGGTAATTACAGCACAGGATGGCAGTAATATAAATGGCACTTGCAACAAGCAAAGGTATGGAGGGTCGAGCCATCCCCCCTTTCTATGTTTATTATCTATGGAGCCCGAGGTGTGAATCTCAGCTCCCATACTTATTTAAATTGTGCAGTCTTAGACAAAGCCCCCGTGGTTCGGTTCTATTGTCTGAGATCATTTCAGGAGTATGTACGGCTCGTCCAGTTTAAAGTGGGATCTAAGAACATTTATCAATACTTTTCATAGCATTCCAACCAAGAGGCGTGGTGCGTCCATTGGGGCGTGGGGGCGTTGCCCCCGCGCACCCGCCCGCGCCTGCAGCTCCCTCGGTGTCTCTGAACTTAGTTTACTTAAGATCAGAGACGCCGAGGGTGGGGAGAACTGACAATGCATGTCAGTCAGCATGACGTCGGACCGTGGGCGGTCCGGCATCATGTTGACTGACATGCATTGTCAGACCAGGCAGCACTGCAGCACAAGTGCGCATGAGTGGGCATGGTGAGCTAGTTTTTAGTCCGTGCCCAGTCATGTGCACTTGTGTTTTCACCGATTTGCGCAAGCCCATTAGGAGCCCCTAGGTCTCCTAATGGGCAGGCAGCGGGCGAGGAGTAGGCTGTGCCCTCAGCCAATCCTGGCGCTGCAGCAGCGCCAGGATTGGCTGAAGGGTTGCCACTGCAGTGATGACGTGACGTGCTGTTCCATCCAGTTTGAAGAGGGCAGAGGCGCCAACGCGGACCAGGAGCATAGGCGGTCAGGTAAGTTTTCCTTTCAATTTTCACTGTATTCGCCCGTGCGACCCCCCCCCCCCCCGCGCGTGACCCCCCTCACGACTGCTCACACGTTCGTTTGCTTCCTTTGCAATCATTTTACGCCCCGCCACTTTCAAATGTCACCAGCCACCCCTGCCAACCAATCCTATGCCCCGGGCGCGTCTAATGTAGAGGAGTCTAGCTGAGACCTCGTGACCTAGCTGTGCATCAACCCAGGTGTGAAATGGCCGACCCAGAATGCAACACGAGATAATTAATTTAAAACACAAGTAATATAGCAGGAGAACACCATATCTTCAGAGCTATGGCTCAGCCCCTCGTGAGGCTGCGCTGCGTGGCAGGGAGGGAGCAGGAGAACACCATATCTTCAGCGATATGGCTCAGCCCCCCGTGAGGCTGCGCTGCGCGGCAGGGAGGGAGCAGGACTACACCATATCTTCAGAGATATGGCTCCGCCCCCCGTGAGGCTGCGCTGCACGGCAGGGAGGGAGCAGGAGAACACCATAGCTTCAGAGATATGGCTCAGCCCCCCGTGAGGCTGCGCTGCGCGGCAGGGAGGGAGCAGGAGAACACCATATCTTCAGAGATATGGCTCAGCCCCCCGTGAGGCTGCGCTGCGCGGCAGGGAGGGAGCAGGAGAACACCATATCTTCAGAGATATGGCTCTCTCCTACCCTTTCTCTTGTGCCGGCCCATGCTCCAACCTTGCTACGTCCCCATGGTGGAAAGTAATGCATTACTTTTATGTTCTCTCCAGCGCTAAACATGTTTAGTGCTGAAATGTGAATAGGTAAAAAAAGATTTGGTGCTGATATACGGCACTTTTATGACGCAAACACGGAGCAAAATCTTAGTAATTCTCCCCCTATGTGTTTAACATAACTACATTTAAAAGAAAAACAAACATAAGCAGAAACTTTTGAAGAATTTATGGAAGAACCATACTTACTTTTCTTTATGTTGCATTAGTGTTTACCATTAATATATGTAGTTTAAATTAAAATCAGAGAACCCTCACGAATCACCCTTGGTGTACTTATGCAGTAGAGACTGTTGAACATCATTGCTGTTGTGAAATAGCATCAATATTAATTTTCAAAGTTGGGTTTAAGATTATGGTCTGTCGTTTATTTTCAACAACATGGGGTGCTTTCGGGAAAGGTATAGGGCCCGATTCACAGAACGAACTTAAGACAAAATCCTAAACTTACTACCATTTTGGTATTCACAGAAGGCACTTACTCATTTTGGTATTCACAGAAGGCGCTTACTCATTTCGGTATTCACAGAAGTTAGGAGTCCTAACTTTAGGACTCTTAAATGCCTTCTGTGAATACCGAAAGTCTTAAAATTAGGATTTTTCTCAGTTTAGTAGTAATATAGTTAGGACTCCTAACTTTAGGAATCCTAAATGCCTTCTGTGAATACCGAAAGTCTTAAAATTAGGATTTTTCTCAATTTAGTAGTAGTAAAGTTAGGACTACTAACTTTAGGACTCTTAAATGCCTTCTGTGAATACCGAAAGTCTTAAAATTAGGATTTTTCTCAATTTAGTAGTAGTAAAGTTTGGAGTCCTGACTTTAGGACTCCTAAACTGAGAAAAATCCTAATTTTAAGACTTTCGGGAATTCACAGAAGGCATTTAGGAGTCCTAAAGTTAGGACTCCTAACTTCTGTGAATACCGAAGTGAGTAAGTGTCTTCTGTGAATACCAAAATGAGTAAGTGCCTTCTGTGAATACGAAAATCGTAGTAAGTTTAGGATTTTGTCTTAAGTTAGTTCTGTGAATCGGGCCCATAGCCTTCTTCATATTGTAAATAAAAATACATGATAATAAGTAACTTATTTTTCATATTTCATTCACATGTTTGCACCACAAGTCACAACAAGACGCGGTATAAAATATGAACACCCAAGAATATATTGACAGTCCCCTGATGTCATACGTGACATCTTATGCCTGCCTCGTTATGTGAGTCAAGAGCATCTCTATGGTTAGAATTTTAAGCCCATGCTTATTATTGCAAAAGGAAATCTAGAAGTCTCAGAATACAGACATGCTCTCAGTAACAAGCCAGGATAAGCTAAAGGTGACCCCTAACGGCTGGTACCTAGTCACCACCTCGATGTACCCACCACAGTATCATGGGCATGGTAGCATCAGTGGCACAAGCTTGGAGGCCGCATCAGCACTGGTCTGGGCCCTGCAGCTGATCTGGAACCTCTAGCTGACCTACTCATGCAGGGCACTCCCCAGGGAAACTGAGGCCACTGCAGCAGGTGAGAGGAGCTATAAGACAAGAAGTCTGCCGGAAAGTAAAGCAATGTGTCCGTGGAGGCTGCCCTGCTGACTGAGACAAGAGGAGAGTGTGAGTGACAGCTGTCACTCGGGAGCCTCCCAGATGCTCCTTCTGAGACCCTTGTTGAGCAGGGCCAAGCCTCCTGGAGGCTGCAGCTGAGACAGTCAAGTGCCTTTGTGGAGTTCATGCGCTCACCATGGACCATATTTATGAGGGGTTTGTGTCATGCTACCACCATGCAGCGTGGTACGTGCACGACGCAAACCTATGAGTCCTATGTTTGGATTTATGAAGCGATGCAAAGCCACGATGCAAAAAATGGAGTATTGCAGGGCAGCACAAATCATTGCATTGCATTAGCGGGCACCAGGGTGGTCTTCCATGGGCGCTTTGCTGGGTGTTCCCACGATAAAACTCATTGTTTTGATGCATTCCCAGATTACTAATCCTGGTAAACCTAGGAATGTGCCAAAAAGATATGAAGATAAGGTGTAATGACGAGAAATATCTTTATTTCTCCTCTTTCTAGAATGCCTCATACATAGAAAGAGGAAATAGCATCTCAGGATTGTTTTTGTGCAGGAAGGTGTCCCTTCATTAATAAAAAACAAACTGCATGCAACGGAGGAAGTCGCAGCTGGCATTATTCATGGGTGGGGCAGCGGGGGATCGCACGGGGAGGGTTGCTGGGGGTTAATGTAATAATACATAAAAAAAAGTACCTGTACCCCGGCCAGGTCCCGCATTTTCTCTGCTCCTGCTCTTCTGCCACCAGCAGGAACAGGAAGCAGGCAGACTCCCCCCTCTCCTCTAAGCCAATCAAAATGCTGCAATGGCAGTGTTGTGGTGGGCGGGAACACCACCCAGCCAGGGGCTTACGGGGAGGCTATGTTCTGCATGCAGGCTGGGGCAGAGTGAGCAGGAGTGGTTTGAGCGGCCCCAGAGGGCTGACAAAACTGTCATTGCGCCCTAAGGAGAGGGCACACCACTCCTCCCCTGCTCGCAGAGCAGCCCCCCTACCCGCCCGCCTGCCCACAACTAAACAAAAAAAGGTAATAATGGGAAGTTATTACCATTTTATGTTTCTTCTTCTCGCACTGTGAGAAAGCATTGGGGAGACGCTCCTCCATCCTAGTGGAGGAGCTGCCCCAGAACGGAGGTACCCTTGCACCACGGTGAAGGGTGTCTGCATTGGCGCTAGGCTGCCAAAAGGGTGCAGGGAGAAAGGACAGGAATGCACAGTATTGGATAAATACGGGGCATTCCTGACATTTCTCTGTGACGCAGGGCAGAGCCACAGATCTTGTAAACATGCCACGTGTGCGCTGGCCTCTCTCTGTCCTCGCACAACACCTCCATGGAGGGCATCCAGTGAGGCCAGAGATGCACGCACCCTGCTCACCCACCCTTATGTGGAGAACAGAGTGTCCAAATGCCCTCTGTCATAATGACAGGCACTCCCAGGACCAAGTGGCTGTCCTGTGGGCTGATCCAGAGCACGAACAGCGGTTTTAGCAAAGCAAAGGTGGAAGGGGCTTGACCCACCGCCACTTCTGGGACATCACAGCATCCTGCGCCAGCAGCGCCAGCAGGGCGCGGGTGACAGACAGTCGTCGCTGCTGAGAAGAGATACTCGTGAACTCTCAGCAGTGTCACATGTAATCAGCTGCTGTGGCGCAGCTAAACTCCCAGCAGTCACACTGTCCTGTGCATAGAAGGACTCCACGGGGTCACCCGAGGAGAGGCCCGGATGTAACGTGCGACGAAGACAAGCGACGAAATGGAACACCGACCGTTGAGCAATCAAGACAGAAAACATTGTGCGTGCAAGGTTACCTCAGACGTCGTCTCAGATTAACCCTTTCGTGTTACCTGAAATATTTTTAGCAGTGTACACATATAGGGCTTTACTGATACCCATGTGTACAGTGTGAGTGCAAAAACTCTGGCCCAAATCACCCTTTGCAGTAGGTACCAGGTGAGCTATTTATGGCCAATTGGGCTCCAGGGCTAATAATGGGGAATAATGTTCATGAATGGTACGAGCACTGTTTTGAAGGACTTTAAAAAAGGTTTTACCCCACTGTTGATCACCTGATAATAGTTGGTGGGATGAGCAGGGCTTTAAGTGGGCCGGGTCTCATCGGTGTTGAGCACCATCAGTTTTTTAAAGGGGGCCTCGAAACGGGCCTCTATGGGGCTCTGTTTTGTGCCCTGGCACAGGCCGCCTGTTTTTTCCGTACTGCAGTGACAGCAGGAACATCAATGCGCATGTGCTCACACTGCTCTCTTCTCACTACTGGAGAAGTTATGGCATAACACAATGCCAGGTGAGGTTGTAGGCAGGGCTTTATGTGGGATGGAAAAACTGGAGGGTCCCTCAAAGGGGCGTGGCCAATGTAATTACGGGGCGTGACATAAACTCTCCTAAAAATCTGTGCTTAGCATAGTGTACCGCCAGACTCGTATTTTGCTGTTTTTGTCTTTGCATTCAGATATATGAAACAACAAGTAACATCCTACCTACAACAACTCATGACTATTGGCTTGGTCAATGGTTGGCAGATGCATAAAATAAATAAGCAGCAACTATGGCTTGTATATAATATTGAAAAAAGCTTCCACTTAAAGCCCTGGTGACACCACAACAATGTTGCTGCTCCTGAGTTTCAAAAAGAGAAGGGAAACTAACAACCATTGACAAAGCCAATAGTCCTGACTTGTTGTAGATATGTTACTTGTTGTATCATATCTGGATGCAATGACAGAAACAGCAAAATACAAGTCGGGTGGCACACTATGCTAAGCACAGACTTTTAGCATAGGTTTTTTAAGCACACCCTTAATTACATTGGTCACGCCCCTTACAGAGATTCCCCCCCCCCCCCATATTTTCCAACCCACTTAAAGCCCTGGGGATGAGAGTCCCCGAAACACGAGCGAGCACTGGTTGTGAGATCATTTTGTAGTCAACAGTAGTGCTAGTAGTGCCCCTTCTGAGGATATGGCGCCCACCTCCACTGAACCCTGCTGCCAGGAACTGGACAGAAACCAGTCAAACGCCTGTGAACGGTGCAAGGATTTTAGGCGCTATAGACTCAGCTATAGTGGATTTTGCAGTTGGTGCGCTCTCCCTCTACCAGCAAAAACACATTTTTGTTCACTTTTTTGCAATGTGGCACCACTTAATGACATGCGGTAAGGATGCTGCTCCACTTTAATATATCTATGCACTGGCCCTCAGGGGGCTTTTAATATACTTCAGCATCAGGTGTGAAGATATCGTACATTTAAAAAAGTCTGGTTCCGGGGCCAGTCGTGCTAATTCTGCTTCCACAGCACACAACCATTCCAGCTCTCCTGCCTGTTTCAAGCGCCTACCCCGACGGTACTGGCCGCTTAAGAAATCCCGCAGGGATGCACTTCCGCTCACTTCTCTTCATTGTTTCATTTTTCCAAGGCCACAGTGGTAATGGAAAGTTACTTCATGTGTCCATTAACACAATAACGCTCAGTAATATCACCTGACCATGTCAGATCTTAATTCGAGCCGGTGGTTTCCAGCGCTCAGCACCAGCACTTTATTCTTAGCACTGGTTCTTGTGACAGTCTGCCACATGGTGGCGCTGTCTACCAAATTTGGGTATGAGCACAACAACGGCTGTTTATTACTTTATTATTGTTGGACCCGGCCTCGTAGAATGGCCCTCCGTGCCCCCGCACCACCGAAACCTGGTGCCTGCAGCCCTAGCACGCGGCCCAGCCGACCTTTCCCACCAGGACACCTGCACCAACCCCAGACATCCCCGTCCATGGCCTCTCTCCTTTCGGCCACCCCGGGCCCGCGTGCCCACTCCCTGCAACAAGATGGCCGCCCGGCTCCAGCGCGACCCGGGCCTCGAGGCGCCACTCCGGCTGGAGGACATCACGCTTCCAGGGGATGAGAGAGGGAGGAGCAGTTTCTATCGCACCTCTGAACTCCCCTGGGACGATGGGTTTCGATCGGCCCTCCGGCCTCCCTGCGGGCTGGCTCCGTGCCTGCTGGGTGTCTGGGACTCCTCCCGAGCCGGCCCTGAAGGGATCAAAAGACAATAGCAGGAAACCCCGACAAGCGGCCCCCAGGTGACAAGACCCCTGCCTGCGCAGACTCCGGACATCAAAGCGGGGTCGACCTATAACAAGGGGTGCTCTGGGACTGTCCGCCAGATTCGACGCTGGAACAACGAGAGCCTGCTGACGTGGTCGCGGCTCCTGGAACTGGAACTCACCTGAGCCCTGCTGAGTGACTCGCGGCTCCCTGAAGATCGTAAGACCTCCGAACGTGTACCTGAGCCCTGCTGAGTGACTCGCGGCTCCCTGAAGATCGTAAGACCTCCGAACTTGTACCTGAGCCCTGCTGAGTGACTCGCGGCTCCCTGAAGATCGTAAGACCTCCGAACTTGTACCTGAGCCCTGCTGAGTGACTCGCGGCTCCCCCAGACTCTCACGGTCCCGCCGGACCCCGGCTCCGACCACGTATCCCCCAGCTCGAGGATTGTGAGCTGTGCGCCGGATACGTCCCTGCTTTGAACCGTTACCAGAGACAGTCCCGCTACCCCCTACCTTTCCGAGACTCTTGAGCCCGTGCTCACCTTGTACATATTTGCAGTGATACCTATTTGATAAAGCTTGTTCTGAGAATACCCCGTGTGGTCTCTCTGTGTCGTGTGGTGCCAGAAGTACGATCCTAGTTGCGAGATTCCTCCCCCTGGGGAATCTCTCGCCAGTGCCCGGCTACAATACTACACGGGTGGGACTCAGGGAAGTCAGGACCCCTTTCCGGGCTCCTCTGAGGTCGCCGTCTAACATTGGTGGCAAGCGACGGGATTCGGGCCCATCACCTAGAGATCGTACAGTGAACAACGGACGCACGACCAACAAAGATGGCAGAAGGAAGCGCCATGAGCTCCGCAGAAACCAACGCCAACAGAGTGTTCCAGGTGGAGCATCTGGAAGAATACACACACAAAGAGCTAAAACAATTTTGCAAAGAACTTAAAATAGCTACCACTGGCCTCAACACTAAGGAAGACTTGCAGAAAGCACTGAAAACTTGGGTGGAGACCGGGGCATCCCGCCCGGAAGGCACGGGGGAGCGCCCCGACGAAGCCGAACCCCCTCTAAGTGAAAGCAGCGACAATCAGGTGCAAGGCATTGTACCAGACGGGGGCCTATCCTCGGGAGAACTCGCGGACAGAGAGAGAAGCCGCAGTCATGAACTCGAGTTAGCCAAACTCAAAATCGAGGGCGAATTGAAGTTAGCGGAGAAAAAGCTAGCGGTAGAGCAAATGCGCGTACAAGGCGAACTGGAAGAAAAGAAGCTCCAACGGGAGCACGAAGGAAGAAAGCTCCAACTAGAGCACGAACGCAGCTTAAAAGAACTCGAGCTCAAGGCCCGAAATGAGGACGGGAGGCCCTCAGGGAACCGAGAGACGGCCCCCCCAGCGGAACAGAAGGTCCACATCCCCAAGGATGTGGTCAAAGAATATTATAAAAACGATGACATTCAGCAATGGTTTCGGGCCTACGAGGTCGCCATGACCTCCCATCGGATTCCACAGAAGGACTGGGGGGCGGGGTTGTGGGGGCGGTTTCTGAGCGAAGGAAGGGACACCCTGCTCGACCTACCCCTCTCCCTGCAGACCTCCTACAGCCACATGAAAGAGGCTCTCCTCACAAGATACGGCCTCACCCCAGAAATGTACCGCCAACGGTTCCGGGACTGCAGGAAGATCCCGGGCACCACCTGGGTGGAGTATGTAAACTTTTTTAGTCGGGCCTTCGATGGGTGGGTCAAGGGCAGCAAGGTCACCACCCTTGCCGAACTCACTGACCTCATGTTATGGGAACATCTGGCTGCGAACTGCTTCGTAGAGCTACGTCAACATCTGCTGGATAGCAAGCTCACAGATCCCCGGAAGCTGGCTGTGGAGGCCGACCGCTGGACCAACACCCGGGTCTCCCGGGGCATGGTAGGAGAATACCCCAGAACCAGTCAGGGACCACCCCGCCAGAGAGGGGGAGGGAACCAGGGAGGGCCAAGAGAGTCCCAGCCTAGCCCCCCGAAGACACCACCTCCACCTTTCCCGGCGCCCCCCCCACCAGTAACAGGGCCCCCTGGGAGACGAGGACACCGGGTGACCGTCACATGTTTTCGTTGCCAGAAACCCGGGCACTACGCCAATGACCCAGAGTGCCCCATGACCACCCAAGTCACCCCTGCGAGACAGATAGCCAACGTAGCCCTGGGGGAGGAGGTTGAGGAAGCCGAGGAGTGGGAACCCGCCGCTATGGCCATAGTGTCCCTGGGAGATAGGGAAATGATCCCTGGTAGCCTCCTACCGTCCAACACGCAGAAATATGGGCAGCTCGTCAAGATCAATGGCCACCAGGTAGAGGCCCTGCGGGACACCGGGGCCAGTATCACCGGTGTCCTCAGGCACCTAGTTCCCGAGGAGCAGATCCTCCCCAATGTCTTTTGCCCCGTAATATCTGCAGACAATAGGGAAAGTATGTGTCAGGTAGCCCTGGTGCCATTTGAGTGGGGAGGGGTGATAGGTAAACTCAAGGTGGCCGTAAGAACCTCCCAGCCGGTCGACTGCCTCTTAGGGAACGACCTGGAGAGTTCTCCCTGGAAGCACGTAGAGCGCAAGGCCCACCTAGGAATGATGGGACTCCCCGAGTGGGTGTGTGCCACCACCCGATCTATGACAGCCCGACTCACTCCCCAGAGAGAAGTCGAGAGCCCCCCGGTCGAAGAAGCCCGCACCGTCCCCGCCGAGGGTCCTCCCGTTCCCCCATCAGAAGGGTCCGTCGCCAGCGACGAACCCGCACCATCCGACCCCGCCCCGGTCCCCGAGTTGGGGGATCTACCCGAGTTGGCCCATTGGCGCCACGAGGGCGGGCCCACCCGGGAAGAATTTTGCCGGGAGCAAGCCACCTGTCCTTCCCTGGTCGGGCTGCGGCGCCAGGCCGAGGGCCAAGCCGCAGGTGACCAGACCGGAACGCACCGAATCTATTGGGAGAATAACATCCTGTATAGTGAGCAGAAATCAGTGGAGCTGGGATCCGGACGGGTACTGGTGGTACCTCTCCGCTTCCGGGATTTCCTCCTGGGCTTAGCCCACGATGTCCCCCTCGCTGGTCACCTGGGTCAGGACAAGACCTACAGCCGTCTCGTGACCCATTTTTATTGGCCTAAGATGAAAGCAGCGGTAGAGGCACACTGCAAGTCCTGCCCCACGTGCCAAGCCAGTGGGAAGAGTGGGGGGAAGCGCAAGGCTCCCCTCCAACCCTTCCCGGTCGTCAGTACCCCCTTCGAACGAGTCGGAATCGACATCGTGGGGCCACTGGACCCCCCCACCTCCCAAGGTCACCGTTTCATCTTGGTCCTAGTGGACCACGCCACCCGCTACCCAGAGGCTATTCCCCTGCGCACCATTACGGCCCCCGTGGTGGGCCGGGCCCTGATGGGGATCTTTTCCAGGGTGGGTTTTCCCCGCGAGGTCGTGAGCGATCGCGGCACTAATTTTATATCAAGGTATATGACGTCCCTGTGGCAACAATGTGGGGTGTCCTATAAGTTCACCACCCCGTACCATCCCCAAGGGAACGGCCTAGTAGAGAGGTTTAATAGGACTTTGAAAGGGATGATCGCTGGCCTAGAAGAGCCCCTCCGGCGTAAGTGGGACGTCCTGCTCCCCTGCCTCTTGTTCGCTTACCGGGAAGTCCCCCAGAAGTCCTTAGGGTTCAGCCCATTTGAATTACTCTATGGGCACCCCGTCCGAGGTCCCCTCAGTTTGGTTAAGGAAGGGTGGGAGGCAGCACCCCAGACCACCCCCCGAGATGTGTTCCAATATGTCCTGGCCCTCCGGAACCAGACCAGGAGGTTCCGAGAACTGGCCGAGGCCAACCTGGAGGCGAGTCAAGAAGAAATGAAGCGCTGGTACGACCAGAATGCTACTCTGGTCGAGTTCCAGCCGGGCCAGCAGGTGTGGGTCATGGCCCCCGTGAAGCCTGGCGCTCTCCAGGACCGATGGACTGGGCCCTACAAAGTGGTTGAGAGGAAGAGCCAAGTCACCTACTTGGTGGACGTCCAGTCGCCTCGGGATCCCCTCCGGGTCCTGCACGTAAACCGCCTCAAGCCTCACTTCGTGCGGACAGAACTGAGCCTCCTGCTGGCCACCGATGACGGGGCCGAAGATGAGTCGGATCCCCTCCCGGACCTCCTGTGTGTCAAGGAGCAGGATGGCTCCGTGGAGGGAGTGAACCTCTCCCCAGCCCTCACTGCCCAGCAACAAGCGGACTGCCGCCAGCTCCTCAGACAATTTTCTGACCTCTTCTCCCTGACCCCCCGGGTCACTAACTGGTGTGTTCACGATGTGGACACCGGGGACAGCCCGCCGGTGAGACACCGAGCCTACCGGGTTCCTGACCGGGTCCGGTGCTGTATTCAAGCCGAACTCTCGAAGATGTTGACCCTGGGGGTGATCGAGCCCTCTGACAGTCCCTGGGCCAGCCCCGTGGTCCTGGTTCCGAAGGCAGCAGCCCCCGGTGTCTCCCCCGAGCTCCGGTTCTGCGTGGATTACCGGGGGCTCAATGACGTTACCCGAGCCGATGCCCACCCCATTCCACGAGCCGACGAGCTCATTGACCGACTAGGGGCCGCCCGGTTCCTCAGCACTTTCGACCTCACCTGCGGCTACTGGCAGATTGCGCTCACCGAAGGGGCCAAGGAGAGGTCTGCTTTCTCCACCCCCGATGGGCACTACCGCTTCCGCGTGATGCCCTTCGGGATGAAAAATGCCCCGGCCACTTTCCAGAGACTGGTAAATAGGGTCCTGGCCGGGCTAGAACAGTTCAGCGCGGCCTATCTGGACGACATCGCTGTCTTCAGTTCAGAGTGGAGTGAGCACCTCCAACACCTCCGGAGAGTGCTAACCGCCCTGCGCCAGGCAGGCCTCACCGTAAAAGCCAGCAAGTGCCAGATCGGGCAAGGATCCGTAGTCTACCTGGGGCACCAAGTTGGGAGTGGCCAGGTCGCTCCTCTACAGCCAAAGATCGACGCCATCCTGGCCTGGGACCCACCCATCACCCAAACGGAAGTCCGGGCCTTTCTGGGACTCACGGGCTACTACCGCCGATTCATTCGGGGGTATGGCAGCCTGGTCGGCCCTCTCACTGAACTCACGTCTAAAAAACAGCCAAAGAAGGTGCAATGGACGGCTGCCTGCCAGGAAGCTTTCGATGCTCTAAAAAAGGCCATGTGCACGGCCCCCGTCCTCCAGGCTCCCGACTACACCAAGGAGTTCATAGTCCAGACCGATGCCTCCGAGCATGGCATTGGGGCCGTCCTGTCCCAGGTGAATGATCAAGGCTTAGACCAGCCCGTCGCCTTCCTCAGCCGGCGGCTGCTACCCCGAGAACAGAAGTGGAGCACCATAGAGCGCGAAGCCTTTGCCGTGGTCTGGGCACTCAAAAAACTACGACCCTACCTGTTCGGCACTCATTTCAGGGTCCAAACTGACCATCGGCCCTTGCGATGGCTCATGCAGATGCGAGGAGAAAACCCCAAGCTACTGCGGTGGTCAATCTCCCTCCAGGGAATGGACTTCACCGTAGAACACCGCCCTGGTACGGACCACGCCAACGCTGACGGCCTCTCCCGGTTCTTCCGCCTCAGCGAAGAGAACCCCCCAAGGTGATGGGCAGTTCTCTCCGGCTTTCAGCTGGGGGGGACGCGTGTTGGACCCGGCCTCGTAGAATGGCCCTCCGTGCCCCCGCACCACCGAAACCTGGTGCCTGCAGCCCTAGCACGCGGCCCAGCCGACCTTTCCCACCAGGACACCTGCACCAACCCCGGACATCCCCGTCCATGGCCTCTCTCCTTTCGGCCACCCCGGGCCCGCGTGCCCACTCCCTGCAACAAGATGGCCGCCCGGCTCCAGCGCGACCCGGGCCTCGAGGCGCCACTCCGGCTGGAGGACATCACGCTTCCAGGGGATGAGAGAGGGAGGAGCAGTTTCTATCGCAACTCTGAACTCCCCTGGGACGATGGGTTTCGATCGGCCCTCCGGCCTCCCTGCGGGCTGGCTCCGTGCCTGCTGGGTGTCTGGGACTCCTCCCGACCCGGCCCTGAAGGAATCAAAAGACAATAGCAGGAAACCCCGACAAGCGGCCCCCAGGTGACAAGACCCCTGCCTGCGCAGACTCCGGACATCAAAGCGGGGTCGACCTATAACAAGGGGTGCTCTGGGACTGTCTGCCAGATTCGACGCTGGAACAACGAGAGCCTGCTGACGTGGTCGCGGCTCCTGGAACTGGAACTCACCTGAGCCCTGCTGAGTGACTCGCGGCTCCCTGAAGATCGTAAGACCTCCGAACGTGTACCTGAGCCCTGCTGAGTGACTCGCGGCTCCCTGAAGATCGTAAGACCT
Source organism: Triturus cristatus (assembly GCF_964204655.1). NCBI lineage: Eukaryota > Metazoa > Chordata > Amphibia > Caudata > Salamandridae > Triturus > Triturus cristatus. The sequence goes on along the minus strand of NC_140583.1, from coordinate 108,862,708 downwards.
CCGAACTTGTACCTGAGCCCTGCTGAGTGACTCGCGGCTCCCTGAAGATCGTAAGACCTCTGAACTTGTACCTGAGCCCTGCTGAGTGACTCGCGGCTCCCCCAGACTCTCACGGTCCCGCCGGACCCCGGCTCCGACCACGTATCCCCCAGCTCGAGGATTGTGAGCTGTGCGCCGGATACGTCCCTGCTTTGAACCGTTACCAGAGACAGTCCCGCTACCCCCTACCTTTCCGAGACTCTTGAGCCCGTACTCACCTTGTACATATTTGCAGTGATACCTATTTGATAAAGCTTGTTCTGAGAATACCCCGTCTGGTCTCTCTGTGTCGTGTGGTGCCTGAAGTACGATCCTAGTTGCGAGATTCCTCCCCCTGGGGAATCTCTCGCCAGTGCCCGGCTACAATACTACACGGGTGGGACTCAGGGAAGTCAGGACCCCTTTCCGGGCTCCTCTGAGGTCGCCGTCTAACAATTATGCATTAACAATCACTAATGCCTGCTGCCCAAGCCTTTATTATAGCTTTAGGGGCCTGAAATAATATGAAATGTCACATTTGTAGAAGTGTGGTGGTTAGAAGTTGTGTTGGTAATGCAAGTGCAGCGCTGGCAGGGGCAATGGATGTTGCAAGCTGCCATGTCCTCCTGACGAGTGCCCTGGCATTGATTGTTTTACAGATTAACCACTACATTTGCTGCATATGTTGACACAATAATTATTTGCACCCATTTTGTGGGACTCGTTGGTGAAGACAAACATGCATGAAATTACATATCAAAGTCTAATTTGGCAAGTTGGCAGATGTGGTTACATACTTAGGGGCAGATTTACAAGCCCCTTGAGCCTCCTTGCACTGCCATTGCATCACTGTTTTTGACACAACGGCGGCACAAACAATGCGGCCGATTTACAACGTGATGCATCTAGGGAGACGCGTCATGTTGTAAAGCCCTGGGTCACTTTATACCTGCCTCAGGTATAAAGTGACCCAGGGCTTTACAACATGACGTGTCTCCCTAGATGCAATAGGTGCAATAGAGTAAGAGATGCAGGTGCACCATAATGGTGAGAGGTGCAAGAGAAAATGAGATGCTGGTGCATCATTCGGGTGAGAGGTGCAACAGATTAAGAGATGCAGGTGCACCATACTGGTGAGAGGTGCAAGAGAAAATGAGATGCAGGTGCACCATACCGGTGAGAAGTGCAAGAGAAAATGAAATGCAGGTGCATCATACGGGTGAGAGGTGCAACAGATTAAGAGATGCAGGTACACCACACTGGTGAGAGGTACAAGAGAAAAAGAGATGCAGATGCAACTCCAGCAATGCGTCACTTTTGGGTCAACAGATGCATCAGAATTTTTGACGCATCTGTCAATCCTTGCACCATAGTGCGCTGTATTGTAAATACGCCGCATCCATGGTGGCGCAAGGGTTTTTTTCGTATGGAGGCGCAGGGAAACTGCCGCATCTATACAGATGTGTCCGTTTTTTGTAAATGTGTCCCTTAGAGACATTTCTAACAAGGCAGGGCGTACTCCCCGGAGTCTTTTTTTAGCAGTAAATTGTTAATATTCCAACTCTCGTTTGAACCCCTGAAAAGAGGAGCCTTAATGTATGCTTTGTTGTAGAGAGTTCCAGTATAGAGCGCCAAGAAGGTAAAAGGACCGAAACCTAGCGCTAGCACAGGGCAGATTGGGTGCGACAAGGATATTACTTGTAGTGATTTTAGGGTCCAGGTGGAGTGTTTCCGGATAGGGTGGCAGAGAGGCAGCTGGCCGCAGCACCATTAATTTCAGAACCTTTCATGTAGTACTGTTTTTGATGGAAATCCAGCAAGCTTGAAGCCAATTACGTGGGAGGTTAAACAGCCAACTAAGAAAAACCTGTTTTGTCACTGACGATGAAATGACAGGTGGGTGGGCCCCTCCATTATCAATAGAGCGTATTCCACTTTTAGTCTTAGTAAATATAGAAGAAAAAACGCACTACACGCATTGGTTGTTAGTTATATTTAGTTGTACTGTTTTGCATTCAAGTGGGAGTGAAATAACATTGATATGATCAGACCAGTATCCACAGATGGTTAATTTAAACATGGGATTTGTTAGAGGTCTGCAACAGAGTAATACATCATGAGCCCATATGGATGGTACATGGCTGTGTGTTGTCCACAAGACAGGCGAGTCACATTTTTAATGAAGTATAAACACATTGCACCCATTAAACGCCAATCGAGAATCGGTCAACATTCAATTGAGTTCTATATTTAATACTAAGCTTCAAGCACATGAAACAAGCATTGGAAAAAACAGTAGGTCTGGCTTTGGTAAAGAAAGTGCTTCTTCATTGGCTGGAGAGTTGAGTTTGTGGGTGGCTAAGTGGGTAAGTGCTCGAGTGAGTCAATGGTTGGATTTACTGGGCTCAGAACAGGAGGTGCAGCAGGACGAGAGGTGCAGCCAAACAGGAGGTGCAGCAGGACGGGTGATCTGCAGAACCTCAAGAGGTTCAGCAGAACAGAAACGAGGAGAGACTAATGAGAGCTGCTAGAGAATAAGAGATGCAGGTGCACCATACTGGTGAGAGGTGCAAGAGAATAAAAGATGCAGGTGAAGCATACTGGTAAGAGGTGCAAGAAAATAAAAGATGCAGGTGCACCAACCTCGTGAGAGGTGCAATAGAGTAAGAGATGCAGGTGCGCCATAATGGTGAGAGGTGCAAGAGAAAATGAGATGCAGGTGCATCATACGGGTGAGAGGTGCAACAGATTAAGAGATGCAGGTGCACCATACTGGTGAGAGGTGCAAGAGAAAATGAGATGCAGGTGCACCATACCGGTGAGAGGTGCAAGAGAAAATGAAATGCAGGTGCATCATACGGGTGAGAGGTGCAACAGATTAAGAGAAGCAGGTACACCACACTGGTGAGAGGTACAAGAGAAAAAGAGATGCAGGTACATCATACTGGTGAGAGGTGCAACAGAGAAAGAGATGTAGGTGCAGCATACTGGGGAGAGATGCAATAGATTAAGAGATGCAGGTGCACCATACTGGTTAGAGATACACGAGAAAAAGAGATGCAGGTGCACAATACTGGTGAACAGGTGCAAGAGAAAAAGAGATGCAGGTGCATCATACTGGTGAGAGGTACAAGAGAAAAAGAGATGCAGGTGCACCATACTAGAGACAGATGCAAGCGAAAATGAGATGCAGGTGCTTCATACTAGTGACAGGTGCAACAGATTAAGAGATGCAGGTGCACCATACTGGTGAGAGGTAGAAGACAAAATGGAATGCAGGTGCGTCAATGGGTGAGAGGTGCAACAAATTATGAGATGCAGGTGCACCGTACTGGTGAAAGGAACAAGAGGAAAAGAGATGCAGGTGCATCATACGGGTGTGAGGTGCAACAGATTAAGAGATGTAGGCGCACCATACTGGTGAGAGGTACAAGATAAAAAGATATGCAGGTGCATCATACTGCTGAGAGGTGCAACAGATTAAGAGATGCAGGTGCACCATACTTGTGAGAGGTACAAGAGACAAAGAGATGCAGGTGCACAATACTGGTGAGAGGTACAAGAGAAAAAGAGATGCAGGTGCACCATATCGTTGAGAGGTGCAAGAGAAAATGAGATGCAGGTGCATCATACGGGTGAGAGGTGCAACAGATTAAGAGATGTGGTTGCACCATGCTGGTGAGAGGTACAAGAGAAAAAGATATGCAGGTGTATCATACTGCTGAGAGGTGCAACAGATTAAGAGATGCAGGTACATAATACTGGTGAAAGGTGCAACAGAGTAAGAGATGTATGTGCAGCATACTGGTGAGAGGTGCAAGAGAAAATTAGATACAGGTGCATCATACTGGTGAGAGGTGCAACAGAATTTAAGATGCAGGTGCACCATACTGATGAGAGGTGAAAGAGAAAAAGAGATGCAGGTGCACCATACTGGTGAGAGGTGCAAGAGAAAAAGAGATGCAGTTTCACGACACTGGTGAGAGGTGCAAGAGAAAAAGAGATGCAGGTGCATCATACGGGTGAGAGGTACAAGAGACAAAGAGATGCAGGTGCACAATACTGGTGAGAGGTACAAGAGAAAAAGAGATACAGGTGCATCATATGGGTGAGAGGTGCAACAGATTAAGAGATGCAGGTGCACTATACTGGTGAGAGATAGAAGAGAAAATGAAATGCAGGTGCACCGAGTGAGAGGTGCAACAGATTAAGAGATGCAGGTGCACCATACTGGTGAGAGGTACAAGAGAAAAATAGATGCAGGTGCACGATACTGGTGAGAGGTGCAAGAGAAATAGAGATGCAGGTGCATCATACTGGATTTAAGGTGCAAGAGAAAAGAGATGCAGGTGCACCATTCTAGAGAGAGATGCAAGAGAAAATGAGATGCAGGTGCTTCATACTGGTGAGAGGTGCACCAGATTAAGAGATGCAGGGGCACCATACTGGTGAGAGGTAGAAGAGAAAATGAAATGCAGGTGCATCAACGGGTGAGAGGTGCAATAAATTAAGAGATGCAGGTGCACCGTACTGGTGAGAGGTACAAGAGAACAAGAGATGCAGGTGCATCATACTGGTGAGAGGTGCAATTGACTAAGGGATGCAGGTGGACCATACTGGTGAGAGGTGCAAGAGAAAAAGAGATGCAGGTGCACCATACTAGGGAGAGGCGCAGGAGAAAATGAGATGCAGGTGCATCATACTGGTGAGAGGTGCAACAGATTAAGAGATGCAGGAGCACCATACTAGTGAGAGGTAGAAGAGAAAAGGAAATGCAGGTGCATCATACGGGTGAGATGTGCAACAGATTAAGAGATGCAGGGGCACCATACTGGTGAGAGGTAGAAGAGAAAAGGAAATGCAGGTGCATCATACGGGTGAGATGTGCAACAGATTAAGAGATGTAGGTGCAGCATACTGGGGAGAGGTGCAAAAGAAAAAGAGATGCAGGTGCATCATACTGGTGAGAGGTTCAACCGATTAAGAGATGCAGGGGCACCATACTGGTGAGAGGTAGAAGAGAAAATGAAATGCAGGTGCATCAACGGGTGAGAGGTGCAATAAATTAAGAGATGCAGGTGCACCGTACTGGTGAGAGGTACAAGAGAACAAGAGATGCAGGTGCATCATACTGGTGAGAGGTGCAATTGACTAAGGGATGCAGGTGCACCATACTGGTGAGAGGTGCAAGAGAAAAAGAGATGCAGGTGCACCATACTAGGGAGAGGCGCAGGAGAAAATGAGATGCAGGTGCACCATACTAGGGAGAGGCGCAGGAGAAAATGAGATGCAGGTGCATCATACTGGTGAGAGGTGCAACAGATTAAGAGATGCAGGTGCACCATACTAGTGAGAGGTAGAAGAGAAAAGGAAATGCAGGTGCATCATACGGGTGAGATGTGCAACAGATTAAGAGATGCAGGGGCACCATACTGGTGAGAGGTAGAAGAGAAAAGGAAATGCAGGTGCATCACACGGGTGAGATGTGCAACAGATTAAGAGATGCAGGGGCACCATACTGGGGAGAGGTAGAAGAGAAAAGGAAATGCAGGTGCATCATACGGGTGAGATGTGCAACAGATTAAGAGATGTAGGTGCAGCATACTGGGGAGAGGTGCAAGAGAAAAAGAGATGCAGGTGCATCATACTGGTGAGAGGTTCAACCGATTAAGAGATGCAGGTGGAGCGGTATAAGAGATGGAGGAACAACTGATGCTGCTACAGAATAAGAAATGCAGGTGGTGAACAACAAAAACGCAGGTGCAGCCGAATATAGATGCAGGGGCAGCAAATGGGAGCGCATATGGAATAATGTATGAAGGTGCAGCGCAACGGAGACGCCGCAGAAGCGAATGGGAGCTCGTGTCGAATAATAATTGATGGTGAAGCGCAAAGTAGGCACAGGTGCAGCTAATGTGAGCTTGTATAGAATAATGTATAAAGGTGCAGCACAAAGGAGATGTAGGAGAAGCTAATTGGAGCTTGTGTTGAGTAATATATGAACGTGCAGTGCAAAAGGGAAGCAGAAGCAGCTAGTGGGAGCTTGTGTCCAATCAGATATGAAGGGGCAGCGAAACGGAGACGCAGGCGCAGGGAGTGGGAGCTCGTGTAGAATATTATATGGTGGTGCAGCGCAAAGGAGACGCAGGAGCAGCTAATCGGAGCTCATGTAGAATAATGGATGGGAGCTCATGTAGAGTAATATGTGAAGGTGCAGCACACTGGAGATGCAGGAGTAGCTATTCGGAGCTCATCTCGAATAATATATGAAGGTGCAGCCCAGTGGAGACGCAGGAGTGGCTAATAGGAGCTCATATAGAATAATATATGAACGTGCAGTGCAAAAGAGACGCAGAAGCAGCTAGTGGGAGCTTGTGTCCAATCAGATATGAAGGGGCAGCGAAACGGAGACGCAGGAGCAGAGAGTGGGAGCTCGTGTAGAATATTATATGGTCGTGCAGCACAAAGGAGAAGCAGGAGCAGCTAATCAGAGCTCATGTAGAATAATGGATGGGAGCTCATGTAGAGTAATATGTGAAGGTGCAGCACACTGGAGATGCAGGAGTAGCTATTCGGAGCTCATCTCGAATAATATATGAAGGTGCAGCGCAGTGGACACGCAGGAGTGGCTAATAGGAGCTCATATAGAATAATATATGAACGTGCAGTGCAAAAGAGACGCAGAAGCAGCTAGTGGGAGCTTGTGTCAAATAAGATATGAAGCGGCAGTGAAACGGAGACGCAGGTGCAGGGAGTGGGAGCTCGTGTAGAATATTATATGGCGGTGCAGCACAAAGGGGAAGCAGGAGCAGCTAATTGGAGTTTGTGTAGAGTAATATGTGAAGGTGCAGTGCAAAAGAGACGCAGGACCAGCGAATCGGAGCTCCTCTCGAATAATATATGATGGTGTAGCGCAGTGGAGACGCAGGAGCAGCTCATATGAGCTCACGTAGAATAATAAGTGATGGTGCAGCACATTGGAGACACAGGAGCAGCCCATGGGAGCTTGTGTAGAATAATATGTGACAGTGCAGCGAAACGGAGACGCAGGAGCAGCGAGTGGGACCTCTTGTAGAATAATATATGATTCATGCTACAGGAGCAGCAACTGAGTGCTGTTACAGGATAAGAGATGCAGGAGCGGCAGAACAGAGATGCAGGAGCAGTGAGTGGGAGCTCATGTCGAATGTTATATGACGGTGCAGCACAAAGGAGACGCAGGAGCAGCTAATGGAAGCTTGTGTAAAGTAATATATGAAGGTGCAGCACAAAGGAGACGCAGGAATAGCGAATGTGAACTCACATAGAATAATAAATGATGGTGCAGGACAATGGAGACGCAGGAGCAGCGAGTGGGAGCTCACATAGAATAATAAATGATGGTGCAGCACAATGGAGAAGCAGGAGCAGCGAGTGGGAGCTCTTGTAGAATAATATATGATTCATGCTACAGGAGCAGCGAATGAGAGCTGGTACAGGATGAGAGATGCAGGAGCAGCAGAACAGAGATGCAGGAGCAGCAGAAGAAATATGCAGGAGCAGCAGAATAGAGATGCAGGAGCAGCAGAACAGAGATGCAGGAGCAGCAGAAGAAATATGCAGGAGCAGCAGAATAGAGATGCAGGAGCAGCAGAACAGAGATGCAGGAGCAGCAGAAGAAATATGCAGGAGCAGCAGAACAGAGATGCAGGAGCAGCAGGAAGGTGAAACGGTCAACAGAATGAGCTATACAGATCTAGTGGAACGAGAGGTACCGTGGCAGCAGTATACGATGTGCCAACAAATAAACGATGGAGCAAAGTGAGAGATTCAGTATTTTTATTATTTCATCTATTATTAAGCACTGAATCAACGAGTTCTGGCATCAGAGCTAAAATAAATCATTGTAAATAGTCATAGTAACTAAATTGCTATTCCGTTATTTATTTAGTCCGCAGATCTACTTAAATATCTATTTTTCGGGCCTTTAAAATCCTTGAATCCTTCTAGTCACTCTGTATATATTACGCACTATCACCATATCACTGAGCACCACATGTCACCTTGTCACATATTATATTTCACTGCGTGCCTTGACAGCCCTGCAAAATGTAATTTGGGTATTTATAAATGACTTTGATGAATTTCAGATCCCGTGAATAAAAAACGAGGAATATAACAACAATGAACAACTTGTCAGTTTACCTTTGAGTTTGAACAGTGTTTATTCTGCAACTTTGTTGCAATTTCGGCTGTGCTTAGAGGGACACTACTCAACTCGATTAGTGCATTCTTCATTTGTCTACACGTCCCAGTTTAGGTGACGTTTACCTCTAAGGCACGCCTCACCTTGTCTACATTTGTATAAATTCAGGTGTGCATGGTTTTCCATTCATTATTTATAAATGACGCAATTTATAACACTCTTAAATACCCCATATGGTCTTTGTGTGTGTTGCTTATGACTAATTGTTTTTCTATGAATAAACCAATGATTGGTTCAATTGTTTAAGAAATAATTTTCACCCGACAGAACCAACTGTTACTTTTGTATAACTCTCAAAGGACAGCAGGCAATGGAAAAAAGAAACCAGGGAGGCGAGGCAGTTAATGAAGGGGTTCCTTTGGGGTCTGAAAGAATAACTAGTATATATATGCCAATTCTGTACGAGGGGACACAGATGACATATTGCAGCCGGTGCCCTGCCCTTTCGGCTAATAGTAAATCGCACTGTCGCCTGGCACATCTCTGCCCAGACACAAGTTTGGGTAGGGCCTTGTGTTCAAGGGTAGTCAATGGTATTCTTCGCTCCTCTCTGGTTTTGGGATCGTGTTGAAGGGTAGTCAGTGTTTTTCAGCCCTACGTACTGCTTCAGGTGGCATGTACCTAAGAGTAGTCGATGATTTTCTGCTCTACACACAGGTTGGGGAACTACCCTTTCTCCAAGGGTAGTCGAAAATATCCTGCCTTACCCCTGCCCTTGGTTGGCATGAGCTAGTGTGCAAGGGTCATCGATGTGAATCTGTTCTAGACAATGGTTGACTGAGACCTATGTCCAAGGGTAGTCGATCGTATTCTGCCATGTCTCCTAGATCGGGGGAGGTTAGTGTACAAGGTTAGCTGACACCTTCCTACCCCACACATTGGTTGCGGGAAGGGCTTGCGTCCGAGCATAGTCGATGGTTAGAGGGAGAGGGTGTCCAAGAGTAATCTATGCTGTTAAGAGTCCCACTGAGTTCTTTGGTTTGTTGTGTTGCGCATTTGGGATCTTTCCAGGTTTCCGCCTGCAGGATTACTCGAACGAGGACTATCGTTTTTCACTGGTACCATAAGTAATTGTTCCCTGCTGTACCAATGCCAAGCTTTAGTACCCAGTGTTATGCAAACTACAATTTGATATGGAAATACGTGCAATAGACAATGTTTCTGATAAAGAGAAGCTGAGAGACCAGCATTGTTTCTTTCCCTGGTCTCACGACACAGTTTACTCCCTAGGTAATTTATGAACACACTTTTCTTACCTCAATTGGAGACAGCACTGCATGAAGAGGAATCTTTAGAACACTGACTAAGTGGTTGTTACACCCTTTTCTCTTACAGAACATGATTTTGCAGGGAAGCAGCATTATGAATATAAACTCAAGCAGCAATCCGCTGGGCCATCAGGCTTCCTGGTCACATGGATATCCCTCGTGTGACGGTAGGATTCACCAATTTAGCTATAAATCTCTTCATCTGTCTGTCCATTTGTCGATGTCTCTGTGTATCTGTCAGACTATCTAGAGTTTAATGGATAGCCGCAACGTAAATTGAGTAGTAGAGTGCTACTATTAAGGGTTACATCTCTGCATGTTTGTCTGTCAGTCTGTCTATCCAGCATACCAGCACCGTACATGGGACAGAGATGTGGTGCCTGTTAATGATTCCCTTTGTGATACCAGATTACCATTGTCCATGGAACGCGTCAAGTGGGCCTCACGTGCTGTGATCTTGCTTGGCTAGTTATATTCTATGGAGACTTAGAGCATGATTTAGAGCTTGGGGGAGAGGTTACTCCATCACAAACATGGCGGGTATCCCGTCTGCCATATTACAAGTGCCTTATATCCTGTGGCGCTCGCCATAAAGTGGACGGATTATCCGCCTCAGTGAGACGGATCAACCCATCCTCCTGACTCTAAATTTGGTCCTTAGACTTTCATTATCTAGCGAGAATCTTTTTATTTTTATTAACTACTCGTGGTCGATGGACAGCTCAGGTGGAAACACAGTGGTAGCACTCACTTTGTAAATTGCCTCTATATTGTGGGAAAAGAAAATTTATTTCAAGATTAGATGGTATTGCTTTTTATAAACTGCAGTTGTTAGTCTTTCTGTATTAATATATTTTTCTCCATCAATCGTTACAGCCTTTAATCTTTTATGTATTCAATATTAATCTCTCTATACATCTCGTCTCTTAGTATCCACTTTAATATTTTTTAATCTTTATCTTTTATCTCTATTCCATTGTGTTCTACCAATACATTTCACAATCTTTCCGTTAATTATGATATATTTTAATCTTTGTATTTATTCGGTAATGTTCTAGATATAAATTTCTTGTTCACTATTTTGTACCTATATGTCAGTTTCAATGATGAAATAAATATTTTTACTAGATATTTCATAATATTTCTATCTTTTCTGAACTGGGCCAGACTGTGCGAACCCAAATGACTTTAGAAGTGCAGTGGTAATTTCCACAGCCTCCAACATATTTTCGTTCAGGACTTGGAGTCACGTGCGTGAACTTACTCTGTTGCCGGGGAAGCGGAAGTGTCATCACACACTCTTCGAGCCCAACGACATTTGAGCTCTTGTCCCACCCGTAGCTTCTGTTGAAAGGCTGAGAAAGTAAACATGACTCTTAGAGGCTGTTACTATGTTTCTGCCAATGGTTTCTTGACTCCAAGGAAGGGCACCGCCAGAGGGTATGAAAGAGAAAGCCGGGTGCAGCACCTGAAGTTAATTGACGTCATATTGCAAACGTTCCTACGCGCGATTTATGGAAAGCGGAACAGAAAATAAGTATCTCAGACTTGGCAAGACGTTTATTTGATAGCAGTTTCGCAAATCTGCATTCGTAGAATAAAAAAAGCTGCAAAGCTACATACAGTTCATTACAAGCTAAGTTAACATTCACCAAAAACAGTGCAATTCCAAAGGCTGCTTGAAAAAATAATAAGATATTTTTTATTACATTACTACTAAGTAGGTTTCTGAATTTTTAGAGACAGTCCTTTATAGTCCTGCCACTGTTCCCCTGTTGAATGCCTGCAGCATTAATTGATAAATCTTACTGTCTAACCCTCACTGCTATGGCGCCGCTGGCTACTCCTAATTATTAGCTGTGAGTAAGCACAAGGAGACGTGGTTTGCTCAGGATCACACAGTTTGGTCAGAATAGTAAACCAGAATTTGTACCTTAGATATTCCAATCTATAAACTGGGAATGCATGTGGCCAGATGTGAGATGCAGCCGTTATATATTGCGTTATATATTAAAAGCTAAATGCTACAGCAGAAACAGTTCTGCTACCAATGTCCTTCAGAAAAAGAATAATATTGTATTAATTGATAATATTCATCCGCTAAGGCTTCTGTGGGCATAAAGTTTAAAATTCTGTAAATAATAGACACTAGTATTGCCTCACTCAAAGATAGTTATTTTATCGACATCAGAAGAATGAAAGGCTGAAACAAGTATCTTAACAGCAGTTAGACCCTGTTTCAGTCTTTCATTGACCAAACATTACACACAGGTCTCTGAATCAGGGCTATTAACTAACCGTGGTATCTCGCTGGCTCCCGATAGTATAGCGAGTGCACTTAATTGGCATTGAACCAGAAGATCCAGACTAGAACCTAAATATAATGAAAGCCTTTCTGTCCATTTCCAGTTTCAACAAGTTTCTTTGGAGACAGTCAATGGCACGAGCTGCACCCTCAGTACTGGACAAAATTCCAGGTGTGGGAGTGGCTTCAGCACCTTCTGGACACCAACCAGATGGACGCCAGCTGCATCCCTTTCCAAGAGTTCGACATCTGCGGAGAGCGGCTATGCAGCATGACGTTGCAAGACTTCACCCAGGCAGCGGGATCCGCAGGCCATCTTCTCTACAACAGCATCCAGAGCCTGAAGTGGCATGGTAAGTATACCCGCCTGGCTTCACGCTTGCCCGCCATATCTGAGAGGTGCAGTCTGAAATTCCCGACACCCTTGATCATGTAGGGGTTACCGTTCAACAGACCTGGATATATCTATATCTATATATCTATATATATATATATGTATGTATATATATATAAATATATATACATACATATATATATATATATATAGATAGATAGATATATAGATATATATAATGTATTCACTTAAAAAACAAATCTTACAGGGTTGTTATAGTAAGAAATAGAATTTTTAAAAAATGCAGAAATCACTGAAAAAGCCAAAGGTTACCGGGAAGTTATAGTTAGAAAATAGAAAAAAAAGTCTTTGAAATTTACTGAAAAAAACAAAGGTTATAAGGATGTTATAGTTAGGCTCAGATTCACTCATACAAAACCATTGAAATTCAGCAGTTATAGTTACCTGAGCTAACTATAACTTAGGCCCCCGCAAGGCACTGCCGATTACCTCACATATTACATCACTCATGACATGAGCACTCTGATTCCCAAGCAATCGTAGATACAGATATAACCCTTTCGTTTGTTACTGTAGCATGCCCAAGGCGTTCACAAAGAAAAGAAATGATATTGCATTTTTAAATGTTTATTGAAAAGCTCTACTCTTTGTAACTAAAACATGAAATGCGATTATGAGAAAGATGAGATTCATCATTGTTATAAGTATTAGTAGAACGGTGAAAAACACAAACAACTCCACCAAGTCAGTCGTTCATAATAACACTGATGTTACTCCTTCTACTGCTAGTTCCTCTTTGCATGTCGGGAGTACACATCTGCCACGGCTATTGGAGTGGCCTAACACCATACCTTGGTACTGTATGTAAGAGAGCCGGCCTCAGTGACTTAATGAATGCACTCCTGTCAGAGTTCACAAGCCTGCCCACTCCTCTTGCACAGCTACCTTCCTTCTCAGGATGAAGGTCGGGGACAGTGGAACTGCATCTCAGTCACAACTCACAGCAGTGTATCATGATGACACCGGGAGGCAGTGAACCTCTGACCGACTGCTGCATGGACACTGTTTAAATAATAAAACGGCAAGCTTATCGCATTGAGATGCTAGAATATCTTGAACAGACTATCTAGGGCCAAAATATCAAAAGGTAACTGTATATATAGCAGAATAGGTTTACTATTGCTAACTCCACATCTATGCACCTTGAAGATATATATATCGTCACGGTACATATATGCGGAGTTAGAAAATGTATACTTACGTTTTGCTATTTTGGATTCAATATTTGTTCTTAATATTTGTATGCTCCAATAGTCTGGCTTCGATATTCAGGGGGCACAGCAAGGTGAAAATAAAGGGTAAGTGTTTTAAGTCAACACACACATGAAACACAGAAATTAAAATGCAGTGCACTGGAACTGTGATTTTTATTTCACTCACCCCATTCCATCCACAGCCTCCTGCACAGTGGCACTGGCTTGAATAGGTTTACTAGATTTGGGCAAATATATACTTGCTATGTTTTGTTGAAGCATGTGTGTCCTCTGAGAAATGTGCAAGAGTTGCAGCATCACATGAGTACTCAAGGAATGTTTTGTGAATTCCAAGAAAGTCATCCATTTGCTCCAAATGAAGGAGTAATCCAAAAGGTGCACATGTATGACTTTTTTATTTTAGACACAGGGACAAGCATTTTTAAAAAACATTCTACTCTCGATGCTCTTAAATCTGTTCCGAGTATGACGTTCCTAAGGATTGGCTGAAGGTGTAAGTCAGTGTATTTAACCCTGTTTTCCATTCGTCTGCTAGGTCAGTGTGGTAGTCAGATGCTCCAGACGTTGAATGCTGTTGTTAAATCTGAACACACAGGTAAGCACTGGCCTAGATGATATGTAACGGTGTAACACAAAATGACGTGGCCGCTCTTACAGACTAAGATGATGGGTCCCGAGTCTCCCATAGCTCACAGGCTGAGTGGGGTCCCGTGAAGTGTTGTGAGTCTCTCTGCACTGCAGGGGCTACAGGGGCCTGAGTTACTCCCCTGATGAGGTCCATGGCGCATAGGGCTTAATTTGTGCTGATGGTTGCAGGTGGAACACAGCAGCACTGACTTTTGGGGACCAGGGCTTATTTTTCAAAATCAGTCTTATGGCTTGATTTAGAAGTCGGCAGAGGGGTCACTCCGTCACATCGGTGACGGATATCCCGGCCACCGAAATATAAATCCCATTATAACCTATGAAATTTATATTTTGGCAGACAGGATATCCGTCACTGCTGTGACAGAGTAACCCGTCCGCCGACACTTATATCAGGCCCTTAGACTTCAAACAAGAGAGAAAGAAAGACAGGAAAGGGTGAAAGAAGGAGGAAGTGAATGATGGAAAAATAGTGACCAAGCGAGAAAGCAGGGATGAAACAAAACCTGCAAGAGTGAGTTTAAGGGGTAGGAATTGAATCATGGTGGATGTGTTGGAATCAAGACTAGACATCCTTGTTAGTCAGAAAACCTGGCATTTGACAGTACCAGAGGCAGGCTTCAGACAACAGCTTTGTTTGCCAGCACTTGTTCTTTTACAAATTAAGGGGTGAATGTGCATGCCAACCCTGGTACAGAATCCCTATCAACATTCCTACAGTACATCTACTGCACTGCTCGCTAACGTGCTTACGTAAGCTGTGTGGACATTTTGTAGACCAGGAAAGTCAACCCTCCCAAAGAAATTGGAGCCGTAGAGTGAAACTTGACTTCCAGCCATGCAGTGATGTGTTATTTTACATATGGAGCAGAGCTTTAGGGATTTGAATACATTTCATACTTGGACCTGTTTCACATAGGTCTATCTTTTTTGTGTGGAGGCTCCGCAATCGTAAAAAAACTACTCGTAAATCTCTTTGTAAATAGCAAACAATCGTAGGCTTACACAAAAGTGTAAGTTTGCCGTTGTGAATCAGGCCCCTTGTCCGTATATCAATGATTTCCTGTAAAAAGCTATGCAATGATCTTAGTATATTGTGAAATCTGGCTTTAGAGGGTTCTGGATTTTAAAAAGTTTAATCCCATTTTGGTTTGGATGAAGTAAGTGCACTCCTACCAGGTGGCTGACCTTTAAAACTGCCTGCAAGGTGCACACCATTGTTTTTACTTTGCCAACCTACATTTCTAGGTAGGAAATTTTGTAAGCACTAATGGCTGATTCAGTGCAAATATACACTGCTCCTCTAACCCTGTGTCTGTTGTCCCTACCAGCAAGCAAATATGCCAGAGAGGTAAAAAGATCTGCCTCGCACCGAGGAGCAAGTTTGTGGAACTTACTCCCAAAAGAATTGCAGGAGGTAGCGAAATTCCTCAGATCCTAAAATGATGGTGTTTTAAGTGAACATATCCAACTAGGTCACTACTCAGTATGAGGCTGGATATTTACAATCTCAAGAGACACTTGTACCACTCTATAATGGGAAGGGAATGGAAGAGAAGGATAGGGCAGGTAAGGGATGGGTAGGGACGGGAAAAGCAGCTGAGGTGAGGGGAGGGGTGGTAACAAATGGAGGTGGGAAGGGAGAGGGGAGGAGAAGAGAGGAGAGAAGAGATAGGGAGGGGATGGGAGGGAAGGGAGAGGAGAGAGGAGAAGTGAGGAGAGGACAGGAGAGGGGAGGAGAAGTTTTAGTCTTGGACTGGATTATGCTCAACACTCCCCTAAAAATTGACTGCCTTTCAATGCCAAGTAATTCATATATTCATAAGATTATAATCATAAAAGTGCATGGAATATTAAAAGTAAGAAGTTAATTGAACCGGCTCAATGAATCACAGTGATTTAACATAGGACAAGGAAAACTAAAGACAAGCAAAAGACTGTTGATTTAATTGTACCAAAACACATCAAAATGTAGTTTTGCAAGTCTATGATTTTGTACTGGGTGATACAGATGGGGAGGCGATGCAAATACCCACGCCCAGTCTGTCACTAACAAATACGAGTCTACATTAAATGCACAGGGACATACATTCTAAATTCAATGAAAATTACTGTCTTGGATAGGTAACCTGGAACACTCGTTTCCTTAACTGGAGGGATGAGATTACCTTTGGTATCTAACTTAGAGAAGATTATAAGATACATAGAGGCATTAGTACATGACCCTTTCGAAAATGGAGTGTCACTTTTTTTGACGCTTTGGTAGCCTAGGGCCATTTCACATATTTACCAGGTGGCGCTAAGCAACTTAATGTGGCTTATCACCACCTTGTAAATATGCCCTGTTCCGCTGCAATCCTCTGTGGCAAAAGGGCGTACAATGGGTTCCACCTCAACACCCATTACTTTTTGTAGTTTCCTCAGATTTACAAGGCTGAGGCTACACCAAAAACTAATGCCAGGGAATACCTGGTCTTAGTATGGTGATACGAGGAGAAATTGATTTCTCCTCACATTTTGCTCATTCCATGTGTGCTGCATTTTGTAGCACACACAGAAAGAGCAAATCACCTTTAAAGATTGTTTATGTGCAGGAAGGTGTCCTTTCCTGCACATAAACCGTCACCCCTGCAGCACAAGCACCCTTGCAACATGGCAGTAGGGGGCCTGCACTGGCCCTGGACAGCTTTTTAGCGCCAGCACAAGGAAAACGCAGCGATGAGCAGTATTCTTGTGAAAACGGTGTATCCCTGCATTTTAAAAAAGTTCGAGCGTGGCATTGCCAAATTTAGCGTAACACCGTGATACGTTATTTTATTAGTAAATATGCCCCAGAGTCTTAAAATTATTAGATTATAGGAGACAACAAAAAATACCAATTTGCAATTTGCAATAACTAGCATAACCTAAATAAATGTTGCCCTAATTGAAACGTGTTGCAGCTGTGTTTGAAAATAATGTGGTCCTGAAGCAGGCACACAATATTCCATTGCTAGCGCTGAAATACGTGTCAATCATAATTATTATTTGTTTGATGCCATCAATAGCAGAGTTGCAATTACGTTATTTCATACCACCTACAGTACCCAAATATCCACACATTATATATCTGTCTAAGACGAGTTGTTTTGTATTTTTCGCATTTTAATTAATTTAATAACCTATATGTGTCTTTGAAAATGTGGTCTGTTGGAGATTTTTGAAGTCTATGAAGTATGAATAAACTGGCTGTACTAATGTTTAGATTTTAAGGAAAAGAGATTGTTCTGGCTAATATTGTATGTTAAGATTAACACATGTTAACATATTTTGAAGTCTTTCAATAATAAAATTATTGAACCTTAGTGCCAAGGATTTCTTTTTGATACTAGGTTTTGACTTTGCCCCTGTTCCCTTGGATTTGTAAATCTAAAGGCGATACAAATACACAGATAGCATCCATTACTTTTTGTTTAGGGGCACCCGGTAACTTTCATAACTATTTTACAATCCATCTTCTCTGAAGGATGCTGGGTTCCTCATAGTCTGAGGTTCCTTCATGTGGTAAACAGAGGTCTTCCATTGCTGGTTGGCATTTAGTGACTGAAATGTGACAGTTCTGAGGGTCTTCATAGTGGTGATAACTGTCCTCTGCCTCTGGGTACTGTGGAGATTCTTAGACTATGAGGTGGGCTGAGGTTCTTGTTGGCAGTGATTGATGGCCCTTTTTGTGAGTGCTGCTGGATGTCTTTGAATTACATGTTAGGATTCCACTTGTTATATTGTCATCCTAGTGATGTTCAATAGCCGTCCTTCGCTGAGTCATACCCGGTTTATACAACAGAGGAGTTTGGATTTCTACTAGTGTTCTCAGAGATCCTCCATCCCTAAGACATTTGCTTCCTAAGAATACAAGGATCCTGAGGTTCCTCCCAGTGGTATGTTATAATTCACCATGCATGAACAATCCCTCTTGAGGTTTGAAGTTCTTCATCTTGATACACATGGTGCCCAGCTCCAGTGTTCTTAGAAGATGGATTAAAGCTTCCACCTGGTGCCCTCTCGTAGTCGCCTGTCTGTGAGTGCTGCTTTATGCTTAGAATAAGAGGGCTTTGCAGGTTGTCCTATTGGTCTTTGCGGGTCACTGTCCAGTTGATATGCTTCTTGTAATACAAGTTGGCTGAGGTTCTTCTTGAAGTAGCTGTAGTTCTGGTCCTTTCTCAGGGCTCCCAGAGGCTTGTTTGACATCTCAAGGCAGAAGCGTGAGATGAATTAGACTGCACATGGATTTTGTGTACTCTAGCTTCTCAGGAAGATCAGACCAGGTGGATGTCATCATTTCCTATTAAAATCCATTTTCTAAGCTATGCTTGGATTCTGCCACTTGTTACATTTCATCGTGTATGAATGTTATTCATCATTCTGTTTCTTCTGATTTATTTAAGAGCCCTCGCTGATGACTCAGTGGAACGAGGAGAGATTTTTATTTGATGGAACCTATGACGGTATGTTACCTTTTAATCCTAACCCTTTTTTCACTCAGAAGCTGTTCTGATTTGTGACTCTGAGCAGCTTGCAGGCATGGAACTCTTGGTGGCATTATTATACTACAGCAATCTGTGTTTCAGCACAGTGACTAACAGTTGATCCCAACCATATTTAAAAAAAAAATTATTTCATATCTTATTCGCCAATAAATTCATATGCTACCACATGCATCACGGCCTGTAGAACTCTCTTCAGTGATTGCAAGAGGCACCACCTCGTTAAGAAATAACGTGTCCCTTACCACTGAATTCATTCTCTCAGTGTTATTCATATTATCACCTATGGCGATACGTAAGGATATCTGAAATGTTATCTTTTTGATATTTTCCATAGAAATGTATGAGAGTAAAGCCCATTGTCGAGAACAGATCTCCATGGCCAGTGCGAGCCACCAACCGATAGGTAAGGTACATCTCCCCCATCACTTGTTCCCATGAACTTGTAAATATGGACCTCTTCTGCTGAATGAATCCCGTGCATGCATATCTGTGAAAGGAATTTCCTGCATACAATGCAACTGTACAACATTATACTGATGAGTGAATTAATGGAGAGAGAACTGGTAACATGCTCCAACATGAGCAGGAGATTTATTGCATAGAGACTGTCAGGAACTAACCCGTCTGAATATAGATGATAGACAGAGATGCAAAATAAGAGGCATTATCGAGCGGCTGAAATACTATGGCCTCAGCCCTTTCCTAAAAAAGGGTATGGTTGGATCTTCCCCTTATTTTGGTTGGAGGTTCATTCCAGGAGTGGGTCCTCTCCACTAGGAAGGCCCTGCCAGACACTGCCGCTGTAGGCAACCCAGGAACTGAAGGAGATCTGGTTCGAGTGGAGCGTCGATTGAAGGAGGGCGGATAGCAGTGTCACTTCAACCAGAGATCTCTTGGTCTCCACCCTGATCAAGCCTGAGGAACAAGGCTCCATTTCAAAGTCTGTTCAGCATCTCTATGGCAACCATTGCAATGTGAGGACCACAGATGAGACATGTTGAAGGGCAATGTCGGTTATGTCCCAGCCAGCCACATCGAAATGGTTTTCCGGGTAAAATTTCGAAAGCCCAATGGATATAAAGTAATACACAAGACTCTGGCCAGGACGTGTTGTGTCCCACGGACCAACTTGTATGGAAGATCCAACTTTGTTGTCATGGCCTGGGTGCAGTGTGTGCCATAGCTTCTCAGTAATGTACCGATGCACAGGAAAGACCCACAGGCTACAGGACATCAACGCCACCCTCAAACCTTTCAGGTTCCCTATCTTCATCCATCATTACCCAACCCTGCTGATCCCAGTCGCGTGATCTGTTCTTTTGTGGGTTCAACCTGCCCTCTCCATCTCAGGATATCATTATTTTCTACCTACTCATTTTCATTTCACTTTGTTATTCTACAAGTAGACTAACATCCTATTCTTATCATCCCGTTGAAAGAATACATTGCTTTGGAAGTGAGTTATTTATATTCCAAAAGGTTTTATTTAGCAATATCACATGTCTGCAGGTTCATCTTGACCTATTTCCCTTCGTCATTTAACAATGTGAATGTTGTATGTCTGCTTTTCGTGTGCTCTGTAAAGCGCTGAGAAACCGCTGTACCTAGCTGGAACTAAATAACACTACAGAACGAATTACCTCACTCTGTGTGGTTCTGGGCTTCATAAAACTGATTACTAATCATGCCTTCTCTGCTCCTGCTGGGAGGCTGCTCACTGTTCTTTGACCTTTCACTGAATACCTATTCTAAGGTCACTCAATTACAGTCTCAAATTGTGCTTTACATGCACGTTTGTGGAGGATTTTGAGGAGTTTGACGTTTTGTTCTTTGTCCCAGGCTTAAAAACATTAGACATGTAATTTGCTATTCAGCTGGTATTCAATGTGATACAAAAATGGACGACCCGCAGTGTGAAAAACAAGTTAATATCGTATAAAATCTCAACCTCAAAGGGTGCACTATCTCGGACAAGCGCAGTCCCCTGTCTGTGTATGTTTAGTCCCTTCAGCAAAGGCAATTTCTCCCCACATGCCTCCTTTCCTACAATGTCGAGAGCTTTAAACTTTTGATAGGCTCATCATCTGCCAATCAGTTCTGTGCTAGTATCACTGGATGCCTGCACAGTGCATCTGGCAGGCCGGACTTATGACATCACAGATTATCCGAAAGCAGATACCGCTGCCAGTCCATGGTGGGTCCTGGTGCCTTCTCCGTGTCCTGCTGTCTCCTAGACATATCTTTATTACTGAAAGGGCTCTTTGTGCAGTTTCAGGATCTGTTGTTAATGTTTAACTTGCCATGTAAAGCTCTCAAACTTCTTTCCTGTACTTTGTAGTGCTTTATTGGTTATTTGTATAATAATTTATAATATGTACTTGAAGAATAACACTATTTCAAACCCGGAAGTCTGATCCCTGTTTTTCGAATGTTGCACAGATTTGGATACGAAAAAGCAACAAGATAGTCCCCAGAAACCCGGCTCCAGAAAGCACAGTAAGTAATTGATCGATGCTGGGCTGGTCGAGAACAATATGCTCTCTGTCTATGGAAACGTGGACAGACTGCACGGTTGTGAGATGTGTGTGGGGGGGGGGGGATAGCAGAAGTTAAATAGATAACCAGTGAATGTCTGTGTGTGAACCTTGGGAAGAATTTGAAGTACACATAGAGAGAATTTAGCAAGATTCTGTGGATTCGGATGTGAACAACTGGGGGTTATAGCAAAGGTCACATAGACCTTATATGTGTTAATATCTTAAAAACAGGAACTGTCCGAGTTAGACTTGGCAAAGAGAGGTCCCTGTAAAAGACCAGCAGGCATGTGGTACCTCAGTGTCAGGCTCAGATGGAGCAAGGTGACCTCAAAGAGTTGCCTAAAGTAAAGGGCAGGTGAGGATGTGGCCCTCGGTGTCAGACAGAGTCAGATGTGCTCCGGTGGATGCATCAACGCCAGCACCAACAGAAGCACAGAAATATTTGTCATAGTGAAAGATTTCACAATAATTCTGAATGCTTTCACCCCTTCCATGACCTTCCCAGATGCTTTGTATTCACACAACTGTCCTCCACTCATGGAAAGAACTCTCTGTCGATCCTTCAAAGGTCACCAGCTACAAACTAATCTTTCTACTACCAGTCCCGGCTAAGTTCTTAGAGAAAATCATCAGCAGATGCCTCACAAAATACCTCAACCACAACTAACTCCTTGATACAACGCTGTCTCCCACTCCATCCTCATCCAGTGCCTACACAGCATCAGAATCCAAGGACATGCATTCCATTGGATCTGCTCCTTCTTGACTAGAAGGACCCAGTCAGTTACTCTGGCACCATACACCTCAGACGACCACAACCTCATCTTCGAGTTTTCTCAAGGATCCTCCCTGGGCCCAACCCTCTTCAGTGCATAGATAATACCTCTAGCCAGCCTTGTCCTATCCAATCACATCAACGTCCTCTCCAACGTCAATGGCAGACAGCTCATTGTCTCCCTCACGGACAAGATGCCCAGTACCTGGATCTAGTTCAATGGGACTGAAATCGTGATCTTTGGGAAGATCACTTCACTATGGGCCTCCACCTCGAGGCCACCAGACCCCCACTCCAAAAACCCGGGGATCATCATTAACAGCAAACTCAACATTACAGCCCAAGTCAACGTCGTCAACACCTCATGCTTCCATACCTTGAAGATGCTGAAGAAGATTTTCAAATGACTGCCAATCAGCACCCAGAAAACCATCACACGCACACCCTTGTCACAAGCAAGCTGGACTGTAAGTGCACCCTTCATGTTTGGGTTTAAAAGAAATCTCACCTGAAGGCTACAGACTCCTCAGAACTCGATTTCCACGATCGCTCTCAACTTCCCACAGTACTCTCAAATCACAACACACCACTGGCTCCCCATTGAGAAACGATCACAATTCAAAGCACTACATAACACTGGCTCAGCGTACCTCAACAATAGCGTATACTTTCACAAACCTTCCAGACCTGTCTGCTCGTCCAGATTTCTGCTTGCACACATCCCATGCAAACGAAAAACTAGATCTGGCTGTCGAGCCTTCTGCTACATTGCTCCTAAAGCATGGAACGACACATAAGAGCATCCTCTTCGTTTCATGTACTCCGCAAGAAGCTGAAGACCTGTTTTTTCAGTAGTCTCACTATGCCACTCGGTGTGTTTAAACTCACACCTGCTCTGCACCAGGATACCGTCCTGCGTGAGAGTGTATTCTACAAATCTATATAGCATAACATAACCCCAAAGAGAGACCACTGTAAACGACAGGCAGTCACCCGGTGCCTCAGTGTCAGACTCAGATTGAGTCAGGTGATCTCAAAGAGATGCCTAATGTAAATGGCAGGTGGGTACTTGATGCTTCAGTTTTCAGAGGAAGATGGATTCCGGTGACGCCAAAGAGAGGCCACTGTAAAAGGCAGGCAGACAGGCACTTGTTACCCCAGTATCTGAGTCAGATGGAGTCAGATGACCCCAAAAGAGTCCACATCAAAGGACATTGAACCTACTGATCTATCCGTATCAGGTGGCATCACCTGTGGCCAAAAGAAAATCACATCATACAGCAAAGGGATGCAGCACAGTCAAGGTAAAAGGGCAAGAAAAAGCACAAGGGTAATTGGGAAAGTAGCAAGCAAGTGTCTGAACGCCCTGGGCTTAAACCTATATTTATCGGGCCAATGTGAGGTTCACTCAAAAGTGCATTTTTTTAATAGAAAATCACTGCTTTTAGCTGGACTTCAGAGGGCCTTGGTGGGCTATCAGGCCTAGGAATAGCCACATTATTTGGTAACTCTGGACCCTGAACAGAGTCAAAGGAGGAGCCAGAGGACTCTCCCTGGAGCCAAAGACACCACCTGTGATCACAAAGATTAGGCGCCTTCTTTGTTACCTCCCTCCTCTAAATCAGCCACCTGACTCCTAAAGGAGCCCTTGGCCCTGCGCATATCACATGAGCAGTAGCGCAAGAGGGTCTCATTTAGCCTTTTGTTATGCTTAACAGCTCCAACTGAGCACACTCATGAGCTTTCTATGGGCTCCATGAGTCTGGAATCCTATTTATAAGACCAGCATCACACTTTCTCTTGATTCCATTGGGCATTTAGGCAAATGGCGGGGTTGGGGCCATAAACCTGTGGTTAGGCGTCCTTCACTCTGGTAGCATCCTCTTATGCTGTCGAGTTATGTCTTTTGTCATATTGTAATATGTTATTGTATTTTCTGAATTATAATGCCATTGCGTCATTAACTCAGTTATATTGTGTGGTGTCGTTTTGGTGTGTTATTGTATAGTGCCAGTGTTTGTATGCTGCATTTTACAGCGCGACTATGTTGTCTGTTGAGTTACTGTTTTATGTACTGGGGAAGTAAAGTTATGCAAGTGGTGCTTTTCACAGTGTAGCTTGTCATCAGCAGGGCACTTTGGTGTACTGCAGGAAAAGGAGGAGTTGGGCTCCATTATGGTTACTGTATGTGAAATTTAAGTTGATCAATTACCAATGGCTTCTGATGGATCCAGCTGCTTGCAGATGGGTGTTTGGACTCTACTGCTTCGTCAGAAAGAGCATTTCAGTTCATGCTGTCCAATGGTGTCTATTGCTTTGGCATTTCCTTTAGACATTGGGATTTCTTTAAGAGAATCTTAACGCCTAATTATATCTGCTCCATTAGTATTGATAGAGCTAGTTAATGTAGTTATCTACACCCGTCAGGATTACAAGTAATACAGTTACCACCCAAATCATTCATCTGCAGTTCCTGCATGGAAATAACCCAAAACATGCAAGAACTGACCCAGGAAAACTGATTCCCACATGTTACCCCATATTCACCTTCAGGAGTAATACCCTACCTAACCGAAAGCATTTGTAAATGGTCAATTGAAATTTTCCACAATGGTGTAATGCAGGTATGGTTAAGCTTTTTGTAAGAATGGGTGCAACTCGTAAAGTTTTACTTCGCAGATTTCTGCAGTGACATAAAAAGTCTGCGAGATCGTGCGGAGTTCCGCGAGCGGCGGCATTTCGGCACATTGCGCTGCTCGCACTGATGTTTAGAATTGGGGGCTTGTTCTAGGCAGTAAAATAAACACGAATGGCACCATGCCCCACGCCAGAGGGTTCTGCTTCTTTCTGCCACTCGAGTAGTTTTCCTACTCGAGGGGCACCTTTCTCAACGTGAATGGTAGCAGCTTTCTGCGACTGTCCGCATTGAGAAATCATGCCGGGACTCGTCCTAGTGCTCAATTTTTCTTAACGTTGGCGAGCCACACATGAGAAAAACTCTTTGCAGAGTTTTCCTGAGACTCGTGCTCTAGGCGAAGTGCAGATTTGGTAAAATTCTGTGAACTCCTCTAGCGGTGCGGAGCTTACCACCCATCACTAGCTTTTTGAAGGAAGTTGCCTTAAAAATAAAATTTAGATTTCAGATGATTATATCACTTTTATGTTGAGCCATTTTTATTTTATGAGGCTTGATTTAGCTAGGTTTATCTAGATCAATGTTGGACTCGGATGCCAGTGTTGAGCCTTTGGCTTAGGATGCAAGTTTTGGCCCTTTGGCATAGGTAGCTGGTGGTCTCATCCCAGTGTGACCAGTGTAGATTACACTGAAGGTTATGTTTAGTTCTTGCCTGAATGAACAACCATAGCTTTGTCTTGAGTGCAGGGTGTAGGTTGTCCTGATGTCACAAACCTTCTAGGAGGTAGACTGGGTAATTGTAGGTCAATGCAATGTATCGGAAGTTGAAGCTTGATCCTGCTGCACCCCGTTTTAATATACCTATATCTTCTTCCAGACCCCCGAGGAACTCACCTGTGGGAGTTCATTCGAGACATTCTTCTGACGCCAGAGAAGAACCCAGGACTCATAAAGTGGGAGGACCGGTCGGAGGGTGTCTTCAGGTTCCTAAAGTCGGAGGCAGTGGCCCAACTCTGGGGGAAGAAGAAAAACAACAGTAGCATGACCTATGAGAAGCTGAGTCGAGCCATGAGGTAACTGCCGGACCAGCATAGAACCATCTTATATCAAAATGATGATATGTTTCAAATTCATTAATCAACCTGGACTCACTTCAACCTGGTCCAGCCTATACCAAGCATATTTAGTGGCAAGTGGTAGCTAGGATGGCACTTCATAGTGTACTACAAAAATTATCATAACATAACACATAGGCCTACATGTTTAAAAACCTACACATTTTGCAGCACCTAAAAATGCTTTGCTGTGTTGCGTGAAAGGGAGAGAGAACAACAGCGCCATATCTCGATCGGTATGGCATTCTTCTCCCCTCTCCCTTGCGCCAGTGCACAAACAGGCTGAGGAACGCAACGCACACACCTTTGCACTATAGTGCAAGGGTGCCTGCGTGAGCCTAGCATAGGTTTTGTACTGGAAGGTTATCCTTCCAGTACAAAATCTTATACTAAGAGACTAACTTTAAAACGTTTCCTATGTTGGATGTGTGCATACCCTGAAGCACCAATGCAAAGTGGGAAACGTTAATAGAAACAAAAGCATTTCTCCTTTTTATCACCTGCTTCATAGTGGCATTATTTTTGGGCGGAAACCTTGTCTTCTGATGCTAGTAGATAGAGTTTTGCATCAAAAAGCATGGGTGGTTGTAGGGAATGCCCTCGTACCACGCCCCTATGATGCGAAGTATCGTACAGAAGAGCAAAGCACTGTTTTGCTTTACCTTTATAGAACCTTCCAGTGCAAAACAAGTTTTGCACTGGGAAGTAATAACAACAACAACAACATTTGTGCTGGTTTACCTCACTTTTATGACGTAAACACGGATCAAAATACTTGTAAATCTGGGCCATAGTGTGTTTAGGTGCATGACAATATTTGATATTTTAGCTACTGTGGAAGACAATGTTTTTGAGTGTATACTTTTGCAGTCTCCGTGTTTTTTAGTCTATTCACAGTTTGTGAATTGAATTTACATAAACTTTGTAGGGTTCCATCAAGTATGACCAAAATCATTAATACCTAGCATCTGGGTAGCTCTCCTTAAAGCTATGAAGTATTTCCAGGTCCTAGATTCAAGGATTAATGCAAGCATAATTACGGAAAACCGTGAAATTGTAAGCATTAACTAAAACGTTAGGGTAAGTAGTCGCCATGTAGGTGCACAAATAAATAGCTTTATACCATGAACCACAGCAAGAAAGCAACAGGCTTAATTATGAAGGTTTTGCGTCACCATTGCACCATTGAAGGGTGTGCAAGGGCGACGCAAAACCTAAGACGGATTTATCAAGCCATGCAAGGCCACCTTGCGCAGCCCTGCATGGCATGATAAATCCAGAGTACCGCAACACAAATTATTGCATTAAGTTACTCTACTCTGGGAAGGCATTCCATGGGTGGAGCGTGGCACATTCCCAGATTTACCAACAATGGTAAACCTGGGAATGCATCAAAATGCTACGCCTCCACAGGTGACGCGTAAGGAGGAGAAATATCTTTATTTCTCCTCATTACTTCCCCTTTCCATGTGTGCTGCATTTTGCAGCACACATAGAAAGAGGAAACTTCCTCACAGGATTTTTTGTGTGCACAACGTGATCCCTTCCTGCACAAAAACATTCCTGCTTACTACGAAGGAACCCTTGCATCATGGTGCAAGGGTGCCTGCGATGGTGCTAGGCAGCGCATTGTGCGCCAAAGCGGGGAAATGACAGTAATGCACCATATTTTGCTAAGGGCAGCGCATTAATGCCTATTCCTTATCATGCAGTGCAGCAAGGTGACTTTCTGCGCTGCATGTTAATTTAAAAAATATGTTCCCAGCTTTGTAGCATAGATCGTTGAATTTGCCAAAGGGATGAAGGACCAGAGAGCAGTGTCCGCTATGAGTGCGCTGACACCAGCTTTCCCCGATGCGTCCATATATGGCTTGCTTCTTTTTCAAAGATCTAAAAGTGTATTTAATCTTTAAAAAATATTGTTAGAAAACATATTCAAAGATGGTCTACCATTTTGAAGTTCAAACGATACAATCAAATATGACAGTATATCCAGCATGGCCTAACTCTGTAATTGAAATGGTACTTTTGATGGGCTTGGTGTTACGTGAAGATTCTTCTCGAAATGACGAGTGTTGTTTAAAATGAAATAAAAAAATGAAGTTAATGCACAAACTTGTTTTAACACATGGTGGACTATTTCAGATAGGCATCTGGACTTCCTTCTCCTTAATGTGGTCCCTGTGTCTGTAGGAAATTCAATCAAAGGCTTCAATGATGTTTGGCAAATACTCAAGTGGGAATGTTTTTACTGGCCTCTCTAGGGGCACTTGGGATTTTATCCACACATGTAATATACTTTTCCTCATGGTATATCTCTGGAAAGAACTACTTTAAAATCAGATGTTTTGGTGTATCTGATGTTGTGTATTCTGTTTCTTTCACATTGCTTGATGGAATTCAAGCGGTTTCATTTTCAGTTCCAATAGCTGTTCCCCTGTTGATTGCCTAGATCTTGTCTACTGTTGTCAAAGATCTATTGAGGACATTACAATAAGGAGTTATAGGGTTTTAGGTCCGCCCCTTACTCATGATTAGATGACTTTGTTTTGTTTCTCATTTCTTTGCTCCTGTTTGTTTTGTTTGGATGGCATGTCTCTTCCCACTGCATTATAGTGCATATGAAGGGCTATTTTGTCTACCTGTCTCTCCCTGCTTCCCGCTTCTTTCCTAAATACTACTCTCCCACTCCTGATTTCCCCCTTGCGCTCTGAGTACCTGTGGCCCCTGTAACAGCCAGCAGCCATCTTGAAGTGCTTTAAGAAAATCCATTCAAAATGGCCCCCTTGAATACATAAGCATCTGCGGCAGCCACCCTGAATCATTTTTTTTAAGTATCCACTGCAGCCATAATATTTGGTAATTCCATTACAAATAGGATTTAAACTAAAAACATACTACAGCAGAAAAAACCAACGACCAGTACAATATATTCCAGCATATTTCTTTATAGAAAGCAAGAATGATCTGAAGTCCCTTGACCCTGTTAAATGGTTAATGTTGTAGTTTCCGGTTCCATAAGCTTGACCAAAAAGCGTTTTCTCAGCTGCTGATGTCTAATGCGTTTTACACTTAAGGAAACCAAGCCGATGGTGAATCTCTCCAAATGTACTCAGACGAAATCCGTGTTAGGGATGAAACATTACTTGCCTGGCACACATATATTTTAGTTATATTATTATTTTTATATTTCATTATTAGTTACAAAATGTTATTAACACTTATTTGTGTAATCATTTTTAATTAATGTAAATTTTTTATTATTTTTAAATAATATTTTTAACAATTAAAAAAAATAATTCACGTTGAAGATAACTATTAACACTAAGAAAATATGCTCTTTATTTTATTTGCTATGGAGTCTTATTTTAAGTCCCCGACTCCATTATTTTCTGTGGGAGTGTGTTGCAGTACCTATGAATGGCCATGTGTGGTGCTAGACTTACTCCCAGACTGGGCTGGAGTACATATACAACTGTTTGGAATCCTTTTTGGCTGCAGTAACTTTAG
The DNA here is from genome assembly GCF_964204655.1 of Triturus cristatus. Taxonomy (NCBI): domain Eukaryota; kingdom Metazoa; phylum Chordata; class Amphibia; order Caudata; family Salamandridae; genus Triturus; species Triturus cristatus. The sequence goes on along the minus strand of NC_140583.1, from coordinate 108,833,500 downwards.
AAGTGCAGATTGTGAATAGCAAAATGTTTACGCTTTTATGTGTGGGTGTTTGTACTTGCACATCGCTCCCTAAACCCCTTCCTAAGCACCTCCTTAGTCACCTCCCATTTAGTAGTTCATTTTCCAGCCACTCCCTCAGAATCCCTCTGCCTTTACTACTAAATATCGGCATGTTCACATGTGTTAAGATCTCCACAACCCGGGTGGAGAAAACTCCACATAGAAAATGATAGGAGATGCAAAGTCCCCTTGCCTAGGTCCATGAATAGCGCTTTGTATCGAATTTGTAGTACTAAAGTAGCAATATTAAGTGTACTACAAAGTGCAGTTTGTGAATATGCCCCTCTGCATTAATGTTGTTTCAGTGGCTACCATTAGAAAACCAAACTCAAGAACTATGATTAAGTGTGAGAAGAAAGTCATGGGAATTCTTACCTACAATAGTCCTTTTAGGAATCTGCTAGACCAAAATCCGTCATGTGAACACATCATGTAAAAGCCCATTATCAAAGTATATAAAGCCTGCACAACACATTGTTTACAAGGCAGACCACGCCAGCCTCTAGCACTCTCTCGCTAAGGATTCCTATGCACAGTATCAACATCAGTCGGCTTCTTCCACCTTTCATGAGCCTTTTCACACTCACGCAACATTAAGTAGGTAGAACAAGGACAGCTATATATTTCTGCATTGAATCACTGTCCTTTGTAATATTTCTTAATATTGGATATGATCCATACTAGTCAATTCATTAATAAATTCAGTACTGTAAATTCTGTACCATACCATGATACTACAAAGGTGCCATAATTCCAACTTGATAAATTAATCTGACAGCTTGTTCCTCTGCTGTACAGTTTAACCTGAGGGAATAAATGTTTTGGGATGTTCAGTACACCAGTTTAGATTTTAGATTATTATATAAGAAATAGTCACAGAGCTTTGGGCCCTCATTTATGGGATTTTGGCTTAAGGCAGCGCCTTAAGGCCCGTCGCTGCACTGCCCTACGCCAACGTGGAAGGGTAAGAATGCAAAGTATTTAAGCAATACGGTTCATTCCTGCCCCTTTCCCCTGTGTTGGCGCTGTTTCAGCAGCCTAGCGCCAACATAGGCACCCTTGCATCATGGTACCAGGGTGCCTCTGTTGCATCTACAATTGTTTTTGTGCAGGAAGGGGCACCTTACCGCACAAAAACAATCCCAAGAGGGGTTTCCCTCTTTCTATGTGTGCTGCAGAATACAACACGCATGGAAAGAGGAAGAAACAAGGAGAAATAAACATATTTCTCCTCATTACTCCTCACTTCGGGAGGCATACGAATTTGGCGCTTACCCAGGTTTATATCACTTTGTAAATCTGATGCAGTAGTAAATTCCATGGGTGTTGGGTAGGAAAACTCACCGGAATGCCCATGGAATGGCTCCTGGTTGCAGAGCAAGGTGATGCCTTACTCATGATTTATGAGGACACTCAACGCCACACAAGGTGGCTTTTCGTGGGTTCATGAATCGCAATGAGAGCCCTGTGTCATGCATCTCCCACTTTACGTGGTGCAAAAGTGATGCAGGGCTCTCATAAATAATCCCCATATACTTTCCCGCCACTCATAAAAACAAAGTATTAATTTGGGAATTTCAGGTTTAATTTATTACGTAATTGGCATTCTTAGTGTCTCACATTGATAAACATGGTGGAAATACAACCTGTAACTAACTAACCAACCTTAATCTGTATTTTGGATATAAATTCAAAGTATATTTGGAGAATGACAATTAATAAAGGTCTCGTGACTATTTCATTTAGATGAGATTAGTAGTTAATCCCTCTTATGTCTGCCCTCTTAGGTGCTTCGGAGCAGGATTGGTAAACACCCCATAATTATATATGAAAGTAGCAGTCAGGCGCCAGACTTCTTACAAATGAATTATTTGGTATTTACTCAAACATTCCGTAAGATATTGTGATAGTAATATTCAGTAAAAGCCCATAAAGTTCCAAAAAGGAGTCTTGATCTTTGATGAGTCTGAATACGGAGCTAAGTCACCTTCATTGGCTGTATCAACATCGGAAGCCGCGATCATGCCTCGGATCATATATGGGATTGTGGCTCTTCTCACTGCCAAAGGCCTGTGGTTCTTCTCATGACTAGGTAGACGCCATTCAAAGTTTGGTTCAATTGTAGCAGAGTTTCTGATTCCATAACACAGGAATGGGTGGAGGTCCCATAAGTGAAATGTGGTCTCAAAGTTGCCAAAGTTGTGCCCAATATATGCTGTGTGCTTTTTAATGACAAGTTCAGAATGTGCTCAAAATGTAGGTACATTTCATCTTACTGTGTCTTAAAGGTCATACTGGTAGAGGCAGGGTCTCATCACTGAAGGCGCTATCCAGAATCTTGATCCTGCGAATCCTTTGATCGTCTTGGGTCAAGCGTAGAAACCATGCAAAAGTTGGTTGAATTGGAAATTAGGGTTTAAAATCCCCTATCTGAAGATCCACGTTTAAACATGACTGTTGCCTGACTATCATAACAAAAGACATAGATTATTTCCCTAAAAAATGTATTAACTAGTAAACTTTAATTGTCCTTTATACAGGTACTACTACAAGCGGGAAATACTGGAACGCGTTGATGGGCGGAGATTAGTTTACAAATTTGGAAAGAATGCTCGTGGATGGAAAGAAAATGAGAACTGAAGATTTTGAGACATCCAAAGCATCAGCATTAAATAATTCAGAGACAATGTTCTTTTATTTAAATAAAAAAGGTCTATCTACAAGGACGGCATGGAGATGCACTCTAGTTGATGCTAAACTTACTTTGTCATGCTAAGTATGTCCTATATGGGGAAAAAACGTACACAGTTTTCTGTGAATTAAGATGATGTCAATTTTTAAATGTTTGCTTTTATTTTTGGTGTTCCTTCTTGTGGAAGCGGGAAACCGATACTGAGATTTGGCGTTATGATGTGATCATTGCGAAGAATTGGACTCAGCAAGGTCTTCTTTGTTTTGTAAGCAAACGGATTTAGGCTAGTGCATTGTTGATATTTTTGTACATAAAAAACTTTTCGGTAATATGTTGTTTTGTATATAAAGAACATGAAGACAGTTCAGCCAAAGGCTACAGAGAAACTGGATTGTGTTTAAAATATCTGTGTGACCATGAATTATAAAAATGAAGACTTGTATTAAATTATATGATGATATTCTACTGAAATTCAGATTAATTACAGTTTGTTGTCTCAATTAAATGTATTAGTTTAATTTTACATTTATTATTTTTCAATACTTTCAACAAATGCAGACTTTGTCCAGACCCACTCGTTTATGCCACAGCGCACACAGCCCCAGCCTATTCCCTCTATGGTATCTTCCTGTTTTCTTCTCTATGGTTCATTTGAATACCTGCAGGAAATCCAAGGAAAACAATTGGTGCTCATCGAAATAGGTCTAGCAAAGAACTAGCATGGCAACATAGCTTACAGAACATGTCATCACCGGGCGCCATGATGGCAGTAAAACCGGCTGTAGATTTCATAAGTATCCTTTTCATAAGGCTCAAAATTGATATGAACAGACTTTTGTCTGTGTTACCACCGATTGAAGGGTCTTTTCACAGGGTAGTCATAACATCACAAACCAAGGAATTATGGGAAGGGTGCAGATGGAACCCAACTGGATGTACAAGAACATCACAATGATTTTCAGTGTGAATTAGGAATGTCGTCGTAGAATAGAGAGTTAAAGACACCTATAACTGGAAGTCTCACACTGCTCACTAGCCACACCACCACACTCTCATTTCTGAGCTGAGCTGGTTGAGTGGCCCTAGAGCATACCCTGGATTTCCAGACAAGGTGAATGTTAGGTGTTATTGCTTTAAAAATCGAGTCTTCCACCTGAATCGGGTAGTTGGAATGGATGTCATCGGTCTTCTTAAATATCTTGTTTTGTGCCTGCCTCAGTAAAAGGGGCCTGAATGAGGCACTGGATTGTAAGAACTCTGCCATTATAAGATAATAATATAGCAAAAAATTAGATCATGAATAACATTTCTCAAGCTAGTAGTACACAAACTGGAAACCAAAAGAGAAAGAAATATAGTTTACTTTCAATATGAGGAGTTTATGGGCAAAATTCTGCCAGGACGAATGTGACTTGGATTAGATACAAGCCATCTGACTTATATCCCTTTTGTTAGTCATTGTGTAACTTACTTGAGGGTACCACATGGCTGGTGGATGAATGAATGAAGTATTGTGTTGTGCTCCCTATAATCATTCTAAGTCTGTCTCAGAGCTCTCTACAACGAACATCCCTAGAGGACACCACCCGATGTGTAAGACCACTCGAAGGATGTTCTATCCGTAAGTGGTCTGGTTCAGTCCACCACCTGTGATGGACTTTGTTGAACAAACCCATGCCTCCCACCTAGGAGGTTCTTCATCCAGCAGATGTATGCCTCAACCCGGAGACCTTGAGAAGTCAGCTGACTGTTGACTGAACAACCACATCCTCTGACGAACTAGAGATCATGCAGTGAGTGTGCTTGTCGTATGCTCAGGCAGCCTTGAAGAAAAGGATAATGATGTAGAATTCCATTCATCAAGGCACCATAGGGGAATTTGGGTTAACACACTGCACAGACCAAACAAGCATTGGAAATGTATTGGTTTTGTGTATGCGATAAATAAAAAGGTGGGTCGGGGTCCGGGATGAAGGGAAGAAAAAAAGAGCTCTCTGACAAGCATCAGAGGAGTAGACAGGGTGCTGTGGCCGGAGCTGCTGACTCAAGAGCTGGACATCCCGGTTCGAGTCTGGGTGCTGCAGCATCCGGTGACTCTGGGCAAATCCCTTAATCTCTCCTGATAAGTTGCCCTATATAAATCTGCTATAAGATGAAAAAGCAGAAAGATGCAACACTTTATAAAAAAAATAGTTCCACCAAAGCGAATGTTAACAGTATTTTGGGTTCAGAAAACTGATAAGAGAAGCAGAGGAGGAACACGCATTGGTAAATGCAGGAGAATATGCTACAGCCAAACGAAATGGAGAAAAAGTAAGTGGCAAGCACATGAACCAATGAAATGCCAGGAAAGAGAGGAGGCGGGACTGATGCCCCTTTTAAGTTTATATTAAAAACAATAGATTTTATAAGCACAGTGCAAGTAAAACCCAAAAAGGAAGTTGATTTGTTCACCTGCTCATTCTGACCTACGTCGAAAAATGTGCTGAGCTGTCACTCCTGCTGTAGGAGCTGATTGCCCACTAAACTTGGATACATTTCAGGGGTTACATGTGAACCTGTGACTGAACAGCCTCAGCACTTCTGGCTTTTCATCAGTGGTGGTCCATTGCACACCAAGCCAAGTGAATGTGATGTTCTGCATCACAATCTTGCTGCTCCAGACCTTACAGGTAATAAATGGGAGAGAGAAGTGGGACTGCTCTGCTTTTTATGAAATAAGTCTCAAATAATCTTAAATAAGGAAATGGTAAATTCTGCACCTTAGAGAGATGAATCATGTTCCTATGCACAGAAAGAGTATACATTTGTGCGATTTTATTTTGTTTCAATACAAATATGGAAATAAGACTATCAATAGAGGCAGCTGTTTGAGATAATTTATAAAATTCTATAGGTAGGCTTCATGTTTTCAGCACATTAATAACCTTGGTATATGATTATCTGCACTACAGTTGTATGGCCACTTTCCCTGTGGTGAGTGTGTGAATGTGGTTGTAGGGAGCAGTGTAACTGCAGCAGGTACAGTGTCTGGCAAAGCACAAGGAACCATTGTCAGAAGCCGACACAGTTATATTCATGGACAATGCATAGATATCCAGATAAAAAAATTCTGCCACACTTCTAGACTCCTAGAAAGGAGAGATAATGCGAGTTGAGGTGACTAATTCCGGGATAATTTATTAGGTCTTCTGTCACCTGATTGGTTGCCCTGAACATGTGCTGGAATGATAAAGTTAACATAACTAATCAGTTGGGAAGTGGTGTCACAGGAGTCAGGAGTGACGCTTGGTGCTGCCTACAGGACTGTCCACTAAGGGCTGCCAACCCGTTGGGTGACTACAGACAGCTGGGTAGAACCTTACTTCTTAACAGTAGACGGGGAATGAGACCTGCCCACAGGGCTCACACTTCTGAAAAAGATTATAAGAACTAACCGATCAACAAGGTGAACCCTGGACGGGTCTGGGGGATTTTTCTCACACCTGGACACACAATGTAGTTCCTTACCATTTGCTGAGCTGCACCACATCTTAGGTATAACACACTTCTGGATGCGATATGTTTAGGAAGGAGTTGTACCCTCTGCTTGTGGTGGAGAGCAGGGTTGGAAAGTACTGGGAAACCCGCCAGATCCCGGTTCCGGCAGCTGTTTCTAGGTAAGCATGCTGAATTTGTCCTTGTGTCCTTTACAGAAACCAGGGACATAATTCAGCAGTGCTCGCACACTTTACTGCATTCCATTTGGAGCAGCAACCTGCAGACTGTTAGGGGGCTTTCTTATATCCACTTCTAGCTGGGTCTAAAACAAAAGACTAATTTAAAGAGCCATAGGCTGCAGATAATCAAGCCTGATAATAAGCAGTGCTCAGTCAGATTTCTGACAGGGCTGGAAATATATGACGAACTTAAGCACTGAGGTATTTGACTCCTAAATAATAGTGCTTGTCAACTCAATTTTGGAAATGAGACCAATATTACATTTCTGAATGCTTTTAAATGGAAGAAAATTAAAATTAAAAGTTGCCTTATTGATTAAGCTAACTCTTTACTTTAATTTTCTTTCACTTCAAAGTGTCAAACAGCAGGCCTCTTGCTCCCAGGCGTCGATAGATATTGTGCCATATTTATAACTGAAAAATACAGTCATTTTTTAAATGGGAGAAATTTAAAAGAGAGGAAAAGTATTTCTATTAAACATTAAGATGTGAGTTGTAATGTCTTTCTCCACTTTCAATTAAGCAAGTTATGACTAGCTTACTACACTTGAGCTCCGTTCCTATATGTTACGAGCATACCCCTTATCAAGGTGGGACGCTTGAACACTCATTGTGGTACTATCTTACTCTGGACTAATGGATTAATACATCAAACTGGTGAGCTACTACCTTTGTTGACTTTCCCATATACTATTAACTTATTTACTTGTCAAGTTGCTATACCATCCATATGGTCACCTGCGTCTGTGCCACATTATAATGGCCCTTACGAAGTCGTTTCAGCCTAAACACGTGTTGGCTGTGCTGTTTCCAGCTCAAAAATCTATCTATTTCAGTTTGTTACATCAAGTGTTTTAAAATGGAAACTAAACAAATGCATAGAATATCTATTGTTTTATGTTTAAACACTGAGAATTAATGCAGAATTGTGAGAAACCAAAGCATTTTATCAAGATTAGAAATAAATAAGTTTCTTAGTTCCTAACACAATTGCAAATGACTGCATTTTATGTGTGCTTCAGACTCTAATAATGCATCTTAGTGGTTAAAGAAGCATGTTTCTTTACTTTAAATTCCTCCCATTTAAACAACAAATGGCTGTATTTTCTCTGTTATAAATATAACACTGTGTGTACAGGCCACTGGGAGCAAAATGCCTGTTTTTTGTAAATGTGACACTTGAAAATGGGAGAACATTTAAATGATGAGTTTTATGGAATCTATATAAACATGAAGATAACTCCAGATCAATGTTCTCCTATTTTCAAAATGTTGCCTTTACACACAGCAAGCATCTTGTGGCTAGCAGACACGCTGCCATATTTGTAACGAAAAAATACAGCCATTATTTTAAGTGGGAAAAATTTAAAGTGCAGAAAAAGTGCTCCTTATAATAAACATTTTTGCTGAAAATTTTTGGTTCTTGGAATTTCTCCCATTTAAAACAATGGTTGCATGTTTGCGATATAATTGTAATGGCACACATATGGCGAAAGGTATATCCTATGCTAAATACAACACTCACTCTAAGTCACCTATATACATATATCTCATTCATAAGCATAAATGTTCATACATCCCCAAAGAACTCGTTATCACTGACACACATGGTAGCCCTGTCATAATGCCCCTAATCAAAGTATTTTATTGAAAACATAGTTTCTGGCTCTATGGATATTAGGTTTAAAGTATATAAAGCTGAGCGTTTTGGTTGTCTGGTAACAATATGAAAGTTGCTTAGCCTCCAGTAGCTCACAATGGTTTTTACAAATCAGAAGTAGCTCTCACTACAGAAAAGGTTATAGACCCTTGAAGGATACACATGGTATGTTTCTCCATGCCCATTAGTTCAATAATAGAAGGTAGTGAGCTCTACAGAGCTCTCTGTTTATTTAAAGAGACAGCAGCACCTATCAGCAGTGTCTGCCAAACTTAAAGGGGTTGTACCCGGTGCATGCCGCTTTCTACTATGGTGCAGCACTGTGCCTGGGTATGTACATATTTAAACTTCTGATAATGATCTCCTGCTACAACAATGGCTTCTTTCTCCTTCTTGACAGCTGGACTGCGTAGACCAGATCTATTAAATATTATCAGTTTATTCTCCTTCTGAATTCCATTCCTTGATAACTTTATGAGTTGACCATTGAGATCTGCGGTGCTCGAGGAGACAGAGCAGAATGCCAGTCTGGTGCCAAGCACAGAGGAGAAGGTAGATCACGGGTCCCACTTGGAAATCTCTGTAATGTCTAAGAAAGAGCACCACACCTGGGCTTCCGCTGTCTCTCTCCTATCCATCTTTACTTCTTTATTTTTTTCCTGCTTTTTTTCTGTCTGCCGGTAGTTCTCAAAATATTTCTACAGCAGTGTATTTCCTTGCTTCTCGCTCTCTTTCTCTTCTTCATTGTTGCCTTTCTTTCTATTACTTTCCTTTCTATTTCTATTTCTCTTCCTTTTCCCCTTTAATTCTCTGTCTGTATAGATATATTTCTTTTTCGGACTTCCTTGCTCTTTATTTTTCTATGTTTGTCCCTCTATTTATTTCCTGGACATTCATTTGATTGCATTTCCTCCTGTTTTTGTTTCTGGTCCTATCTGTTCCTCTCCAGATAGCATTTTTATCCTCACCTGTTATTTTTTTCTAGATGCCTTTTTTTCTATCATTGATTAAGTCTTCACATTCTTCTGCATTGTCATTTCTATATCTGTCCCCTCACCTCCCTACCTTACACTTTCACTCTCTGCACCAGTGCTTTCTCATGGTCTGTGCTCTAAGGTGGCAACAGCAGTGCTGAAGGCACTATGGCTCGGGAGCCCATGCTGACGCCCATTTTCCCATCCCTGACTGCCTCCTTTCTACCTGCCACAGTCAGACAGTTGTGTTGCATGTGACACGGCTACTTGGGTGCTTCATTCCCTGGCATTTTCAGCCCAAAGCACCTAATTCACAAACTGCATCTTATACTATGTAAAGTAGCACTACTTATTTACTACAAAATGTAATTCACAAACCTACGAGTGGAAATCTCCACTCCTCCCCTCTTTTCTATCGAAAGATCCTAAGACATTTTTTTTATGTAATCTAATATATTTATATTAATTACATATTTAATAAAAAAAAATAAGCTAATACAGCTGTAGTATTACATTACCATTACCATTATTCAAAACATCAATTTGTGAACACTCCAGAAAGAGGACAAAGGGCAAAAAAGAGAAGTGGGTTCTTACATTTGAGACATAGCTATGCCTACAACTCAGTTGTTAACTGTGTTCTTTTCAGTGAATTTAAATAGCTACGGAAAAAAACACATGTTGGAGCTGTTTGAGAAGGCCAAGTGGGAACCATGATTTTTTTTCCTGTCAAAACTGTCGTCGGGGGAAGGACATGCTACATGACTTGGGCCATCCCATCAGTTTGTCCGTCCACTCTAATATTAGGGCTGCGGCCTGAGCGCGCTAATAAAAAATATATAAATTAAAACTGCGTCCATGTATAGGCACTTTGGGTGAGCTTACTTCAACCATTGGTCTTTGCAACTGTCATTCACATTGTGCTTCTGCCTACCATAGTACAGCATTGGGTAATGGGTGAGTCTGATTAATCCACTGGCTCTCTTAAACTGTGAACAATGGCACGTTGTCTACTCATATGCACGAATCTGCATAAAAAGAAGTGCATTTTGGTGCCAGGCTTGTGGGCCAATACAAACCAACTGTGTGTGTTTAAACTATATTTTCAGGTTACAGTAGTTGTAGTTAAAAGCCAATAGTACATTTTCTTTGTATCCAGAATTAAATTTTCCTCTGATGTGCATGTAAACCAAAAAAAGGGTTTCCGTACATGTACTAGGAACGCTTTTCTGGTACTAAGTGCATGTACGGATGTATGATGTTACAACGCGAGTGAGTGCAACGCGTACCGTTACATCGCGGTCGTTACAACGACTGCGATGTTACCACGCCATGCCATAACAACGCAAGTCTTTACATCGACTTGCACTAGATGGCGTGCTAACATTAGTAAAGTATAATTTACTATTCCAACTCCAGTCCACTTAACAGTAGGGAAGGTGTTGGGATAGTAAACTACACTATTTGTAATGTTAGCACGCCATCCAGCGCAGGTCGATGTAAAGACTTGCGTTGTAATGGTATAGCGTGGTTATATTGCGTTCGTTGTAACGATTGCGATGTAACTGCATCGCGGTGTACTAACCGCGATGTTAAGGATGTTCCCCGCATGTACTATTATATTAAAGTTATATGCAGGCATATGGCCACCATCTTTAGACAGTAGCAGGTTGTCTTTTTTTTTTTTGTGGAGTAGACTACAGAAAAAAGTAACCATTGCACCAGTTTGCCAAGACCAGACCTATTGACTATAACAATGCTCAGTAAATGTATTATTCAATGTGTTAAATATGTAAGCATTATTACCTGCATCTATGGCCATTAACAATTGTTAACTAACCGTCAAAAAATATAGACCTGAGTCCCTATAGGTGAGCATATTTAACGGCCATTATTGCCCTGCAGGCATGGCAATAAGGCTACTAGCACCATTACTTCTAAAAACTAGAGTACAGTGTGAGCAGGGAACCATTCCCCTTACAAAAAAGAAAGCCAAGAGGCTGACAAGCAAGGAGGGTGATCAGCAAAGACACACAAAAAAGCCGTTAGACACAGTATGCTGGGTCTTCATTTGCTCTCAGAGAGATGATGCTCGAGAATAGGGGTGGGCGTAACTGGCGTAATTATCTCTAGCGTAATTACTCAAAATTGCTTATAAATATGCATAATTCTGTGAGAAGCGTACTCCACTATTTAGTGCTATTTACTATTCTCGTGAGGCTGTGCCGCCTCCCACAGGGTAACTACCCAAGCTTGCTTGAAGTACACCAAACGCAGTTTGTGTATATAGATCCTTCCCACCCCAGCCACTTCCTGTTAGTCACTAAGGAATAAATTGTGTCACAGGAACTGGAAGGGAGGTAGGGAGGAAGGGAAATTACTATGACGAGGAGGACTATCCTAAGGGTAATACAGATTACCTGTAAGTAATGGGTTATTTACCCCTACGTCTCATCCTACTCATCATAGTCTGTACTCATGAGAACATACCAAAGCCAAAAAGAGACAGACTTAATGTATGCTTCTCAAATAATATTATTACATCCAACAATCACTTCATTGCAGATTTAAGACCTGATGCCCCAAAATACATAGACTCATTTAAGAGACAAGTCGAACCAATAATGCTGAAGAAAGGTGTTAGGGTTAGCCCAGGAAGCAGCTCTGCATATTTCCTGAATACAGTACTTAATTAGAGCCAGTGGTTTCCAGTGTTCAGCACTTACTTGTCAACACCAACACTTGTGACAGTCTCACACAAGGTGGCTCTGTCTGGCTAATTTAATGATGAATACAATAATAGTTAATTATTATTTCAAATTACTATCACCTGCCTCCCCAAGCCATTATTATGACTGTGGGGGCCTGGAATAGTCAAACCTTTATGGGTGTGATGGTTAGTAGTTGTGTTGTTATTATCATTGGCAATATCATGTTAGGTGCAGTGTGTGGTGAATACTGCAGTGGCCTCCTGACAAGAGCCCCAACACTTGTTTTATTTACAAATGAAGTGCTGTATGAGGGGGGCTCCACCCACCTCTGCCCAAGATGTTGCCATGGCCCATGTGGATCTAGCCAACACATTATCTGGCAGCTGTTCTCCAATGATGACATAGGATTGAGAAATGGCCAGTTTGACCCATTCACTGACAGTCATCATTGGTGCCTACTTACCTTTGTTTGCTGACCCATAGGAAATGAACAAAGACTGGGATTGTCTACATTGCTTTGATCTCACTATATAGATCAGCAATGCCCTTTTGAGGTGTAGATAAGAAAGAACATTTTCATAGTCCAGAGAAACTGGGAGAACAATTTCTTGGATTAAATGAAAATGAGATTGGACCTTGAATTGAATCTAGGGTCTGATCTGGGAATCACCCTATCTGGAAAAAACTTCAAATAAGGATAGGAAGTTAATAGAGATACAAACTCCCAAACCTTCTGGCAGACCTACCAAGAGGGCAGTAATTGCAGAAACCGATGAGATGTGAGCTTGATCTAATGGTTCAAAGGGTGCAAAACTAGCGAAATATCTCATGAAGGGATTTGGTTTGATACTCTCAGCCTTATTAAGTTAAAAGTTTTGATGAACTTTTTCACTGAAGGGACAATGTAAGATAGATCCCTGGAGGCGCTTATATTAATTGGAGCCCATTGAGCTGTAGTAGAAGAAGCCCGACCCTTGAGGATCATATCCTGATTTATTTCGCCATTTTGAAAAGTTTACCCAAAGCTTAGTATAGGATTACGGGTCAAGTCTTTCTTTGATCATTGCATGACACAGGCCTCCTCTAAAGAACATTCTTAATTTTGTAATCTAACCCTTTCATTTTCCAGACTGTCAGCTTAACTGATGCAAATGTTTGCAAGTCAATTCTGGAAATCAAAGGGGATTGGGACAAAAAGATAGCACGAGATAGTGTTCTATTGACATCAGTGAAAGATGAGAAACTCAAGGTCTCCTTGGCCAGAATGGTGTAATTAGGACTGCTATTGCTTTCTCCCTCAGAATCCTCAAACGCACCTTAGGGAGGAGGGGAATCGGAGGGAAGGTGTATAATAGCTCACGAGGCCATGGAACTGAGAAATCATCTATACCCCCGGCTTCCCTGCAGAGTGTCTCCAAACAAAATCGAGGAAGAAGGGCATTTGTGGGTGACCTGTCTTTCCCCAAACCTCAGACACTGCACTGTCCTTCTCCCCTTTCGTTCTTACCTCCACTCCACTACAACAGGCTGCGACCAACACTGTGGCCGGGCCCTTGGTGCCCGCCTATACCGCTTGGTGCTACCTGCCTCTGATGGCTGGTAGCACCGAGCTCACCCACCATGTGCCTGTCTTCTCCCATTGTGCCATCTCTCCCCTGGGTATTCGCTCCAGCCACTGCCCCCTGCTCTAAGGAGACCTGATTCCAGTGTCTCCTTCTCATTGTCATGGCCTGCACCTCCTGGTCTAGTTCTGCGTCCGTGCACACTCTGCTCTATGCTACTTATGTACCCACCATCCTTGGCTGACCCCCCCCCCCAATACCCTCTTCCCCACTCAGCTCCCCTTCTGTTCCCTGCTCCTCTCTCCAAATCAGCTCCACTGGCCCAATGCTTTCACAGGCCTCGTCTCGGGTGACCTCCTGCATCCCTTCTTCCCTTCTCTCACCCCGTGGCCGAGTAAAGACTCGAACTCTTAAACTTCACAGGAGGGAAACAGGAAGCAGAGGGCGATCTGCAGAGGCGGGAGGCATAAATAGGCCTAGCCTCGCCCAGCCCAGTGACCCGTCTACCCCGGCAGGGCCAAAGATTGGGGCCTCCCCTCCCGAGGCGCGGCATCCTGTCCTGAGAGAGGTGGAACCAGGGGGGGGAGGCTCCGACGGGTGGCCACTAGAAGGCTGACCTGCTAATGTCCCCCTGCGTGGGACGCGGCCAGCGGCATACTCCTCCTCACCCTGGAGGCCTGCCGCATGCACATTTGGGGTCGCCCGTAGCACCTGCGAGCAACCCTGCTCTCTGACCTCGTTGCTCATGCCTGCTGGAGTCTGGCACGACGGAGCGCACGCCCGCACCGCTGCCAAGTCTCCAAAATGTAAATGTTTCCTAGCCTGTTACCAGCCACCGTGTCACAAATGGATTAAATGGTGGCTGGTAACTGAAATGGCTGCCTTTTTTAAGTGGGCTGTACGAATAGCCCAAACCTAGCCCAAAACGAGCCGGAGTCCTCCCTGTGGTCGGCTACCTCCTAAAACCCAATTTTCAATTAACTAAAAGTTTATGGATGGCCACCATCGATTTTTAAGGTTGTTCCCCAAACTTTGTAAAATGTTTGATGTTATTCAGTGACAAACTCCCAAAGTAGGAGTTTGTTTCTGAAAAACAAAACTTGGGAGGTTTTTCCTGGCAGTGATGGACTGAAAGTAGAAGACGCTACAGCGTCCACCCTAAATAGGGTGACTTTGGAATGCCCTTCCTCTGACAGCCCCTATTCCTTGGGTCCGTCAGAGGAAATATTCTGTTTACAGAGTCAATGAAAGCTCCATAGACAGAATACTTAAGGTTCACCTCTCTCTAAATTAAGTAGCAGGCAGAGAGTTTGGTGGGCAGAGTACACCATTGCTTTTGCAACAGAGTAGCTCCAAGGGCCTCATTTACAATATTTTGACCCCTCCCGACCCCCCCACCGCGCTTACCTGCACCGGCTACGACTGTGTGTAGGATTCTGACACTTTCTTAGCTTTACAAAGTGTTGCAAATCTGGGAATGCGTCACAGCAACACCCATATACCGTCCCTTTCATGCAAAGGAATACGTGAAAGGGACCCATATTTACAAGGCCATGAAAAGTCAGGCTGGGTGACTTTACGAGGCCTTCTAAATACGGGCAAGCCTATTGTGCCGCCCCTGCGTCAGAAAAAGGGACGCACCGGGGGCGCAATGGGCTTGTAAATGAGGCCTTAAATCAGGTATGGAGGAAAACTTTAAGAACCAAAGCCTATTACTTCTGTTTACAAAGGGAGTATTTCGATAAAGGACAGCAGCTTGTGCGTCAATGAGATGGTATCAAGTCGCTGGCATTTAGAGCTTTAATTTACATCAGAACTAGTGTCACAATCTATTTATAACCGCTTGTGCAATTCTGTAGAATTAGCAAATGCAAATATTATTACGAGCGCAAGAAAACAAACACAGAGTACGTGCGAGTCTTATAAGCCGGAGAGCAAGCACCTGCGGTTTAGTCTAATGTCAGGCCTTCTCTTGTACCACCCTGGGCTCCAACAAACAGTTGCCTTTTTCACATTTAACATCTAAGGACCAGCCCAGGGCAGCTCCAGGTGCTCAGTTCGAGCTGATGCTATCCTTCTTGACCATCCTATTTGTGCCACCTCTGCTGCACCCAGGTGGCTCTGCTTCCTGTGTTACACGGCAGCCTTTCAACGGGTGTGCTGTAGGTGCCCGCCCAGGGCGCCACAATAATTTTACTTAGTTGCAGCCTGCAGGCTGTTTCTTTCTTCCTGCCATAGTATATGTCTCCCCCACCCCGATGGTCTTTCACTGCCTTTTTATTCTTAATAGAGCTGACTTATTGGGACTGCGGTGGGGCTTATTTTTAATACCGTGTCCCCCTGCCTCTGCACATCAGACCCCCACCACCTTGCACCCTCTTGGTAGGCTGTCCCTGTCCCTTACCGGTCACTGCGCCCACTACGCCATATTGACAATTAAGTGCAGTTTTTTTGCCTTTTTTTCTGTCCCCCCCCCCCCCCCTCGACTCTCCTCATCTGCTACCGAACCCCTTCGACAGAAACTTCCCCTGTTTCTTCCTGTAGATCAGGGCCACTATGTTGTGGATTTTATCCTATGAGCCCGTTCTCTGATCTCCCATCATTTTTTCTCCTCCACCCCGCATCCTATGGATAGCTTTCTGTCCCACTTCCGGCATACCTCAACCACCATGTGTTGAGCACCCCTTGTGGCATTAGATGCTGCCTCCTCTCTCCCCATTGCAGCAAATGCGACCAAGTTGTGTTACCAGCTGCTGGGGGGGCTCCGCGTACTTGCATTCCAGTGCAAGCGTCCAGGGTTGCTGGTCTTCCGCGTTGCTCCTGACCGAGAGGGTGTGCCGCACGTCAGCGACCTGCTTGCTGACTAAACACAACAACCACTGCCTTCATCCAGGTAAGGTAAAGGACACACTCCGGGGTCTTTCAAAAGGCTTTATTTAAAAATTACACTTGCGTGCTTCTGGCAGTCCTATGAGCCCGTTCTCTGATCTCCCATCATTTTTTCTCCTCCACCTCGCATCCTATGGATAGCTTTCTCTCCCACTTCCTGCATAAAAGAACCACCATATGTTGAGCACCCCTTGTTTTGTCGGAGCACCACGGTTAGAATTCCCTGGCCCACATAGATGTTTTTATAGTAGTATCATCTGCTAAGAAAAGAAAAACAGACACATTTTCTATACCCCTCCTAATTGGGCATGCGCATTGCAAAAAAGGGTATTTGGAGAACAAATGACTTAACAGGGAACCCTTGCCGGGACATTAGGGACGTAGAGGGCCATTTTGACTCTGGCGGCCTGTATTCCATTCCACCACAGCAGCACAGGGATATACTCCACTGCCCTGGCGAACCTCAGCCCCCTCCAAACATGGAGGAAGTTTTTGTAAAAACAGAGTTTTTAAATTGATGAAATACTGCAATTTCCCCCGTTTCATAAAGTCCTTCACACAAAATGATGCCCTTTTATATAAAAAATGGTCAATTCATGAATTAAGTTCGGCACTACATCTCCCATAATGATATGCGGTGTAAACAGTAAGTGACCTCGGTCACATTGAAGATAATGTATTTAATTGGCTATGATACAGTGCACAAGCACCTGTGAACAAGGTCTCTGCGAGACCAAAACGCATAGGGGCTTTTCTGTTCGATTTGGCCTGTATGAATTGCAAACTTGAAAATTAAAGGATTATGACTAGCCTGTGAATGTGACCTGTTCTTCTTGAAGAGGGTTTGTTATATATATATATATATATATATATATATATATATATATATATATATATATGTATATATTCACTGAAAAAAACATAGGTTTCAGAGACGTTATAGTTAGAAATTTGCATTTAAAAATCCTTAGAAATTCACAGAAAAAAACATAGGTTTCAGGGGTGTTATAGTTAGCTGAACATTTCACTCATACAAAACCATAGAAATTCCTCCGTTATAGTTAGTTCTGCTAACTATAACTCGCGCATCCGCAGTCCTGTCAAGAGGCAGTGAAAACAAATTACTCTTGTGGCACTGCTTCTATGTACAAGCATCTCCGGACCACATCCTCTCAATCTTGCTCGGGAGGAAATGAGGCGAGCTGCTTTGAACCCCTCACCTGCTGTGGCAAGTACACCTGGAGCGTCCTCAGGAACACCTGCAATGGACATTAGGCCAGAATTCGCCTTTCTCGAGCAACACTGCTTGAAGTGTAAGAAACTTATATGCTTCGGTGAGCAGTCGGTGGATTCAGTTTGTGCTGCGCAACGCAACCATCGTTGTTAACTTTTCTTGTTTTTTTGTTTTTGGAATGAAAAGTAATTCTAAATGTTTCCTGTTTTATTAGTTCTTTTTTTTGTTCTTTAAAAAAAAAAAAAAAAAAAAATTCAAAAGAAAAAAAAAGTTCTTGTCAGAACAACCTTATCTGGTTAAAGAAAGAACTATAATTGCAAGGTAATGTGTGAAAGTTTGGTTGAATATATGTATACAGCAAGATTGACTGAAAGAATGCATTAGTAGTGTATGGTGAATTTATCGGTGAAGATTTATGAGGAAGTACTGCAGCGTGACTCTGCAAGCTCTTTAGCTGCACTGCACTGTGGCACTTCCGAAGCACAGGGATGTGACATATGTACATGAATATGTTGCAACTCTGTGCTTCCCTCTGCACTGCTGCACAAACTGCAGCCATGCGGTGACACAGGCACCCTTGCACCATGGTGCAAGGATGTCTGCATCATGTGGAGATTGTTTTTGTGCAGGAAGGGAAACCTTCCTGCACAAACAAAATCAGTAAAGGCATTTTCCTCTTTCAATGTATGCTGTGGAATGCAGCATGGATTGAAAGAGGAAAAAATGAGGAGAAATGAAAACAATTCTCCTCGTTGCGCTTTGCTGCACCAACTCTAGGATGGCGCAGCATTCACACACATCTCCAGATTTACGATTTCTCATAAATCTGGAGATGTGTCTTGTTCTATGGGTGTTGCGTGGGAACACCCACAGCAACACCTCTGGGACGCCCCTTCAACGCAAAGTTCTGTGTATGAAGGGGTCGTATTTACAAGGAGAGGAATAACCACGCAGGGTGGCTTTTCCTCTCCTTGTAAATATGAAGGAGTGCCTGCCGCCATCACTACGTTAGAAAAAGTGACGTACTGGTGGCGCAGGGTGCTGTAAATTTGCCCCATAAGTGCTTAGGTATTGGCAGACTGATACAATAAGAATATAGTGCTGGATGGGTGATTGAAGAATTGCATGAGACTGACAGGAGGTATCGTACGCTGCATGGGTACTACTTCAGTATTTAATGGAGTGGACCAATAGTATGTATCTGCTTAGAGATTTGTAGGGATTATGCACAGAATATTTTATGTGTACTTGTGTTGGTGCCTAGGTCATTTTACAAGAATACCACTAGTAACTGGAATGATGACAGTGCTGCAAACACTTAATTTATAAGTGCTTGCAAATTGGTGGAGTGATATGATAAGTAGATAGTGGTAGATAAGTGATTAAAGACGTGCATGGGACAGACTGGACGATTCCTACACTGCATGAGTACTAACTTGGTATTTAGAAGAATGTATTAATAGTATGTAGCTAGTTAGAGATCTGCTTGGATAGTGCACAAAATATTATAGATGGACTTGTGTTAGTAGCGAGGCCATTCCATAAATTCATGACTAGTAACTAGAATAATTACAGTATTACAAACAGAGTGTATAGTGAATGTATAAGTGCTTAGGTATTGGTGGAGTAATAGGATAAGTAGATAGTGCTGGATGGGTGATTGGAGAAATGCATGGGACAGACAAGAGGATTCCTACACTTAATAGGTACTAACTGGGTATTTAGAAGAGCGTATCACTAGTTTGTAGCTGGTTAGAGGTGTGCATGCATAGTGTACAAAATATTGTACCTGCACTTGTGTTTTTGACTATGCCATTACTTAAGTATACGACTAATAACTGGAGTAATTTCAGTGTTGCAAAGAAAGTGCGTGCTGAATTTATAAGTGCTTAGGTATTGATGGAGTGATAGGATACATAGATAGTGCTGGATGGGTGAATGGAGAAGTGCATGGGACAGACAGAAGGATTCCTAGAATGCATCGGTACTAACTGGGTATTTAGAAGAGCGTATCAATAGTATGTAGCTGGTTAGAGGTCTGCATGCATAGTGTACAAAATATTGTACCTGCACTTGTGTTACTGGCCAGGCCATTCCTTAAGTATATGACTAATAACTGGAGTAATTTCAGTACTGCAAAGAGAGTGTATGCTAAAATTATTAGTGCTTAGGTATTGGCAGAGTGATGAGGTACGTGGATAGTGCTGGGTGGTTGAATGGAGAAGTGCATGGGACAGACAGAAGGATTCCTAGACTGCATAGGTACTAACTGAGTATTTAAAAGACTGTATCAAAGCTATGTAGATGATTAGAGGTCTGCATGCATAGTGCACATAATATTGTAGCTGTACTAGTATTGGTGTGTCTATGGTTTCGAGAATGGTATTCTGTATTTTAGGGTGTGAGGAGGTGCATCAGATGATCACGTGGATGATGTCATTAGTGATGTCATTTGAGATGTCATCAGTGATATCATCTGTGATGTCACTGACCATGTCATGAGTGATGTAATATGTGATGTCATCAGCAGTGCATTACTTTAATCCAAAAAGCTGGCGACCATATTGGCCATGTCACGATGTGAAAATTCAGGAATTGAGACAATAAAGAAAAGAAAACAAGTGTTAATATGGACACAATGTCATTTCAGCATATCTTGCCCCATGACCGCCATGCCTGTATGTTCGTCAACGTGACTTATTCATAATAAACATACTTAGAATTGCAAACATCAACATAAACAATGGACTACACATTACTTTAAAGTGAAAGGCTATCGGCCATATGGGCATGTTGCGTATTATAATGGTTCTTACACAAAAGAAAAGGAAAAAAGGGGTGTTAATATACACACACTATCCCCAAATAAAGTTCTAGCGATTATAGTTCCATTCCATTCACAGCTCATTTAAGATGTCATGAGTGATGTCATGAGTGATGTAACTGACCATGTCATGAATGATGTAATGTCTGAGGTCATTAGTAGTACATTGCTGGGCGTAAGTTATAGTTTGCTCAGGTAACTATAACTGCTGAATTTCACTGGTTGTGTATGAGTGAAATCTGAGTCTAACTATACCGTCCCTGTAATCTTTGTTTTTTTCAGCACATTTCTAGTTTTTTTTTAACGTTAAGTAAGATGCATATCACTATGGATGGTGGGGGATTGGAAGCAGGGCCTGGCATTGTGCTGCCCCCACCCAAGCTTGCTGCTCCTGCCTTCCCTCCTCCTAGCCATCCATTGTACAAGTCCATGACCCTGCTCCCTTATTACAGCCCTGGGTGGCCGTTGCTCTGCCACTGGCCTTCCCGCCTTCTCGGAGCAGTTAGCTTGCTGCCCCATCCACCTCCTACCTATCCTCTGTTGTCTGAATCCATGGACTAGCCTCCTCCCTCCTGCCATGCATGGTCTGATGTGCTGCCATTGCCCTCCATTTAGCAAGATGTACCAGTCCACTCCTCCTGGCCTCCATTGCCCAATTCTATGCCCCATCAGTGACCTCCTGCTTAGCCTCTGTGCTTAGCTTGCAGCCCCTATTCTCCTTCCCCCTGCCCTCCGATGTCTTTGTGCATGCCCCTTCTCCATCCTTTTTGCCCACCATGTTCCATGGACCTGCCACTCCTATCTACTCTGAGTGTTCTGTTGCGCCACTCCCCTCCCACCTGCCTAGCATTGTCAGATGACTGTAACCTGTCCCTGCCACCTCCACCCTGCCTGTCCACATTCCATGCCCCTATCCCCTTCCTCCTGTCCTCCATGGTCCATTTTACTGCCAAACCCTTCTGCCCTCCCTGGTCTGTTGTGCTGCAACTGCTCCTCCTGCCTGCCCCGCGTGGTCTGTTGTGAGGCCCCTTCCCCTGAACTCTCTTGTCTGTGCCCAGCTCCTGACCCTCCCTTCTATCCTCCATGGTCCTTTGTGCATGTCCCTGCACCCTCCTTCTTGCCCATCATAGCCATTGTGCTGCCACTAACCCTCCCGCTTGCCATGCATGGTCTTCTGTGCTGCCACGGCCCCTCCCACCTTCCCTGTGTGGTCAGCTAGCTGCCCCTGACCCCCTCCCACCTTCCCTCCATGGTCTGTGTGTATGCCATCATCGTCTCACTGTTGCTCTCGATGGTGTGTCTTGCTTCCAGTGCCCATCCTGCCTGACCTCCATGGTCATCTTGCTGCTCCTGCCCTGCCCCCTTGCCCCCAGCCCTCTGTTTCCATGTGCGGACCCCTATTCCCTCCCTCCTGGCTTGTCTGTTCCATTGTAATGCCCCTGATCCGTCCCTCCCGCCCTTTATGGTCTGTTATGCTGCAGCTTTCTCTCCTGTCTGTCCATCATGGTCTAGCTACCATTGCCTCTTTCCCCTCTGTTCTCTGTTGTCCATGTGCATGGTCCTGTCCACTCCCTATTGCTTTCTATGGATTGTTGTGCTGCACTCCCGTCCTGCATGCCCTGTGTGGTGTATTGTGCTGCTGCAAACCCTGATGCCTGCCTTGTAGGGTCAGTTTGGTGCACCTCTCCATGTCCCTTCTGTCCTCTGTTATCCGAGTCCATGTCCCTACCCCAATTCCTCCTGCCTTCCATGATCCAATGTACCATACTTGCATACATTTTGAACTTGGTAAGAGGGAGATTTTGAAAAAAAACTGGGGTATTGATTTTGCCCTTTGAGTTACATTGAAAAAGAGGAGATTGTAGACAGGAGACAGATCAAATAAAGCCCATTTGAGCTTAAAAACATTAGACGTTTCCTGGCTGAATCGGGTCTGTTGGCATGTTTGGTTGTGCTACCACTGCCTCTTCCTTCTGCCCACAATGGTCTATTATATTGCCACAGCCTCTCTTGCCAGTCCTGTATTACTGGTTTGTTGCCCCTGCCCCCCTTTCCACTGCCCTCCATAGTCTGTTGTGCTGCCACTGCCCTTCCTGCCTGCCCAGTGTGGTCGAATTGTTGCCTCTGCACCCTCCTACCTGACTTAAATTTTCAGAGTCCGTGCCCCTGGCCTCTGCCTCTCAACAGTATCCTAATGAACAACTAGATTGCTAACATTCTATATTTATTACAAATTGTGGAACGCCTGACGTCATCTTGATGTAATCAAAACTGTAATACCTAGAGCATTTCCTTTAGAAATTACATATATGAGAGGGTCTTATTTGCATCAAAATTATGGTAAGTGCTCTAAAACACTAACATTAGGACATATTTTCTGAGTTTTCAAATAGCGACAAAGCACTTTTAAATTATTTGTTATCTCTATGTATTTTTTTATCCAATTGACCACTTGATTAAATGTTGCACTTAGGGGAGAGGATGTGGCGTTACTTCCAGAGCTGCAGACTTTGCAACTGAGGAACCAGGTTGGAGTTTCTGCTTCAGCTCGACATTCTGTGATTCTGGTCAAATCACTTAATGTCCCCATGTCTACAACCAAAATGAATTTGTTCTTGTGTGATGTAACCAATGCTCATGTAAAGCACTCCAATACCTGACAAGTCTGCACTATATAAAACTACAAAAACACAAAAAATAAAAAGTGGTTGGCGCACTTCTGGCATTGGGCTACATGTGGGCTACATCTGGGGGATATTTGTGCTGCATTTGGGCTCTTTTATCTCTGGTGGCCATCTTGGGAGATTTATTTGTTATGAAGTTTCCTAATTTCCTCATTTACTGCAGTCTCCTCAGTAGAAAATGCTTTCAGTTTTTTTAACTTTGGTTCCATCAAGAAGAGATCAGATGTGTCACACATTTGCCATAAATTCTGAATGTTAGCACTCTAGTTGCTCATTAGATCACTGTAGTAAAGCTACTGCTCACCAGGGAAGTCTGCTGCTGGTATTTAAAGTGCATGTTTCAGTCTGCATGTCAGAATGTTTTAATGAAATAGAAGAGGATTTGAGAAGTCAAAATGTGCCCTAATTTTTCTTTCTGCAGCACTAATCATAATTACTATGGCGAAATGAACCCCCTCATTTTGTTCCTTTGCAAATTAAATGTTTTAAGTGTTAGCACTTCATTCCAATCAAGATGGCTTCAGGTGTGCCATACTTTTGTCATAAGTAAGACTGTTAGCGCTGGCAGGGCGGCCTCGAAAATGCAGGGACGGAGCACCCTGCAACTTGCTACCAACAGCATGAAATCTATGTATATATATACACTGGCGATTGCCAGCAGGTAGTTGTAGTTCGGACCAAGTTTCCATGAGAAAAGCGTTTTTCGTTTTGCCAATATCTTTGGCACTGCTTAACGAATCTTCACAACATTTTCAAAAAACATCCCCTTTTAGGTTCAGCTGCGGTGTTGACATTTTTGGCGTGATCCGTGAAGAGGAGGCCGAGAAAATAGGGGGTTTCCCAAAATGCATTTTCCATATGTTATGTCCATGGGGATTTTTCATTTTTTTAACATGACTACAGCCCGAACTGCTGAACGGAATTACACCAAATTTGGGCAGAAAGTTGGATGTTGGTCCAGGAATTGTGCTTTTTGTAATATGGTGTAAATCCGTTCAATAGTTTTTGAGCTTTTAAACTTAAAAAAATATAGATATCTAGGGGCGCGAGTTCTTGCAGCGGAGTCACAAATCCTACTAAACTCAATTTTTCATTTATTTTGCCCCAAATTCACAGGTGT
Source organism: Triturus cristatus (assembly GCF_964204655.1). Taxonomy (NCBI): domain Eukaryota; kingdom Metazoa; phylum Chordata; class Amphibia; order Caudata; family Salamandridae; genus Triturus; species Triturus cristatus. Next base: position 108,809,371 of record NC_140583.1, on the reverse strand, counting down.
ATCCAAACGCTTCTGGATGGGTGAGTGATTGATTGTCTGAGTACCTGTATGGGTGTATGTGTGAGTGGGTGTGAAGGTGTGTGACTGCCTGTATAAATGAGCGAGTGGGTGAGTCAGTGGCTATATGGGTTAGTGAGTGCATGTGTGATGGGCTGTATGGATGAATGAGTGTGTGTATGGCTGTGTCGGTGAGTGAATACATGTGTCAGTGGTATAAGGGTGTGACTGGGTAAGTGTAAGGCAGTATAGGTGAGTAATGGGGTATGTGAGTGTCTGTATGGGTGAGTGAGCGAATGTGATAGTGGCTGTATGGGTGGATGTGTACTTGTGTCAGTGACTGTATAGGTAGCTGAGTACATGTTAGTATCTGTATGAGTAAGTGCGTGAGTGTGTGTAACTGTATGGATGAGTACGTGGCTGTATGATTGACTATGGTTAAGTGAGTAGGTGTATGAGTAACTCTATAGGTGACTGATTCAGTGTGTGAGTGGCTGTACAGGTGTATGAGTGGATATGCCATTGGCTGTATTAGTTGGAGTGGGTGTATTAAAGGTGATATGGGAGTGTGAATGAGTGCATCAGAGATTCTGTGGATGATGTCATCTGTGATGTCATTTGAGATGTTATCAGTGATATCACTGACCATGTCATGAGTAATGTAACATGTGAGGCCATAAGAAGTGGATTGCTGGCGTACGTTATAGTTAGCTCAGTTAACTATAACTGCTGAATTTCACTGGTTTTGTACAAGTGCAGTCTGAGCCTAACTATAACGTATAACTATTACCTTTGGCTTTTTAAGTGAAGTTCTACGGAATCTTAAATTCTATTTCCTACTATAACCACACTGTAATCTTAGATTCTTTTCTGTGAATTTCTATGTATAAAAAATATATTATTTCCTAACTATAACGCTCCTGTAACCTTTGTTTTTTTAGTGAATTATGAAGGTGTTTTAAAATGTATTTCCTAACTGTAACCTATAACCTTTGAGAGTGGGTGTGTGATTGCTGTATGCGTTGGTGAGTGAGTGTATGAATGGCTGCATTGGTCTGTGAATGGGTGATTGATTGGTATTGTGAGTGTGTGAGTATGTATGGGTTGTGAGTGGGTGTGGGAGTGGTTGTATGGGTCTATGAGTGGGTGTAGGAGTGGCTGTATGTGTCAGACACTGTGTGAGTGACTGTATGGGTCTGTCAGTGGCTGTGTGAGTATCTGTATAGGTGAATAAGTGGGTGTGTGAGTAGCTTTGAGAGTATGTGGCTATATTGGTCTGTAAGTGGGTGTGTGAGTGGCTGTATGGGTCTTTGACCATGTGTGTGAGTGTCTCTATGGAGGTATGAAAGGGTGTATGTAGTATTGAGGGTGCCTGAGTGGGCATGTGAGTGAATTTGTAAGTCGGTGAGTGGGTGTGCAATTGGCTGTATGTGTCTGTGAGTGGGTGTGTGAGTAGCTGTGTGGGTGATATGAGTGGGTGTCTGTGTGGGTGTGTCAGTAACTGACTTAGTGAATGGCCAAAATGGTACCTCACCTTCTCCTTTTTCCAACAACAGTCCACTGTTTTGCACAAAATATCTACCCAACTGGAGTACTTTCTATTGGTCAATTAGTAAGTACTAATTTGTGTAAATGTCTGGTGCATATTCTACGCTACATTTGTGCAGTGAACCATGAGGAAATGTGATCTTGTGCGCATTGTGTGCATTTTGACAATGTGACTTAATGCAGGGTAATGCTTTGGTCTGTTGTATTTTAATGCTGGGCTAAGGCAATGTTCTATGTAATGAAGCAATTGTTGCATGAAGAGGTAGTAGCCATTTGGAGCATGTGTATAATTTCTTACATCCCAGTCATTGGGAAGCCACTAAACCCACCTGTGCTGTCTCTCTGTGCGCCGGTGTCAGTGCGCCTGACCACAGTGATAATAATGGTAACTTGCAAAAATGTAATGCTCACAACTGAAAGTACAAAACTACCTATAGTTCATCAATCAGTTCCGGGATGAGGGAGCTTTCACCTCTGGCACAGCAGAGGAGCGGAGCAGTTATGTTTCACGGGGTCAGATATTTTAGTTCTTTCTAGCCAATAGCATAGCTCATGGGGAAGTATAGCCAGCCCTCTCGTAAGATCTTAACTTGGTCTATCACTCATTTGCCGTTTTGGTAGATGATTATGGGATACCCCCAGGCTCCTTTCTACTGTACGCCACATTAGCAAACCAATTACATGTGATATGAAGAAAACACACACAGATGCAGAAAAATCCAGACTCTTCCAAACACTCCTCAAACATGGCACAGCTCTCCAAGCAATTACAATGCTTTACACCGCTCTACGCCAGGATAGGACACCTCTGTTAACAACTTTGAGGGAATACTGGGACGTTGAACTATCAATTACACTGACCAACAAGCAATGGGCACAGTGCCTGGGAAATCCTAAGACCAAGTCAATTAATGCCAGGCTCAAGTATACCTAATTCAATTATTTTCACCATACCATCTTACATCCCAAAGAATAGCTAGGATATATCCAGGTTCCTCAGATACATGTCCTCGGTGTGACACCCCTGCAGCCACATTTATACATATTGTCTGGTCATGCCCGAGAATAGCTACATAATGGAGAAATAGTGGAAACTCTGACTGAGGCCACAGAAACGACATTACAGGTACTCAGACAACATTTTCTTTTGGGGATCACTAAGCCCTCACCCAACCATAAAGTGCTGAACATATTTTGAACCTGGCTTTGGTGGTTGCAAAGAGCAGATTAGCTATTTGTTGGTAGGCAAGGATGTCCACCCTATTTCCCTATGGCTTAAAGATCTGCGTAGAGCCTTAATGGACGAGTTAGACATCTCCCAGGGGCAACAATTAGATTCCCTGAGAGTTACTAATCCACCTGACTGAAGGGCATACCTCACAGTCGTCGAGGCAAAGCTGGTAGGCAAAGAATCAGTAACTGTATGAGATGTGACTGTATGCCACATCGCTATTATTGAGACAGGATCCCCTTTCACAGAGATTGCGATTGGGAGGAGGGCTTCCCCTCGATGCGAAACACACTCTTTAACCCCGAGGGCCGGGCAATACACCCTTTCGTACACAGACGTGATTGGACACAGTACATACAGTCCTGCCTCATGTAAACACCACACAATAATCTGACACAGGACCGAGATCCACTATCTGATAACCAATACATGCAAAGTAGGTCAGCAGATTCTCCATTTCCACTTATTTTAAAATATTTTTTCTCCATCAGAATAGCATTAAGGTTGTCTTTTTCTTGCTATAAATTGGGTATTTCCTCAAAAACAGGGCACTAGACAAACCTTCTGCTCTAATATAAAATTGTCAATAATAATTTGCACGGACAACGTTACATGTGATATAGATATACCAGTAAACTGCACTGATTCCATTTATGTCATCATATTGGCCGAAAGCGAGATTTAGAAAATTTTTATTGACAAGTATAATGAACTGGGGAGAGAGTGTAGCCTTACGGCTAGAGCTGTCGACCTCGGAGATGGGGAACCGGGTACGAGTCTCGGCAATGACGCTCAACATCCTGTGATTCTGGGCAAATCACTTGATCTCCCTGTCCCCAACAAAAAAAATGAATGTGTCCTTCTGTAACAAAACTGGTGCTCATGTAAAGCGCTCTGATACCCGATGTATCGGGTCTAGTTTGCGCTATATAAAAATCTAAAATAAAAAAAACCTCACTGTGTAATGTAAATCTTGATAAAGAAATATCAACAAAAAAAACCTTGGTCTATCAATCACTTCAACTAGCTGCCTGAAAGCTGGACATGTGCTTTCTTCACTTTAGAAGTCCTTCGGAGTGAAAACGAAGGCACCTGTATTCGGTTTATAGAAGTGGCCCATTGACAAGTAGAAGGTAAGAAGGTGTGCATATGAATACAAGCTGCCTGCAGCCAGTGAGTGTGACTCCGCAGACAGTCCAGCTACAGCGACAGTAGCAGTAGGAAGCAGCAGGCTTTATTTTACCAGAACTGTCAAAGATAAGGCTGGTGATTGATATTCCTGCTGGAGAAAGATCAACGTTTTGTCTTCTGCCAGTTTTGACTCTCATCCTAAAGTAATGCAGCAAGTTAATATGCCTGCTGCAAATAAAGTCTCCCAGCATATAATAGAGCTGTATTTTATGTGGATAGAACAGTAGGTTGTTGCTTTTCTCATCGAGATCCCTTTGTTACTTGTGATTCAGCAGCACTAACACTGAGGTTAGGGGGGAGGGTGCTGATTATTTAGAAATTATAAGTTTATAACTACCTGCTGCAGAGTTTGAGTTTCTCATTGCTCAAATGGGTGACATTCTGAAATTTGTCTGATTCCATGGACTTCATTACATGATTTTGTTTGCAAGGAAGTGTCAATATTAGTCGTTGAATGTCACTCATAAGTACACTGAAACTATGAGAATGTCACAGATAAGCAATCCTAAAGCTCAGCAGCTATGAGGGGGGCTGGATGCTCACCCTCCTCGGGCTGTGTTTTGGCCTGGGTACCCCATCCCCAGGGGCCTGGCCAAAATTCAGGAGGGGGGGGGTGCTGCGTGCTCCCCCAGCCAATATCCGCCCCGGGATTCCATCCCCATTTCCTGGCCTCATGCTCCTGGGTACTCTGGAGCCCACCCAGGGAATCCAGTGACCATTGTTGGGGACCACAGGGAGCCCCAATGCCTCCACGGTCCCTGCTGGCTCCCCACATCCAGCCGAAACCGGCATTGCTCTTGTCAAAAATGCTGCTCCCTTCATGTGGGAGCAATCCTATCATCTGTTTTCCTGCCTGCTAGATAGTGGGCACAGAAACAGATAAAAACTCCGCTCTTAGCGAGCGGGAGCAGTTTTGTTGCTCCTGCCTGCTGAGAGTGGAGTTAGTGTTTTCTCTGGCTTGGCGGGGCAGGAGCAGCATGCTGGCCATAGAGGGCAAAGGAAGCACAACATACCATGGAGGGTGACAGGAGGGCTGTCATAGGCATACACACAGACAACGAATGGAAGGTGGGAGTGGATCAGGGGCAGCAAGCTGACCACACAAGGCAGGTGAGAGGGGCTGTGGCAGCACAGATGATAATGAATGGTAAGTAGGAGCGTGATTGGCAGCACAACGGGCATGGTGAGCAAGATGGAGGTGGCAGGGGCATGCACAAAGGACCATGGAGGACAGAAGGTAGGGGTAGGTGCTGGACACAGACAAGAGGGGCAGGGAAAGGTGCTTCGCAACAGACCATGCAGGTCAGGCATGAGGAGCAGTTGCAGCACAACAGAGCATGGAGGGCAGAAGGGAGTTGCAACAAAAGTTACCATGTAGGACAGGAGGGAGGGGATAGGGGCATGGAACTCGGACAGGCAAGGAGGAGCTGGCAGGGACAGGCAGCAGCCATCTGAACATGCTAGGCAGTTGGGAGAGGCAGTGGAACATTCAGAGTAGATAAGAGTGGCATTTGAGATGCCATTGGTAATGTCACTGACCATGTCCTTAGTGATGCAATATGCAAGGTATAAGCTGTGCATAATGGGGGCAAAAGTTATAATTGGCTCAGGTATCTATAGCTTCTGCATTTCACTGTTTTTTTATAAGTGGAATCTGAGCCTAACTATAATGTCCCCGTAACCTTTATTTTTTTTTTACAACTGAAATCTGAGCCCAACTATAATGTCCCTGTAATTTTCAGTATATATATATTATCTACTGGCGGTCGCCAGTAGATAGTTATAGTTAGGACCGTGTTTCCATAGGAAATCTGCAACATTCTATTTTGAATAACTTTGGCGCAGATTGATGAATCCTCGCGAAATTCTCAAAATAGGTGGGGCGCTCCGCTCCTTCCCTGAAAGTCTCGGGGGGATTCGTCAAGCGGGGGCTGAGAAAAAGGGGGGGTCCCAAGACGCGTTTTCCCCATGCATTTTTCCATAGGACCTTTAGTCCAAGCTGCAGCCCGAACGGCTGAACAGAATTACTTGAAATTTGGCAGAGAGGTAGTCCTCAGGTCAGGGATGTGCCTTTTGCAGGTCTGGTGTAAATCTGTTCAGTATTTCCTGAGAAAATAGCATTTAAATCAATATATATATCTAGAGGCGCGCTCCGAGCGCGTACCGTAAGCTTACCGTACACGCACGCTGCCGTGCGCGAGCGCGATTCTGATTGGTTGTTAGATCTTAGTAAACATTCGAATCGGTCGAAACCAGGAAGTGTCGGCCGCCATTTTGTCTCTCGCAGTCTGAGGGGGTGAAAAACAAAGGTGGATAACGTGAAAAGGGGGCAGGCTGGACAGTTCCTGACCCCCTAGCCTTGGTCAGGGGGTCACAGAAGGACCCCAAGAGCAAAAATGTATTTACATTTTTTTACGAAAAATCGCGGAGTGCGCGCAGCGTACGCGCACGGTAGAAACGGAAAAATTCCGCGAACTACGTAACGTGGGCCCGCGCATGGTGCGCGAAGCGCACCGTGCGCGCACGGTACGCGCATGGTGAAAAAACTTTAAAAAAATAAATACATAATTTAGCATTTAAAAAACCGTACAAATTCACTGAAAAAACCATAGGTTTCACACACGTTATAGTTAGGAATTAGCATTTAAAAAACCTTGCAAATTCACTTAAAAAACCATAGTTTTCACACATGTTATAGTTAGCTGGGCATTTCACTCGTGAAAAACCATTGAAATTTCCACGTTATAGTTAGTGCAGGCAACTATAACTCACGCGACCGCAATCCTCTGCTGATGACGTCAGATATTACATAACTGATGACATATGTGTTTTTCTGAAAAAAAAATATGTGTAATATATGTATAGCTAAAAATTAATGGAAGAAGACATGGGTAAATAAGTGTCTAAATACAGTATTAGCATCAACAGAGGATTGCGGTCGCGTGAGTTATAGTTGCCTGCACTAACTATAACGTGGAAATTTCAATGGTTTTTCACGAGTGAAATGCCCAGCTAACTATAACATGTGTGAAACCTATGGTTTTTTAAGTGAATTTGCAAGGTTTTTTAAATGCTAATTCCTAACTATAACGTGTGTGAAACCTATGGTTTTTTTCAGTGAATATATGTATATATATATATATTCACTGAAAAAACCATAGGTTTCACACATGTTATAGTTAGCTGTACATTTCACTCGTTAAAAACCAATGAAATTCCCCCGTTATAGTTAGTGCAGGCAACTATAACTCACGCGACCGCAATCCTCTGCTGATGCTAATACTGTATTTAGACACTTATTTGCCCATGTCTTCTTCCATTAAATTTTAGCTATACATATATTACAAATATTTTTTTTTCATAAAGACACATATGTCATCAGCAGAAGATTGCGGTCGCGTGAGTTATAGTTGCCTGCACTAACTATAACGGGGGAATTTCATTGGTTTTTTACGAGTGAAATGTACAGCTAACTATAACATGTGTGAAACCTATGGTTTTTTCAGTGAATTTGCAAGGTTTTTTAAATGCTAATTCCTAACTATAACGTGTGTGAAACCTATGGTTTTTCAGTGAATTTGTACGGTTTTTTAAATGCTAACTTACTTTACGCCATTCGTGGCGTGCGCGCCCAGTTAACGCAGTTCGTTCCGTGCGCACCGCGTGCCCACGTTATGCGGGATGGGCCATGTACGCACGATGCGCTTCGCGCACCGTGCGCACATGGGGGACATATTATGCGCATCGTTGTGAAATGTATTCTTTATTATTTTCATATGTTTGATATGCCATGCACAAATGGTGGCCTTCGGGCACCATTTGCACACGGGGTGGGGAGAGTGTGGATAATTTGTTTTTTTTTTTTTAATTTTACCGTACGCGTACGGTAAGCGTAATCGGCGATTTTTCGAAAAAAAAAAAAATTTTTTTTGGGCCTTGGGTGGTTTGGGGACCCGTATATCACTGCTGGGTGGTTATGATCTCAATATACTGCCCCTTTAGACATTTTTTGGCTTCATTTATGCTGCCCCACTCAGAGTGCGAGAGAGAAAATGGCGGCCGCCGCTTCCTGGTTTCGGCCGATTCGAATGTTTACTAAGATCTAAGAGCCAATCAGAATCGCGCTCGCGCACGTCACCGTACGCGTACGGTAAGCGCACCGTAAGCGCACCGTAAGCTGGCTCAGATATATATATTGATTTAAAGGCTATTTTCTCAGAATCTACTGAACAGATTTACACCAAACCTACAAAAGGCACTTCCTTGACCTGAGGACTACCTCTCTGCCAAATTTCATTTAATTCTGTTCAGCCGTTCGGGCTGTAGCTCTGTCTAAAGGTCCTATGGAAAAATGCATGGGAAAAACGCGTTTTGGGACCCACCTTTTATCTCAGCCCCCGCTTGATGAATCCCCCCGAGACTTTCAGGGTAGGAGCGGAGCTCAACGCCCCACCTATTTTGAAAATTTCGCGAGGATTCGTCGACCGGCGCCAAAGTTATTCAAAATAGAATGTTGCGGATTTCCTATGGTAAGAGGGTCCTAACTATAACTATCTACTGGCGACCGCCAGTAGATAATATATATATATATATATTCCCATTCGCTGCCACAGTTGAAGGTGCACTCAGTAACAGGCGAACCCAGCCATGTTAGTAGAGTCCTTTATTCGGCGTCAAACTGGCAACAGCGCTGAATATTTCATAAGCCCCAACGCGTTTCGAAGCTCCTTCTGCTCCTTGCTCACGGGGCGGTTACAGCGTGCAGACGTAGAGGAAACGAGTCCCGATTTGTCAAATTCTATTCTCCAATCGGCTGACGTCATCCTCAGACTTCTGGGACTCGTAGTCCTTCTACCACGATACGACCCATATTGGGTTCTGCCTTCTGTGAAATCATATCATGCCCTTGGATAGGGCCTTCAGTTCAGGGCCAGTAAATATATGCACAGAACCTGTCACTCTGCAATTCGGCTTCCGTGAATCGCGAAGCCTGCAGCCCACAATTCATCCAAGTGGCGGTGCTACCTTCCCGACCTGGCTCGGCCGGTGATATGTTCCCATACGCTGCCACAGTTGAAGGTGCACTCAGTAACAGGCGAACCCAGCCTTTTTGGTAGAGTCCTTTATTCGGCGTCAAACTGGCAACAGCGCTGAATATTTCATAAGCCCCAACGCGTTTCAAAGCTCCTTCTGCTCCTTGCTCACGGGGCGGTTACAGCGTGCAGACGTAAAGGAAACGAGTCCCGATTTGTCAAATTCTATTCTCCAATCGGCTGACGTCATCCTCAGACTTCTGGGACTCGTAGTCCTTCTACCACGATACGACCCATATTGGGTTCTGCCTTCTGTGAAATCATATCATGCCCTTGGATAGGGCCTTCAGTTCAGGGCCAGTAAATATATGCACAGAACCTGTCACTCTGCAATTCGGCTTCCGTGAATCGCGAAGCCTGCAGCCCACAATTCATCCAAGTGGCGGTGCTACCTTCCCGACCTGGCTCGGCCGGTGATATGTTCCCATACGCTGCCACAGTTGAAGGTCCACTCAGTAACAGGCGAACCCAGCCTTGTTGGTAGAGTCCTTTATTCGGCGTCAAACTGGCAACAGCGCTGAATATTTCATAAGCCCCAACGCGTTTCAAAGCTCCTTCTGCTCCTTGCTCACGGGGCGGTTACAGCGTGCAGACGTAGAGGAAACGAGTCCCGATTTGTCAAATTCTATTCTCCAATCGGCTAACGTCATCCTCAGACTTCTGGGACTCGTAGACCTTCTACCATGATACGACCCATATTGGGTTCTGCCTTCTGTGAAATCATATCATGCCCTTGGATAGGGCCTTCAGTTCAGGGCCAGTAAATATATGCACAGAACCTGTCACTCTGCAATTCGGCTTCCGTGAATCGCGAAGCCTGCAGCCCACAATTCATGCAAGTGGCGGTGCTACCTTCCCGACCTGGCTCGGCCGGTGATATGTTCCCATACGCTGCCACAGTTGAAGGTGCACTCAGTAACAGGCGAACCCAGCCTTGTTGGTAGAGTCCTTTATTCGGCGTCAAACTGGCAACAGCGCTGAATATTTCATAAGCCCCAACGCGTTTCAAAGCTCCTTCTGCTCCTTGCTCACGGGGCGGTTACAGCGTGCAGACGTAGAGGAAACGAGTCCCGATTTGTCAAATTCTATTCTCCAATCGGCTAACGTCATCCTCAGACTTCTGGGACTCGTAGACCTTCTACCATGATACGACCCATATTGGGTTCTGCCTTCTGTGAAATCATATCATGCCCTTGGATAGGGCCTTCAGTTCAGGGCCAGTAAATATATGCACAGAACCTGTCACTCTGCAATTCGGCTTCCGTGAATCGCGAAGCCTGCAGCCCACAATTCATGCAAGTGGCGGTGCTACCTTCCCGACCTGGCTCGGCCGGTGATATGTTCCCATACGCTGCCACAGTTGAAGGTGCACTCAGTAACAGGCGAACCCAGCCTTGTTGGTAGAGTCCTTTATTCGGCGTCAAACTGGCAACAGCGCTGAATATTTCATAAGCCCCAACGTGTTTCGAAGCTCCTTCTGCTCCTTGCTCACGGGGCGGTTACAGCGTGCAGACGTAGAGGAAACGAGTCCCGATTTGTCAAATTCTATTCTCCAATCGGCTGACGTCATCCTCAGACTTCTGGGACTCGTAGTCCTTCTACCACGATACGACCCATATTGGGTTCTGCCTTCTGTGAAATTATATCATGCCCTTGGATAGGGCCTTCAGTTCAGGGCCAGTAAATATATGCACAGAACCTGTCACTCTGCAATTCGGCTTCCGTGAATCGCGAAGCCTGCAGCCCACAATTCATCCAAGTGGCGGTGCTTCCTTCCCGACCTGGCTCAGCCGGTGATATGTTCCCATACGCTGCCACAGTTGAAGGTGCACTCAGTAACAGGCGAACCCAGCCTTGTTGGTAGAGTCCTTTATTCGGCGTCAAACTGGCAACAGCGCTGAATATTTCATAAGCCCCAACGCGTTTCGAAGCTCCTTCTGCTTCTTGCTCACGGGGCGGTTACAGCGTGTAGACGTAGAGGAAACGAGTCCCGATTTGTCAAATTCTATTCTCCAATCGGCTGACGTCATCCTCAGACTTCTGGGACTCGTAGTCCTTCTACCACGATACGACCCATATTGGGTTCTGCCTTCTGTGAAATTATATCATGCCCTTGGATAGGGCCTTCAGTTCAGGGCCAGTAAATATATGCACAGAACCTGTCACTCTGCAATTCGGCTTCCGTGAATCGCGAAGCCTGCAGCCCACAATTCATCCAAGTGGCGGTGCTACCTTCCCGACCTGGCTCGGCCGGTGATATGTTCCCATACGCTGCCACAGTTGAAGGTGCACTCAGTAACAGGCGAACCCAGCCTTGTTGGTAGAGTCCTTTATTCGGCGTCAAACTGGCAACAGCGCTGAATATTTCATAAGCCCCAACGCGTTTCGAAGCTCCTTCTGCTCCTTGCTCACGGGGCGGTTACAGCGTGTAGACGTAGAGGAAACGAGTCCCGATTTGTCAAATTCTATTCTCCAATCGGCTGACGTCATCCTCAGACTTCTGGGACTCGTAGTCCTTCTACCACGATACGACCCATATTGGGTTCTGCCTTCTGTGAAATTATATCATGCCCTTGGATAGGGCCTTCAGTTCAGGGCCAGTAAATATATGCACAGAACCTGTCACTCTGCAATTCGGCTTCCGTGAATCGCGAAGCCTGCAGCCCACAATTCATCCAAGTGGCGGTGCTACCTTCCCGACCTGGCTCGGCCGGTGATATGTTCCCATACGCTGCCACAGTTGAAGGTGCACTCAGTAACAGGCGAACCCAGCCTTGTTGGTAGAGTCCTTTATTCGGCGTCAAACTGGCAACAGCGCTGAATATTTCATAAGCCCCAACGCGTTTCGAAGCTCCTTCTGCTCCTTGCTCACGGGGCGGTTACAGCGTGCAGACGTAGAGGAAACGAGTCCCGATTTGTCAAATTCTATTCTCCAATCGGCTGACGTCATCCTCAGACTTCTGGGACTCGTAGTCCTTCTACCACGATACGACCCATATTGGGTTCTGCCTTCTGTGAAATCATATCATGCCCTTGGATAGGGCCTTCAGTTCAGGGCCAGTAAATATATGCACAGAACCTGTCACTCTGCAATTCGGCTTCCGTGAATCGCGAAGCCTGCAGCCCACAATTCATCCAAGTGGCGGTGCTACCTTCCCGACCTGGCTCGGCCGGTGATATGTTCCCATACGCTGCCACAGTTGAAGGTGCACTCAGTAACAGGCAAACCCAGCCTTGTTGGTAGAGTCCTTTATTCGGCGTCAAACTGGCAACAGCGCTGAGGAGGGAAGGGCTGCGCTCCAGTCTATCCAGTGCTCCCCCCCTTCCTGCCCCCTCGATGTATAAAAGTACAGGCACTTCCCGTCCGCGCAGCGGGCGGGTGCAGCGGGCGCGCCAGAGGCAAGCCCGTCTGCGCCCGTCCGCGCCGGGACCGGGCCCAGGGCCACAACCCCTGCCCAAATGGTATCAGGAGACTCTAAAATATACACCAGACATAACCTACACGCGCTTCGACCACTCAATATGACCAAATGTTCAAAAATCAAACCCTCAGAGATCTATAAGTATACTGCCATCATTTGCCCTCACTGTTATGATACTATCCCATTAATACTTCCCCAAACTACTGGCTCTTCAACCAAACATGAGGTAGCTGCTGTCACTTCCATAGCTCTTATAAATGCCCACTCACTCGGTAAACATAGGCAGGAAATATTTGATCTGATAACTGGTTTTAAACTCGATATACTGTTTATCACCGAAAAATGGACAGATGACACTTCACAGCCAGACTTGGTCATCGCCGTTCCAGAGGGATTCAAAGCCTACTGTCAGGACAGGCCTAAACAAAGAGGGGGTGGGCTGGCCATAATTGCCAGAGATTCATATCCTGTCAGAACGACTTCTATTCCATCCACTTCCTGTGAGGCCATGCAATTTGCTATTAACATTTCCCCCCTGTTTAATTTCAAGGGTATACTAATATATCGTCCTCCAGGATCAAAGACGACCTTCCTGTCCAACATAAACACCATGATGGAATCTGTAGCCACAGAAAGTAGCTTCGCGGTTCTAGGTGACCTGAACTTTCACTTAGATCTAGGTCACCTTACCGATTCTGCCGCCCTCATCTCTGATCTAGGTACCCTAGGGCTAAAACAACTTGTCACATCTTCTACCCATCAAGCAGGTCATATTTTAGACCCCATCTTTTCTAACCTAGAAGGACTGCAAATCACCAATATTTTGCCTATGCCTTGGACCGACCACTTTGCAATTTTTGCAAATATAGCCACCAATAATCACTGTAAGAATAATCCTCAACCTATACCTAAACAATCTTTTAAAGATTGGAAAAACATAAATCAAGAAGCTTTGAAGCTCATACTAGAACAAACCCACCCAGTGTTCGCTTCAGACCCCAATTTAGCGCTCCAGCAATTATACGACTGGATGGGCCAGGCAACACACCAATCAGCCCCTTCTAAAGAACACTCTAGTAATAGAGCTAAACCCACCGCACCTTGGTACAACGACAAACTAAGGACACAAAAACAGATAAATCGTAGCAAGGAAAGAACTTGGAGAAAAGACTATGATACTAGCAGTAAATCTGTCTATAAGGAATCCTTAGCACTATACAAAAACATGATAGCGGAAGCAAAAAAAGAATACTACAGTGATCAAATTGAGAAAGCTAAGAACTCCAGCAAACAACTATTCTTAATCACCAAAGCATTATTAGGCAATTCCCCAGATCTCACTCCCCCCCCGTCACAATTTTTGTGTGACTCTCTTGCCTCTTTTTTCTACACTAAAGTAGACGATATCTACCAGGCGTTCTCTTCCAAATCACCTCCGGGCTCAATCTCATCTACCACTCTCCCCCCAGCTAACACGTTCCCTTGCTTCCAACCAGTCACCCCGGACCAAATAAAAAATACATTATCTACCATTAAATCAGGCTCACCCCTGGACCCCTGCCCTTTATCTGTACTTAGACCAGTAATGGATGCCATTATACCGGCACTCACGCAGGTTTGCAATTTAATATTGCTGGCGGGCAATTATCCGGACCTTCTCAAAAACACTTTACTAAAACCTCTGTTAAAAAAACCCTCACTGGACAAAAGTGAGTTAAAAAACTATCGACCAATTGCTAGTCTACCCCTCATGGCAAAGATGATTGAAAAAATCATGAATACCCAGATTTCCGAGTTTATTGAAAAACATCAGCTTCTCGATAACACACAGTTTGGGTTTAGAAAACATCACGGGACAGAGACAGCCTTGATCAAAGCCGCTGATGATATCAGGGTCATCAGGGACCAGGGTGGCACTGCCATACTGGTTCTGCTAGATTTATCAGCGGCTTTTGACACGGTCGACCACAACATCCTGGTCGACCGTGTCCAAGGACTTGGCATCTGCCACACTGCCAAAAACCTAATAGCGTCCTTCCTAGCCAAAAGAACGCAGGCTGTCATTCTGGCACCCTTTCAATCAGCTCAACTCTCTGCTCCCTGCGGAGTTCCTCAAGGCTCATCCCTGAGTCCGACACTTTTCAACATCTATGTGTCGGACCTTGCTAAGACCATCAAAGCACATGGGAGGAGCCTAACCTCCTACGCCGACGACACCCAAATAGTGTTGGCGATTAAAGGCGACGGAGAGCAAGTAGCTGAAAAATTTAAGAAAGGGCTCCTAGATATAGGAGACTGGATGGCTACAAACTGCCTAAAGCTAAACTCGGAGAAAACCGAGGTACTCATCTTCGGTCCACTCTCTCCAGCCTGGTCCACCTGTTGGTGGCCAGAGACCTTCGGTACTCCTCCTACGCCCACCTCGAAGGTTAGGAACCTTGGTGTCACCTTTGATGATGGACTAAATTTCATGAACCACGCCAACAAAACAGTATCAACAGCACACTTGAAGTTAAAAATGATCCGGAAAATACGCCCTTTTCTCCCTGACTCTGCCATTAAGACACTGGTTTCTGCCCTGGTCCTCTCAGCCCTGGACTATTGCAATGGACTATTCCTCAATGCCCAAACCAGAGTAATTGCAAAACTTCAAACAATACAAAATGCGGCAGCTCGCCTTCTTACAGGCAAAACAAAGTTTGAACCCATTTCCAAAGACATAAAAGATCTTCATTGGCTTACTGTGCAAAAACGAATTCATTTCAAATCACTCTGCATAGTATTTAAAACAATCAATAATCAAGGACCACACTTTCTAAGAGACCAATTACAATCTTACAAACCCACAAGAGCTTTACGATCAGCTACTCTCAGCCAACTGGTCGTCCCTCGCACCAAAACAGTTACCTGGGGTGACCGACGCTTTTTGGTGGCGGCCCCCAGACTCTGGAACACCTTGCCCCTTAACATCAGACAAAGTGTTACATTGCTTCAGTTCCGTAAACTCTTGAAAACCTGGCTGTTCTCTCATTAACCTCTTTTCTTTTCTTCCCTCACATCTGTTCAATTACATGGTTTACCCCCTCACATTTCCTTAGTCAATATTGGTTTTAGCGCCAAGACGCCTACGGGTATATGCAGCGCTTTACAAATATTAAAAATAAAATAAATAAATAAACGCGTTTCGAAGCTCCTTCTGCTCCTTGCTCACGGGGCGGTTACAGCGTGCAGACGTAGAGGAAACGAGTCCCGATTTGTCAAATTCTATTCTCCAATCGGCTGACGTCATCCTCAGACTTCTGGGACTCGTAGTCCTTCTACCACGATACGACCCATATTGGGTTCTGCCTTCTGTGAAATCATATCATGCCCTTGGATAGGGCCTTCAGTTCAGGGCCAGTAAATATATGCACAGAACCTGTCACTCTGCAATTCGGCTTCTGTGAATCGCGAAGCCTGCAGCCCACAATTCATCCAAGTGGCGGTGCTACCTTCCCAACCTGGCTCGGCCGGTGATATGTTCCCATACGCTGCCACAGTTGAAGGTGCACTCAGTAACAGGCGAACCCAGCCTTGTTGGTAGAGTCCTTTATTCGGCGTCAAACTGGCAACAGCACTGAATATTTCATAAGCCCCAACGCGTTTCGAAGCTCCTTCTGCTCCTTGCTCACGGGGCGGTTACAGCGTGCAGACGTAGAGGTAACGAGTCCCGATTTGTCAAATTCTATTCTCCAATCGGCTGACGTCATCCTCAGACTTCTGGGACTCGTAGTCCTTCTACCACGATACGACCCATATTGGGTTCTGCCTTCTGTGAAATCATATCATGCCCTTGGATAGGGCCTTCAGTTCAGGGCCAGTAAATATATGCACAGAACCTGTCACTCTGCAATTCGGCTTCCGTGAATCGCGAAGCCTGCAGCCCACAATTCATCCAAGTGGCGGTGCTACCTTCCCGACCTGGCTCGGTCGGTGATATGTTCCCATACGCTGCCACAGTTGAAGGTGCACTCAGTAACAGGCGAACCCAGCCTTGTTGGTAGAGTCCTTTATTCGGCGTCAAACTGGCAACAGCGCTGAATATTTCATAAGCCCCAAAAAGCGTTTCGAAGCTCCTTCTGCTCCTTGCTCACGGGGCGGTTACAGCGTGCAGACTGTCAGATATTACATCACTGTATTTACACATTTATATACCCATGTCTTCTTCCTTTTTTTTTTAGCTATACATATATTTTTTTTTTTTTTTCAGAAAGACACATATGTCATCAGTGATGTAATATCTGACGTCATCAGCAGTGGATTACGGTCGCGTGAGTTATAGTTGCCTGCACTAACTATAACGGGGGAATTTCATTGGTTTTTCATGAGGCAAATGCCCAGCTAACTATAACATGTGTGAAACCTATGGTTTTTTAAGTGAATTTGCAAGGTTTTTTAAATGCTAATTCCTAACTATAACGTGTGTGAAACCTATGGTTTTTTCAGTGAATTTGTACGGTTTTTTAAATGCTAAGTTACTTTACGCCGTTCGTACCGTGCGCGCACGGTGCGCGCACGTGGGCACGCGGTGCGCTTTGCGCACCGCGCGCCCACTTCACGCAGTTCGTTCCGTGCGCACACGGTGAGCAAGCGGTGCGCTTTGCGCACCTCGCGCCCACTTTACGCAGTTAGTGGCGTGCACGCACGGTGCACTTTGCGCACCGTGCACGCACGGTGGGCACGCAGTGCGCTACGCGCACCGCGCGCCCACGTTACGCTTAATGGGCCATGTACGCACGGTGCACTTCGCGCACCGTCCACACAAGGAGGACACATGATACGCTTTGTTGTTATGGTTTTGGTGTAAACTGTTAATTCGGGGATAAGCCATGCACACAGACTGCGCTGCGCGCAGCGTGCGCACACGGGGGGATTCACATTGCAATTTTATTTTACAGCGTTTATACCGTGCGCGCACGCTGCGCGAACCTCGCAGAATTTTTTTCATTTCTATAGTGCGCGCACGCTTCGCGCACTCGGCGATTTACCGAAAAAAATTAAAAAAAATTAATTGCCCTTGGGGGACCTCCAGGGACCCCTTGATCCCTGCTAGGGGGTCAGGAACTGTCCAGCGTGCCCTCTTTACATGTTTTTCTCCTTTGTGTTTCATCCTCCTCTCAGTGCGAGAGACAAAATGACGGCCGACACTTCCTGGTTTCGACCGATTCGAATGTTTACTAAGATGTAACAACCAATCAGAAGTGCGCTCGCGGACGGCCGAGTGCGCGCACCCTGCGGCACGCTGCGCGCGTATAGATATATATATTTATTTAAATGCTATTTTCTCAGAAAATACTGAACAGATTTACACCAAACCTGCAAAAGGCACCAAACGGACCTTATGGCTACCTCTCTGCCAAATTTCACGTAATTCTGTTCAGCCGTTCGGGCTGTAGCTGCGACTAAAGTCCCTATGGAAAAATCCATGGGGAAAACGTGTTTTGGGACCCCCCCTTTTTCTCGGCCCCCGCTTGACGAATCACCCCGAGACTGTCAGGGTAGGAGCGGAGCGGAGCGCCCCATTAGTTTTGAAAATTTCGCGAAGATTCGTCAATCGGCGCCAAAGTTATTCAAAATAGAATTTAGAGATTTCCTATGGAAACTCGGTCCTAACTATAACTATCTACTGGCGACCGCCAGTAGATAATATATATATATATATATATATATCTACAGTTACATATCCTACCATCTTGGCATTTTGATGTTCACAAATTCATCTGAATACTTTCCCCAGATCTATTTAATTTATGTTCAATACTTGTTTTTCCGCATCTGTATTAAACTTAATTTTCAATGTGACCTCAGGTTGCTGCTCTAGAAGTGAAAATCCTTGTCTCAGACACATTGCCAAAAGTGAACCTGTCCTTTATCCAATTCAAAACATCAAATACTCCAGCTCTTTTATGGGTTCATCTCTTTTGCATCTGCGAAAAAAGGCTCCTGCCACATTTGCACCCTGTATACAGACTGAGACCTGTATGGGTTCATCTAGTATCTGTGTTTTGCTACAATAGACCACATGTTCTGAGGAAATATGAATTTTATGACCAGTTATGTCCCCTATCTTAGACCCCAACGGCTCCATGTACATGCTACAAGTACATGTATGTTCCCTCCAGTTCCAGCTATGAAGACGCAAATGCATGTGCGTCCAACGTCAACATGTCCTCTTTCAGATCCGCCATGAATGGGTCAAATATTCCATTCCTAAGTATGATTGGCCACCGACTTTATATGGTTCACTTTTCTAGTTTTACAGTTCAGGCGAGTAGGCCCTGAATTCTGTCATCAAGCCTTTTCCTGCTTCTGCCTCTGAAATGCTCCAGCCTGGACCTGCATCCGTGTCCATGAACTTTGTCTTACTCTCTGCGCGGCTAACGGTGCCTGACGCGGCCTGTTGCCTGCCAAAAACTGTATTCAGCCTTCACGTTATCTGCTCCGCTCCTCATCCAATGCATTCCTGTCTAGTAGTTTAGGTAAACATCCTTCCAGCTACCGAGCAAAGGGCCCGGCCTCGCTGTCTTTATGCAAGTAATTCATAGCCCCTGTTACCATGGAAGATTCCTGCCCCCTCGCATCTCATGTAGACACATAGACGCTTGTACATGCACTAACAGTCAGTATAGAATAGATTCCGTCCGAGAGACCTTTCCTTTTGGATAAAACAGTTCCTTAAACAAAGATATTAGATACGATTTGGGATTAGGTTGACCTGACCCCCCAGACTTCTGTCTCCACATGTAGAGCTAAATGTCAATTCCCCTTCACCCTCTAGTTGCACGTCAATCACACGTCATGCGGCTGCGCGCGCATCTCTGCCAAATATTTCTGCTGACACTGCAGGATTCTCTTATGGATCCACCCACTTGTGACATCATTTTAAATGACGTTTCTAGTATACGCCTGTATTTACGCCTATTTTCATTACGTATGTGTATTCTTATCTGTATTATCAGCTGTTACGCCTCCTGCATCTGTCTTAATGCAATGCTTTTCATATATATATTGTTACTTGTCAATAATGTATTGCCTATCCCTTCCTGAACCTTCGTGGTGATGGAATATGATTGCCTGGTTCGAACCATAATTCCTTTGTAAGGAATAAAGCCCTTTTCAGAACCTCTAATACCACGGATTCTGCCTCTTATTTTGACTGAGTTATTCTTACTAGACTTTACCGCATAAAAAATAGTACAGGTAATTTAAATATTTACCACATAAATTGGCGCCCGAACAGGGACACTTTCTCATCTCACGCGCCGGAGGTGCGTTGCAGGCCCGGTCTCCTGCCACAGCTGGACGGACAAAAACGCGTACCCGCAGGATTTCCTGTATCTCCCTCCGGCCAAGCGGGGGTGACTGAGGCTGCGATCAACACCCAGACGAGGCGGTGAGAAGTGCGAAGTATCCCGACCAGAGCCTGGCTGAGAGAGCAAGATCCGAGGTATACAGAGGCCCACCAGGTTCCGAAGTTCCGAGTCGAGTCGAGTCCAGTCCGGTCCAGTTCAGTTCAGTTCCGAGGCCTTCCGTTCCGTGCTACCCGGTGAGTACCGTTGCTGGGGAGGCAGTTAGACGTGCACATTAATTTGTGCCGGTCCTGACGGGTTTGGGTACACAGATCCGGTCTGCACTGTTTTAGCAGTGTATCTGTACTGTTTAGCAGTATATCCAGTATGTTCATGTATATAATTCAGTATTATCTAGTATTAGTATCATGTCAGTAACTAGTTTTCTTCTAATTATCATTGTTCGTTAAATGTTAAATGTTAAATGTTTTACTGTGTTCAAAAATTGTGGTATGAATGAGTGTTCATTATTGTGTTTATTGTATTAATTGTGTTCAAGTCCAGTTCAAGTAAGAATCAAGTAGCAAGGTTTAAAGATGCCGTTCTTTTCAAAATTAAGACAAATCAAAACTAGAAAAGGAGTACTCGAAGAAGCTGTTCCCATTCCACCTAGGGACACTCCAGGGTATTTTATGTATCATAAACATGGCCTAGATGCCGTATTATATCTTGACTTATGGGTGGACTACACCAAGGATCTAGCAGAAAGTCAGAGGTGGCCCGCAGCTGGGACATGGGATGCAGATTGCATCATGAGAGTAGAAGAAGAATTATGGAAAAAGAAAGCCAGACAGTCACAGAAAGATGCCATTGAGTTATGGCGTAAAGAATCGCATAGGCGCACAGAGAAAGCGCTCAGACAGGAAGAGAAAAGTAGGGAGAACTCAAATAAAGCCCGAGAAGACGTATTAGTTAAGGAAGGTATCCGAGTAAAAACAGAACAAGTAGACAGACAACGAAACACTCTTATGAATGGTATGTATCCTCTTTTGGCCGAAGGTTTGCCTAAGGCCACCCCGGAAATACCGAGAGATTTGCCACCCCCATTACTCCCGATTAAAGCACATCCTAAGACCGCAAAAGACATTTTCCTTTCCTCCTATTTAGACGATGTAGCTCCCGAATATGTTAACGCTCCACCACACACGCCACCTGTCGATGGTGCTCAACCCCGAGAACATCCGCCCCCAACTCCGCAACCACAAACTCCTCCGCATATTCCAATAGGTCCATTTGTTTCCACCACTTTTCCTGCATCCACAGTTTTACCTTACATCCCACAAATCCTTTTGTGCCTAGCACCTCAGAAGGTGCGACAGGAGGTGCGGCAGCAATTTTTGCCACGCCACCATCACGAAGCAAATCGTCTCTTAGAGATTTAGCAAACCAACGTACACCCCAAATAGCAACGTCCGACATGTTTAAAGAACATCTTGTAGATTGTAGATATGATCCAGTGCCCGGTAAAAATGACAGAATGCTGCTATCATCACTACGTATACGACGAGCTTCAATATATTTAACGACGCTACCAGGAATGATTAAACATTTAGACAATATATATCGCTTTGTCCAAACAGGGCAAGGCCCTGAAAGTATTGACGAAGCCATGGAATACCAGAAAGCGGATATACAGAGACAACTGTTACGTTTCTTCATAAACTGCTTGATCAGAGACAGAGATAGGTCCGAGGTAGACCAGGATGAAATGCAAGTACTTACCCGATGGGGTCAGAATATATCAGAGGGAAAACATGATAAACAGACATGTATAGTAGCTATGTGCCGAAAGATCCGCAAAGAAGTAGAACGAATACATAAAGCCAGATTGGAGGCAGACAAAACTGAATCAGAGGGAGAGGAGGAGGAAGAATCAGAAATGCCCACAGGACAACTAGAAACGATA
This sequence comes from Triturus cristatus, assembly GCF_964204655.1. Taxonomy (NCBI): domain Eukaryota; kingdom Metazoa; phylum Chordata; class Amphibia; order Caudata; family Salamandridae; genus Triturus; species Triturus cristatus. The sequence continues at coordinate 108,787,595 of NC_140583.1, read as the reverse complement.
GCCTATGTAGGTAGGGGAAGACCTTGTAGTAATACCAGATACTTTAATGATCCGATACGTCCGATACGTCCAGAATGTAACAGACATTTTCAAGCCCCTATGCTAAATACGAAGTCCCCTGAACACTTATTCCAGGCTGCTGATAAATTACTCCGAGACCGAAGGGGGTATCATATGCTCGATTCTATGGATGAACAAGAATTAGCCAGGTCAGCAGTACAATGGGCTGACAGTTCTGAAAAATACAGTGATGATGCGTTAGCACAAACGTTTTTGAATCTTACCCCAGACGAACAGCGTTTAGCTGGTATATACATGATACAACACCTCGTTATATTATATAGAAGCCAACACTCCGATCCTGGTCCCCTACCTGATATACTGATAGAATTACTCACGAATAAATGGAGAGGTTCAGGTACTGATTTAATTAAAGAAATTCTAGAATATCGACACTAGTACATTGTCTTCGTATGCCCAGAACATGTTTCAGTTCCCCCCAAGTTGGAAAGAAAAACGTACCACATAGACAGACAGAATCCCTTACGCGAAGTACACCCAATAAGAGGTGAAGACAATAATTTTAAACGCGTGTTTGTGTACGCGCCCATAACTAAAATTGAATTATTAGAGATGAAGAAAGTAGTACCTAGCCATGACAAAGACCCAGCAGGTTTCCACCGTGAGATAAAAGACATGTTACTCATGGGAGAGTATACTTATCCTGACATTATGAAAATATTGAAAGTTTTATTGCCTGCCGGTATTTACGAGAAACTCAAAGAAAAGGAATGGGAGGTGGGAGACCAAAAGATAGATTGGACAGCATTAGAAAACGAAGAAAAGGCCCGAGCTGCAGGTTCAGGGCTTGGGGAAAAGACTACAGCATTACCAGGATTATTAGTGCAGGTACTACCACGTTTATTGACCACGAAAAAGGAAGACTGGGGTGCAATTTCAGCCTGTAAACAAAAACAAGATGAAGACACTAGTGATTTCTATTCCCGATTTGAAAAATGTTTTGGTATTAATAGTGGCATAAAAGCAAGTAGTGAGTCGTATCCACATCTGTTTGTGACAAAATTAGTTGAAAATTCTCTACCCCAAGTTAAGAGTAGAGTGCTGAAATTCGAGAGTACTTGGCAAGGTAACACACCGTCACAGATGTTACAAATGTTACAATATCATCACAATAGAATTAGAGAAGAACAAGAACATGAACAAAGACGTATGAAAGACACGAAAATGAAAATGCTTGTTGCTCAGTCAGTTCCAGCTGACGGTCATAAAAAGGGTACGACACAGTCCAATGATTCAGTAGGTCCTGTAAGAGGGACATGCAACTATTGTAAACAGCCAGGTCATTATATACACGATTGCGCAGTTCTGAAACATAATATCTCTACAGGTATAACGAAAGAGAGACCACGTCCGCCTAGACAGGATCAGATCCAACAACAAGTACCTCAGAATATACAGCCTATGCCAGCTGTACAACAGATCGCACCACAACCACAACAACAACCACAACAACAGCCACAGCCTATTGCTGCAACACAAAACACGACACAACAGATGTCCCAGTATGCACAAAATGACTATCCAGAGTATCAGCGCTACACATGAAATAGCCTAGAGAGGGAAGTTGGCCTACCCCTTATTGAGGTTCCCGTAGATCAAGAGGGTCCTTACGTACAGAGTCAAGTATTAGGAAAAGACAGAAAGTTTCTACTCGATACAGGGGCAAGCAGAACAACTATCAGTCACAGCGAAGTCCCAGGGGCACCCCTCTCAGGCTCACAAAATATTTCCCTTGGTTTTTCAGGAAAGCCCACTACTAACGAAGTATCGCAACCACTTGCATTCACAGTCGGTCCATTAACACGGACTACAGATCTATTGCTTACTAAATCATGTCCAGAAAACTTGTTAGGTATAAAAACATTGAAGGCTCTAGGAGCTGTAATATGTTGTTCTCCGGAAGGAGTACGACTGTTTTTGCGTGACTTTAAAGGTCACTACGTGTCTAGAGACATGGATCACCGGTTACAGAATCTACCTGCACATTTATGGGCACAAGGCCCCACTGATGTAGGTTGTATGCACATTACACCATATCGAGTCACACTCAAAACAGGAGTGGTACTACCACGAATACGACAATACAAGTTACCACCAGATGCTGTAGTGGCTTTACTGCAAATCATTGACGAGCTCATTGCACAAGGAGTGGTTGTAGAAACGGACTCCAATGTATGTAATTCCCCGATAATTCCGATTCTTAAACGAACTGATCCAAAAGCACCACCAGTATATCGATTAGTTATTGATCTGCGAGAATTAAATAAATGCATTGTACCACAATACCCCGTGGTCCCAGATATCTCTTCATTGCTAACAGCCATAGATTCAGAAGCAACGTTCTTTACTGTAATTGATCTCAAGAACGCTTTCTTTAGCGTCCCAATTGATCCGGAAAGCCAATATTTGTTCGGATTCAGTTTAAATGGACGAAGTTTTAAATTCACATGCGCACCTCAAGGATTCACAGAAAGCCCCAGCATCTATAGCCAAGCACTGAAAAGAGAACTTGACAGTATCCACATGCCAGCTAACACTGCCCTGCTTCAATACGTCGATGATCTGCTGATCACCGCACGAAGCGAACCTGAATGTGAAAAAGCATCACTGACGGTTTTACATTTCTTAGCCGACAAGGGGCACAAAGTGTCCCCTTCGAAGCTGCAATTCTGTGTCCAGCAAGTTGTGTACCTTGGGCACTTGCTGTCCAAGGGGGGAAGACAGCTTACACCCGACCGTATCCAGTTAATTGTTAACATGCCGCCACCCAAGACACAAAAGGAGGTACGGGCATTCATAGGCCTCACTTCGTACTGTAGGCAGTGGATCCCTCAATATGCATTTCTAGCGAAACCACTCATTCAGTTGACAACACAGGAGGCAGCGACATCGACTGTCCTCCCTTGGACTCAGGAACATACACAAGCTTTTGAAAGCTTAAAGAAAGCTTTATGCCAAGCACCTGTTTTAGCAACGCCATGTTACAGCAAACGTTTTACACTTTTTGTTACAGAACGTGAAGGTACTGCTTTGTCAGTACTCGCGCAGGAACAAGCAGGATCACACAAGCCATGTGCTTATTTTTCTAGTACATTAGACCCCGTAGCTCAGGCTCTTCCTGCGTGCCTGAAATCAGTCGCAGCAACAGCTTTAGCAATCAGACAAAGCGATGCCATAGTGTTAGGACATCAATTGACAGTACAAGTACCCCACGCAGTAGAGGTTCTCTTGAACCGGACCCAAACACAACACTTGACTATAGCAAGACTGACGGGTTATGAATTGACATTGTTCCAGCCACACATAGAAATCAGACGTTGTAGTACATTAAATCCTGCCACACTTTTGCCATTAAGTGGAACAGACCCATTGGCACATGATTGTATTGAAGTTATTACTGTTACGACGAAACCCAGACAAGACTTGACAGATATTCCATTATCAGATCCAGACCTAACATTGTATGTAGATGGTTCATGCATGAGAACAAACACAGGAGAGTTAGTGGCCGCTTATGCAGTCACAACAGACACAGAAGTTATTGAAACAAATTGTATCGATACCTTGTCAGCTCAAGCAGCAGAGCTTATCGCTCTGACACAAGCCTGTATTCAAGCCAAAAATAAGAAAGTCAACATATACACAGATTCACGTTATGCATTCGGAGTCGTCCATGACTTCGGCGTACTTTGGCGAGAGAGAGGTTATTTAACTTCTCACGGTGCCCACATCCAGCACGGTCCCCTTATTCAAGCTCTGTTAGATGCAATACATCTGCCGACTGCAATATCGATTATGAAGTGTAAAGCCCATACAAAAGTGACTGACATTATTTCTCAGGGTAACGACCTAGCTGACAGAACAGCTAAACAGACTGCTCAGAATCAGACTCATCCAACTGACACGACAAAGACAATAGTTCCGACACCAACACACTGCATGACAGTTAAGGATCCCGCCCTTGATGTAATTGACATACAGACACATGCTACACCAGAAGAAATAAAGAGATGGACTGAATTAGGAGGGATCCAAACGGATCAAGGATGGATGACGAAGGGAAAATCTATATGGTTTCTCCCCGACTCAATGGTTCAAGTCATCATTAACACAATACATAGTCCAGCGCACCTAGGAGAGAAAGCTATGCTAGACAGTATTCAACACATTTGGTTCAATAAACACTTGCGAGCAGCAGCTAAACAGAAAGTACGTACCTGTATGATTTGTTGTCAGTTCAATCCAGGAAAAGGCGTACCTGTAGAACAGGGTGGATTTCAACCCCCCGATCACCCTTTTGAAGTCCTCCAGATGGATTATATCCAGATGGAACGATGTCGAGGATTCAAATATGTCCTCGTAGTTGTATGCGCTCTTTCCCGGTGGACAGAGGTGTATCCCGTCTCAGATTACACTGCCCCGACTACTGCCAAACAGTTAGTTCGAGAATTCTTCCCACGGTATGGTTTGCCCCGTATCGTGTACTCAGATAATGGCCAGCCGTTCTCATCCGAGCTAATGAAACATGTTTCACTTCTGTTAGGCTACCAATGGAAATTCCACTGTGTCCGACATCCCGAGGCAGCAGGTCTCGTGGAGCGACATAATCAAACTCTGAAAATTAGACTGTCCAAAGTATGTAGAGAAAAAGGTGTCGACTGGATAGTAGCTTTACCGGTTGCGCTCTTTTACATGAGAATGGTAGCACACTCTCGAACAGGGCTATCCCCGTATGAGGTGATCTTCGGTAGACCACCAAATATGTGGGGGACGCCTATACCTCGTAAAATAACTGATGTTGACTGTAATATGCTGACAGATTACCTGGCTTCCTTGATGTCTGCACTACAATCTTGTCGTTCACAGGTAGCGGCAGCTTTTCCCGATAACACTGAGGTGAAGCCCCATGACGTGGTTCCGGGAGATATTGTACTTGTAAGGAACTTCGACAGAAGGAACCCGCTGGAGCCTCGCTGGCAGTCGCCTAAACTCGTCTTATTGACCACAAGGACAGCTGTGAAGATTGAGGGACGTAAAGGGTGGTTGCACTCGAGCCATATCAAAAAACTTCATGGACTATCATCCGACTTGAATTATCAGCCCTGCATTCCCTCACAGACTGACTCAAAACTCCCCCTGGTTGACAAGACAGAAAAAGAAAACTATAAACTGAAACTAAGGTCTAGCAAGTCAGACAATTTGATTGTTTAAGTCCTCTCCAAGGTGAATCGGTTGAATTTGTCTCTGACATGTATCCTCTAGACCGAAATAGAGAGAGAAATAGACAGAAACAGCTCAAGAAACATGCGTACTGTAAATCACTTCGTAGTCACTGCATAGTGACATTGTTAATTATGTTTTTTCTAAGTCTTCTGATTATCATTGCCAGTATATTATTACACATGTATTACCCTATTTCCAAGCGTGCTTTCAATGCTACTGCCGAACATTCTTTTAGCGAATTACCCCCGCATGAGTTGTCCTATAGATTTGCGCTGCGCAACAACACATTCATTAGTATGTTACATCATTCTCATCAGACCAGCAATGCTACAAATTGTTGGATATGTGGCCGACTCCCTCCCTATCAGAAATATAGGGGAGTTCTGCCCCTCTTTCCGTATCCATTCACACACAATGGCTCCTGTGGAGCATGGTTTAGTTTGATTAATTCCCTAGATTCAAATTCAGTAGTTTATCAAGACAACTGGGTTTGGGGAAACCTGAACCTAGTTTTACTTAAAGTCTGCTACCCTAACAAGGAGGGACTTCCCAAAAGAACAGGAACTGATCTAGAAAATGAAGTATATGGATTAGGTAACTTTACACTTAATCTCATGATCCTGAATGTTGAATCCGAAGCTACACCAATCTTGCCCGCTATGTCAGTATTTCCAGCTAGAGGCGAATTATGTGTAAGAAAGAATGGTTCAATACACATGGGCCATAGTAAATGTACCACTGTAATAGAATTCAGTGATAAAGGCAAGTCTACATTTAGAGCTTCTCGTCACTCCTACTTCATCTGTGGTCACACCGCATACATACGCCTACCCCTAGATTGGGATGGTACCTGTTACATTGCATTCCTTCTGCCACCTGTTTTCCTAGCCCCGCCTGATTACCATAGGAATACCCATTTAGTACACAATAGACAGCAGAGAGATCTCCCGATTGTCGACTACACCGAAACAGCATGGGAGCAATACACAGATTTCAATAAAGGTTTCTTTCCCTACATAGGTACAGTCACTAATAGTAAGCTGATACGTAGATTAACTAGAACCCTTGAAGCAGTAGTGAATGAAACTACTTCCGCCTTAGGCAACTTAACAGAGGAGCAGTCTGCGATGCGGATTGTTGTTCTTCAAAATCGTCTTGTCCTTGACGTCATTCTGGCCGATAGGGGCGGAGCTTGTAGGGTCATCAGGTCAAGTTGCTGTGTTTTCATACCAGAAAACGCGCCGTCAGTATATAAGGCCATAACTCGACTTCATAAGATCGTAAGCCAGATACACCAGAATCCAGGCACCTGGACTTGGTCCGGTTGGTTCTGGAGTGTGTTGTCAGCCTGGGGATGGAGGATCCTATCCTTCCTAGGTATTGGCTTTCTCATACTATTCAGTTGTTGCTTATGTCTACAATGTGGGCCAGCGATTTGTGGTCTGTGTGCCACATCGTGTATCCCGCCTTCAAATTTTCATTCAAGAGTCCGGAAGAAGAAAGAAGAACAAATGATGCTATATGAACAGATTGATGGATTGATGAAGATGGATATTTCATAAGGGTCCGTAGGGGACAAGGAGGGAATGAGGAAATATGAATTTTATGACCAGTTATGTCCCCTATCTTAGACCCCAACGGCTCCATGTACATGCTACAAGTACATGTATGTTCCCTCCAGTTCCAGCTATGAAGACGCAAATGCATGTGCGTCCAACGTCAACATGTCCTCTTTCAGATCCGCCATGAATGGGTCAAATATTCCATTCCTAAGTATGATTGGCCACCGACTTTATATGGTTCACTTTTCTAGTTTTACAGTTCAGGCGAGTAGGCCCTGAATTCTGTCATCAAGCCTTTTCCTGCTTCTGCCTCTGAAATGCTCCAGCCTGGACCTGCATCCGTGTCCATGAACTTTGTCTTACTCTCTGCGCGGCTAACGGTGCCTGACGCGGCCTGTCGCCTGCCAAAAACTGTATTCAGCCTTCAAGTTATCTGCTCCGCTCCTCATCCAATGCATTCCTGTCTAGTAGTTTAGGTAAACATCCTTCCAGCTACCGAGCAAAGGGCCCGGCCTCGCTGTCTTTATGCAAGTAATTCATAGCCCCTGTTACCATGGAAGATTCCTGCCCCCTCGCATCTCATGTAGACACATAGACGCTTGTACATGCACTAACAGTCAGTATAGAATAGATTCCGTCCGAGAGACCTTTCCTTTTGGATAAAACAGTTCCTTAAACAAAGATATTAGATACGATTTGGGATTAGGTTGACCTGACCCCCCAGACTTCTGTCTCCACATGTAGAGCTAAATGTCAATTCCCCTTCACCCTCTAGTTGCACGTCAATCACACGTCATGCGGCTGCGCGCGCATCTCTGCCAAATATTTCTGCTGACACTGCAGGATTCTCTTATGGATCCACCCACTTGTGACATCATTTTAAATGACGTTTCTAGTATACGCCTGTATTTACGCCTATTTTCATTACGTATGTGTATTCTTATCTGTATTATCAGCTGTTACGCCTCCTGCATCTGTCTTAATGCAATGCTTTTCATATATATATTGTTACTTGTCAATAATGTATTGCCTATCCCTTCCTGAACCTTCGTGGTGATGGAATATGATTGCCTGGTTCGAACCATAATTCCTTTGTAAGGAATAAAGCCCTTTTCAGAACCTCTAATACCACGGATTCTGCCTCTTATTTTGACTGAGTTATTCTTACTAGACTTTACCGCATAAAAAATAGTACAGGTAATTTAAATATTTACCACATAAATTGGCGCCCGAACAGGGACACTTTCTCATCTCACGCGCCGGAGGTGCGTTGCAGGCCCGGTCTCCTGCCACAGCTGGACGGACAAAAACGCGTACCCGCAGGATTTCCTGTATCTCCCTCCGGCCAAGCGGGGGTGACTGAGGCTGCGATCAACACCCAGACGAGGCGGTGAGAAGTGCGAAGTATCCCGACCAGAGCCTAGCTGAGAGAGCAAGATCCGAGGTATACAGAGGCCCACCAGGTTCCGAAGTTCCGAGTCGAGTCGAGTCCAGTCCGGTCCAGTTCAGTTCAGTTCCGAGGCCTTCCGTTCCGTGCTACCCGGTGAGTACCGTTGCTGGGGAGGCAGTTAGACGTGCACATTAATTTGTGCCGGTCCTGACGGGTTTGGGTACACAGATCCGGTCTGCACTGTTTTAGCAGTGTATCTGTACTGTTTAGCAGTATATCCAGTATGTTCATGTATATAATTCAGTATTATCTAGTATTAGTATCATGTCAGTAACTAGTTTTCTTCTAATTATCATTGTTCGTTAAATGTTAAATGTTAAATGTTTTACTGTGTTCAAAAATTGTGGTATGAATGAGTGTTCATTATTGTGTTTATTGTATTAATTGTGTTCAAGTCCAGTTCAAGTAAGAATCAAGTAGCAAGGTTTAAAGATGCCGTTCTTTTCAAAATTAAGACAAATCAAAACTAGAAAAGGAGTACTCGAAGAAGCTGTTCCCATTCCACCTAGGGACACTCCAGGGTATTTTATGTATCATAAACATGGCCTAGATGCCGTATTATATCTTGACTTATGGGTGGACTACACCAAGGATCTAGCAGAAAGTCAGAGGTGGCCCGCAGCTGGGACATGGGATGCAGATTGCATCATGAGAGTAGAAGAAGAATTATGGAAAAAGAAAGCCAGACAGTCACAGAAAGATGCCATTGAGTTATGGCGTAAAGAATCGCATAGGCGCACAGAGAAAGCGCTCAGACAGGAAGAGAAAAGTAGGGAGAACTCAAATAAAGCCCGAGAAGACGTATTAGTTAAGGAAGGTATCCGAGTAAAAACAGAACAAGTAGACAGACAACGAAACACTCTTATGAATGGTATGTATCCTCTTTTGGCCGAAGGTTTGCCTAAGGCCACCCCGGAAATACCGAGAGATTTGCCACCCCCATTACTCCCGATTAAAGCACATCCTAAGACCGCAAAAGACATTTTCCTTTCCTCCTATTTAGACGATGTAGCTCCCGAATATGTTAACGCTCCACCACACACGCCACCTGTCGATGGTGCTCAACCCCGAGAACATCCGCCCCCAACTCCGCAACCACAAACTCCTCCGCATATTCCAATAGGTCCATTTGTTTCCACCACTTTTCCTGCATCCACAGTTTCTACCTTACATCCCACAAATCCTTTTGTGCCTAGCACCTCAGAAGGTGCGACAGGAGGTGCGGCAGCAATTTTTGCCACGCCACCATCACGAAGCAAATCGTCTCTTAGAGATTTAGCAAACCAACGTACACCCCAAATAGCAACGTCCGACATGTTTAAAGAACATCTTGTAGATTGTAGATATGATCCAGTGCCCGGTAAAAATGACAGAATGCTGCTATCATCACTACGTATACGACGAGCTTCAATATATTTAACGACGCTACCAGGAATGATTAAACATTTAGACAATATATATCGCTTTGTCCAAACAGGGCAAGGCCCTGAAAGTATTGACGAAGCCATGGAATACCAGAAAGCGGATATACAGAGACAACTGTTACGTTTCTTCATAAACTGCTTGATCAGAGACAGAGATAGGTCCGAGGTAGACCAGGATGAAATGCAAGTACTTACCCGATGGGGTCAGAATATATCAGAGGGAAAACATGATAAACAGACATGTATAGTAGCTATGTGCCGAAAGATCCGCAAAGAAGTAGAACGAATACATAAAGCCAGATTGGAGGCAGACAAAACTGAATCAGAGGGAGAGGAGGAGGAAGAATCAGAAATGCCCACAGGACAACTAGAAACGATAGCCTATGTAGGTAGGGGAAGACCTTGTAGTAATACCAGATACTTTAATGATCCGATACGTCCGATACGTCCAGAATGTAACAGACATTTTCAAGCCCCTATGCTAAATACGAAGTCCCCTGAACACTTATTCCAGGCTGCTGATAAATTACTCCGAGACCGAAGGGGGTATCATATGCTCGATTCTATGGATGAACAAGAATTAGCCAGGTCAGCAGTACAATGGGCTGACAGTTCTGAAAAATACAGTGATGATGCGTTAGCACAAACGTTTTTGAATCTTACCCCAGACGAACAGCGTTTAGCTGGTATATACATGATACAACACCTCGTTATATTATATAGAAGCCAACACTCCGATCCTGGTCCCCTACCTGATATACTGATAGAATTACTCACGAATAAATGGAGAGGTTCAGGTACTGATTTAATTAAAGAAATTCTAGAATATCGACACTAGTACATTGTCTTCGTATGCCCAGAACATGTTTCAGTTCCCCCCAAGTTGGAAAGAAAAACGTACCACATAGACAGACAGAATCCCTTACGCGAAGTACACCCAATAAGAGGTGAAGACAATAATTTTAAACGCGTGTTTGTGTACGCGCCCATAACTAAAATTGAATTATTAGAGATGAAGAAAGTAGTACCTAGCCATGACAAAGACCCAGCAGGTTTCCACCGTGAGATAAAAGACATGTTACTCATGGGAGAGTATACTTATCCTGACATTATGAAAATATTGAAAGTTTTATTGCCTGCCGGTATTTACGAGAAACTCAAAGAAAAGGAATGGGAGGTGGGAGACCAAAAGATAGATTGGACAGCATTAGAAAACGAAGAAAAGGCCCGAGCTGCAGGTTCAGGGCTTGGGGAAAAGACTACAGCATTACCAGGATTATTAGTGCAGGTACTACCACGTTTATTGACCACGAAAAAGGAAGACTGGGGTGCAATTTCAGCCTGTAAACAAAAACAAGATGAAGACACTAGTGATTTCTATTCCCGATTTGAAAAATGTTTTGGTATTAATAGTGGCATAAAAGCAAGTAGTGAGTCGTATCCACATCTGTTTGTGACAAAATTAGTTGAAAATTCTCTACCCCAAGTTAAGAGTAGAGTGCTGAAATTCGAGAGTACTTGGCAAGGTAACACACCGTCACAGATGTTACAAATGTTACAATATCATCACAATAGAATTAGAGAAGAACAAGAACATGAACAAAGACGTATGAAAGACACGAAAATGAAAATGCTTGTTGCTCAGTCAGTTCCAGCTGACGGTCATAAAAAGGGTACGACACAGTCCAATGATTCAGTAGGTCCTGTAAGAGGGACATGCAACTATTGTAAACAGCCAGGTCATTATATACACGATTGCGCAGTTCTGAAACATAATATCTCTACGGGTATAACGAAAGAGAGACCACGTCCGCCTAGACAGGATCAGATCCAACAACAAGTACCTCAGAATATACAGCCTATGCCAGCTGTACAACAGATCGCACCACAACCACAACAACAACCACAACAACAGCCACAGCCTATTGCTGCAACACAAAACACGACACAACAGATGTACCAGTATGCACAAAATGACTATCCAGAGTATCAGCGCTACACATGAAATAGCCTAGAGAGGGAAGTTGGCCTACCCCTTATTGAGGTTCCCGTAGATCAAGAGGGTCCTTACGTACAGAGTCAAGTATTAGGAAAAGACAGAAAGTTTCTACTCGATACAGGGGCAAGCAGAACAACTATCAGTCACAGCGAAGTCCCAGGGGCACCCCTCTCAGGCTCACAAAATATTTCCCTTGGTTTTTCAGGAAAGCCCACTACTAACGAAGTATCGCAACCACTTGCATTCACAGTCGGTCCATTAACACGGACTACAGATCTATTGCTTACTAAATCATGTCCAGAAAACTTGTTAGGTATAAAAACATTGAAGGCTCTAGGAGCTGTAATATGTTGTTCTCCGGAAGGAGTACGACTGTTTTTGCGTGACTTTAAAGGTCACTACGTGTCTAGAGACATGGATCACCGGTTACAGAATCTACCTGCACATTTATGGGCACAAGGCCCCACTGATGTAGGTTGTATGCACATTACACCATATCGAGTCACACTCAAAACAGGAGTGGTACTACCACGAATACGACAATACAAGTTACCACCAGATGCTGTAGTGGCTTTACTGCAAATCATTGACGAGCTCATTGCACAAGGAGTGGTTGTAGAAACGGACTCCAATGTATGTAATTCCCCGATAATTCCGATTCTTAAACGAACTGATCCAAAAGCACCACCAGTATATCGATTAGTTATTGATCTGCGAGAATTAAATAAATGCATTGTACCACAATACCCCGTGGTCCCAGATATCTCTTCATTGCTAACAGCCATAGATTCAGAAGCAACGTTCTTTACTGTAATTGATCTCAAGAACGCTTTCTTTAGCGTCCCAATTGATCCGGGAAGCCAATATTTGTTCGGATTCAGTTTAAATGGACGAAGTTTTAAATTCACACGCGCACCTCAAGGATTCACAGAAAGCCCCAGCATCTATAGCCAAGCACTGAAAAGAGAACTTGACAGTATCCACATGCCAGCTAACACTGCCCTGCTTCAATACGTCGATGATCTGCTGATCACCGCACAAAGCGAACCTGAATGTGAAAAAGCATCACTGACGGTTTTACATTTCTTAGCCGACAAGGGGCACAAAGTGTCCCCTTCGAAGCTGCAATTCTGTGTCCAGCAAGTTGTGTACCTTGGGCACTTGCTGTCCAAGGGGGGAAGACAGCTTACACCCGACCGTATCCAGTTAATTGTTAACATGCCGCCACCCAAGACACAAAAGGAGGTACGGGCATTCATAGGCCTCACTTCGTACTGTAGGCAGTGGATCCCTCAATATGCATTTCTAGCGAAACCACTCATTCAGTTGACAACACAGGAGGCAGCGACATCGACTGTCCTCCCTTGGACTCAGGAACATACACAAGCTTTTGAAAGCTTAAAGAAAGCTTTATGCCAAGCACCTGTTTTAGCAACGCCATGTTACAGCAAACGTTTTACACTTTTTGTTACAGAACGTGAAGGTACTGCTTTGTCAGTACTCGCGCAGGAACAAGCAGGATCACACAAGCCATGTGCTTATTTTTCTAGTACATTAGACCCCGTAGCTCAGGCTCTTCCTGCGTGCCTGAAATCAGTCGCAGCAACAGCTTTAGCAATCAGACAAAGCGATGCCATAGTGTTAGGACATCAATTGACAGTACAAGTACCCCACGCAGTAGAGGTTCTCTTGAACCGGACCCAAACACAACACTTGACTATAGCAAGACTGACGGGTTATGAATTGACATTGTTCCAGCCACACATAGAAATCAGACGTTGTAGTACATTAAATCCTGCCACACTTTTGCCATTAAGTGGAACAGACCCATTGGCACATGATTGTATTGAAGTTATTACTGTTACGACGAAACCCAGACAAGACTTGACAGATATTCCATTATCAGATCCAGACCTAACATTGTATGTAGATGGTTCATGCATGAGAACAAACACAGGAGAGTTAGTGGCCGCTTATGCAGTCACAACAGACACAGAAGTTATTGAAACAAATTGTATCGATACCTTGTCAGCTCAAGCAGCAGAGCTTATCGCTCTGACACAAGCCTGTATTCAAGCCAAAAATAAGAAAGTCAACATATACACAGATTCACGTTATGCATTCGGAGTCGTCCATGACTTCGGCGTACTTTGGCGAGAGAGAGGTTATTTAACTTCTCACGGTGCCCACATCCAGCACGGTCCCCTTATTCAAGCTCTGTTAGATGCAATACATCTGCCGACTGCAATATCGATTATGAAGTGTAAAGCCCATACAAAAGTGACTGACATTATTTCTCAGGGTAACGACCTAGCTGACAAAACAGCTAAACAGACTGCTCAGAATCAGACTCATCCAACTGACACGACAAAGACAATAGTTCCGACACCAACACACTGCATGACAGTTAAGGATCCCGCCCTTGATGTAATTGACATACAGACACATGCTACACCAGAAGAAATAAAGAGATGGACTGAATTAGGAGGGATCCAAATGGATCAAGGATGGATGACGAAGGGAAAATCTATATGGTTTCTCCCCGACTCAATGGTTCAAGTCATCATTAACACAATACATAGTCCAGCGCACCTAGGAGAGAAAGCTATGCTAGACAGTATTCAACACATTTGGTTCAATAAACACTTGCGAGCAGCAGCTAAACAGAAAGTACGTACCTGTATGATTTGTTGTCAGTTCAATCCAGGAAAAGGCGTACCTGTAGAACAGGGTGGATTTCAACCCCCCGATCACCCTTTTGAAGTCCTCCAGATGGATTATATCCAGATGGAACGATGTCGAGGATTCAAATATGTCCTCGTAGTTGTATGCGCTCTTTCCCGGTGGACAGAGGTGTATCCCGTCTCAGATTACACTGCCCCGACTACTGCCAAACAGTTAGTTCGAGAATTCTTCCCACGGTATGGTTTGCCCCGTATCGTGTACTCAGATAATGGCCAGCAGTTCTCATCCGAGCTAATGAAACATGTTTCACTTCTGTTAGGCTACCAATGGAAATTCCACTGTGTCCGACATCCCGAGGCAGCAGGTCTCGTGGAGCGACATAATCAAACTCTGAAAATTAGACTGTCCAAAGTATGTAGAGAAAAAGGTGTCGACTGGATAGTAGCTTTACCGGTTGCGCTCTTTTACAGGAGAATGGTAGCACACTCTCGAACAGGGCTATCCCCGTATGAGGTGATCTTCGGTAGACCACCAAATATGTGGGGGACGCCTATACCTCGTAAAATAACTGATGTTGACTGTAATATGCTGACAGATTACCTGGCTTCCTTGATGTCTGCACTACAATCTTGTCGTTCACAGGTAGCGGCAGCTTTTCCCGATAACACTGAGGTGAAGCCCCATGACGTGGTTCCGGGAGATATTGTACTTGTAAGGAACTTCGACAGAAGGAACCCGCTGGAGCCTCGCTGGCAGTCGCCTAAACTCGTCTTATTGACCACAAGGACAGCTGTGAAGATTGAGGGACGTAAAGGGTGGTTGCACTCGAGCCATATCAAAAAATTTCATGGACTATCATCCGACTTGAATTATCAGCCCTGCATTCCCTCACAGACTGACTCAAAACTCCCCCTGGTTGACAAGACAGAAAAAGAAAACTATAAACTGAAACTAAGGTCTAGCAAGTCAGACAATTTGATTGTTTAAGTCCTCTCCAAGGTGAATCGGTTGAATTTGTCTCTGACATGTATCCTCTAGACCGAAATAGAGAGAGAAATAGACAGAAACAGCTCAAGAAACATGCGTACTGTAAATCACTTCGTAGTCACTGCATAGTGACATTGTTAATTATGTTTTTTCTAAGTCTTCTGATTATCATTGCCAGTATATTATTACACATGTATTACCCTATTTCCAAGCGTGCTTTCAATGCTACTGCCGAACATTCTTTTAGCGAATTACCCCCGCATGAGTTGTCCTATAGATTTGCGCTGCGCAACAACACATTCATTAGTATGTTACATCATTCTCATCAGACCAGCAATGCTACAAATTGTTGGATATGTGGCCGACTCCCTCCCTATCAGAAATATAGGGGAGTTCTGCCCCTCTTTCCGTATCCATTCACACACAATGGCTCCTGTGGAGCATGGTTTAGTTTGATTAATTCCCTAGATTCAAATTCAGTAGTTTATCAAGACAACTGGGTTTGGGGAAACCTGAACCTAGTTTTACTTAAAGTCTGCTACCCTAACAAGGAGGGACTTCCCAAAAGAACAGGAACTGATCTAGAAAATGAAGTATATGGATTAGGTAACTTTACACTTAATCTCATGATCCTGAATGTTGAATCCGAAGCTACACCAATCTTGCCCGCTATGTCAGTATTTCCAGCTAGAGGCGAATTATGTGTAAGAAAGAATGGTTCAATACACATGGGCCATAGTAAATGTACCACTGTAATAGAATTCAGTGATAAAGGCAAGTCTACATTTAGAGCTTCTCGTCACTCCTACTTCATCTGTGGTCACACCGCATACATACGCCTACCCCTAGATTGGGATGGTACCTGTTACATTGCATTCCTTCTGCCACCTGTTTTCCTAGCCCCGCCTGATTACCATAGGAATACCCATTTAGTACACAATAGACAGCAGAGAGATCTCCCGATTGTCGACTACACCGAAACAGCATGGGAGCAATACACAGATTTCAATAAAGGTTTCTTTCCCTACATAGGTACAGTCACTAATAGTAAGCTGATACGTAGATTAACTAGAACCCTTGAAGCAGTAGTGAATGAAACTACTTCCGCCTTAGGCAACTTAACAGAGGAGCAGTCTGCGATGCGGATTGTTGTTCTTCAAAATCGTCTTGTCCTTGACGTCATTCTGGCCGATAGGGGCGGAGCTTGTAGGGTCATCAGGTCAAGTTGCTGTGTTTTCATACCAGAAAACGCGCCGTCAGTATATAAGGCCATAACTCGACTTCATAAGATCGTAAGCCAGATACACCAGAATCCAGGCACCTGGACTTGGTCCGGTTGGTTCTGGAGTGTGTTGTCAGCCTGGGGATGGAGGATCCTATCCTTCCTAGGTATTGGCTTTCTCATACTATTCAGTTGTTGCTTATGTCTACAATGTGGGCCAGCGATTTGTGGTCTGTGTGCCACATCGTGTATCCCGCCTTCAAATTTTCATTCAAGAGTCCGGAAGAAGAAAGAAGAACAAATGATGCTATATGAACAGATTGATGGATTGATGAAGATGGATATTTCATAAGGGTCCGTAGGGGACAAGGAGGGAATGAGGAAATATGAATATTATGACCAGTTATGTCCCCTATCTTAGACCCCAACGGCTCCATGTACATGCTACAAGTACATGTATGTTTCCTCCAGTTCCAGCTATGAAGACGCAAATGCATGTGCGTCCAACGTCAACATGTCCTCTTTCAGATCCGCCATGAATGGGTCAAATATTCCATTCCTAAGTATGATTGGCCACCGACTTTATATGGTTCACTTTTCTAGTTTTACAGTTCAGGCGAGTAGGCCCTGAATTCTGTCATCAAGCCTTTTCCTGCTTCTGCCTCTGAAATGCTCCAGCCTGGACCTGCATCCGTGTCCATGAACTTTGTCTTACTCTCTGCGCGGCTAACGGTGCCTGACGCGGCCTGTCGCCTGCCAAAAACTGTATTCAGCCTTCAAGTTATCTGCTCCGCTCCTCATCCAATGCATTCCTGTCTAGTAGTTTAGGTAAACATCCTTCCAGCTACCGAGCAAAGGGCCCGGCCTCGCTGTCTTTATGCAAGTAATTCATAGCCCCTGTTACCATGGAAGATTCCTGCCCCCTCGCATCTCATGTAGACACATAGACGCTTGTACATGCACTAACAGTCAGTATAGAATAGATTCCGTCCGAGAGACCTTTCCTTTTGGATAAAACAGTTCCTTAAACAAAGATATTAGATACGATTTGGGATTAGGTTGACCTGACCCCCCAGACTTCTGTCTCCACATGTAGAGCTAAATGTCAATTCCCCTTCACCCTCTAGTTGCACGTCAATCACACGTCATGCGGCTGCGCGCGCATCTCTGCCAAATATTTCTGCTGACACTGCAGGATTCTCTTATGGATCCACCCACTTGTGACATCATTTTAAATGACGTTTCTAGTATACGCCTGTATTTACGCCTATTTTCATTACGTATGTGTATTCTTATCTGTATTATCAGCTGTTACGCCTCCTGCATCTGTCTTAATGCAATGCTTTTCATATATATATTGTTACTTGTCAATAATGTATTGCCTATCCCTTCCTGAACCTTCGTGGTGATGGAATATGATTGCCTGGTTCGAACCATAATTCCTTTGTAAGGAATAAAGCCCTTTTCAGAACCTCTAATACCACGGATTCTGCCTCTTATTTTGACTGAGTTATTCTTACTAGACTTTACCGCATAAAAAATAGTACAGGTAATTTAAATATTTACCACAGTTCAGTTGTTCATACTGATAAAAGGAGTATCAGGTCCAATACACCAGTGCACACAGAGCTCAGGAGCGCCAGGGTTGGACTGGCCTATAGGGAAACCAGGCAGCACCCAATGGGTTGGTCTTACAGATCTGTGTGTGGGCCGTGTTTTTTAGCAGTTTGTGTCTGTTTTAGGGTGATATAGGCGAATTTGTATTGTTGATTTCTCTGACATTAAAACAAACTTTGCCTCAACCCAAAAAAATCCATGCAGTTTCCCATACCTTGCAAATACTCATATACTGGAGAAGTGTGGCTCAATGATTAGAGCGGCAGACACTGATGCAGAGGTCTAGCCTGGGACCTGGGTTCAATTCCCCGCCTTGGTGGGTCTTGGGCTCAAAAATTCCACAGACCTGATAATTCTCACCTCGGTGCCTATTCCAATCATGGAGTCCCACTCTGCAACTCTGGGCAATAGCTTGCTTAATCTCCACAACGGCCCCCACAACGCTAAGGATGCCTGGCCTCCACCTTGGGGGTGCCCAGGAGTGGACACCTCACAGGGAAAGCCAGGATGGGTTCCACAGCGGTATTCGTACAAGCGCCTTGAGACCCTTGCGGGTGAGTAGTGCGCTATACAAGTATCTAATTTACATTTTACTGCGTATCTTTCCAAGTTCAAAACTGACCTGATTTGCAAATGTGGCCCTCTTTTTTTAGCTATCTGGTTTGTTAACGGAGGCGCTTTCATTTCATTGCCCTGGCATATTTTCTTTGACCCAGTTCGACCCTGAGGAGCGCCTAGAAAATAAATATCGTAGAAAATAAATATTGCCAATTTTCTCTTGAACCTTCAACACTGGTTACGAATGCAACCTCGGTGAAGTGCCAAGGACCTCCTCTTTATGCTTTGATTCTCAGGGAGTAGCAAGATCAAGCGCTCGACTCACTACTGGAGAGAGACGCAGATTTAGAAACTCAAATACAAATGAAATGGAAGGCCTGCAAAATCTTGACTCTCAAGATAGTCTTATAATTCATGAAAAGCACATGACTTTTACTGACTTTCAAGTGTAATGGCATAGGTAAATAAAGATATCCATGCATTTCATAATTTTTTAAAGAAAACTGTTCGAAGGAGTCACATGTTTCTGCTGAGCTGCGTCAGTTCTAGCAGTGCACTAGGATCATCCACATTTTCCTGGATCATCCCAGTCAGCTAGAGTGGGTGGATGGATCTAACCTGGTGGAGGTTAATTCTAATATATATTTATAGCCCCCCGTAGTGGGCAATAACGGCCATTAAAGGACTGCTCCAGTGTTAAAGGCTCAAGCCAAATGCTACTGTGAGCTATAAGGTTATAAGAACATTCTGCCACTAGAATCAGAATGATTCTAACAAATAAAACAAAGGCTTTAAACCCCCTCAGGCTCACTGAGGCGTTTGTTCACAACAGAACCTGTGAACCACAAACATTGGAATGTTGGAGCTCCAGGCTTCTATTGGCTATTAGAAACCTGGAGCACTCCATTGTTTTCAATGGAGCTCTCAACCTTCCAATGTTCTAAGAGGAAGGGTCGATATCAAGAGAATTATGAACCAAAATGCTGTGGACATATGCGTTGTTCAAGTTGGTCGGTGAGTATGAGTTAACAAGGGGTAGTTGGTGTTCTAAGGTGGGGCCTTGTTTTCTGTACATTCAAGTAAGTCACAGCTTTTTGCAAGTTGGCTAATCTGTGCTGTCCAAGACTAGCTGCATGGTGGCCATGAATGATGGAAAACGAGAAAGGCAAAATTTTGTTTCTGGAAGACAATATTTAACAATCTTTTAGCAGAAGACCCAAGGCGTACTACAACAATGGTGGAGTTGAAGCAGAGTGAGGAGACACAGAAAGTGGATAGGGAGGGTGATGCAGAGGGTGTAACTAGGAGAACTAGCATATGCGGAGAAAGACTGTATTGTGTTTAATTTGTGAATTGCTAAATGAGTGTGAATAGCTTTCTGATGGGAGTGTGTGAGTACAGGATGAAAGTAGAATACATTGCTTTGTTATAGTGTGTTGTGTGGAGTGTTTGAAAATCAGGCACTGTGCTTTTTAGTTATCTAGGATTTAGATAAGGGATTTCCATAGTCAGTCGGAACCATTCCAGAAGTTTATGTTTATGTTTGGAATTTAGTATAGTGCACAACTCAACCTCGGAAGGGCATCTTGGCGCTTGCTGGCCAGACAGCCGTTCTCTGCTGTTAAAAGAGCCAGGCCTTCAGATGTTTTTTGAAACTTGAAAACACAATGAAGTCCCTAATATAAAAGTTGGTGGTAATTTGTGATTCCTTTGAAAAATGCACATTTTTGCATTTTTAAAAGTGCCATGTGGCACACATACAAGCCCTTAGGGCATGTATGTGCACCACATGTGCACACATACACATTTCAGGGGTGCAACAGGATGTCCTTTTGACACCCTTGCACTCTTGAAATTGCATTTGCAATTTGCGAGTACCTAATAGGTACTCGCAAATTGCAAATGGCTTCCCATTCCTTCTTGTGGGCCACTAGGCCTATAGGAATGAATGGGAAAGTATTCCTTAATTGCGAATCACAATTTGCAATCCGCAATTAAGGAATATTAAGGAATCATAATTAATATTTCAAATCTTACATACATTCCGTTTTGAGAGTCCTTAATAGCGAGTCGCAAAAAATCGGTATTAGGGACCCGCATAACAGGTTTGTCATACATATACCCTTTAGGCTCTAATGTTCCATTCTTTGTATGATCTACAAAAGCTATTGTTGGTTTGTTGGGTGCCCAGTGAACGGGTTGCATGAAGTCATGCACCTTGTTGAACACAAATGCCTCCTTTGGCCAGTGGTGTCCAGTTGCGTTCTTCAGAGTGCCTGATAGGGTGACAGTAAAGGAAAGGTGTGACATGACAGTTCAGGTTCTTGACATAATTTGATTTTCTGTTTTGTTGGAGCTGATCTACTTCCTCGAAACCAGTACATTTTGTTTGCTTGGCATCATTACAGATCCTAGTTGGCACCAAGGCACAGAATGTAGCAAGTTCATTCAACTGCTTCCTTCTCCACTCATTTCATAATATTTATCTTAATGTACTGCTGTCCAATCTATCAGCAGGAGATATAGCTGAGTTTGCCAATATGATCCGTGTTATTTATACTGGCACGCTGCTTTTCTTTGCTTAGCTAATTTATTTCTTTAAATTATGTTGCCTACTGTCACAAGGTCTGTGTTCTGTTGGACAATACAATCAAAAATGAAGGCAAAAAAAAATCAAAACAAAAAAATAACACATAAAAGGTAACATGACAACATCACCACTCCTGCTAAAATGTAGCCATGAGTTTTGTTTGGTCTCCAGATAATTAAACCAGAAGATATCCATTCCCATCCATACCCATGACCAGATAGTGGTCTTCTTACACCGTGCCACACAACTAAGTTAAAATACATCATTGGTCATCCACCTTGGAGTCTGCCTGTGGTGTGCTCCTTGATCTGGAGTGAGGACGTTAGTAAATTCTACATTGTAGTGTCCATCCTATCCTTTTACATTGCACCGGTTGCCCCACTCTTCTGTCATTGTCACAGCATCCTGTTCTTGCTGCTTGAGTCAAAGGTGCTTGGTCCAATGTTCCATTCCACTAAATCATAACTACATTTCATTCAGCAATCTTTCTTTAACATAAACAAATATTGACTTTGTAACCCTAACTTTCTAGCTTGTAAAGCGAAACTGAGAATTAGAGACCACCAAATTTCGGTTCTAACACTTTGGTGGTGCAGGCCTGTTTACTTCACTCGCTTCACATAGGGCAATGTCCTGCTTTAGGGGTGGAGGTCCATTTGGGCATCTCTATGTGCCAAACTGATCCTCATTTCTAATTCTTCTCAGCCCAGTATTCTTGTTTTGGGGTAAATGAGTGTTGCAAGCCCCAGACAGGTGCTCAAAATGTTTCTGAGAGAGAGAGAGAGTCAATATGGCATAGGTGGATTACTCAAAGTGTGGGGTCCCCCTGTGCATATGCGGCCCCTTAGGTCCCTGGTACATCATGGAGTTAGTTGTTGTCAAACGTCTTCTGTCTCTCCCTAACAACATGTCCTCCACACTGCTCTCTTTTTCCCCATCTACCCCCACTACCATTCTGAAGCCATGTATGTGTGTATGACTTATTGGAGCGTGAGGGCTTCTTGGGGTTCATTTCCAAGGATGAAAGATACAAAAAGTGATGGATGGAATGCTGGAATTAATCTCAGCGACTGGACTCTGGACCACATACCAGTCCATCATGTTGTTGCCTACCATTCCACCTCAGACAGAAACCAACTATATGCAAATCAGTCTGGGCATGCTCCACTAGGAGCAGTCGAGTCCGAACTGCCAAGCCCGGTCCTGCATGAACTGGAACAAGAGTAACACAAGACCTGTTTGTGTCTCTACAGTCATGTGCTGTTTGGTTCCAGTGGCATAGTGAGCACTGCACCCATGTTTGGACATATCCATCACGCTAAGGGCATCACAGTAAAGAATAAAAAAAATGGATAAATGGAATTCTTAGATTACACCATTCCACCTCAGACTAGATCCAGCTATATGCAAATCAGCCTTGGTCGTCCAGTGGGAACAGTCAAGCATGAACTGCCATGCCAGGTCATCCCAGAACTGCGAATCAAACAAACCAAGAGCAGTTTTGACCTACTTAGGCGTCTTTAAGTGTCTGCATCTTGGTTCCAGTGGTACAATGAACACAGGACATACATCTGGGCCAAAGATGAAGTCAATTCCAGCAGGTCGACTTTTGGCCTGAGAGATAAGATACCTGAACAAAGGATAGTGACCATGTGCTTGACCACAGCTAGATAGGTACACAAAGGATATGGCTGGCCTTCCTATCTTCAGAATCTCATGTCATGATCTGCCAAGAAACAAGGAGCCTCATTTCCAAGCACATTGCTCCATTTGTGTGTCACTTTTTTTGATGCACTGGCAGCGCAATGGGCTTACCCATATTTACAAGGCCACTTAAAGTCACCCTACGTGACTTTTCATGGACTTGTGAATATGGCCCCTTTTCACACTTTACTCTGCGTGATACGGTGGCTCTATGGGTGTTTCTGTGGCTGTTCACACGCAACATCCATAGAACCTGACACATTCGAAGATTTACAAAATTTTGTAAAGTAGGAATGCGTCAGAATCCTACGCCTCCATAGGGGAGGCGTAGAAGTGGTGCAACGAGGAGAAATACTTTTATTTCTCCTCGTTTTCCTCTTTCTATGTGTGCTACATTCTGCAGCATGCCTTTATAAGAGCAAAATGCCATGCATTATTGTTTTTGGGCAGGAGATGTCCCTTTCTGGACAAAAACTATCATCCTTGCAGCGCAGGCACCCTTGCAACATAATGAAGGGTGTCTGTATTGGCGCACGGCTGCTGTTTGTGTGCCAGCGCAGGGGAGAAGGACAGGAATTTGCCATATCATGTGGATATGGCCCATTCCTGCTCTTTTATTTTGATGCATGACAGAGCAGCAGGAAGGTTTGCTGCAACACCATGAGTCAAAATTTTGTAAATGAGGCTCAAGATGTTGATCTGGCTCAAATGACCAAACCAAGTGGACCTCATGGGTGACTTGCTATTCAGAGTGATGCTGAACCTCTTGCAACCAGTTACTATTGAGCTGCACAACATCTACAGCAAGTTGCACATTTAATGATTGGTTCCCTCCAGAAGTATGAATATAACATCTAATCTGAGTGCTTCTGCAATGTGAAAGGAGATGGACGGAGCCTACCGGCATGTAAAGACCCTTCATTCACACCAGAGCCTCAGCCCACCCTGAACAGTATGCTTCTGTAAGGAGCTCTGAGCTATGGAATGTTCCCAAGAGTAGATGCTTGTAATTGCTGCCCATTCTGACCCAAGAGGACTGAGGATGGACATCAGTGCTCTATTTTGTCCCCCCGGATGTAGTTTTCAATGACACGTTGACGCATGGAGAGAGACAAGAACAAGAGGGGCAGCTCTCAGAAGAAAAACGTTCACAGCATGGAGACGGTTACATTGTCTATCCTCAATCTGAGATCTCAGTTGTAGTCCAGCCACATTGATGTTATTTCATGTCTTACATAAACTGTACATGACTTTCCTACAATTGATCCCGTTTTTATGGTGGACCAAGCCAAGCCGGTTGGCATTGATGCTACAAGTTTACACTGACTTGATTATTTAGTATTCGGACACACCCTTGTAGTTGCCCACTTTAAAGGCCAAAACCTTCAACCGACCTACGGCGAATTCCAGGGTTAATCGCTTTCCCTTTATCAAATTACCATATTTATGAGCTTGTTGGCTAACACCCTCGTTGGGATGGGTGACAGATTATTTATGTCTGCAGATGACATCCAACGGTTAGTGTCCTTAGAAAACAAGCCTACTTTCCACTATGAATTTCAATCAGGCATGGTGACACATGGAGAGGCGATGGATGGACAGCAAGAGAGTTGAGTGCTGAAATAAACTGTAGTGCTGGTGGTCAACAGTCAAAGTGACCTCTGGCTGGATGGCTAGTGGCCTATGAGTGTCCATCTTGACCATTTGGCCTTGCCCCTCCTGGAAGACAAATCCTAAAATGAGCTATTTGGCACTTCAGGGGGCTTGCAGTAGTACTTGGATTCTGCAGTTCTAAAGTTTTGTCACAAAGGTTGCTCAATTGCTCTTGAGTTCCCCAGAACTCTAGAAATAGACCCAACACTGGTGGTAGCAGTGAGAGCAATAACTTAGATCTGATAAAGTGCTGAATAACAAATCATACATCCAGTAGATCTACTTTTAAATGCCTAGTAGAGATAGTAGATAGCCAGCCCTTTGAGGAAGGTCAGCTGAAAGCTCTGGCCATTGAACAGCTCATAGTGGCCTGTAGCTAGCCAGGTTAAGGAAGCAGGATAGCATTAGGCAGGGTTAATGGACTCTGATGAGACAGCAAGAGGCTGCTGCCCAGACTCAATTGATTGTTGCAAACCCCTGAACCCTTGCCATTAGCTTTACTGTGTCTCCTGTTTCCTTGGTAGACACATCCTGAATTTTCCCTGAACCCATAGATAGCACCAAACTACTGGGACAACAAAGGCGTTAGGGACCCTAATTCAAGGAAATAGAATGGGCCTCATCCTCGGTTTAAGTATTAAAAAGAAGCAATATTTTGGGGGCGTGTGATCTCACAAGCCTGTGAGCCCTGGTGCCACTGCACCTGCTGAATTATTGATAGATACACTCTTGCACTATGCTAATACATATGGTGCCATGTTCAGAAATAGAGCTGCAGAGAGCTATGAAGGCTAAAGATGTATGGACTCTACATATTACATATTACAACAGGGGGGTACAAATATGTACAGATGAACCGTGGCAAGCCAGGACTAAGGAGCATTGGAAGCGCCGCATGAACCTCCAGTGCTTAGACCACAGGAGCCACACGCCTGTGCAGGGGGAAACAACCTTTACAACGCAACTTTTACAACGTAATGCTATTACAACGCATTTTTTACAACGCAAAAACTTTTAAAATGCATGCATTTACAACGCATGCTGTTATATGGTAAGTACTTTTACAACGCATATACCATTACAACGCATTTTTTTAAAAAAATTTAAGTTAGGATGTTTGCAAAATAATTAATTAATATTTTATTATTTATATTAAATACTATAATAGATAAATATGAAAGAGTAATTATTGAGTATTTATTATAAAAAATAATTAATATTTTAATATTTATATTAAATACTATAATAGAAAAATATGAAAGAGTAGTTATTGAGTATTAATTATTTAATATTCAAGAAACATTTAAAAATATGAGTAGTACTTTAAAAGATTAATACTGGAGTACTTTTAAAATATGAAAGAGTATTTTAAAAAAGAAATTAAAAATGAGTAGTATTATGAGAGTTTAATACTTGAGTATTTTTATCTTTCTAAATAAAAATGAAAATTATATAATAAAATATAAAAAGAAAAAAAAGTACCTTTGGAGTATGTTAAAAATAATTAATTAATAATTTATAAATAATATTAAATACTATATTCTAAAAATAATTATTGTGTATAATTTTTTTAATTTCTTTTGAAATAAAAAAATATATGATTAGAATTAAAAATGATTAATACTTGAGTAATTTTAAAATCAGAAAGAGATTTTAAAACTTTAAATAAAAAACATAAACAAATAAAAAAAATGAGTAGTATTATGAATAATTAATACTTGAGTATTTTTAAACAAAAAAAATAAAAATAAATTAATGAAAAAAATTATTTTAAAAAAGAAAAAGTACTTTTGGAGTATTAAAATAAGAAAAATTAGTAGTATTATGAATAATTAATACTTGAGTATTTTTAAACAACAAAATTTAAATTAAATAAATGACAAAAAGTATTTAAAAAAAGAAAAAGTACTTTTGGAGTATTAAAATATGAAATATAAAAAATGATAAAATAAAATTATATTATATCTAAAATAATCATAGAGTTATTAAAAATTAATTTAACATAATATTAATACGGAAAAAAAAGAAATAATAATATAGAACTTACTTTAAAAAAATTCCCACGCTTTTGCATTGAAGTCTATGTGCTAAATTGTCCTTCATTTATTTTGGCAGCTTAAGAATATACAACCCGCGGAACAAGAAAAGAAGGAGCGAAAAGAGAAGAAAAAGCAAGTTTGAAAGGAAAAAGAAAATAGAGTCGAGGTAAGGAACACATTTAGTAAATTTACAAATTATAATTAACATTTTACATGTTTAAATAACAATTTTATAAATAAATAACAGTAAACAAATAAGGTTTATTAAATATTTCTTTATTATAAAAAACATAGAAAAAACTTTTATCTTTTATTGTTTTTTATAACATAATGTACATTTATTACAAAACATATACATACTTTATTTATATTTATAAACATTTATTTACAGAAAAAGTAAATAAAATAGTCCTTTTTTAACATTGATGCACGCGATGACGTCATGACGTGAACGTAGACGTAAGGCGCCATTTTGAAGAGCATCGGAGGAGGAAGCAGCAGGAAGCTGATCTGCATCCAGGTAGGAAACCTTTTCACTTTTATTTATAGATAAAACCTTTAAAAAAGATACATATATAGTAAAAAAAGAATAAGGAGAGGTTGCGGAGTAACTAATTGATGTTTAAAATGTTTTAAAACATGTCCACAATTATGTCATTAATGTATGCCTATGTCGGGTCGCGAAAATGTATTGGTTCATTAAAAAATGTAAGTAACTGTAAAAGTAATTTAAGTTACTGTTAACAATGTTTATTTCATAACTTCGGAACCAATAATAATGATTTATATCTTCATTTAAAAAAAAAAAATATTTGCGTATTCTTAATTTTTGATAAAAAAAGAATGTAATTAATTTGGTGTTTATGCAGCAATGTGCATTTTGGAAAATGGATTGACTTATGAATTTTTGAATAGTTGGTTTTTTTGTGGATTTTAAGGGTCGTAGTTACTTATGAAATTTTCTAATAATTATTTACTGGCCTTTGGTTTTGGAAAAGTTGGTGGAATATCATGGAAAAGTTGTTTTGGTAACATTGGTTGTTTAGAAAAAATGAAGATTGAAAAAAAAAAATAATAATTAGGAGACCCGACTTTTACATTTGAAAAAATGTTTGAAAAATAATTGTATGCCAATTGTAATTAAAGGATATTTAAATTTGAAGCAAAGCAAGAAAGTAAGAACACAACTAATTTTAGAAAGAAAGAATGTTAGAAAGATTTTCCAGGTAGTCTAGAGCCACACACAACCTAAATTGTTGTAATATAGCCAATAGTCTCTCTGACATTTCCTTAGTTTTGACAGTTACTCATGGGTTTAGACTACCTGCAAGTGTTTGGGCTAGTCTCATTTCTTGAAAACTTTGCTCCTTTTTCAAAGTTTCCAAAAAAGAGTAGAAATTTGGATGAGGTTTGCCAATTGTATGGTTGAAGGAGTTATGCCATCCCTCAATGGCATTGTTTGTTTTTGCTTCTCCCTCTAAACAGCTCGTGTAGCAGTTCCACCACTCCACATGGAATCGTGGCTTCCTCCTGCGACCCGATCTGCTTAGGTGCCCAATCCATGTGTCCTCGAAATAATTTAGGATGGGTGCCAATTTCTCTTCATTACTTGTATAATAAACAGATTCTATAATAGCAGTGTAGTACTCGTCCACACTATCGGGAGGAACAAAACAAAGTGCTGTTCATTTTTTTAGTTCAAACTGTAGTTTGCTATCACGAGAATATTCTGCAACTAGGAATGTTTTTTGTAATTTACGCCAAAAAGCCTGGGAAAAATGGAAAAAACATCCCTGAATTTGGGTATCCGTGTACGTTTTATTGATCACATTGATCATGCTCAATTCACAATCAATTATTATTTTCCTAGGACTTTGAGATGTTTTACTTTTAATAACTGATAAAAGTTCAGAGTATGTTGCAGAAGTCTTATCAGGTAGCAAACTATATACTAAGGGAATTACATTATTGTTAATTTTGGCATGTATAGTGTAAATTTGAGTGAAAGGATGGGGTGTACTTTTAAACGTCCCATCCATCATCCAAATTTCACTATTTTCTAACTTTGCAAGGTTACGTGGGGTACTAAAAATAAGAATTCGTTTCTGAGGGTTTTCGTTGTCATGCAAAAGGAAAGGTTCATCAGAAAAAGAAATAGAAAGATAATGTGGAATTCTAATATCTGAAAAAGTATGTGGTGTAGATAATTGGATGTTACTTGCCTGCTTTTGTCTTTGAATAATTCGTCTCAAATTAGGAATTATAGGCATGTTACTAGCAACATGACTGGGGACATGCTGTGCAACCTCTCTTAAAATGGATCCTGTAGAATCATTGGAGGTGCTTGCAATAGCTTTCATTTCATTAACAGTTTCTCTTATTTCTACCTCCATTGCAGAGGCAGAGTGGTTATGTTCTGTTGTTTTCACAACTAAATTATCAAGAGTAACCGCTCTGCCACTGCAATGGGTAGTGTAGTATTGCACACACCTCCAATGATTTCTAGGAAAACTTATTCTTTCCTTACTATATATGTATCCTCCATGGTTTAATAAATTTTTTCCTTTCCTCGATTTAATGTATTTAGCTGCTTCAAAACTTGACATTATCTGAAAAGAGAAGAAAAGAAAAATAAATTAGGATGTAAAAGTAAATACAATACCTCTAATGTTACCCCTACACCATCCCACACTTTCCCTACTGCTGCACCTTCCTGGAGTTAGAATAGTAATTGTTACCCCTACACCATCCAACACTTTCCCTACTGCTGCACCTTCCTGGAGTTAGAATAGTAATTGTTACCCCTACACCATCCAACACTTTCACTAGTGCTGCACCTTCCTGGAGTTAGAATAGTAAATTGTACCCCTACACTATCCAACACTTACCCTACTTCTACACCTTCCTGGAGTTAGAATAGTAATTGTTACCCCTACACCATCCAACACTTTCCCTACTGCTGCACCTTCCTGGAGTTAGAATAGTAAATTATACCCCTACACCATCCAACACTTTCCCTACTGCTGCACCTTCCTGGAGTTAGAATAGTAAATTATACCCCTACACCATCCAACACTTTCCCTACTGCTGCACCTTCCTGGAGTTAGAATAGTAAATTGTACCCCTACACTATCCAACACTTACCCTACTTCTACACCTTCCTGGAGTTAGAATAGTAATTGTTACCCCTACACCATCCAACACTTTCCCTACTGCTGCACCTTCCTGGAGTTAGAATAGTAAATTGTACCCCTACACCATCCAACACTTTCCCTACTGCTGCACCTTCCTGGAGTTAGAATAGTAAATTGTACCCCTACACCATCCAACACTTTCCCTACTGCTCCACCTTCCTGGAGTTAGAATAGTAAATTGTACCCCTACACTATCCAACACTTACCCTACTTCTACACCTTCCTGGAGTTAGAATAGTAATTGTTACCCCTACACCATCCAACACTTTCCCTACTGCTGCACCTTCCTGGAGTTAGAATAGTAAATTATACCCCTACACCATCCAACACTTTCCCTACTGCTGCACCTTCCTGGAGTTAGAATAGTAAATTATACCCCTACACCATCCAACACTTTCCCTACTGCTGCACCTTCCTGGAGTTAGAAAAATAAGTTATTCCAACTACAACCCTTATTTTATGCATTTTGGGATCTTATTAAAAATAATAAGGAAATGGTTTGACTAACATATTGATGGTTTTATAACAGTGTTGTTTAAAAATACCTTGTTTTTTTGGATTTGTTTCCTTGGTGAGGCTTCTGCTGTGGTATTGGCCTGCTGGCTGGAGTTTTCAGTTATGTGTTGAACAGAATTTTACAACAAAGTTGCAAACAATTGTCTGGAAAAATGAAAAAAAAAACAAAAAAAAAAAACTCTTTCACAACGTTGGTGACAAATGCAAATTTTGATTACATTTTTTAAATTATGACATTGTATTTAACTATTACTACATAACACTTTCCCTACTGCTGCACCATCCTGGAGTTAGAATAGTAAATTGTTACCCCTACACCATCCAACACTTTCCCTACTGCTGCACCTTCCTGGAGTTAGAATAGTAAATTGTACCCCTACACCATCCAACACTTTCCCTACTGCTGCACCTTCCTGGAGTTAGAATAGTAAATTGTAGCCCTACACCATCCAACACTTTCCCTACTGCTGCACCTTCCTGGAGTTAGAATAGTAATTGTTACCCCTACACCATCCAACACTTTCCCTACTGCTGCACCTTCCTGGAGTTAGAATAGTAAATTGTACCCCTACACCATCCAACACTTTCCCTACTGCTGCACCTTCCTGGAGTTAGAATAGTAAATTCCACCCCTACACCATCCAACACTTTCCCTACTGCTGCACCTTCCTGGAGTTAGAATAGTAAATTGTACCCCTACACCATCCAACACTTTCCCTACTGCTGCACCTTCCTGGAGTTAGAATAGTAAATTGTACCCCTACACCATCCTACACTTTCCCTACTGCTGCACCTTCCTGGAGTTAGAATAGTAAATTGTACCCCTACACTATCCAACACTTACCCTACTTCTACACCTTCCTGGAGTTAGAATAGTAATAGGTATGACTATTACATTGTTGGATTTATAACAGTGTAAATTTAAAATACCTATTTCTTTAGCTGATTCTTTTCTTGGTTTGGCTGCTGTGCCAGCTGCTGTAATAATGAGCATTGTGACTGCAAATTGTGTAATAGTAAGAGAGCAGAGAGATGCTGCAGGACCTAAGGCAGTGGGGCCACAGGGGCCAGACAGCTTCTGTAGGCGGGTGTAATAATGAGCATTGTAACAGCCGGGTTGTGTAACAGTGAGAGAGCAGAGGGATGCTGCGGGACCACAGGTCTTGGGCCTACAGGGGCCAGACAGCTGTGCACGCCGCTGTAATAATGATCACTGTGACAGCAGGGATGTGTAACAGTGAGAGAGAAGTGGGATGCTAACGGACCTCTAGTCTTGGGACCACAGGGGCTACATGGCAGTGCAGGAGGCTGCTGTGATAATGAGCATTGTGACCGCAGATTGTGCAATAGTGAGAGAGCAGAGGGATGCTAAGGGACCTCCAGTCTTGGACTCTAGGAGCCAGAGAGCTGTGTAGGCCACTGTAATAATGAACATTGTGACCATAGATTGTGTAATAGTAACAGAGAAGAGTGTTACTACGGCACCTCAGGTCTTGAGACCACAGGGGCTACAGAGCTGTGCAGGCTGCTGTAATAATGAGCATTGTGACAGCAGGGTTGTGTAACAGTGAGAGAGAGGTGGGATGCTAAGGGACCTCTAGTCTTGGGACTGCAGGCCCTACACGGCTGTGCAGGAGGCTGCTGTAATAATGAGCATTGTGAGCGCAGATTGTGTAATAGCAAGAGAGCAGAGGGATGCTAGGGGACCACAGGTCTCGGGCCCACTGGGGCCAGACAGATGTGCAGGCGATGTAATAATGAGCATAGTGACACAAGATTGTGTAATGGTAAGAGAACAGAGGGAGGCTACTGGACCTCCAGTCTTGGGAACGCAGGGGCCCCACAGCTGTGTAGGCCAGTGTAATAATGAGCATTGTGACCACAGATTGTGTAATAGCGAGAGAGCAGAGTACAGGACCTCAGGCGGTGGGACCACAGGGGCCCCACAGCTGTGCAGGAGACTGCTGTAATAATAAGCATTGTGACAACAGATTGTGTAATAGTAACAGAGAAGAGTGTTGCTACGGGACCTCTAGTCTTGGGTCTACAGGGGCCAGAGAGCTGTGCAGGCCGCTGTAATAATAAGCATTGTGACAGCAGGGATGTGTAACAGTGAGAGAGAAGTGGGATGCTAAGGGGCCTCTAGTCTTCGGACTGCAGGCCTTACACGGCTGTGCAGGAGGCTGCTGTAATAATGAGCATTGTGAGCGCAGATTTTGTAATAGCAAGAGAGCAGAGGGATGCTAGGGGACCACAGGTCTCGGGCCCACTGGGGCTAGACAGATGTGCAGGCGATGTAATAATGAGCATAGTGACACAAGATTGTGTAATGGTAAGAGAACAGAGGGAGGCTATTGGACCTCCAGTCTTGGGACCGCAGGGGCCCCACAGCTGTGCAGGCCGGTGTAATAATGGGTATTGTGACCTCAGATTGTATAATAGTGAGAGAGCCGAGGGATGCTACTGGACCTCCTGTCATGGGACCACAAGGGCCAGAGAGTTGTGTAGGCCACTGTAATAATGAGCATTGTGAGAGCAGTTGGTGTAATAGTAAGAGAGCAGAGGGATGCTATAGAACTGTGTAGAGAAAATCCTGGCATGTACTTTTGTATTAGCATGTGTAGGGTCATGTAACCCTACAGGGCAGTTCCTTCCAGAATATTTGAAGGGGCCGAAAATGGTGACACTTCTTCATTGAAACTTTTTACAATGTTTTATTACAAGTGGTGCTCATTAGATGAGGGTTCAATACCAATGCAAAAAGAATTATAATATTTTATTTTAAATTAACTTAATAATGTACTGCAAACAGATTACTTCAAGAAGTCAGACCCAACACAGTGCAGAACAACACATGCACGCTTTCCCAGGCTTTCTTTAAAACACTACAACAGAGTCAGATTGGGACTGAAAATAGGCAAGGGCATCCTTAAAAAGTAGAGCAGCTTTTGAAATGCGAAATTTCTATAAGCATTCTGTGGTTAGTATCAGGGACTCATTTGGGAGAATGTTACAGTAAATAAAGACGTTTCTGGCCAGTAGAGTCAGTAACATAGGGCAGAACATACACAAATATAACCCATAGACATGTTAGACCTTCACAAATGATTTTTGGCATCTTTTTCTATCAAATACGATTAATGGGCCCTCATACATGGGAAGTCTGTGCATGGGAGATTGGTAGAAGGGCAGAGAAGTGTGACGTATATCTCTTTCACTGAGTCAAGGAAAATTAACAAAGTACAGCTTAAGGAAATGAATTTAGCGCTAGCTCAATAGAAACAAATCTGAGCAATTGAACAGAAATAACACCTAGCTCCCCTCACATGGCAAAAGTATCTTGCATGTGGTCTGGTGTTGCAAAGAAACAATAAGGTGGTGCACCCGTCACTTGACTGAATACTACATACTCAACCCATCAGGACAATTTATGTCACTATATGGTGAAGGTCACAAGATTGAGTCAGATAACAGCAGAATCATGATATATTAATACAGGCACTGTGATCTATGTATGTCTTTATATATATATATATATATATATATCCATCAACACAGGTAGCCCCAAGGAGAGAAGCCGCAGACAGATGGTAAGTTCTAAATTTATTTGACGGCTTGCAAACAGGCTCAGAGCAAAACTGGGAACCAGCATATAGAACACTAAGCCAGACGCGTTTCAGGAATGGTCTTCCTTTCATCAGTGGCTATGTTGCAGCGAATAGCAGACTCTTTTCTTGTGCTGTCGGTAGAACCAAGGCACAAGAAAAGAGAAGAAAAAACACGCAGAACGCAAAAAGGGGTCAGGGTAGAAACACCCTGACCCCCTAGGCCTGCTTAGGGGGTCCCACTAGGGCCCCAGGGCCCAACACGGCCCCCCCCGCAGCCCCGAGGACCACCACACCCTGGTGCTTAATAGTTTAATGTGGGTGGCCTCTAAGGCCCCCGACCCCGGGGCTTGACTTTAGTAACATTGCAGGGGGGCACGCAGCCCCCCCGCAGCCCCGGGGACCGCCACCTCCCCGGAGCACTAAAGATTCAAAATGGGGGGTCCGTGACGGACCCTCCAGCCCCGGGGACCACCACCCCCCGGGGCTTTGTAAAATATGGGAGGGGGGCCCCGCAGCCCCCCTGCTGGAGCCTTGTTGTGGCCCTGAGGACCGCCACCTCCCAGGGCTGGCTCCTGCAGTGTCCCGGTGTGCCCACCCCCGGGACACTGTAGTTTGCTATTTGGAAGAGAGAGCATCCAAATAGCAACGCAAAATGCCTTTCCACAGGGGGAGCAGCATGTTAGCTGCTCCCCATGTGGAAAAGCAATGCTGGCTCTCGCAGGTGGCGGGGAGCCGCCTGGGACTGTGGGGGGATTGGGGATCCCCCCCCACAGTCCCCAACGGAGAGGGCCAGCCGGGGCAACAAGTGGCCCGGGAGGGGAGCCACGTGCCCCCTCCCCAATATGTACATTTTTTGTAAAAAAAACCCAATAAAAAAAGGCCGGCCCTGGAGGATGGGGTCCCCGGGGCCATAAATGGCCTATGGAGGGGGGCAAGGCAGCCCCCCTCCTATATGAATTTTTATTTTTAAAAGGGCCTTGTCCCGGGGGATGGGGTCCCCGGGGCCGATTATGGCCTTGGGAGGGAGGCCATGCGGCCCCCTTCCCGAATTTTTTATTTAAAAAGAAAATTAGGGGGCAGGCCCCGTGGGATGGGGTCCCCAGGGCCCTAATATTAGGAAAAGATAGGGGCACACAGCCCCCCTTCTTAAACAAAAAAAGAAGAAAAAGACCGGCATTGTGCCGGAGGCCACGCCCCCTTCTTGTAGCACTCTGCAAACGTGCCCACTGGGTTGGTTTGCAGAAGGGGAACGAATTCCCCTTGAATACTGGGGGTCCCTGGGGGCCAACTAGCTCACCAGAAACCTCCAGTATGCGCCAGGGAGCTGCATCGCAGAGAGGTGGTCTGAGGCCATGCCCCTTTTCACACCTCTCTGCAATGCAGCTCTGTGGCGCTTACTGGAGGTAGCTGGTGGGCTAGTTGCACCCCAGGGACCCTCAGTATTGAAGTTAATCCCCAACTTAAAACGCGCCACAGGGTGTGACTGCACAGTGGTGAAGGGAAGGGGCGGGGCCTGAGTTCACATGTGTGCAAACACATCCTGTGGCGCAGTTTAAATTGGGGAATTATTTCCTTGTCAATCCTGAGGGTCCCTGTGGACCAACTAGCCCACCAGGTACCTCCAGTAAGCGCCACGGAGCTGCGTTGCAGAGTGTTGTAAAAAGGG
This sequence comes from Triturus cristatus, assembly GCF_964204655.1. Taxonomy (NCBI): domain Eukaryota; kingdom Metazoa; phylum Chordata; class Amphibia; order Caudata; family Salamandridae; genus Triturus; species Triturus cristatus. The sequence continues at coordinate 108,751,817 of NC_140583.1, read as the reverse complement.
GCGTGGCCTCTGAACACCTCTCTGCAATGCAGCTTCCTGGTGAATACTGGAGGTACCTGGTGGGCTAGTTGGCCCCCAGGGACCAACAGGATTGAGGAGGATTTAATTCTCTAACTTGAAACGCGCCACAGGGAGTGTTTGCAGACATGTCACCTCAGGACATGCCCCCTTCCTTCACCACTGTGCAAACACGCCCTGTGGCGCGTTTTATGTTGGGGAATTAATTCTCTTTCAATACTGAGGGTCCCTGAGGGCCAAATAGCCCAACAGGTATCTCCAGTATGCGCCATGGACCTGCGTTGCAGACAGGTGATCAGAGGCCATGCCCCTTTTTACACCTCTCTGCAACACAGCTCTGTGGCGTTTACTGGATGTACCAAGTGGGCTAGTTGGACTCTAGGGACCCTCAGGATTGAAGGGGAATAATTTCCTCAACTTAAAACGCTCCACAGGGCGTGTTTGCACAGTGGTAAAGGGAGGGGGTGGTGTAGGAAAGTGGCTCTATATATACTGGACCAAAGTAAAATCAGCCGAACTCCGAATTCCGATTTACTCGCCTGTTATCAGGAGTGACCTCAGTGCTGCATCTTTAAGACCAGTACTGATCCTGAAAAGTAATTCTAACTGTACTTACCAGTAACTTGAATTTCCTTCCACAGGCTAACATTGATTTGTTTCACTTGGAAATTCTTCTAAGTGTGGAGTTTTGGAACTTTAAAATATTCACCTAAAATCATCCGAACAACGAATTCCAATTTACTCACCTGTTATCAGGAGAGACCTCTGTGCTGCATTTTTGAGCCCAGTACTGATCCTGATCCAGTAACTTGTATTTCCTTCCATAGGAATCCATTGTCTGGTTTTCACCAGAAAAGTTTCTAAGTGTCAACTTTTAAAATACAATAATATTCCTTAAAAATCACTAGTGTAACCAAAACGCTTTTACTCAACTGTTTACAGGAGATGTCCCAGGACTGAATCTAGGATCCAGTCCTGTGGTTAGAAAAGTAATCCATAAAGTAACTAATTGCATTTAACTAGAAATTCCCATTGAGCTCAATGTTGCATTGGGTTTGAAATTGTGTTGCCCATTGCAACAACTGTAACTACTGTACTTAAAAGTCTATTGCCTATTTGCAAAGTATTTAAACTAAATTAATTCATTCTGAGAAAGTATATTTTGTAATGTAATGTATAATGTAATTATAGTGTAATTTAAAAAATAAAATATCTAAAAATAAATAGTTAAAAAAAATGTAGTAAATCAGTATCAAAAAAATAAATATAACAATTAATACATTTAAAAATTGTCATTTACAAAACCTTTGAAAGTCACTGAAAAAAGCGTAGGTTTCAGACATGTTATAGTTAGGAATTAGCATTTAAAAAACCTTAGAAATTCACTGAAAAAAACATAGGTTTCAGGGGCGTTATAGTTAGCTGGATATTTCACTCGTACAAAACCATTGAAATTCCCCCGTTATAGTTAGTTCAGCTAACTATAACTCGCGCGCCCGCAATGCACTGCTGATGACGTCACATATTACATCACTCATGACATGGTCAGTGACATGACTGATGACATCACTGATGACATCTCAAATGACATCATTGATGACATCACTGATGACATCATCCTTGTGATAGAGTGGCAGACCTCCTCTCACCCTAATATAACCTTTGATACACAAACTCAAAAATAGAAACTAACATTTTCTAAACAATGGACATACCAATACCAGTTACAACAACTTGTTCAGTAATTTTAAGATCTACATACACATCCACTCATACACTAACAGTCCTATATAGTCACTCATACATGTACTCACTAATCATATGTACTCATACACATATACATCCTGTTACACACCGCCACTCATCCATAGAGTTACTCACACACATAGTCACACATGCTAATAAAGAATCAAACATCCATTTACTTGCATATACAGTTATACACACACCAGCACACTTACTTCCTCAGAAAGTTACACATACTTACTCTTTTAAAAAATCACTTAAAGAAACACGTACTTATTCATACAGGAACTCTTCCAATCTCTCACTCTCACACATACTCACCTATTTACAGCAATACTCACATATACTAGTTTAAAACATATGTAGTTACTTATAAAGACACTATTGAGACAGTCATTCACTCACTAACACACCCATACACACACTCATCCACCCATACAGTCCTGCACACATACTGTCTTCAACACATACAAACAGTGACGTACTCATTCATGCATCTATGCACTAAGTAATACCCTCCACTGAACCATACAGTCACTCAGACACTCATACTGATACTCGAAAAACCAAGCAATAACCCATATAGACACTCATTTAGCTACTCACCAACCCATGCAGTCACTTATACAAAGTGAGAGACTGATACAGATATTTACATATTTAAACATTACTCAGTAACCCAGGTATTCACTAAGATACACTTAATCAGTCTGTTATACAATCAATTTTACAATAAAAAAAATCATCCATTTAGACACTTATATACCCATTTATTCTTCCATCGACCTTGAGATCTACATATATAAAAAATATTTAATTTTCAGAAAGACACACATTTACTGGATGATGTCATCAGTGATGTCATTTGAGATGTCATGAGTGATGTCACTGACCATGTCATGAGTGATGTAATATGTGACGTCATCAGCAGTGCATTGCGGGCGCGCGAGTTATAGTTAGCTGAACTAACTATAACGGGGGAATTTCAATGTTTTTGTACGAGTGAAATGTCCAGCTAACTATAATGCCCCTGAAACCTATGATTTTTTCTGTGAATATATATATATATATATATTAAAAAAAAAATATATATATATATATATATATATTACCTACTGGCGGTCGCCAGTAGATAGTTATAGTTAGGACCACGTTTCCATAGGAAAACCTCAACATTCTATTTTGAATAACTTTGGCGCCGGTCGACGAATCCTCGCGAATTTCTCAAAATAGGTGGGGCGCTACGCTCCGCTCCTACCCTGAAAGTCTCGGGGGGATCCGTCAAGCGGGGGCTGAGATAAAAGGGGGGTCCCAAAACGCGTTTTTCCCATGCATTTTTCCATAGGACCTTTAGAACGAGCTACAGCCCGAACGGCTGAACAGAATTACTCAAAATTTGGCAGAGAGGTAGTCCCTAGGTCAAGGAAGTGCCTTTTGTAGGTTTGGTGTAAATCTGTTCAGTAGATTCTGAGAAAATAGCCTTTAAATCAATATATATATCTGAGCCCGCTTACGGTACGCTTACCGTACGCTTACGGTAAGCGTATGGTGGCGTGCGCGAGCGCGATTCTGATTGGCTCTTAGATCTTAGTAAACATTCGAATCGGCCGAAACCAGGAAGCGGCGGCCGCCATTTTGTGTATTTCACTCTGAAAAAAAAGAGTGAAAACAAGGAAAGGGGGCAATGAGGAGAGTTACAGACCCCCTAACATTTGTAAGGGGGTCAAAGAAGGACAGAAAAGTACAAAAAAAACATTTATTGATTTTAAAAAAAATCACGGGGTACGCGTACGGTAAGCTTACGGTAAGCGTACGGTAGAAAAAAAAAAAAAAAAAAATGAAAATCAGATTTAAGTGTTTAGATATTAGGGGGCTCTATAAAGAGCCGTTGTGTTTATGAAATGATTTTTTAGTGGTACCTACAAGTAAGTACCGATGCAGAGTCTAAGGTTCAAGAGGAAGACTCTGTTCCCTTCATCATTGAAGTGCACACCATCTCCTCTATAAATGTCTTGCATGTCATAACGCAAGTTGTTGTGGTAAATGGCACCCATACCATAGTCACGGAGGAAAGCAGAAACAGATTTGTTGACGTGCTTTCTTGCTTTGTCATCGCACCGCGTGCCCACCGTGCGTGCATGGCACTAACTGCGTAAAGTGGGCGCGCGGTGCGCGAAGCGCACCGCGTGCTCACTGTGCGCGCACGGTGCACGAAGCGCACCGTGCGCGCACGGAACGAACTGCGTTAAGTGGGCGCGCACGCCACGAATGGTGTAAAGTAACTTAGCATTTAAAAAACCGTACAAATTCACTGAAAAAACCATAGGTTTCACACACGTTATAGTTAGGAATTAGCATTTAAAAAACCTTGCAAATTCACTGAAAAAACCATAGGTTTCACACATGTTATAGTTAGCGGAAATTTTACTGATAAAAAACCAATGAAATTCCCCCGTTATAGTTAGTGCAGGCAACTATAACTCACGCGACCGCAATCTTCTGCTGATGACATATGTGTCTTTATGAAAAAAAAATATTTGTAATATATGTATAGCTAAAAATGTATGGAAGAAGACATGGGCAAATAAGTGTCTAAATACAGTATTAGCATCAGCAGAGGATTGCGGTCGCGTGAGTTATAGTTGCCTGCACTAACTATAACGGGGGAATTTCATTGGTTTTTTATCAGTAAAATTTCCGCTAACTATAACATGTGTGAAACCTATGGTTTTTTCAGTGAATTTGCAAGGTTTTTTAAATGCTAATTCCTAACTATAACGTGTGTGAAACCTATGGTTTTTTCAGTGAATATATATATATATATATATATATATATATATATTTATATTCACTGAAAAAACCATAGGTTTCAGGGGCGTTATAGTTAGCTGGACTTTTCACTCGTACAAAACCATTGAAATTCCCCCGTTATAGTTAGTTCAGCTAACTAAAACTCGCGCGCCCGCAATGCACTGCTGATGACGTCACATCCTACATCACTCCTATCACTCATGACATGGTCAGTGACATCACTCATGACATCACTGATGACATCTCAAATGACATAACTGATGACATCATCCAGTGAATGTGTGTTTTTCTGCAAATTACATATGTTTTATATATGTATATCTCAAGGTCGATGGAAGAATAAATGGGTATATAAGTGTCTAAATGGATGATTTGTTTTTGAAAAATTGATTGTATAACTGACTGATTAAGTGTATCTTAGTGAATACATGGCTTAGTGAGTAATGTTTAAATGTGTAAATATCTGTATCAGTCTCTCACTTTGTGTATAAGTGGCTGCATGGGTTGGTGAGTAGCTACATGAGTGTCTATATAGGGTATTAGTTGTTTTTTTGCGTATCAGTATGAGTGTCTGAGTGTCTGTATGGTTCGGTGGGGGGTATTACGTAGCGCATAGGTGCATGAATGAGTGACTCACTGTTTGTATGTGTTGAAGACAGCATGTGTGCAGGACTGTATGGGTGGATGAGTGTGTGCTTGGGTGTGTTAGGGAGTGATAGCCTATCTCAATAGTGTCTTTATGAGTAACTACATATGTTTTAAACTAGTATATGTGACTATTGGTGTATATAAGTGAGTATATGTGAGAGTGAGAAATTGAAAGAGTTCCTGTATGAATAAGTATGTGTTTCTATAAGTGATTGTTTAAAAGACTAAGTATGTGTAAGTTTCTGTAGAAGTAAGTGTGGTGGTGTGTGTATAACTGTATATGCATGTAAATGGATGTTTGATTCTTTATTAGCATGAGTGACTATGTGTGTGAGTAACTCTATGGATGAGTGGCGTTGTGTAACAGGATGTATAGGTGTGTGAGTACATATGATGAGTGAGTACATGTATGAGCGACTGTATAGGACTGTTGGTGAATGAGTGGATGTGTATGTGGATCTTAGAATTACTGAATAGGTTGTTGTAACTGGTATTGGTATGTCCATTGTTTTGAACATTGTAGTTTCTATTTTTGAATGTGTGTATCAAAGGTTATATTAGGGGAAGAGGAGGTCTGCCACTCTATCACAAGGATGATGTCATCAGTGATGTCATTAGTAATGTCATTTGAGATGTCATCAGTGATATCATGAGTGATGTCACTGACCATGTCATGAGTGATGTAATATGTGACGTCATCAGCAGTGCATTGCGGGCGCTCGAGTTATAGTTAGCTGAACTAACTATAACGGGGGAATTTCAATGGTTTTGTACGAGTGAAAAGTCCAGCTAACTATAACGCCCCTGAAGCCTATGTTTTTTTCAGTGAATTTCTAAGGTTTTTTTAATGCTAATTCCTAACTATAACGTGCCTGAAACCTATGGTTTTTTCAGTGAATTTCAAAGGTTTTTTAAATGCTAATTTCTAACTATGCCTACAGAGATAGGACATGTGAAGAAAGAAGAAAAAACGCACAGAAAGAAAAAAAAGAAATGCAGAAATAAGGAACAGAAGTCCTCAAAAACGAAGAAAAGTGCAGGAAGAAGGATAACGTGCAGAAAGAACAAACAGAAGAGCAGAAAGAAGCCTTGTTGCAAAATCATCCTGTACCCTCAACTTTTTCAGACGGATACTGGTGGTAACTGAGTCTGACTAACCAGTCCTAGAGCCAGTGCTATGTTAAAAGACACTCAGAATACAGTGAAAACACCTACATACACTAGGGAACACTATGCGTTGGGGTCCCCCTGTGATCAGCATGACCTCCTCTGTAAGCCCCTAGTATATAATAGGGCAGGGGATTAAAACTACCTCTTAAATCGCGCCACAGGGCGTGTTTGCACATGTCACCTCAGGCCCCGTCCCCTCACTTCCCCACTGTGTAAACACGCCCTGTGGCCGTTTTAAGTTGGGAGATTAAGTCCCCTTGAATCCTGAGGGTCCCTAGGGTTCAACTAGACCACTAGGTACCTCCAGTAAGCGCCACAGAGCTGCATTGCAGAGAGATGTAAAAAGGGGCACGGCCTTGACCACCTCTCTGCAACGCAGCGGAGTGGTGCTTACTGGAAGCACCTGGTGGGCTAGTTGGCCCCCAGGGTCCCTCAGGATAGAAGGGGAATTATTTCCCCAACTTAAAACGCGCCACAGGGCTTGTTTGCACATGTTAACTCAGGCCCCGTCCCCTCCCCTCACCAATGTGTAAACACGCCCTGTGACCGTTTTTAGTAGGGAGATTACGTTCATTTGAATCCTGAGGGTCCCTAGCGTCCAACTAGCCCACTAGGTACCTCCAGTATGCGCCACAGAGCTGCGTTGCAGAGAGGTGTAAAAAGTGGCACGGCCTGGACCACCTCTCTGCAACGCAGCTCAGTGGCGCTTACTGGAAGCACCTGGTGGGCTAGTTAGCCCCCAAGGGGCCCTCAGGATTGAAGGGGAATTATTTCCCCAACTTAAAACGCGCCACAGGGCTTGTTTGCACACGTTAACTCAGGCCCCGTCCCCTCCCTTCACCACTGTGTAAACACGCCCTGTGGCCGTTTTTAGTTGGGAGATTAAGTTAATTTGAATCCTGAGGGTCCCTAGGGTCCAATTAGCCCACTAGGTACCTCCAGTAAGCGCCACAGAGCTGCGTTGCAGAGAGGTGTAAAAAGTGGAACGGCCTGGACCACCTCTCTGCAACGCAGCTCAGTGGCGCTTACTGGAAGCACCTGGTGGGCTAGTTAGCCCCCAGGGTCCCTCAGGATTGAAAGGGAATTATTTCCCCAACTTAAAACGCGCCACATGGCGTGTTTGCACACGTCACCTCAGGCCCCGTCCCCTCCCTTCACCACTGTGTAAACGCGCCCTGTGGCTGTTCTAAGTTGAGAGATTAAGTCCCCTTGAATCCTAAGGGTCCCTAGGGTCAAACTAGCCCACTAGGTACCTCCAGTAAGCGCCTCAGACCTGCGTTGCATAGAGGTGTAAAAAGGGGCATGGCCTCAGAACACCTGTCTGCAACGCAGCTCCCTGGCGCACACTGGAGATAACTGTTGGGCTGGTTGGCCCTCAGGGACCCTCAGTATTGAAGGGGAATTAATTCCCCAACTTACCACTGGCCAGGGGGCACGTTTGCAGAGTGCTGCAAGGAGGGGAGTGGCCTCCAGCGCGATGCCGGTCTTTTATTTATTTTATTTTTAGAAGAAGGACGGCTGTGTGGCCCCCCTTCTTTTTCTAATTTACTGGCCCTGGGGACCCCATCCCCCAGGGCCAGCACCCAAATTTTTTTTGTTGAAAAAAATTAATTTGGCCCTCCCAAGGCCTTAATCGGCCCCGGGGACCCCAACCCCCGGGTCATGGCCTTTTTTTAATTTAAATTCTTTAGGATGGGGCTGCGTTGCCCCCCTCCTCAGGCCACTTATGGCTCCGGGGACCCCATCCCCTGGGGCCGGCCTTTGTTTTTTATTATTTTAAAAATATATATATTTATAGAAACACCTAGGACATGCTGGACAAACCGTATGTACCTATCACCATGACGATTTGCGTGATATTCATTAAAAGGCGACTATGCATAGAATGAATCCACAAGGAATGTATTTACACCGCTAGTGAAGCTCTGACGTGTCTGACGCCCTACCGTGCCTAATCCCGGCGCACCCGCCGGTGGGTACTCTCCAAGTAGACACCCTTGTCGTTTATTTATACAAACATGGGTAGCTATTGGCGGGCACATTTAATATACACGCACACCAAGCCATTCAAAGGGGATTCGACAAAAATTCGACCAATCTATGCAAGAAACCCCCCTCACGGTTAATAAAAAACACATCCACCGCCAGATGTGTAATACTTTTTATTTTACTCTCTGGAAAAGAGACGAACCTCACTTGAGAGTAACAGCGTGGTCCTGGCTGAGCCCAATGCTGTGTTACACCCACCAGTGCCCGCCGATTGCCTCACACCTCTGTGTTGTATTCCACCAGCTAGTGCGTATGCTATGACACTCTCTAGCCCATGTGCACTGTAACACCACCCCGTGAATATGTCATGCAACACTTCCCTTCGCACGGGTTATATTGCCCTATCTAACGTGCCTTCCTCGATGTGTATGTTATAACGCACAGCGCTATGCCATACATCTTACAATCTGGGATCCATATCTTTGTCACAGTGCATATGCAACGTCACACTCCCCAGCACATATTTTATATTACAACTTTAGAGACTAGTTATGTTACACAACACTGCCCTGTGCATATTACACTCCAAGGCGCATATCGCATAGCACGCGCTAGTGCCTGTGCTATCTCGTGCTCTCCAATGAATCTGTCATTGCGCACAATGTATTGCATATTATATTTCACGCCCCGGTTCATCTTATATCACAAATGTTTTGGTGCATAGTTTATACCATATACTACATCTAGTTTTCATTTTCAATCGTGCTCTCAGGACTATGTTCTATATAACACTGCATCCACCTACCCTTTTCACGGGCATTACATTTTGCGATGGGGGTGGAGGGTCAGGGGGTGTTTCTGCCAAGTGAGCCCGGAGTCACAGACACAAACGTCCTCTTCTTCCTGAATAAAAGTGAGATTATGCTGCATACTTGTTCATATTTTAAGTAGTTCGCACAGACACACATTTTAAAAACAATAAAGTTCCTAATACCCACCTTCTCTGAACAGTTAGCTTGCTGCCCCACCCACCTCCTACCTATCCTCTGTTGTCTGAATCCATGGACTAGCCTCCTCCCTCCTGCCATGCATGGTCTGATGTGCTGCCACTGCCCTCCATTTAGCATGATGTACCAGTCCACTCCTCCCGCCCTCCATTGCCCAATTCTATGGCCCATCATTGACCTCCTGCTTAGTCTCTGTGCTTAGCTTGCTGCCCCTATTCTCCTTCCCCCTGCCCTCCGATGTCTTTGTTCATGCCCCTGCTCCATCCTTTTTGCCCACTATGTTCCATGGACCTGCCACTCCTATCTACTCTGAGTGTTCTGTTGAGCTGCCACTCCCCTCCCACCTGCCTAGCATTGTCAGATGACTGTAACCTGTCCCTGCCACCTCCACCCTGCCTGTCCACATGCCGTGCCCCTATCCCCTTCCTCCTGTCCTCCATGGTCCATTTTACTGCCACACCCTTCTGCCCTCCCTGATCTGTTGTGCTGCAACTGCTCCTCCTGCCTGCCCCGCGCGGTCTTTTGTGAGGCCCCTTCCCCTGAACTCTCTTGTCTGTGCCCAGGTCCTGACCCTCCCTTCTATCCTCGATGGTCCTTTGTGCATGCCCCTGCACCCTCCTCCTTGCCCATTATAGCCATTGGGCTGCCACTAACCCTCCCGCTTGCCATGCATGGTCTTCTGTGCTGCCATGGCCCCTCCCACCTTCCCTGTGTGGCCAGCTAGCTGCCCCTGACCCCCTCCCACCTTCCCTCCATGGTCTGTGTGTATGCCACAATAGTCTCATTGTTGCTCTCCATGATGTGTCTTGTTTCTAGTGCCCATCCTGCCTGACCTCCATGGTCATCTTGCTGCTCCTGCCCTGCCACCTTGCCCCCAGCCCTCTGTTTCCATGTGCAGACCCCCTATTCCCTCACTCCTGGCTTGTCTGTTCCATTGTAATGCCCCTGATCCGTCCCTCCTGCCCTTTATGGTCTGTTATGCTGCAGCTTTCTCTCCTCTCTGTCCATTATGGTCAGCTAGCTACCATTGCCTCTTTCCCATCTGTTCTCTGTTGTCCATATGCATGGTCCTGTCCCCTCCCTATTGCTTTCTATGGATTGTTGTGCTGCACTCCCGTCCCACAAGCGCTGTGTGGTGTATTGTGCTGCTGCAAACCCTGATGCCTGCCCTGTAGGGACAGTTTGGTGCACCTCTCCATGTCCCTCCTGTCCTCTGTTATCCGAGTCCATGTCCCTACCCCAATTCCTCCTGCCTACCATGATTCAATGTACCATACTTGTGAACATTTTGAACTTGGTAAGAGGGAGATTTTGAAAAAAACCTGGGGTTTTGATTTTCCCCTTTGAGTTACATTGAAAAAGAGGAGATTGTAGACAGGAGACAGATCAAATAAAGCCCATTTGAGCTTAAAAACATTGGACGTTTCCTGGCTGAAACGGGTCTGTTGGCATGTATGGTTGTACTACCACTGCCTCTTCCTTCTGCCCACAATGGTCTATTATATTGCCACAGCCTCTCTTGCCAGTCCTGTATTGTTGGTTTGTTGCCCCTGCCCCCCTTTCCACTGCCCTCCATAGTCTGTTGTGCTGCCACTGCCCTTCCTGCCTGTCCAGTGTGGTCAAATTGTTGCCTCTGCACTCTCCTACCTGCCTTCAATTTTCAGAGTCCGTGCCCCTGGCCTCTGCCTCTCAACAGTATGCCAATGAACAACTAGATTGCTAACATTCTATATTTATTACAAAAGTGTGGAATGCCTGATGTCATCTTGATGTAATCTAAACTGTAATACCTAGAGTATTTCTTTTAGAAATTACATATTTCAGAGGGTCTTATTTGCATCAAAATTATAGTTAGTGCTCTAAAAAACTAAAATGAGGACATATTTTCTGAGTTTTCAAATAGCGACAAAGAACTTTTAAATTATTTGTAATCTTTATGTTTTTTTATCCAGTTGACCACTTGATTAAATGTTGCACCTTGGCGAGAGGATGTGGTGTTACTTCCAGAGCTGCAGACTTTGCAAATGGGGAACCTGGTTGGAGTTTCTGCTTCAGCTCAACATTCTGTGATTGTGGTCAAATCACTTAATCTCCCCATGTCTACAACCAAAATGAATTTGATCTTGTGTGATGTAACCAATGCTCATGTAAAGCATTCCAATAGCTGACAAGTCTGCACTATATAAAACTGCAAATACACAAAAAATAAGTGTTTTGCACACTCCTGTCATTGGGCTACATGTGGGCTACATCTGGGTGATATGTGTGCTGCATTTAGGCTCTTTTGTGTCTGGTGGCCATCTTGGGAGATTTATTTGTTATGAAGTTTCCTAATTTCCTCATTTACTGCAGTCTCTTCAGTAGGAAATGCTTTCAGTTTTTTACTTTGATTCTATCAAGAAGGTATTCAGATATGTCACACATTTGCCATAAATTCTGAATGTTAGCACTCTAGTTTCTCATTAGATCACTGTAGTAAAGCTACTGCTCACCAAGGAAGTCTGCTGCTGGTATTAAAAGTGCATGTTTCAGTCTGCATATCAGAATTTTTTAATGAAATAAAAGGGGATTTGAGAAGTCACTCAAAATGTGCCCTAATTTTTCTTTCTTCAGCACTAATCATAATTTCTATGGCAAAATTAACCCCCTCATTGTGTTCCTTTTTAAATTAAATGTTTTAAGTGTTACCAGTTTATTCCAATCAAGATGGCTTCAGGTGTGCCATACTTTTGTCATAAGTAAGACAGTAAGCGCTCTAGTTGTTCTTAAGAACACTCTGGGACATTCTGTCATGAGGCTATACTTGGGCTACATCTGGGTGATATTTGGGCTACATTTGGGCTCCTTTGTCTCTGGTGGCCATCTTGGGAGATTTATTTGTTATGAAGTTTCCTAATTTCCTCATTTACTGCAGTCTCCTCAGTGCGAATACTTTCAGTTTTTTATTTTGGTTCCATCAAGAAGGCATTCAGATGTGTCACACATTTGCCATAAATTCTCAATGTTAGCACTCTAGTTGCTCATTAGATCACTGTAGTAAAACTACTGCTCACCAGTGAAGTCTGCTGCTGGTATTCAAAGTGCATGTTTCAGTCTGCATGTCAGAATTTGTTCATGAAATAGAAGAGGATTTGAGAAGTCAAAATGTGCCCTAATTTTTCTTTTTGCAGAACTAATCATAATTTCTATGGCAAAATGAACCGCCTCATTTTGTTCCTTTGTAAATTAAATGTATAAAGTGTTACCACTTTATTCCAATCAAGATGGCTTCAGGTGTGCCATACTTTTGTCATAAGTAAGACTGTTAGCGCTCTAGTTGTTCGTTAGAACACTCTGGGACATTCTGTCATTGGGCTATACTTGGGCTACATCTGGGTGATATTTGGGCTACATTTGGGCTCTTTTGCCTCTGGTGGCCATCTTGGGAGAATTCTTTGTTATGAAGTTTCCTAATTTCCTCATTTACTGCAGTCTCCTCAGTAGGAAATACTTTCAGTTTTTTACTTGGTTCAATCAAGAAGGCATTCAGATGTGTCACACATTTTCCATAAATTCTGAATGTTAGCACTCTAGTTGCTCATTAGATCACTGTAGTAAAGCTACTGCTCACCAGGGAGTCTGCTGCTGGTATTCAAAGTGCATGTTTCAGTCTGCATGTCAGAATTATTTTATGACATAGAAGAGGATTTGAGAAGTCAAAATGTGCCCTAATTTTTCTTTCTACAGCACTAATCATAATTTCTATGGCAAAATGAATCCCCTCATTGTGTTCCTTAGTAAATTAAATGTTTTAAGTGTTACCACTTTATTCCATTCAAGATGGCTTCAGGTGTGCCATACTTTTGTCATAAGTAAGACTGTTAGCGCTCTAGTTGTTCGTTAGAACACTCTGGGACATTCTGTCATTGGGCTATACTTGGGCTATATCTGGGGGATATTTGGGTTACATTTGGGCTCTTTTGTCTCTGGTGGCCATTTTGGGAGACTTATTTGTTATGATGTTTCCTAATTTCCTCATTTACTACAGTCTCCTCAGTAGGAAATACTTTCAGTTTTTTACTTTGATTCCATCAAGAAGGCATTCAGATGTGTCACAAATTTGCCATAAATTCTGAATGTTAGCACTCTAGTTGCTTATTAGATCACTGTAGTAAAGCTACTGCTCACCAGGGAAGTCTGCTGCTGGTATTAAAAGTGCATGTATCAGTCTGCATGTCAGAGTTGTTTAATGAAATAGAAGAGGATTTGAGAAGTCACTCAAAATGTGCCCTAATTTTTCTTTCTACAGCACTAATCATACTTTCTATGGCAAAATGAACCCCCTCATTTTATTCCTTTTTAAATTAAATGTTTTAAGAATTACCACTTTATTCCAACCAAGATGGCTGCAGGTGTGCCATACGTTTGTCATAAGTAGGACTGTTAGCGCTCTAGTTGTTCTTTAGAACACTCTGGGAAGCTGCAGTAGAACACAAAGGAATCAACTGACCGTCTCTGCCCTTGTTGGATGTACATGTTTTACTGAGAATGTCAGACTTCATTCTCACATGACTGAGAAAGATAATGTGAATTTACAGAAAATATTCTCTCAGTTAGCTTATAGATCACCTTCCAAACCTCTGTGGGAAAAGCACGAGAAAATAGTTTTCTCTCAAACATGATTCTTGATATCACAGCAGAAGGCTTTTTCACATGGTAAAATCACCTTAGAACACACCACAATTCCTAAAATGAGTATGGTACCATCAACAAATGATGTATAATGTAACTAAAGTCTTAAAACCTTCTATTAACTTCAATGCTTTTTAATGAGGTGCTATCATGTATATTGGTCCCAAGATGGCTGCCAACACTTCTTGGATGAAGTGCTGACAGCCAATCAGATCTCACGATGAGATGTGTAGTTAGGCTCCGCCCAGATATATATGTGATTTTACTTTTGATTTTCTCAGGAACTACTGAATGGATTTACACCTTTTAAGCAAAAGGCACGTGCCTGACCTAAGGACTACCTCTTTGCCAAATTTCAAGTAATTCTGGTCAGCCGTTCGGGCTGTACCTTCGACTAAATGTCCTATGGGAAAATGCATGGGGAAAACGCGTTTTAGGACCCCCCTTTTTTCTCAGCCCCCGCTTGACGAATCACCCCGAGACTTTCAGGGTAGGAGCTGAGCAGAGCGCCCCATTAGTTTTGAAAATTCCACGAAGATAAGTCAACCGGCGCCAAAGTTATTCAAAATAGAATTTTCAGATTTCCTATGGGAACTCGGTCCTAACTATAACTATCTACTGGCGACCGCCAGTAGATAATATAAATATATATATATATGTTTCCAGTATGGCGGGTACTGACATGCTTCCATAGCGTCAGTGGTGACCGCTGTAAGATGTCTGCCCCTTCTTGGGAATTGCTTTAAAAGCCTCATGATTCAAAAGAATGAGACTGAACTGGCACTCTGAAGGTTTTTCAATCTGAACATTTTTTTATTTTTTGAGGGTGACCATCTACGCATTTCGCTGCCAGTCGCAGCCTTGTTCACGATGACGAGCCAAGTTGAGAATTTGGCACTTTATGCAATAATTATAGCACCTGCCCTTTAAACTGTAGACATGGGTGTGAGTTTTGCACATACAGACATAAAGCACTGTAAAAGTGAAAAAGCACAAGAAAACAAAGGCAGCTATGGAATATAAGCACTTATGCACTTTATAATCTCAAGGAAAATATATAATTCACCTTTAGGAACTGTCCGTTTAATATCAAAGAAGTCCATAGGGATACTGAGATAAACTAAGTATTTATGTATGTACAAATGGAATTTTCCTATTGAAATTGTTTTAAACAAAATGTTTAATGAGTGGCGACTATATATATTGAGATGTATATGTTGCGACATTTAGCATGAATACATGTTCCAAGATGGCGGTGACATTTGCTGCATCAAGTGTGATCAAGTACAGAAAAACTTTGTCCTCTTTCTATGGGTATTTCCTAGACTTGGGCTCGTCATCGTGAACAAGGTTGCGACTGGCAGCCGAAAAGAGTAGATGATCACACTAAAAAAATAAGAAAAAAGCCAGATTGAAAAATCTTCATACTGCTGGCTCCGTCTCTTTCATTTGAATTACAGGGCGTTTAACTGCATATATATATATGCCCCGTCTTAAAAAACTGTTGAGAAAAGTCGCACTAAAAACATTTAAAAAATGTACCATTAACCGTAGTCCGAGGTCAGGCCCTCTCACTGATAGTGGGAATGAAAAAAGACAAACTCAAGGACTTTCTCCGATGCAGAGCAGGAGATATATCGCCTAGAACAGGACATGGTTCGGATATCACACCTGACGCACTCCACGTACTCCGCCTCCAACAAGATGAGTACAGGGCATTAGTGACTGACAGAGCCAGGGAAGTTAATAGTCTGGCTTGACAAAAAAGAGTGCGCTAGCAGACTTGTCCCAGAGCTCAAAGACGCTGAGTTAGCTCCCATTACAGACCCCCAGGATATTGTTAACCATTTTGCCGATCACTTCCACACTGTTTACACTTTGGTGGCGCCACACACTGAAGATGAATCCTTGGACCTTCTAAGGAACATCTCTCTCCCCACTCTCTCAGCCGAGGATCGAACATACCTTGACAGTAACCTCTCCGCGAACAAAATAGCACTCGCGATACGTGCGCTACATCCCGGTAAGGCCCTGTGTCCGAATGGCATCCCTATTGAACTTTATAAACTTCGCCCAGATAAACTGGCCCCGTACCTAAAGGACTTGTATGAGGAAAGCCTTGAAAGAGGATTGCTGCCTACAGACCAACGATTTGCAACTATTGCCACAATCCATAAAAAATAAAAAATAAAAACCGACTGCACCTCCTACCGTCCTATCTCACTTTTAAATGCAGAACCCAAAATTCTAGCTAAATTACTAGCTAACAGATTAATCAAAGTCATAGGGGACCTAGTGCATCCTGACCAATCAGGCTTTATGCCGCACAGGAACACTGCATTAAACATGCGCAGGGTCCATGGTGTTTTGGGCAGGGCGTCCACTATTTAAGAACAGGCGATTATTGTTTCCCTGGATGCCACCATGGCATTTGACACGGTTGAGTGGCCCTACCTCTTCGCTGTACTCACGAAGTTGGGATTTGGACCAGGCTTTATTCAGTGGGTACATATTCAGTCAGTCAGTCAGTCAAAACCACTTTATTCGATTAATTAAAATCATAAAAGTATGCTATACAAATACAATATTTAAAATCTTAATAACAATAAATATACAGATAAAAGTATTCCAATTAAAATTCCATGATTGATCATAAGCAACTTAAGTAGCTAATACAGAATCAATTTCCAAGTGGTAGAGGGAATCAACATCTTATAATAATTTTAGTCTAACCCTCCTTTCTCTAACAGCTACAACTAAAAAACTAGCAACACTGAACATAATTAATAGACACTCAAGCAAGTTTAAAAACAATATGGCTGGCTTACACTGTGTAAAATTCATGCTTTTTAACAGAGGGGTGATAAACCTTTTCCTAGCTGGTTTAAAAAAAGGACAGAAAAACATAAAGTGCATAGTGTCTTGTGGAGAAAAGTCATCACACTTACAAGGGGCAACATCTTCAAATCTGTTCCAGCCCTCCACATCCCATAAAACCATATGTAATTGGTTGAACCGCAATTTGGTCAACAACCATCTATGGAAAGGGTTGGAAACTATTGTAAGGTATAATGACGGCCCTGGGGACTGGGAAACCAAGACGTGAGCCCTGACAGAGGGTTTGCGAAGTTCATCTCCCTCACGCTCGGCCTCCCTTAATTTCATGAAATTAAATTCAACCCACTCGAGATCTGCCTTACATATAGTTTCTGGGTTAGAGAAAATATCAGGTCTCCCAATGTATGTAGATAACGACTCTATGTTAGACAGCCACTGGATTTTTTTCCTGTTGTCAAGTCGAATACAGTCCTTTAGGATTTTGTGATTTAAAGTAAGGTTTGGGTTTAGCCATACTTTAATCCAAAGCAGCAGGGGAGCTAATTTAATCATGTCTGCAATGTAACCAATCCCAAGTTCCAAATGGACTGAATAAGAAGGGGTTGAATGGGGAAGGCCGAGGAGAGAACGCAGAAATTTATTTTCCTCCGTTTGAATCACGTCATGTTTAATATAACCCCAGATTGATGCCCCATACCTTACAATAGAAATAGTTTTAGCTTTGTAGATTGTTAATATTGCCTCTATCGGCTTTCCTCCCAGCCTTTTTGCAAAACCGAGTACTGCCGCAGAGGAGTTTCTCGCAGAATTTGCTTTTATTGAGAGTTGGGGGGTCCAAGAACCTTTGTCATCGAAAACTACTCCCAAGTAAGTGAATACCTTCACTCTTGAGACTTCGACTCCCCCACAAAAAAATGGCTTTACATTGTTTTTGGCTTGTCCCAACGACATAACATGTGATTTGCCGTTGTTAACCACCAGGTCCAGGCTATGCATGAAGTCCCCAAACGAATCCAGCAATCTCTGCAGGGCCAAGGGGGTTCTGGCCAGCAGGACAGCATCATCCGCGTATAGGAGGACCGGGATCGGGGTACCTCCCAAACGCGGAATGTCCTGCGTTACTGCCAACAGATTTTGCTCCAAGGCATTTATGTATAAGGTGAACAACATGGGTGCTAGTATGCATCCCTGCCGAACCCCTCTGCTAGACTTAAAACTAGATGTGCACTTCCCCTCGGTCGTCATCCTTATCGAGGCATTCAGGTCTTTATGGAGCTCTGCAAGGAAATACACAAGGGGGCGGTCGAGTCCCATCTCCAGGAGCATTGTCCACAGCCTTGCCCTATTTACCAGGTCAAACGCTGTGGACAAATCCATAAAACCCAGATAAATGGAACCCCCAGCCGCCCTAGTGTATTTTGCTGTTATTAAAAGGAGGTTCAAACATTGATCCTCCGCGCTCCGCCCGGCTCTAAAGCCGTATTGGGCATCTGATAGAATGTTATTATCAGTGGCCCACCCCGTTATCCTAGCAAGTATGACCTTCCCCAAGATTTTTATGGAGGAATCTAACAGGGATATGGGCCTATAGCATCTAGGATCAGCCCTTTGACCTTTCTTGAACACCGGTATTATAATGGAACGAGACCAAGATTTAGGGAAACCCACACTAACCGAGTTGTTAAATACATTTGTCAATATGTTAGCCCAAAACAATGAGTTGGCCTTGTACAAATCGGTAGGAACTCCGTCAGGTCCAGGAGCCTTCTTTCCTGCCGAGTCATCAATAGCTTTGGCAACCTCTCCTATACTAAACCTAACTGCAGTGGAGGAGGGTTCCAAAGGTTGTCCAACAAAGGTCTCTAAGTCAAGATCACTGCCATAGATACCTTTAAAATGGTACAGCCAGTCCTCCTCTGCTATATTGGATTCCAGTACACTATTTTTAACATTGGAAAAAAGGGGAGTATTAATGATTGACCAAAATTTCGCGCTGTCTTTTAAAGTTGCTTTGTCCATAAGTTCGGCCCAAGCATTGTGTTTAATTTCTTTTTTCCGGACCAGCAGCGCTTTTTTGTATTCGCTTCTTAAATGCGACACCAAGGTTTTATTCCTCGGGCAAGCCTGAAGCGCTTTTTTGAGACTATTATACGATTTGGTACAATTGTGGTCAAACCAACCAATGGCTAAACTCTTAGTAGGTGGTCTACTTTTTCTAGTTAAGTCTTTTGCCACTTTGGAGCAAACAGCTTCAAACGAGGTTATTACTTGATTCCCAGTGAGGTGATGATCTCCACAGATTTCCAAATCCGAGGCCACCTCTAGCCTAATGGATTTGAAAAATTCCTCTGGAATTACCTTACTCCAGTTTAGCCTCCTCCCTTGATCCTTTGCCTTAACTTCGAGGTCCACCATTTGGGAGGTTGAGATATTTAAAAAGGAGAAGCCATCTAACAGTTCGATTGCCACTGGGTTATGATCACTAAAAATTGATTGTATAGCATTATAAGAAAGTACATATTTTAAAAGACCAGAAGAAAGAAATATGTAGTCAATTATTGTATTACTATCCCTACCAATAAATGTGGGAACCCGTGAACTTTTATCGTAGAAGCCTGGATAATACAACTGATTTTCAGATAAAAGTTTTTCCAGTGCTTCCCCCTTACTTGAATGTTCAAAGTGTTGCAGGGATGTCAAATCTGGCCCATCAATGTCAGTTAAACAACAATTTTGACTACATAAATGCACATTAAAATCGCCTAGCAAAATATAATGGCAAAAAGTGGTTTGCTTCAAAGAATAAGTATTTAAAAAATCCGCCAGCCATAGCAAATAAGCATTCGGCGAATCCCCATACTGAGAGTTATAACAGTTTACTAATAGTAATTTCGTGTTGTCGGTAAATTTAAATTCCATGATAAGAAAATTATTACTAGAACAAGTTATCCTGCTAACTGAC
This sequence comes from Triturus cristatus, assembly GCF_964204655.1. Lineage (NCBI taxonomy): Eukaryota > Metazoa > Chordata > Amphibia > Caudata > Salamandridae > Triturus > Triturus cristatus. The sequence continues at coordinate 108,731,957 of NC_140583.1, read as the reverse complement.
CCTTTTAGTTTCACCGAGAGCAAAACTATTAGTCCCCCTATTGCCCACCCAGATACCGGTTTTAGTGCTGGAACAAAATAGGACGTAAAACCGTCCAACCAAAAATCACAAGCAGTCTCCCAGGTCTCTTGAAATGCCAAAATATCATAGCCTTTCAAAAAGCTTAACCAAGAAGTATTGTCTCTCTTAGAGCGTATGCCCGCAACGTTCCACGTTAACATTTTAATTATTTCCCCCTTATGGTTATCCCCAGTCGAATGACTAGGGTTAATACTTACGGGGGGCGCGGGCATTTGGTTTTCTTCCTGGGGAACCTGATCGGGTGAGGACTCGTCCCCCACTCGGTTGCTAACCTCTTGTCAATCGCACATATCCAGTGAAGAGAATACCTCAAAACAATTGCTCGTGGGGATATTAGACCCATACACAGACTGATTATCAGCTCTTACCCCCTGATGGGCGAACAACATCGGTGCCGTCACTGGTATGTGATTTCTCAAGTTTGTGGGGTGGAGGAGTTCTCTAGGGGGGTGGTGATTATAAAAGAAACCAAGGGGGCGCGCCTGAATACTATTAACATCTTGTACCAGGGAAGCGGCCCTCAATAAAACCGTAGCCACATGTTGTGTGTGTCTAAAATTAACTATAACACATTCACCTGTGCAAGATTTTTTGGAGGGCCCAATCCAATTTACTCTTCTCATGCTTAAAATATCATCAGCAAGATTAAATGGGAACCCACACTTCCTATGCAACCAAGATACAGTTTTGTGCTTAAGGGAATCATGAGATTCCTTATGCAATAAAACTGAGTGACTGTCCTGTGGCGGTACGTTAGTTAAGACCACAACATAAGGGGAGCATGCCGGGGGTATATTTATAGATCTACTTTTCATTTCCACCCTGCCTTTATAAGCCGGGACCGACTCATTTACTGCTGGAATAACTATGCTTGAGGATACTGTGGACACTGGGGGGGTTGGTATGGCTAAAGCATTAGTATTAGAGAGCTGAGAAGGTATCTGTTGTTGTACTACTCTAGCTACGCACTCTTGCCCAGGTACACACTGCCCCTTCTTTTTGTTACTGTCTACCCAGTTTAAGTGTTTTGTTAGCAAACCACCTAGCCTCTTAACCTCATCTGCGACCATGTCAAGTTTCCGGACTAAAGGTTGCATAAGTTGTTCTAGTTTAGCATCAAGTAAAACCTCTACGGAGGTAAGTAATTGTGAAAATTGATCAGAGTGTAATGGGCTATGTGCAGTATTCTTGCCCATACGAGCATTTAAGGCCGCATCTGGATCAGCCTGTACTTGTTCCGTATTGGCAGGCCTTTTATTTTTCTTTATATGCCCCCCCCCCCTTTTACTTGGCTGCTTTCTACAGTTCCTGACGGGTCTAGCGTCGGGGGTGACCTCCTCAGTGACTTCACTCGCAATATATAAATCTAGATCCGAAGAATCAATGTGAACCTGAGCTGTAGCTGTAGCAGTAGCAGCAACTGTGGAGGGTGACTCGCAAGTATCAATTACCAGCGGACTCACTACAAATGATAAGGGATCAGAAGTACCGACTTGGGGACTAACTTGGGGGCTATCCATACCCAGAGAGGCCCTTCGGTCACTATTTATTTTGGTAACCTTTTTTACTAGATAATTGTCAAGAGGGCCTGTCCCTGATATAGATAAGTCCCTTTGGCCACTAGGCATTGTAACGGTGGGAAAAGGTAATAATTATCGACAGCGGTGAAATATGCAGAGGCCTAATAACACTACTTGACAGTATAACAGGGGCACAGTTTACCGGAGGTGGTTACTGCTCACTCCTGATCCTCCAATATATAATACAAAAAGTACCGCTTAGCCCAGCCCGGACCAGTCCCGGACTGTCACAGACTGTCCCGCCCTTGTCCGGGCTTCTCCCGGCACCACCCGCGCGCTACCCGCGACGCGGGGTCAGGGTCCGTTAATTAGCGCCTCCGGGCGCGCTGGCGGCGTGTTTCCGGCCCCAGGGGATCCTGGGAGATGTGGTTCTGGCGTGCACTCCCCCCACACAGCGGCCACCGCAGCAAGCGACGGCAGGAGGGAGACGCTGCGGGCACAAAGGACTTGGATGCGCCAGGAGCTGAGGCACACTCAGGTAGGTTGCGTTCGATTTCCCAGCCTTCCACCAGATTTCTGGTTTGTCCCCCGCTCTGCCGGGGTCAGGGTCCGTTAAGTAGCGCCTCCGGGCGTGCTGGCGGCGTGTTTCCGGCCCCAGGGGATCCTGGGAGATGTGGTTCTGGCGTGCGCTCCCCCCACACAGCGGCCACCACAGCAAGCGACGGCGGGAGGGAGACGCTGCGGGCACAAAGGACTTGGATGCGCCAGGAGCTGAGGCACACTCAGGTAGGTTGCGTTCGATTTCCCAGCCTTCCACCAGATTTCTGGTTTGTCCCCCGCTCTGCCGGGGTCAGGGTCCGTTAAGTAGCGCCTCCGGGCGCGCTGGCGGCGTGTTTCCGGCCCCAGGGGATCCTGGGAGATGTGGTTCTGGCGTGCGCTCCCCCCACACAGCGGCCACCACAGCAAGCGACGGCGGGAGGGAGACGCTGCGGGCACAAAGGACTTGGATGCGCCAGGAGCTGAGGCACACTCAGGTAGGGTGCGTTCGATTTCCCAGCCTTCCACCAGATTTCTGGTTTGTCCCCCGCTCTGCCGGGGTCAGGGTCCGTTAAGTAGCGCCTCCGGGCGCGCTGGCGGCGTGTTTCCGGCCCCAGGGGATCCTGGGAGATGTGGTTTTGGCGTGCGCTCCCCCCACACAGAGGCCACCACAGCAAGCGACGGCGGGAGGGAGACGCTGCGGGCACAAAGGACTTGGATGCGCCAGGAGCTGAGGCACACTCAGGTAGGTTGCGTTCGATTTCCCAGCCTTCCACCAGATTTCTGGTTTGTCTGCTGTGCAATCTCACAAGTTTCACATCCGGTAGCAGTCTGGAATATCCTTAGGGCCCTTTCGCAATCATTGTATACCAGGCCTGCACAAAAGTCCAATCTGCTGAACACCAAGCCAAGGGAGGGGGCCCAGCCCCTTCCAGGCTATGACAGGCGCAGACGGCAACAGGCGCTTTTCAGCATGTGCATCGCGGGCCTGATGGCAGACTCCTCCCTCGCTCCGGGGAACTTCTGGGAGAGCGAGTCCTCCTCAAGGGTCCTGGATGCAGGCTCAGTATGTGCAGAATGCTTCGGGACACGATTTGCTGGAACAGATCTAAAACAAGAACACCAAGGGGGATGGCCCTGCCATGCCTCTTCCTGTCGCAGTGCGGCTATTAAAAACATATTCTATACTGCAAACCCATGGCTCGAGTAGTAGTAAATAACAAAAAATCAGAGGCCTTTACTCTCAGGCGAGGGACCCGACAGGGATGCCCTCTATCCCCCCTGCTATTCGCAGTTGCCCTAGAACCCCTTGCAGCATGGATCCGGTGAGACCCAGTCATTCGCGGACTGCGCTGGTCCCCAGATTGGGAAGACTGTATTCCCATGCTGATGACATCCTGCTATACCTCGCATCCCCTAAGAAATCTCTGATCTCAGTTCTCGACATCCTAGCCATCTTTGGCAGATACTCCGGGTTTGGCATTAATTGGCAAAAATCCCTCCTCTATGTCCTCCGGGGAGACCCTCCTCCGCTACCACCAATATTTCCAATGCAAATAGTCACTGACGGTTTTAAATACCTGGGAATATTTATGTCTCTCGATCAGACACTCTGATATTCCCGCAACCTCATCCCCCCACTGCAAAGACTCAAACGAAACATCACAAATTGGCAGTCACTTCCACTCTCAATGTTGGGCAAGGCAGCCCTTTTTAAAATGATATAATTGCCCCGTTTTTTGTACGCACTACAAAACTCAGCTGACCCTGTCCCTAATTCATACTTCAAAGAAATTGAAGGGCTCCAGCGTGAGCTTCTGTGGGATGGAAAACCACGCATCGCCTTGCGCAAACTTTTACTTAACTGGTATGATGGGGGAATCAGTTTACCGGATATTAAAAAATACTCCTTGCGGCCATTAATCACGGCTTCTACGGCCGCTTTGATGATCCAGGATTCAATATGGACAGATGGCTCATCCCCGGAGGTGTCTACATTCGAATACTTTACTCCAAACCAGGTAGACACCCGCTCACAGGTCCCACCAAGCACGCAGTCGATGTCTGGCACTCTGCTAATAAATCGCTCGGATAGGACCAGACACTTATACTAGCAACGCTCTTATGGGATTCCCAAAGGCTGGGTGAATTATGGAAGTCAAAGGGCTTTGACAAATGGGAGCTAATAGGCATCTCGCGTCTAAAGGATCTCTGGGACGGGGGTGAAGTGAAATCCTTTGCCACACTTCAGCGCCAGCATGAGTTGGCGGATTCGGAGCGGTTCCGATATCTGCAGATCCGGCATGCTCTGGGTTCGGCCTTGCCCAAAGAGTCCTCCCCTCCTGACCCATCCCCACTAGAGGACAGGATACTTGACGGACACTTGCCTGAGAAAACTGTTTCCCTCATATATAAAAAACTCATAAACAACATGGAAGATCCTCGCCGCACTTTGTGGGAAAAATGGGTTCGAAATTGGCCTCGAAATAGATGATGAGGATTGGCAGGTAGCAGTTTCCTCCCCTAGAACAGTCGCAACCCCAGCACGTCTCCGATTAATACAACTAAAGATCTTTCACAGAATCTATGTTACGGGACCGCAACTACTACACATGGGAGGGCCCGCTGAAGGGAATTGCAGACGGGGGTGTAATCAACTGGGCACTTTCATCCATATAATCTGGCACTATGAACCTATTCAACGTTACTGGCAGAAGGTGCACAAAGTGATCAGTGAGGTTTTGGCAGTTGTTCTTCACCCATAGGCACGTAGGTGCCTCTTAAATATCTGGTAACACACTGACCTCAACACTCACACTACTCAATGGGTCACACTCGGACTGATGGTAGCCAAGAGAAACATCGCACAGCTCTGGGGAGCTACGCATGCACCCAAAATAGCAGACTGGAAGAAAGATCTCCACTGGTGTATGCGCAGGGAGAAGACGGTCTACATTGCCCGTGGCTGCTCACGTAAATGGTCTAAGATTTGGGACTCTTGAAATACGTATCATGGTAATATTTGTGCCCCGCCCCGTAAGATTGACAGTGATGATGCCCCTTCTTGATGACACCCATTGTAATATCCTATTGTATTTGTGCTTGTATTTGTTCTCCACTGTACTCAAATGTTATTTCCACTCTACTGTACGTTTATGTCGATACATGTTAATAAAAAGATATTTAAAAAAAAAAAATGTACCATCAATTAATCAAAGTCGCACTGATGTACCTATTTAAATGAAATGCAATTCAATGTCGGATTACTAAACCATAACTGCAATGTGCTAATCTGTCTTTTGGGTTAAAATGCAAAAAACTACAACTCCCAGAATTCCATGGGAGAGGTGGGGCAGGAAGTGGTATAAAACAGATTGTGAAAGTAATGTCTCTCAACCGTGAGAAAGGCCTGGTTGGCTAAAACGTGTCGGTGTGACAGACTGGCTCTGTTGAAATAAATATCTTTAAAAGGATGATTTCTGAGTGCGACGTAATTTTGTTGCAAAAAAGAAGAAAATATATATATATATATATAATTCCTGTTTATTTGTCATGAGTATCTATGTCTCAGTAGGGCGGGAGGCTCACGGAGAGGTCGCAAACCTCTAAAATCCCAACAAACCTTTGTAGATAAACAGACGAAGCCGAGCCCTATTCCTTATCTGCGTGGTAATTTCATTATTTCATGAAGCAAAAAATGCCTGAAGCGTTTCGTAGCAGCCGCTCCTTGGTCATGGGTCAAGTACTGTTTGTATTCACCTATTACATATAGTGCACATGAATCAACAAAAATGAAATTAGGACTATGATATGACATCACTGGATTCGCTAAACGTCATCCATTTTGAGTAGGTAACTTCATATGCATAGAATGTTTCAAGCCACAATATTATTGGATGTTGACAACAAATTGAGTACATTCATAACAGATAATTGTAAAAATCACTATTTTCTCATCTGGCTGTCACATATATTTTCTTCATAATAATGACAAACGTGATAAATACCTAAATTGGGCTAGGGTTCATTTTAGATGATACAATTACACCCCAGTAGGCCAAATACCAAATGTTTAATATTCACCATCCGACAACTTATCATTAAGTCCAAGTGGGCTTATATCAATATCATTGGCTGCGTCAAAAGGACAAGTTCAAAAGGATAATGCATATCAACAATGCCATTAATTTCAATATGTCAGCAATACTCTTGATTTCAATTCTGCCCTAGTGGGCATTATTTAACACTAACTTCATCACAAATAACAGAAAATTACTTCATCACAAATAACAAAAAGTAACATCCTTATATTGGAGCTCTTTTGTGTTCCTCCACTTTGTATGATGATATCTCCGTCTCCTACGAATTAAAAACAAGTGCAAGATCGTCAATGATCTACCTATCACCAATTAAAATTACAACCATACATGAGAGGCATACAGTATATTGAAATCTATAGACATTTTATCACAGTTTAACAATTAACCCAAATGGACGGGTAATTCCTCATCCTTATTTAAGCCTGTTGTATGCTTTGTCTCAAATTTTATAATCATTTTAGATTCTAAACGTCCTAGTTCCCTAACTCTATTCCTCCCTCTTTCGAAAACAGGGATTCTGTCTAGAGCACAGTATTTCAAAAGGCTGACATTTTTGCAATGATAATCCTTAAAATGCCTCGCAATGGGATATTTCTTGTCCTCATTGACAATTGCCCTCACATGTTCCAAAATTAGTTTTTTCACCTGATGAATAGTGCTCCCAATATAAATTAATGAGCAGGGACAACTCAACGCATAAATGCAAAAATCAAATTTGCATTTCAAGTGCTTTTTGATTAAAAACGGTCTCTGATGTTTAGATACCTCAATGTGCTTGCAGTTAACACTATGCTTGCATGCTTTAGATGACCTGCATGTAAAGAAGCCTTATATCTGGTGAGGATCCTTGGTAGTTTGTAATGTACTGCTGCAAAGGATATTATTCGGAGCTGTACATCTTCTAAAGGTAATTTTTGTTTTTTCTCCCACATGTTTTTCAGGTTTCATCTGTGCCTAGGACATGCCAGACATTTTTGAGACATCTTTTTACTTCCCATGCTTGATTGCTGAAGGCTGTTATGAACCATATAGGTTCTTCCTTATCTAACTCTTTTCACTGTTTTAACTTTCTCACATGCCTGTCTTATTATTTTGCTTGAGCATCTACTTTCACTGAATCGTACTTTCATTCTCGCCATTTCTTCCTGAAAGACTGCATCAGAGCTACAGTTCCTTCTGGTCCTTAATAGCCCTCCATAGGGTATACTGTTGAGAAGATTTTTTGGGTGGCAGCTTCCTGCGTGCAACAAACTGTTGCCAGCGATCTTCTTTTGAAAAAATGTACTCTCCATTCTGTTGTTATTCACCCTAACTTCTAGGAATTCAATTTCATCCCTATGTACTGTACTAGTAAATCTTAAATTCAAGTTGTTGTCATTAAGGGTTTCCACAAATCTTGTGGCTTCAATTTCAGTCCCTCTCCAGATACAAAATATATCATCTATATATCTGGCCCAGAGGACGACCTATAGGTTAAATGCTTCGATGTTACCTGCCACCTGCTTCTCCCACCAGCCTAGATACAAACCTGTATAGCTGGGGGCGAAGCAGTTCCCCTTTGCCGTCCCCTGGGTTTGACGATAAATTACATGATCAAATATGAAGAAGTTATAAATCAAACAGGTATACATCATAGTTAAAAGCATTTCAGTGTGCAAAAAATAGGACAGCTACCACGTTTTAAAGAAATAGCGACTAGCAGCCATACCCAATTCATTCCGCATGCATGTGTATAAACTGTTGACGTTTAATGTCATTAACAACATGTCTTTATCCCAGGCGATATTCTCACTCAATCTAAGGAAATCTCCAGTATCTCATACATATGATGAAAGTGATTCTACATAAGGTCTAAGAAAATAATCTATATATTTAGATGTATTTTCATACAGGCTTCCCATGGATGACACAATCGGTCTCCCTGGTGGATTTTGATTATCTTTATGGATTTTCGGCCGATAACTTGGGATACTCACAATTTAAATACTTGTATACATCATTAGTTATCAAATTTTCATTTTTCCATTTGACAAGATCTGCCCTATACTTATCATTGCTTTTCTCATAACTCGATCTGTTAGTAATCATATAGTTATTCACATCCTCCAATTGTATTTTGCCCTCATTCAGATACATCTGTTTGGGCCAAATAACTACATTCCTATCTTTGCCAGATTTCTTTATCACTATGGATTTTTTATCTTGTAGTTCTTTAATAGCTTTCTGTTGTTTATGAGTGAGATTATTATGTTTGCGGGGTTTACATTTGTCAAGCTTTTTCAATTAATTCTTAACACCTTTCTCAAATACCTCAAAACATCGTTATCTATTTGGGGTAGAAACATGATTTAGGTTTAAATCCACTGGCACTAGTACGGTCGATTGTCACATGCTCCTCAACCAGACTTGCTAGTGGATCATCAATCCATCCCTCACCAGCCTCCAATCCTCACATGGTATGTAAGATTTCTATATCTCCAATAGTGAGATTAGAATCCTCAATCACTATAGGTGACACTCCCTCTTGTTTTTCATACCACTTTTTAAATTTAAATTGTCTCGTGAATTGGAACAGGTCAATTTTACTCTCTGTGTAATTAAATCTATTTGTAGGACAAAATGTTAAACCCACAGATAGTTTAAATTTTGTATATATAAAATATTACAACGAGGAAAGGAAACGAGAGGCTTCAAAACATTTTCTAAATGTGCCCTTGAGCATCATATATTTCAAGAAGACAAAAAATTATTATTATATACACAAAAGTTGTAACAGCACTGTATAGGCATAAATGCCAAGGCTACGCAAACAGTGTACATAGTGCTCGTGATAAAAAAGTGACGGCGCATGTGACAACGTGAAAGGAAACATCAGCTTGTGGCGCAGAGAACAATACACAATATATATACAAGATAAAAAGGTTCATACAAGAATTACTTTCAATGCATCAATTGTTATTTACAGCGTATGTAAGCTGATGTGTAAAGGTTTTTGACCTTTACCCATCAGCTTACATACGCTTTAGGCACTTTTTGAATCTTGGCTCAAAAACATTGTAAATAACAATTGATGCATTGAAAGTAATTCTTGTATGAACCTTTTTATCTTGTATACATATTGTGTATTGTTTCAAATTCTTGATTTTACTCCTGACTGATCCTCTTGTCCTAGAGTTACATTCTCCATGTCCTCGTGGTTTGTACATTTATTAAAGTTGATATTTCCCTCATTATCAATCTCTATTACAGCAGTAGTCTCCACACGTTTGGGCAATTCACTGGTCTCCACCCTGATGTGGTGAGTTTCTCTCAAATGATCAAATTTCCTTCCAAATGTAAATATTTGTCCCATTTCATAGTCTATTTGATCCATATGAAATTTTCGTTGTTTCTTCAATTTAATTCATAGATAGATAGATAGATAGATAGATAGATATATAGATAGATAGATAGATAGATAGATAGATAGATAGATAGATAGATAGATAGATAGATAGATAGATAGATAGATAGATAGATAGATAGATAGATAGATAGATAGATAGATAGATAGATAATCACATTGTATTTTAGGGGCTCTTGGTCTGCTTTGCCGAATAAAGGGCTACTCAATAACAAGACACTAGTCTTGATTTCATCTCATGCCTCTTCCTTATGCCACCCCACACCCCTCTCTCATTAGTTCACTCATGAGAGTCATTTTCATCCAGTTGCGGCCAGTGCAGGTAAGCGTGGTGAGTCAGGGCAGGGTGGCAGAAGAGTAAGTCGACAGATGACCGAATAGGTACAATGAAATAAATAAATAAAACATATTCCGTCGTCTGTCGACTCCCCCATCCCGTCCGCCCCGCTCCACCACTCCACTGGCCGCTCCTGTTTTCATCTCTCCTTTCTCCCTTTGTCACTGCTTATGTATCATTCTGTTCTCCCTTCTGTCCTCCTGTTCTAGTTTTTTCTCTCTTGCTATGGTCAAAATCTAATTATGAAAAATAAGCCTTAGTAATCCAAAATTAGTGTTGGTGCCATCCTTTGAAAACCAAATGCACATATTAAGCACTGTATGTGGGTGAGCTGATAATATAGTGTAATGGAGTCAACAGGCAGAGCGTTAATGGAAGGGGTCAGAAAAGAAAGATGCCACCAATCTGAGTTGAGTTAACATGCCTTCCACAGGGGTTTCTGCAATTATGAAGCACTGTAACAGGTGTGGGTAATTTTGTGCTCCATTCGCTGATCTCAGAAAGATGAACAAGTCTGCCATGTCGAAAATGAGACATGAAAGGCCATGTCCAGCAGCCACATGCATGCTGCTGTGATATTATTGTTGCAATTGTTGTACTTGGGAACACAATAATAAAGAGCAAAATAAGAAGCAGCAGAGAGCACATCACTTACTGTGTTGTCTGAGCTATAAAACTACAGCCCTTAGTCTACATCACAGGAGGAAGTGCATCACATGCTGTGCTTGATGGGCCGGTCCATTACCCTTCTGTCAAGAATACCAATGGGCCAGCTCACAGTCACTGCTAGGTTGGGGAGGGCCTGCCACAGTCTATCATGTCTAGGGGAACATCACGAGGGGGGGGGGCACACCGGGCCTCGGGCAGCGACTGATTGTCCAATTTCCTAATCAGAGCCTGCATTACAATAGATGATGGAATCCTATTTGCAGGTTAAGGTTGTCCAGTAACCATATAAAGTGGATTGAGGGTCACGCAGTGCTTAATTTGAGCTGGTGGTTTCCGTTGCTAACACCGGCACTTATGACAGCCTGCAACATGGTGGCGCTGTTTGCTTAATTTAGATATGAACCCAACAATAGTTGTTAATTATTTCAATATATGTTCAAAATGACTAATGCCTGCTGGCTAAGCCATTCTTATAGCACTGGGGGCCGGGAATAGTCGGAATTGCCACGCTTGTAGTAGTGTAATGGTTAGTAATTGTGTTCGTACTGTCTCCATGCTAGAGGATATCTGAGCGTCCACAAACATGAAAGCCTACGAAGGACTTACTCAGGTAACAATGTTTCCAATTTCTCCAGCTCAGGCGAGCATTAGAGCAGTGGTCTTCAAACCTTTAAATCCCATGCCCCCCTAGTGGCAAAAAAGAATCACTGGGACCCCCCTCAATATTTTTCACAATTATTCAATTAAACTGGCAATGTTTGAATAGACATATTTAAATATTGCAGTTAAGTGATTGCCACACATACTATTCTTGTCAGGCAGGCCTTACTAACGTGTAAAGGATCCATAGTGTTATTATTAGAAATGGGGGGGTGGGTTTGTAGAATATTTGGAGTCCCTCTCCTTTTAACACCTTCTTCCAGCCTGGATATTAATGACAAAAGATGTTAGTGATGGCCCATAACAGAGCGGCTAACTGCGCTCATGTTTTTCAGCTTAAAACACAGCACTGTTATCAGCATATTGCTTCTTTTGATCAGAGCTTGATGCCCCTGGGATCACCTAAGGCCCCCAGTTTGAAGACCCCTGCATTTGAGGTTTATATGGAAAACTGAACCCCATATGGAGTTCACCTTGATGGAGTCTGAACTCACATTGGAGGTGATGAAAGAAAAAGGTATATACAGGTTGTATCCTGCTCTTGTAGTAAACACCCCTGACCCGACCCACTTGCGGCTATTAGAGACAGATGGGTAAGGGATTTTAGTGAGATAGACGATGAATGGATAGAAGTTAAAAAGGCCCCATGCCGCTCAGCAATTTCAGCTAAGCTGTGGTTAATTCTGTTTAAATACTTTCATAGAGTCTTCCAAATGCTGGATAGGCTGGTAAGGATGGATGGGTATTGGCCCTCTGTGCCTGAGGTGCAACAGGCCAGAGGGCACCTTTTTGCATGTAATTTGGGAATGCCGGTGAGACAGGATTATTGGATAAATCCATTGTATTTTGCAGGCGGTCATTGGTATTACTTTCCCACACTCTTTGAAAAGTATCACATTGGGCATTCAGCCAGAATGGGGTGGCCTTGGGGAGTGCTTAATTTGTGAAGAAGTAAGTGCCAGGGCCTTTTTCGGTGGCCACTGCCGTCTGCACCACTCATTGCCCCTGCCAACACTGCCAATGACAGTACCAATACAGGTACTAACCGTTGCACTTGCTACAAGTGTGACTATTCAGACTACCCACCACTCAAAGCTATAATATTGATGTGAGTGACAAATGTTATTCATTTTTTATGTATATTGAGTCATTAAACACTGTTGTGCATGCACCACTTTCATTAGGTATGTACCACTTGCATTATTTGAGTACAAATGCTTTTTTACAGGTAGCTTGGAACTCACAAAGAGCTATTCCTGAGAATCTGTGATTGGCCAGCCTCCCAGGTGTTCTCCTGGAATTCGTGAGTTATATAAAAAAATCAGAGATGTGATCTAAATGTAGACATAAGCCTATGGTTGTTAATGTCTCAGTTTGTTAGAGAATCAGGCTTCTTCATCTGTAAATAATGTTTCCACACGATCCCTCTAGTATTCATCCACCAGTCTGTCGCTAAAACATTGCCATCTACTACCGGGTCTGGTGGATTAGTGCACTAATGTGCCCACTGTATGGGCCTGAGTTTGACCTCATGGCCACAGGTTTAAATCCAGGCAAGTCCACTCATCTTTCTGAGGTCGATATAATGATAACAATACACATCTGTTATTCAGCACCAAGATACCCTTCTGGGTGAACTTGCGCTTTACAAATATTTATGTTATGTTAGAGCTTACGAGTGGGCTCTGCTCAGAGCCAGGGTTGTAGCTTCGGGGGGAGAGGCGCTTGGGGTGTTACATCCCCCTAATACATTTTTTTGGGATAAATCGGTGGGACAGGTGCTTTCAGTCGGGAATGGTTGAGAATCTGTCAGATTTTCCCAGGACTCTTTTTTGTCATTTCACAAAATAATGTGTTTTCTCTCACTTAATACCCCTGCCAATCTGCATCCCCCTACTTTTCCGCTGCTTCTCAAGCCCCTCTTGTGCACCCTGTTTGTTGTATAATGTATTTTAACATTGTATGCCACTGTTATTGTTGGAAAATCTGAAGCACACCCTCCCAAATCCTACTGACCAAGCTACGCCCCTGTTTATTGCATCCCTGAATTGTTGTAATGAGCCTCTGCGGGGACATCTATCTGCTAACTGTGACCTTGCTGACCTTAAGGCATTACTTGGGAGTAGATACCTCAGTCAGCAGCCTACTCCTCTTTAATTGTCTCTTCATCAACCTTGGCCACAGCTCAGTACACTTTGTAATGTCTACCGGTCTCACCAGACTTCGAATACCACACCACACACCACAAGGTGCACATCTGTGTAGTAGGTGAGATCATAGAAAAACGAAAACATAGAAACCACATTGGAGGAAACCAAATCATGTAAAACCAATTTTCAGTTGCAGTTGGTGCAGGTAAGATCAGTGGGGCGGTGGAATGGGATGGGATGGGGTGGAGTGGGGGGGAGTCGACAGATGACAACAAGGTTAAATAAAATTGGAAAAAAAGAAAAACACTTGCCTTGCGGCGAACGATAGATAAGTGGCTTTCTTTTTTTAAAAAATTTGTTCTCCCTCATAGTCGTCTGTTGACTCTCCCCCACCCCGCCCCAGCGATCTTAACTGCACCGGCCACAACTGCCAATTTTTAGCAAAGTCAATTTTAAGGAAGAACAAAAAAAATCATAAATTGAAGGAAACAATTTGCATTTTAAAGGAAACATAATTTTAAAGAAAATCCAAAATGGCATTAAACTTGGGCCGATACTAGGACTACCATGGGCTTTTTGGGCTCCCATTCCTACCCGCAAGAAAGAAGTGACCTCATAGGGTCAGTTGGCTGACATCCTGTTACAGGGAGACAAACTTTACAAGAAGCCCACTTGTCTAGCAAAGCCAGATGACTAGTCCCCCCGGCATAAGCCGTGGACCCGGCTGGTTACTTCTGTTGGAGATAGTCCTGACTCCCAAGTACTGTTCCTTAAGTCTTTGAACTCTTGGTTAGTATAAGAGGATACTCCTCCTTCATAAACCCTAAATCCTGGGACTTAGAAACTATCAACAAACTTTTTCGATCCTACGACGTAGAGCCCTCTTCGGTTCCAAACCGCAGATTCATCGGCACTGCCTTTGAAGTAGAACCGATTGACACCGGAGACCTTTGGAGCATGAAAATTTGAACTTCTCCAGCGGAGCTTTTCCCACCTAAAAGCAATGGTTTCAACAAGGCTCCATCCCTTGGTCAGAATGCATCAACATTGAGCTCCTTCCCTCGATACCAGCCCAGCTGCTTGCTTCACTGGAGGCTGTAGGGTAGTAACTTTTCCACTGGGATAAACCATGTCCCTGTATCCAATCAACACTCCATCGCGGTCATCCTTAACCTGCGCCAAGGTAGCAGTTAAGCAGGACCAGATGGCCACTGTTTGGCACTTAATGCCTTTTGGCACTATAATTATTTAAAACGTTTACAATTCACATCTTTGGTTCCCCTAAGTGTATTTTTGTCATTTTGGTGTTACTTTTTAAAATTAAATTATCCTCTGTTTTTACAAATTGGAGTAGGTTTTTATTGTGCTGTGTTTTTGACTTTTAACTGTTTTTATACTTCTAAATGCTTTATAAATGTACTCAAGCAGAGCCTATCAGTTCTGTGCTATAGCTACCAGGGGTTGATCTCAAGTTTTAAATTACTGAAACCTTCACTGGTCCTGACAAAAATAGCGACATTATTACTTGTGGTGGACTACCATCCACCCCATAATGATAATCCACTTTCTCATACGTATTGCTTCACTGCTATTTCATTCTAAGCATCACAATCATGACAAAGTTTAGAATGTTTTAAAACAAAACTTCATGGAGAGTGAGCAGTTGAAGTTTCAAGTATTTAACAACTCCTGATAATGAGTAGGTTTTGACCTGACATCCATGACATGGAATTCCCCCATACATTTTGCCTTCACTCTCCTGTTTTGCTGAACTCAATCAATCAATCAGTCAATTTATAGAGCGCGCTACTCTCCCGTGAGGGTCTCAAGGCTCTGGGGGGGAGGGGGGGGGGGGGGCGGGAGGCAGCTACTGGTCGAACAGCCAGGTCTTTAGAAGTCTCCTGAAGATCAGCAGGTCCTGGGTCAGATGCAAATGGGCGAGGAGGGTGTTCCATGTCTTGGCGGCGAGGTGGGAAAAAGATCTGCCACCGGGGGTCGTTCGGCGGATGTGTGGGACGTTGGCGAGGGCGGCGGAGCGGAGCTGGCGGTTCGGGGTGTAGGACAGTTGTTTCTCTGAGGTATGCTGGTCGGGCGTTGTGGAGTGCTCTGTGGGCGTGGATGAGGAGCTTGAAGGTGATCCTCTTGTTGACCGGGAGCCAATGCAGATCTCTCAGGTGGGTTGTGATGTAGCTGTGGCAGGGTAGTCCGAGGGTGAGTCGTGCGGAGGCATTTTGTATGCGTTGGAGTCTCTTCTTGAGTGTAGCCGTGGTTCCTGCGTAGAGGGCATTGCCGTAGTTCAGCCTGCTGCTGACGAGTGCGTGGGTGATCGTTTTTTTTGGTTTCAGTGGGGATCCATCTGTAGATCTTGGGGAGCATGCGGAGGGTGTTGAAGCAGGAGGACGAGACGGTGTTGACTTGCTGGGTCATAGACAGCGTTGAGTCCAGGATGAACCCCAGGTTGTGTGTGTGGTTGGTGGGTGTCGGGGCCGCTCCCAGCATGGCTGGCCACCAGGAGTCATCCCATGAGGAGGGAGTGGACCTGAGGATGAGGACCCCCCTCTTGTCTGAGTTCAGTTTCAGCCGGCTAGACTTCATCCTGTCTGTGACGGCCTTCATTCCCTCGTGGAGGTTGGATGTGGCGGTGGCCAGGTCCTTGGTGAGGGAGAGGATCAACTGGGTGTCGTCGGCGTACGAAACGATGTTGAGGTGATGTGCACGGACAGTGTTGGCGAGCGGTGCCATGTAGATGTTGAAAAGGGTCGGGCTGAGGGATGAGGCTTTTGGTATGCCCCAGGTGATCTTGGTCGCTTCGGATCGGAAAGGGGAGGCGGACTCTCTGGGTTCTGCCGGTGAGGAAGGAGGTGATCCAGTCCAGGGTTTTGCCTTGGATCTCTGCGTCTTGGAGGCGTGGCCAAGAGGTCCAGGAGGATGAGGGCTGTGGTTTCGCCTTTGTCCAGTATGGTTCTGATGTCGTCAGTGGTGGCGATGAGAGCTGTTTCGGTGCTGTGATTGCTGCGGAAGCTGGATTGGGAGGAGTCCAGGACGTTGTTTTCATCCTGGAAGTGGGTCAGTTGTCTGGTGGCGGTCTTCTCTATGACTTTCGCCGGGAACAGGAGCAGGGAGATGGGTCGGAAGTTCTTGAGGTCCTTTGGGTCCGCCTCGGGTTGCTTGAGTAGGGCGTTGATCTCGGCATGTTTCCAGCTCTCTGGGAAGGTGGTGGACTCGAAGGAGCTGTTGATGATCTTTCGGAGTTGGGGTGCGATGACGGAGCTTGCTTTGTTGAAGATGTGGTGGGGACAGGGGTCAGATGGGGAGCCGGAGTGTATGGTGTCCATGATTTTGATGGTGTCTTCATCGTTGATGTTGTGCCAGGACAGCAGAAGGTCGGTGTGTTTGGTGGGTGTTGAGTCAGGGGTGTCGGCATCTGGGTGTCGAAGCTGTTGTGGATGTCTGCAATCTTGCGGTGGAAGAAGGTAGCCAGGGAGTCGCAGAGTTCTTGTGACGGCGGGACGTCATTGGAGCTGGAGCTGGGGGTGGCGAGTTCTTTTACGATGTTAAAGAGCTCTTTGCTGTTATGTGCATTGTTGTCGATGCGTTCCTTGAAGGAGGTTCTTTTGGTGGCTCGGATGAGTTGGTGGTGTTTACGTCTGGTGTTTATGAGCGCTGCGTTGTTGTCTGGTCATTTCGCCACTGCTTCTCGAGTCTTCTGCAGGTGGACTTAGAGTTTTGGAGGTCGGCTTTGAACCAGATGGCTCTCATGTCGGTGCGCCTGTTGGAGGGTTTTCCGATCGAGGTGAGGGTGTTGGTGCAGTCATCGATCCATTGTCTGAAGTTGTGGGCTGCTGCGTTGGTCTCCAAAGGTTCGGGTGGAGGGTCTCGGGCGAGTGAGGTGTTGAGTTGGTTTTCGTCTACTTTTTCCAGTTGCAGTGTGGGATACATTGCGGTAGGTTGTGTGCGGTGTGTTTCTCAAAGTAGAAGTGGATGCAGTGGTGGTCGGTCCAGTGGAGTTCGGGGGTGTGGCTAAAGGTGACGTGGTTGCTGGCGGAGAAGATGGAGTTGAGCGTGTTTCCGGCGGAGTGGGTGTGCGTCGTGACGAGTTGTTTGAGTCCGAGGTTGGCGAGGTTGTCGATCAGCGTTGTGGAGTTGCTGTCGTTGGCGTTCTCGAGGTGGAAGTTCAGGTCTCTGAGGAGGATGGAGTCTGTGGAGGCGAGGGCGTATATGCTGATGAGGTCGACGCTGGATTCGCTGAACTGTGGTCGGGGTCCCGGGGGTCTGTAGACGAGAGTTTCTCTGAAGGTGTGTTGTGATCGACGTGGATCTGGAAGTGTAGGTGTTCGGCCGTGCTGAGAGTTTCTTCGGTGTTGTTTAAGATTCTGATGGTGTTCCTGTGGACGATGGCGATTCCTCCTCTTGGTTTGTTGTTGTTTCGGTCCCTGCGTGTGATCTTGTAGCCGTCTGGGACGGCTATGGCTATGTCAGGCATCGAGGAGGTGTTCATCCAGGTCTCCGTCAGGAAGGCGACATCTGGGGCGGCGGAGTCAAGCAGGTCCCAGAGTTCGATGGCGGCCTTGTGGACTGAGCAAGTGTTGAGTAGGATGCAGCTGAGGTGTTTGTGGCTTACATTCCTGAGATGTGCCGGTGTGCGTTGGCTGGTGTAGCTGCAGTTTCGGCAGGTGAAAGGTCTGTGGGTGAGCTTCGGGGTGGCCTAGAAGCAGGTGGTAGTTTGGCCGGCATTGAGTGCGTGGAGGGTGCTTGCGTCGTAACAGCGTAGGGTGTTGTGAAGTTCGCGGGTGCCAGTGGGTCTGGCACTGGGCGCGGTACGGGCGCGGACGGGCACAGACAGGCTTGCCTTTGGCGCGACTTCGGTGCGCCAGCAGCGCGACCGCGCAGCGGCCGCCATAAGTAGGGGAGGGGGGAGGGACATGAAGCAGGGAGGCGAGAGCGGGTAGCGGAGGCTACAGTACAGTGAGGGAGAAAAAGGAGGCAAAAATTGGCAATACCATACAGTGGCTACAACACAGTGGGAGGAAGGGCACAAATAAAAAAAGCGACAGGAATGAAGATACAGTCACACAGCGGGCTCGAACCCTACCAGGGTGGGGCTCGAGACCCGATCGCGGCAGAGCAGGGCAAGGAGGAGCTGCGGAGCACGGTGGGGCTGCTGGGGAGTAGAGCGGACCTCAGACTGGGTCAGAGGTTCTGCTCCAGACTGAACTAGTTTCTGTTGTCTTTGGGGCTCTGTTCCCTTGATCCCAGCTAACCAGAGGTAAAGTGCTTGTGGTCTCTGCTTTGAACATGATAAAATTGACCTGTACCAATTTAGCGAGCATATCATTTACTTGTAATGTACTATCAGTACAGAGGGTCTTCAATTAAATGCTACTAGTGAGTAGCAGCACCTATGTGCCACGCACTAAACTAGCACTGCCAAACATGTCTTAAACCTCCTGCTGCGGCCCGAGTGCAGTTTTAAAGTGCCATTTCACCTGGACAAATACCTTCTGCCAAGCTTAAACATTCCTTTTTAATACTTATAAGTTTCCCCCCTAAGGTAAGCCTTAACCACCCTTAGGGCATGGTGCATATTATTAAAAAAGTAGGGCAAGTGTTTCAGGTTTTATTTGTCCCGATAGTGAAAAACTCCAAAAGTCATTTTGCAATGTTGTAAGGTTATCTCTCTATAGACTAACACTGAACATTCACTTAATAACTTCAGTTTGGGAACAGATAGTGAAATGCTTCTTTCACTAAAATGAACTGTAATTTAAAATCCTCTTTAATGGCAAAGTCAGATTTTAAGTCACTATTCTGAAAATGCCACTTTTTATCAAATTTAGCATTTTTTCCACAGAAACCAAATGCGCCTTTCTGCAAGTGGGATTTTTTCTGCATAACCTAAAGGCGCCTTTCTGCTAGTGTCCAAGATTACATAACTGTGAATGGCTGTCATGTGATATTTTGTGTATTCTACCAGACATTGGAAAAAAGGGCCTTGTGTGTGGGGTAGGGTGTTGCTCGCCTGAGCTGAATGTGTTTGGGGATGCATTCAGCTTTCCTGAGCTTCAAAGGGTAGTCTCAGGACTTCAAACTACAAAGGTAAAGGAGCACAGTTTTTAAGCGTATATGGTTACGTAGGACATTATTGTCTCATATCTCCCAAAACACACTATGAGAGAGCAAGTTCTATGTGACAAAACAATAGGAATCAAACACTTCTTAAGTTGAAGAAAAATAACAAGACAATTTTCTTATGTTGAGTCTGTATTTTCTTTTTTTGTTGTATTTGACAATCTTCTTTACATAGCACATGTTAGAAACTACAGCATACGTGTTTCGTCCCAAACTAAGGTGACTTCTTCAGGGTAAATCCTAGATGCATATTATTCAAGCTTGATGAAAGAAAGGCATCCCTATCTCAAAGGTCTGTCATATCCATTAGTGTCAGCTCACATTATAGATCAGGCCGAGAAGATAATGTATATTTCTTAAAGTGCTGTTCTTGTTTACAATCTTAAACGTCAAACAATAATTATTTTGCTGGTTAAAGTCATCCCAAATAGTCTGTAACCATTAACATAGGAGCGGCACGCCCATGCGTATCGTTCTGTCTTGATAAGAGTCCTTATGTGCCAGTCAAAATTTCTAAAATGGCTCAATTCTAGCAGCAATCTTCATCTGAGCAATGAAAAGAGGTGTCCGGCTCTTCGAGCCTGATGTCTCTTTTCATTGCTCAGATGAAGACTGCTGCCAGAATGGACTGAAATTCAGCCATTTTAGATATTTTGACTGGCACATAAGGACACTTATCAAGACGGAACAATATGAATCCTGACCCTTTAAGAGTCCTGTACCTGTGGCTAGAGTCAAAGTGGCCTTCTCACTTCCCTCAATCAGATCCAAACTGAAGCGATGCAAGGCTCTGGAAAGACGCACAGCTCCAAACTGAAGACTTCACCAGAATCGACACAGAGCATTGCAGGGCCATGCCACACAGGCCCCGTCTGAAAGCTGCAGTGGCTCCAACACAGAGCAATGCTACGCTTCGCAGATCCTACCCAAAGGCTTCGTAAGATCCGACACTGACCGACAGGAAGCACCACAAAGCCGCTCCACGAAGCTGAAAACCTCCCCAGAACCAACAGAGAGCTATTGCTTGCAGACCTCGCTTCAAGGACAAAAAGCAGAACACCAAGAGGCTGAACTTGGTGCCGCGTCCAACCCACACTCTATCATGGTCGGCCTGAATGTGTGACTTTACCTTAGTCCAGTGCAACCAGATATCACAATTGGCGCTTTGTGATTTTTCTGCTATTTTGACTAGAAACTTACAGAATTTAAAACTCCACTTCTACTCATTTGAATTTTGTCATTTTGGTGAAATTTTATTTTTTAAAATGAATTCTATTTATGTTTTGGGATTCCTATTGGTTTCCATTTTGGAGTGCTGCGGGAATACTTTGCACTTTGCCTCTAAGTTAAGCTTCACTGCTTTTGTGCAAAGCTACCAGAAGGTTAAGCGCAGGTTTATTTAGTGACTTCCGTGGTTCACCCTGCTAAGGAGTGTGTTTATTAGTATAGTGTGGCTTCCATCCCTGTCAACTAATATCCTATTTCTTACTGTAGGATTCATTTGAGGTGCCAAACATTGCATCATAACATAGATGGCCAATAGACTGGGAGTAACTTACCTGGGCATCACCTCACATAACTGAGGTGACTTTCAGCGCATGGGCACCAGCCAGATTACCTTGTAATCTGAAATGAGGGAGAGAGAAGTTATGATTCATTCGGCTTCTGGCCAATAGAGGTTTAAAAAGAGCGGAATTAATCACTTGTCCTGTATGTTGCCAGGGTCAGAGGTTCTGATATACACGGTTATTTCGTGAAGGAGGGTTTTTAAGGCAACCAGACCCCCAGACCCTGGTAACACACAGGACAAGCGATTCATTCCCCTCTGATCATACCACCACCTCTCAGAGTACTCCATCCGCCTGCCTCACGGAGTGGTGAGTAAACTCAGCTGCCATGTCTTGGTCCAGCCAGGGATGTAACATAGGCCTCTGGAGCTGCTTCAGCCGACGAGGGCCTCACCCTAATGGGAGGCCCAGCTGAGCCAATAGCCATAATATATTGGTGAGGCTGTCTAACTTCGTGAATTTTTGGGGTCATCTTTATAAAATATTTAGGGAGCTCTGTCATTTTAAAGATTTTTTTCCCTATGAAGAAATCCCTTCCCCTACACCACCACCATCTTTAAGGGTGTTCCTTTGCAATCGCGTGACTTGTCCCAGCGGCATAACAATAGCCCCCGTCCAGGGAGCCCCTTCCAGCACCGCCACTGCTGGTGGGGCCACTGGCGTGCAAGCTCCTGACTGGGTCCAGAGCATGGGGGGCTCCCTCTGTGAACTTTGCAGGGGGAGACCTCAAGTTTCGTTACACCACTGACTCGTCCCTGAACATAACAACAGGCAGGATGTGTCGTAATGGGGGAACAAGATATCTCTGTCTCTCCGGCACTCTATTAGCCCTCCAGGACATTTCACAGAGTGCGTAAATACCCGTCCGACAGCCCTGCGGAGTAATTCCGGTTCTGATTGAGTTACTTCCAGCACAGTCTCCCAGTGTTCACTTGAGCTTTAAAGCAAGTGCAACGAGGATTAAGACGTTTAATGCCATCTTTCCCTGATGAAAGAATTCCATTGACCTGCAGCAAGAAAAGACGTATTGTGCCGCGCGAACCTGGCACCAGCGCTGTTTGCTAATCTCCTTGCTCACCTGTGATGAAGTCCTTATGCCATTTTGCCAAAAGTGGTAATGTTTTAATAACTATTCCAGCGCCATCTGGGTGAAGTGCAAGCTCTATCTGGGTCAATGAGTGGGAAGAGAGGGAGTCAAACTTTGTCACAAATTTAGAAAGCAGCATAGCACGAGCTGTTGTGATGGATCAATGCAGAGCCCTTTTTTGCATTTGTGCAGTCTAAAAAGCATGTGTGTAAGTGTACCTCGCAACTTCTCTGAGCTAGGGCATGATTTTCAGACAGCACAGTTCAGTGCTTAATTTGTAACATAATGAGTGCCAGTGCCCAAAGCACTGTGCCCAAAGCTACTAAATGGCAGCATGCAGAATATCAATGCTTGATTGACCTCAGTCCACCTCAGGCCACTTTGCCCTTTATCTCACTCTTGCAGGTTCCTGCTTTCTCCTTTTGTGGCGATTTATCCCAGTGCTTAATTTGAGCTGGTGGTTTCCAGTGCTTGGCACCGATATTTAACGCCAGAATTTGTGACAGTGTGCCACAAGGTGGCGCTGTCTGGCTAATTTACAGATAAACAAAACAACAGTTAATTAATACTTCAATATACATTAAAAATAACTATTAACTGCTGCCCAAGCCATTCCTACAGCTTTAGTTTCCTGGAATAGTCCGAATTCTCACGCGTGTAGGAGTGTGATGATTAGTAGTTGTGTTGTTACTATCATTGGCGGCGTGGCCGTGGCAATGTGAGGTGAAAGCTGCAATGGCCTCCTGACGAGAGCCCTGGCACTTTTTAATACGAATTAAGCACTGGTCTGTCCGTCTTCCTATTCCCCCTTCTCAGTGGCAGCCAGTAATTAAAGCAGGAGGGAGGGCGACGTGCCACACATGCACACATGTGCACTCATTCAAACTATGCATTCACAGATGTGCACACATTCATCCACCATTCACAAGCAAAAAAACATGCACACATGCAAACACACACACACACACCCATTCACAGCATGCACTCACAAACGCACATTCATTCATACATACACACACAAACACACCAAACATTTTTAAAAAACATAACACTTACCGGGCTGCAGGGGTGATTGTGGCTGGCGAGAGGAAAGCCTTGGTGGATCCTAACTATTGGGACTTGTTATGGAGTCACCATTGAAAGAAGGTGGCAGTCCCTTCCTTGTCACAGAGTGGGATGAGATCTGTGAGAGTTGCTGATCCTAGCCCACTCCGTGATGAGCATCACTGATGGACACCCTGCCCTGGGCACTTGCGGGCTTAAAACTGAAGGGCCCAGGTCCAAGGCTATCAGTGACGGCCCGTCGTCGTCATGAGGGGAGACCACCCGGCTCTTCACCGGGCTGAGAATGTCACAGTGACTTCGATCAAATGTTTTGCAATTGGGCTAATAGTACTTTAAAATGCATACTCTGCTTGATAGTTCATTATGCGAGACAAGCGCACAAAGTCTGGACATGTGCAGGGCCACTTCTTGTAACCACTGCATATTATCGTGAGCTTGAAAGAAAGAAAGTTATCCAAGTGCACGTGCTAGACTGTCAGTGAATGTAATCTGGCTACAGTCATAAATGAAGGGGTCACAGCAACATGCCGTGTCTGCAAGCATGGATGACGTTTAGGGGTCACCAGGGGTTGCATCCCTAGCTTGCCCCTTGCTACCCCTGGCACTGCCTTTGCGACCCCTAGCCTCAGAGGTGGCAAAATAAGTGCCAAGAGCATAGGGTGGTCTTGCATTATCGGAGGCAGGCTCTAACCTCGTTTCCTGCTCAGTTATAAATCCTATTAGTGAATAATAGTTAATTATTCACTATTAGTGGAATAAAAAGTGTAGCAGTGAAAAATAAAATGGTTTTAATGTATGTTGTGTTCGTGCATGAAGGTGAGAGTGAGTTTGGGTGCGAGGCGTGTATATGTGTGAGCATGTATGCTTGTATAGGGGATCGTGGATGTGTGTGCGTCCAAATGAGTGAATAAGTATAAGTGAAGCAGAGTAATAGTGAGTGAGAGAGTGCGCATGAGTGATTCAGAGTGAGAGTGAGTGCACAAGAGTAGGTGGAAATGAATGAGTGCAAGTCAGTGCTATTGATAGAATGAGTGTGAATAAGTGAACGTAAGTGAGCATGTGTTGTTGTGCTTGCAGATACGCAGATGGACCTGGCATGCTTCTTGGCTTATAGAAGCACCCGTAAACAAATGTTGGCACTGGAATACTGGAGGCAATACTTGCATATGGGATACCCTTGTCAGAATGCTACTGCTGGCACTCTGTAGGTGAAGATTGGCATGGAGCACCCATGAATAAAATGCCTACGCTGGTCTCCTGACATAGATTCTTGGCATAGTTGGCACCTGTGGTAAATTGCTGGTGATGACACATTGGAGGAAATTCTTGGCATATGGGATTGCAACTGTGGACAGGCCATGCGCCATCCATGACAAAATGCGGGCTTTTACTTATTAGACATAACCTTTGACATAAGGGACCTCTATAGTGCGAGAGAAGCACTATTAGGAACATTCTGGTACTGGCAATTTGTATGTAATGTTTGGGGAAAAGGGGCTACCATGACAAAATGCTGGTCCTAGCAATGAAGGTATTGTTTGACATAAGAGGGCTTCCATAGGACATTTTAAAATCATAATTGGGTGAACTCATGGGGATTGTCAGATTTCAGTAGCTCGGCACACCATGAAAGGACATGATTATTTAGTGAGTAATTTTTAGCGTCTATGGCTTTTTAGCAAATCTATTTGATACTAGTGCATTACAATGCACTAGTAAAATCCTTTTTTTCAAATATTTCTTAGGGAATAGAATCTCCCACCCTTTGTCATCCCATAGAAGATTATATAATATTAATTATGCAATTATGAAACTTCAGCAATGTTAATTATTGTGATGTCATCAGGGTTAAGGTTATGTGACATCACTTCTTGGGCAATGCAGGGGCAAACGTCATATGACATCACTTCCTGTGAAATCATTAAAGTCAAAGGGTATATGATGTAACTTCTGCTACCGCAGGCAATTTGGTGAGTCAATGGGTGTGAGCTGAGGACTAAAGGTCGAAACAGCGACCCCTAAATGATGTCAACGATGAATGACAGTGCAAGCCTATAAAAAGAGGCACTGGGCTTTGAGCCGTCAGAACAGCTGTTCACGATTGGTCCACAGACTCCTTAGGAAGAAGAAATCACAGTCGAATAATTTATGTAATTTCTTGCAAGCTATTTTCCACATGTTGTTGTTAATATCCGTTATTTGACACATCCTCTTCCAATATGTATCGTTTTTTTGGACTGGAAGATGTCACCTACACATTCTATATGATCGTTCCCTTTGACACGACTCCCAAGGTAAATAATCTGGAGGTCTGGGGGAAGACAAAATCTTGTTCCACAAGAACCTCCCCAAAAAGAAACAAAGTTCTATGGTAGCAAGGAACAGAATGTCGTGTCAGGATCCCTGAAGCGAATTCAGCAGATGGGTGACGCTAAAAATGGTGTTGTATTTCTGAAAAAAAATATTCATATTTCCGAAATCGAACCATTGTGTTTCAATGCATTTGAAAGGTAGGTTTCCCTTCTCACAACTTGAACTCATCAATGCATGTGTGACCTTCTGCACATATCACTCCAGGTGTAAAAGTGTGCAAGGTGATTCGCCTGCACGCGTTTGCCAGTCAGAGAGGAAGAGATCTTTCATGAAGAAGTGTCGCGTGCTGATCTTTAAAAGTCATGGTCCCAGAAAGAACATTTTGAAAAAAGAATCTAAAAGAGGACACTTGACAGCATGATTTTCACGCAAATTGCTGAAACCCATAGGTTGTGAGAGGGCACTCCTGCAATATTCCAATATTTCATTGTATGCCAAGCAGGTGTGTCTGTCTCCAAGGATGGTTGAGGAGTCAATTATTGCAAGGAAATGTTGAGAACATTGTGACAGAATAGTACAGGTGTTAGGAAAATATTCTAAGTAGTCTAAGAAGTAAAAACGCTCTGAAAATACAATTTCCCATTGACTATCATTATTCATGGCATCGACCCTCACTGCAACGTGTGACTCTCTTTCATCGGTCCATCATGCCGCTTCCAAGGAGACTTGTACTCGTGTTTGCTTGGGTTTGTTTCATGACTAACATCCTTCTTGAGAGCAGAGTGAAAAAATAAACACAGGAATCCAACCTCTTCGGTTAAGGAGAGCAATTGGTGCAGGCAGAGGAGAGGCAATTGCAGTTGTACAAACTTTGGTTGCAGCCAGGAGTTGTGATTATCACACAAACACCAGTTTCTAATGAATATATTTTGAAAGGCAATCATTTCTCCCTGAAACTTCAATTGGCCAGTGAAAAACATATTTGCCCACCAAATCCAAATAAAAATAAACTCTATTCCCAAATAAAAGTGGACCATTTTCAAGACAAAAGCTATTTGCCCCGAAATATCGACTATTCATTGTATGAAAATGCATGTTCAGGAGCCCTAACTTGAGTTTGTCATGTGCACATGTGGTACCCCCAGACATGGAATACATATGCCTTCGTTTTCCCTCCCAGTTGTAAACCATGGAAGCCCACAATAGTAAATATCATGAATTCATTAATACCATTGTGCAAAGGCAAGCTTTACACCAAGAGTGACCATCATCACGGCATGGATGCACACAGTATGACAAGAACTACAAACTTTATGCCAGGGTCCTCGTTATCCGCTGAATAATGCCAAGAGTGGATAGTAGGAATGTGTGTTCACACATACATGCACAAATACCCTATCAAAGGTGCACACATGCCGCCACACAAACCTGTGCACGCTCAGTATACACACTCAGCAGTATTCAATGCCTTTTTATACTAACACATTAAGGCCCCTCATTGTCTATACTGTACTCTGTTTGATGCACTCATCCCACGAATCAATCAGAAGATATTAATTTCATTTTTAGCCTCCCCTTTCAAATTCATTCACATTTATGGTACGTTTTAAAATTTTCAACTATACATTTAGCTTCTTTATACACCTAGCTTATTTGTTAATATTATTTAATTTTTTAAGTAGTCGCAAACCCCCCGAGGAGGCTTCACTGACCCCCAGGAGTCCACAGGCCCCATGTTGGGAACCACTGCTCTGCAGAATAGCTGCAGGCTTAGATTTTAGGCCCCACCTCTCTTACGGTGTTTTGTATCAATGTTTTGAAAAATACATACAACGTATATTTATGGAATGTCAGGCATGCACATTTTGGGGCTGATTAGGATGACGGGCGGACTTTCGTCCGCCTGCCACCCTAGTGGTGCTGAGAGCAGCCGCCAGATGTGCGGCGGTCCCGCACCACTGATTATGATGCAACCACCACCCTGACGGTCGAATTCCGCATTTCCAACATTGCGGCGGGTGCTACTTACAGCAGCAGCTGCCGTAATGGTGAAAAGGCATGTTGTGCATTCCCATGCACAACGTGGCAGGCACCTCGGGGTGTCTGCCACCTTGTGAATGGGAATGCAGAGGGGTACCATGGGTACCCACCAAGTGCACCCCCACCCCTCCTGGGGTCCCCCAACGGGCCACTAAAGCACATCCCCGCCAGCCTATCCATGGCGGCATCGCTGCCATGGAAAGGCCTTTACAAACAGGCATCATAATATGGACATATTATGCCCCAGCTCTGCCCGGCCAGTAATCGCAACGATTACCGACCGGCGGAAAAGCGGCGGACGGACTTTCCGTCCACCCGATACCACCCGCCATGATAATATGGCAGGGGTAAATCAGGCGGAGATGGCGGGCGGATTGCGGTGGCAATCCGCCCACCATCATAGTCGCCCCCTTTGTGTTTATTCCCTCTGCTTATAAGAGTGCCTGGAGCTGAGCTTCAGAGGTGACAGTGCAACAGTAGCGGCCCGTGGATGGAGTGCTGCGGGGCGGCAGGGCGGGCAGGGTGGGGGGTAGTAAACACCGGAATATGGATAACCGGAGGTTAGTAAACAATTAAATAAATAAAACAAATTTTGTTGCGTGCGCTGCATCTCAAAATGCAATGCAGCGTTGTCTAATAAATTCGTTTAATTTATTTAATTGTTTACTTACCTCCGTTCAACCATATTCCGGTGTTTACTACCCCCCATCCTGCCCCTCCCCCACCCCGCCTCACCGCCCCACAGCACTCCCTCCACGGGCTGCTACTGCAGTGCACCATCGGATCTTGGAGTGACAGTGGAATAATACTGGGGAAATTCAGCCTATCATCCTTAATAGCAAGTTGCGCCTAGAAGGAACAACCCCCATTCTTTTCAGGCTGCTCTGCAGAAAAGCGGAGATATAGGTAATCTGTGACAAAAGAGATCATGAGGCTCCAGCGGTCCAGGCAAGATGTGCCTGCAGCCAAGTTTCAAATCTCTCAGAATAGTCCTCTTCTCTCTCCACCAGCTATTTGGTAAGGTGCAGAGACAGAATATCGTTGTCGAAATATATAGTTGTAGGAATATCAAGTTAAGAATATCGATTTTTGTGTAATGTAGAAATATCGAATTTGAAAATATCGATGATCACAATATTGTTGTAAATAGTACAGACTTTGTATTTTTTTTGTTTTTGTTTAATGTTTTTTTTAATTAATTTGGTAGCAGTTAGTTTATATGTTTAAATTTATTTTTTAATGTGAAAATGATTGTTTTGATTGTATTTTCATTTATTTTTAGGAGCGGGATGTTGGTTTTATAGAGTATAAGGGTGGGGACTAATTTAAAAATATTTGTTTAAAGTTTTAAATATTTTTTACATTAATTTAAAATTTTAGAAGCGGAATGTTGGGTTTATAGGGGATAAGGGTGGGGAGTAATTTGAAAATATTTATTTACATTTTTCATTACTTTTTAAATTTTACGTAAAATTTTAGGAGTGGGATGTTGGGTTTATAGGAGATAAGGGTGTGGAGTAATTTTAGAATGTGGGTTAAAAAGACATTGTAAGAAAAAAATATTGAAAGATATAAGTAATCTAAAAAATATATATCTATCACATTTAATTTTTCCTAAATTGTGAATGTTATTTGGTGCAAATATTTTGATGTAAATTGTTTAAAATATATACATATATATTTTTAATTGAAAAAAGAGTGTAATTAATATATGATAGGATACATGTTTTAAATAAATGTTACATTATTTTTTATTGTTCTTTTTTTGACATTTTTTTCTATTCATAATTTTTGTGTGTGGATAATTTAGAATTTAGAAATGTAAAAATATTTAATTGTAAATTAGAATGATATATTTTTTATTTTTGTGTGAAGAGTAATTCTGTTAAAACTTGTAATTTATGTCTTCTGTTGTTTTTTTTTCACAGTGAACATGTTTGGGACATATTTTCAAAAGAATTGTGTAAAAAGATTAGTTTTAAAAATTTTATTTATATTTTTATAAATGTTTGTTTTTTTCATAGTTTTGAAAAGTTGTATATTTTTATATTTTTTACATTATTTAGCATTACCCTTTAGTTTATTTGTTTTAGTTTTGGAATAGTAATTTTTTAAAGTTTATTATCCAGCAATTTCTTCTGAGTTTAGTTGGTTTTGGAGTTGGAATAGTAATTTTGTATGGTTCCTTATCCAGCCCTTTCCATGAGTTTAGTTGTTTTTGGAGTTGGATTAGTCATTTTTATGGTTTATTATCCAGCACTTTCTCTGAGTTTAGTTGGTTTTGGAGTTGGAATAAAAAAATGTTATGGTTTATTATCCAGCACTTTCACTGAGTTTAGTTGGTCTTGGAGTTGAAATAGTAATTTTTTATGGTTTATTATCAAGCACTTCCCCTGAGTTTATTTGGTTTTGGAGTTGGAATAATCATTGTTTATGGTTTATTATCCAGAACTTTCCTGAGTTGAGTTGGTCTTGGAGTTGGAATAGTATATTTTTTTGGTTTATTATCCAGCACTTTCCCTGACTTTAGTTGGTTTCGGAGTTAGGAATAATAATTTTTTTTGGTTTATTATCTAGCCCTTTCCCTGAGTTTAGTTGGTTTTGGTGTTGGAATAGTAATTTTTAAATGGTTTATTATCCAGCACTTTCCCTGAGTTTGGTTCGCTTTGGAGTTAGAATAGTCATTTTTGTGGGTTTATCATACAGCACTTTCCCTGAATTTAGTTGGTTTTGGAGTTAGGAATAGTAAATTTATATGGTTTATGATGTAGTATTTTCTTAGAGTTTATATGTAAATTTAAAAAAAAGGAGACTATGTCAGTTTTTAATGTTAATGTTTTTATTTTTGTTGTTCAAAATTAAAGGGCCAATTACGATCTCGCTAGGAAGGCCTCTAGACAAGTTCCGGAACGAGCAAATCCGATTCAGAACCTATGTTTCCAACCAAGTCATCCCCCGCTCCGAACGACCAAGTACGATGCAAAGAACTAGTCCGCGTCAACCAAATCAATTTCCGAACCAGATTCTGTCCGTCCGACTCGTTCCGAGCTGAATCATGCCATGCTATGGAGCCTTATTCGGAATGAGCGAGTACAATGCACGATTCATACAGCTATTGGAATTGGACTTCAGGGGGCCGTAGCAGGTCCCCCTTCACACAGAACCCTCCAAATCGGTTGCCAGGGGGTGCTCATGGGTCCCCCGATTCAAGCAAGCACAGTGTGTGTGAAACATGGGGTGCCTGCCACAGGGTGTACACGTTTCCCGTACCCTTAGGTACACAGGCTCCCATAGAGTTCAATGGGAGTCCGAGCAAACCGAGTCAGTCAGCACACGGCTGCAACGTACTCATTCAGTTAGTCTCGCACAGTGCGATTTGCTAGGAAAGGCCTCTGGATCATTGTCGTACAGAGGGCTTTCCAAGCGAGATCGTAATCAGCCCCTACATTTTTTATAGTTGTTTTTTTATACAATTTATGAAAATATTGTTAAACATAATTCAGAAATGTTGATGTTATTTAGAATTTATTATAAAGTATAATATATTTTTAATATATATTTTTCATGTACATTTGCAAAATTAAAAAGATATTTTACATACACTTTTTGAAAAATTGTATCTTTTTCTTAAGTATAGTGATGTAATAGTAAAGTAAATATATTTTCAGTTCTTTCATTATAAACTTTTTGATGTTCAGTATTTATCATTTTTTTAATGAAAAAGGTAAACATTTTGGGACATTTGTTTTTACATTTCTTTTAATACATTTTATATAATGTTATTTTTGTTGTAAAATTATATAATATGTATTGTACAAAGTTTATAGTTTGTACATTTTGGTTTTATTATTTCGTATATTCATTATTGTTATAAAAAATATATTTATTATAATAAATAATTTACACGTTTTTTTCCCAAATATATTTTTGTATCATATTTTTTTTCATTAAACATTGTTATATTGGTTACATAATAGCCTTATTGTAATCTTATATGTTGAAGGTGAGTACATCAAACAAACATACATTTGAATAAATATTAAATATATGTTTTGTTTATTGATAATATAATATTTAATATATATTTTACAAATGTTGGTACATTTTTTCTAATTTGTTTTAAATAAAATAAAAATAATAAAAATATACATTTAATTTTTAGGATTTTGTAATGTTTCTCAATGTTTTTCTATGGGGAGTTATTCTTTATTATGCAACCGTTTTCTGTTCCAACTTCTCACTTTTCTGTCTATCTGTTTCGTTTTTAGGTCATTTTGCGAGACAGAACCTCGCGGTTGGGAGCTGTGTTTCGTCATTTAAGGTAAGTTTGATTTAATTTACCTTTAAGGCAGTTT
Source organism: Triturus cristatus (assembly GCF_964204655.1). Taxonomy (NCBI): domain Eukaryota; kingdom Metazoa; phylum Chordata; class Amphibia; order Caudata; family Salamandridae; genus Triturus; species Triturus cristatus. The sequence continues at coordinate 108,699,943 of NC_140583.1, read as the reverse complement.
TAGGGTAGGGGTGAGGTAGTAGTAGTGTAGTTAGATTTGTTAGGGCATAAAATGTTCGGTTTTTGTCTAGTTAAGTGTTGTTTTGGTAGTTTAGCGTGTTATGTGTTTGACGTAGTGTTAGTTATGTGTTGTTTATTTATGTTATGTTAGTTTTAATGTGGAAATGAATGTTTGTGGGTTTATATATGTTATTGTGGGAAGTTGTTTTTTTTTTTTACAGGTTTCCCGTTTCGGGAACCGATGGTGCTGAAGACGAGTAATTTTTTTTTAACCCCTTGTGTGCCACGCCCTTTCCCCGCCCTGTGCCGGGCGTTGCATTAGCAGGCGGGGTTCATGACGAGCTGGACTCGTCATGGGCACAGCGCAACCGCGGCCCATGACGAGTCCAGCTCGTCATGGGCACAGAAGGGGTTAAAAGGAGAATGTATTTTGTTTATTTGACATTTCCTTTTATTTTTCGGGTTTGTTGGAGCGTTTTTTTTAAATTTAATTTTCGGGTTTTTAAGTGTTTAGTTATTGAGAGGATTGCATCATTGGAGACTTTTTTCTATAGTTGTATTTTTGCAATTTGTGTTGGCTTTCTTTTTGGATGGATTCATCTTTTGATTTATGTACTATGGATTTGTTTGTTTTCGAGGACCATCTACTGCGACATAACTGAAAGATATTTTTTTATTATAATGGGTGGGAAATGCTTTTTAGTAACATTTGGTTTGCTTGTTTCTTTTTTATTTTAATAATTATAATATGTCACATATTCATATGTACCTTTTTTATTTTTTGAATGACATATTTATAATTATTGATTGAAAAAAGAGTAGAATTATGTTGTTTAAATGTTTTGCCATTTTAAAATGCTTATGGTTAGCATTGTTTTTTGTTTACAGTATAGATTTAGCAATCATGTCTAGGCATACCTAGGCATTCTAGCCCTTTGGTGTTTGGAAATAGTAGAGTTTTGTGTTGTAGGTATTCATACATTGTGGGGTATATTCACCAAAAAATGTTCACATCACCAAAAAATGTTAACGCAACTTTCCACATTGCAGCCTATCGCGGTAAAATAACCCTGTGTCAACGTGGAATTCACAACAAGGCTGTACCATGCGATAGTCTGCCGAAACCGCGGACAATGTCTGCGATACAACCACCTCGATGGAGATAATAACACAAACCACAACTCCAAAAAACCTGCGATAGGCCAAAGCTCGATGAGGAAATCACCTATAAGCAGCTTGAGGGAAGCAATAGACACGCGTAATGCGGGAAAAAGCACAAGAACAGCATACGGAAAATGCCACAGAAAAAATACAACTACAGCGGAGTACCATGGATGCACCCTGACCAACTGCAGAGGACAACATGTACACCACAACATCCAAGCATCGTGGAAGAACAGAACCGACAGGCACACCGCATGATAGAGACCAATGGCAGACAAATCAGTGCCGCAGGAGCGACTCGCCTACCGTGAAGCATACGCACATAAGCAGAAGTGCACCATGACATTGACAACATCCCGGTACAAACAGCAACCCCTCCAAAACAGAACACAGGACACTACAGGTTCCGCAAATGTGCACACTATGGCAAATCACATCTGAAACCGCGGGAAAATGTAACATGACAATATACAAATACAACCTGTAACCTGCAAATATGTTTTAATCACATATGCAGAGCAATTAGACATCCTCAATTGTCCCATGATCGCCATGGACGGCCTCAATATGACGTGCTCATGAGAAGTAAGTGTCAATGATGGAGTTCCTACGGGCCATTCCTGCCACAGCTGCAGTGGGATGTGGGCCACCTGCCCCATCGTCACCATCATCATCTGGCACCTCTGGAACTGGGATCCATGGGGCATTGGTGCGAACACAGACGTTGTGCAACACACAACATGCAACGATTATCTTGCACACGATGTCCAGGCTGTACAGGAGTTTTCCACCTGTGCCATCCAGGCATCTGAAACATGACTTCAACATGCCAAATGTGCGTTCAACGATGCCCCTGGTGCATATGTGGGCCGCATTGTACTGCCTCTGTGCGGGTGTGTCCGGGTCTCGGAGGGGTGTCAACATCCAAGGGCACAGTGCATATCCTTGATCACCTGTGACAGTGCAGGGAGAAAAGAGTCAATACTTGGTTCGGGAGGATGTGATGGCAGACCCACCAATACAGTGACGCCTGTGCTGGCTGTGTGTGGGGTGAGTGTAGGCCAGCCCTCAGGGAGTAGCTGGTGCTGGCAACAACTCCTATAGTCATCAGGCACTCAGAAATGCAATGTCAGTACAGCAAGGGGGAATGACTTGAGTCGCACAGGGCTAGTAGCCCCAGATGCACAGCGGCTGACACAAGCCCACCGCCATGGGACGCTGACCTGCAGGAGACTGGGGTAGGGTCATGAGGGCATAACAGGGTCTCGTGTCATATGTGCCTTCCGTGGAGTGTCACTGGGGAGAATGGGGGGCCTACCCCCAGGACATGATGCAGAGAGCACATGCCAGCTGTGTCCGGCAACATGGTGTATACGAATGCCACAGACCCAAGCCCGACACCAAGTCCTTACCTGCCCGTTGCTGATGAAAACCCCCATGCCACAGGCTCAGACAGCAATGATATTCTGCCGGCGGGTGACGGACACTCATGACGCACAGGGTTAGTGGCATCACATGTCGCAGGCCTGCTTAATGGAACTATGCCTCACTGATCAAAGGGAGTCTAATGCTGTGGCTGCTGCCACAGACTTGGGGTCACTGCCACTCAGGACTCAGGACACTGTTCCATATTTTGGATCTACTGGTCTGAAGAGGACGCCGGTGGAGCATGTCAATAAGTAAGGAGTGATGTGGGCCAGCGTTGGGGAGGCAAGCGATGGACTGTGGAGGCTTCTGAGCTCGCATGACTGGGGCCTGGAGCTTGCACTGGCACGTGTTGGGCCCTCTTTGACACACGGCGGTGTCGGCAGGCAAGCAGTGTGGCCGTGGTGCGCTGGGGCAGGCAGGCCTGGTCTGTGCATCAGCATCCTGGGGTGCAGCAGGCAAACAGGGTCGCAGGCCCCGCTGCACACGGCGTCGACCTCGCGGCAGGCCACAGGGCGCCGCACTGTCAGTGACGTTGGCCTTCCTGAGAGTGGACAATGCCCTGTGCAATGGGGTTTGTCACCACACCCCTGCGCAGCCCTGGCGTATCCAGGGCCAACCCACTACGCTCACAGGGGGGACGCAGCGTGCAACACTTCCGTTATCTATTCCACGGCCTGGGGTGACATTGTTGCTTCCACTGCTCACTACTACCAGTCCCGTTCCATATGTGCCATCCAGGAAGGGCTGGTTGATGACATACTGTTGGAAGATGAAGGAATCATGCACACTGCCTGGGTACTTGGCGACGACATTGGTGAAGACGAGTCCCCGGTGGTCCACTATTGCCTGCACATTGATGGAATGCTGATGCTTTCTGTTACGATAGTGGTGTGCAGTATCCGCAGGGGACACAAGTGGGCCATGTGTGCAGTCTGTTGTCCTCAACGCGGCCGGGAATCCGGCTATGGCGTAGAAGCCTTGCTTTGGAACTAGCTGTTCCTGCGCAGTATTGGGGAAGTGAAGGTACTAGGGTATGAAGCTGAGGATGGCATCCAGGACAGGTGTGATGAACTTTGATAGTGCTGGCTGTGAGACCCCTCCGACTCTGGCAGTTGTTGGTTGGAAGGTACCAGAGGCCAGCAGGTGCAGCACAACCAGCATCTTTGTCTGCGGAGGGATGCTGGTTCTCGGCTGTGTTGGGACCGTCAGCCTGTGGGCGATGTGGGTCAGGATGCAGGAGGATGGTTGCCCTTTTGTGCCTGTAGTGGGCAATGACTTCCGCAGGCATTAGGTCTGTGAGAGTGGGGCATTTTCTGTAGGTCCGCTGTCTTACTCTGCGCTGCCTCTGTGGTGGTCCGGAGGCGGGGGCGGGTCCGGACCACCACTATTTTTAGTTGATAAAGTTTATTTTGTCGATGTTGTTTTGTAGAAGTCTGTAGAAGCTGTTAAGAGAAAAATGTTTGTTAGTTATATTTTGTTTTTTTATTAAATTAATTGGATTTTATTAGTTTACTCAATTTGTTGGTTAGGTTTCATACTTACTTTGTTATATTTTTTTAATGTTGATTTTCTTGTTCTTTTGGAAGTAAATTTTTGTTTTGAATTTTCTAGGTGGTGTTTTAGTAAAGTTTAATCTGTGACTTGTAAAGGAAAACATTTTATAGTTTTAGTTAATTTGTTTTTTTAAGCTAATTTTCTTTATATAATTACAAAGTGTTATTTTTACTTTAATAAGAGTTTTTTAATAGTTGATTGTGTTGTTCTTTTTCATTCTGTTTTCTGTATCATGACGTTTCGTGATTCTTGAGTATTTTTCCATTTCATTGTAAATTTTGTGTTAATTAATTGATTGGTTTTATAGTGTTTATAGTGCTTATTCAATTAGTTAGAGTTTTCTATTGGTTTGTGATGGTGTAGTTTAAATGTATTGCCAGTTATTATTTAATGTGTTTAATAATAAATATGTTTAATATTAAATATGTTTATTTAATGTTCCTTTTTATTTTGTTTATTATTGTTATTACAATGTATGTGTAAATACATGTTATATATTTCTTTATATAGGATATATATTTTTGTTCGTTTATTTTTGATAGTTGTTATATTTTTTTAAGTTGTATTGTTTGTTTATTTATTTGTTTTGGGTTTTTTAGTACATTTGTTTATTTTTTTATTTTATTAATTTTGTAATGTTTTAAGTGATTGTTTATAATGTTTGGAATATGTTATTTCGTTTTATTATCAAAAGTAGTTTATTTTCATGTTTAAATGTTATTTTTCAGTATAGATTATATGTATTTTATCAATGTTTGTGTTGTTAATATGATTTAGATAGATGTTTGTGTTGTATTATATTTTATTTGAATGTTATCAATATTTTTGTGTTCTTTATTTTTGTTGTCGGTATTTTTGTTATCTAATTTTTTTTTAACAATATTTTTTTATCGGTTTGTGTTATTTTTGTTTAGTTCAGTATTTTTGTAGGTGATATTGTTGACTTGATATTTCTGTAGCTTGATGTTATAGGAGTCGATGTTGTATCAGTGATCCCTTTGTTAACTCATGTGACTGTGGGAGGATCAGTAGCACAAGAAAGGTCATACACATCTCATTTCTGGTAAAACTCAGGCTTAGATTTACTTATTTCACACAAAACAGTAAACACATTTTCTGCCCTGCATTGAGCAAGGGAGGAAAACAATGCGTACCCAAATCTACTAAGCGTTGCTTGTAGCTGCTGTTATCCTCTGTGATGCACTCTAAAAGCCTGCCTTGCATGGTCCACAACAATGCATGTGTGGGCTGTCCACCATAGGATTTATACCGGAAAAATTCCATTTCAATACAAATTCTGATGTCTAGACATACATTGATGGATCTCACTCACTGGATGTGTGCCGTATACTTCAGCACATGTCCTACATGGGGTTTAGGGGAAATGCAACCATTTCTCCTTGTTAGCTCCTGCTTCAAGAAGGCATTAGTGTTTGATGCAGTGTTTGATGCAGTGAAGGCCAGCTATCTCAGTAGATTGGGTTTTGCATCAAAACAGATAGCGATTTGTATTGATTTGCCCAGTATCGCCCGTGTAACACCCCCTTGACACAAAGCAGCACAAAGGAGGTGTTGCACAGATAATAAGACACCTTTCCAGTACAAAACATGTCTTGCACTGAATAGTAAATATCCTTGCAAGAAAAATGTTGCATCACTTTGCACTTGCGTCAAAGTTTAGTAAATCTGGATCATAGTGTTTTGCGTTTTCTATACTGAATGTGGTAATGCCACACCAATGAATTGGAGAATGTGATGTGGATATGCACTGCACATATGGGTTTAAACTCTATCCAAGTTTACATTTATTTGCATTTTTTTGTATTTGCATTTTTTGATATATAATTTAGATTTTGGTTTTTCTTAATTGTTAAATGATTATGCTTTTGTAATTTTGCAAATTTGTAATGGGAAAATGTAATAACAAACTCAATCTCCAATGAAACTGTCCAGTGTTTTAGGTTCCTCTGCTACTTGAGGCAGCGGAGCCTTATGCATAAAAGACACAATGATAAACCAATTGAATTATTTCTAAAGTTATTGATAGGTAAAGAAGTCAAGTGTATTTCAAAAAGTGTTGCTCTACTCAGCTAAGAGTTTATGGGCCACATGTACAACCATTTCTTTTCGTGGCTCACAATCTGCAAATCTTAGTGAATTTGTGAGTCGCAAAAGGAAATGTACTAATGTGTCTCAGACACATTTTGCAGTTCCAAATTCGGTCGCAAATTACCTGACTTCTCAATATTCATGAAGTGGGTCGCTATTTGCGACCCATTAGGAATAGGCAATAAAACAGGGATGTGGCCTGCTGGGGACAGCAGACGCCCATGAGTGTGATTGCTTTTTAAATAAAGCAACTTAAAAAAAATGCAGTCCTTTTTCCTTAAAGAAAAACGGGATGAATTTCCAAAATAAAAATGAAACATTTCAGTTTAAGTTTTTAAGAGTAATCAGTGCTCAGTGGGACCATTTCCTGCTCTTAAAAAAAAAATGTTCTACCAATCACAAAGACGACCCCTTCCCGTTTGCGAGTGGCTTACCACATACTTGAATTAGGCCGTAAACTGCGATTGTTTTCTGACCACATTCAGGTCGAAAAACAATCGTACATCCCCCTGCGATTTGCTATTAGGAATGAACTGCTTTGGCACACCCCTTCCTTACAGCAACTCACAAACCCTATTTTGCGAGTCAGTAACAGGTTACTGTTGATCTTATGTATTGCTATTGGGTGATGTCACTAAATGGTTGCCCAGCAGCTGTAGCCTGGCGACAGGTGTTCTACTACGTGACGCCAGCCTGTGGAGTCACGGAGACAGGACAGCTGTGTGTGAGGAAGCAGCTGTTGGGGGTTGCTGTTATCTATCTTCAATAAACCTCTTCCCAGTCCAATCGGTTCCCGTTTTCTCTTCAAAATTGGCGACGAGGATGGGATAGCGGCATCAAAGAAGGATGGGAGAGCAAGAATTTATTTAAGAAGGAGAAGAGGACGAAGATTTCTTGAAAGAATTACACAGCATTGTGATCTTGTATGTAAAAGGTCATTGGAGAACCCCAAGGCAAGGAAACATCTGCGTGTGGAAGTGTCAATGAAGTAACCTTGGATTTGGGTTAAAAAGGTGTTTAGTACTTCGGTGATTGCCTCAAAACTGTCTATTGAATTTAAATGCTCGGTTTTCCAGCGAACATTTACCATAGTTACTGCTAAGGTTCACCTGTCAAGGAAAAAAAGACCTTAAAGTTGGACAACATCCGTGCTCAAGGTGAAGTGCATTTAGTGTGGAAATTATTATCGAGGTCGTCATGTGATTTACTTGACGCGATGCGACTTATATCTTGTAGAAGATTGTCCATCAACTTGTAAGGGAAGTTGTGCAACGACTACAGTACACATTTTATATTGAAAGGCATCAGGACTTCGTAAGTAAACATAGACTGTATTACCGTTAGTTGCGAGTCGGTTGCCAGGACGCGCGACCATTCTTGTTTCTCCACGAAGCTTTCCTGGAACGGCATCCTGCTTCACCTAACGCGCATGCGTGTGGTGCACGAACAAAGCGCGACCTTACGTGAGGTCACGTTGTGCGTGCCGCCGTGTTGGATGTTACCTAGCTACTGAATTATCGGAACGGCGAGTCGAGCAGAAGGGGAAACTCCACGCTAGTGAAATTCTAAGATAAAGGAAGACAGTGAAGGTGAGCTTTTCATCCAAATAGCAGTAGCATAGAAGTGATTAGGAGACAATTCAATACATTTTGACAAATACAGTGAAATCACTACTTCGATCTTCTTGTAAACCAGCAACATGGCAAATCAATCCATCACGCCTCCCCCTACTTTTCTACAAGAACCTGGAGCACCTTGCATGTGTTGGAGGATTGGAAGGAATCTTTCATCACGTATTTAGAAGCCATTGGCATTGAAGTTTATGTAGCTAGCAGGAAATTAGCAATTTTAAAGCATCATCTTGGGGTCGAAGGGAGGAATGTTCTAAAAACGCTTCCTAAACCTTTGCCTATTGGAAGAGGAAATATTAACTCCGAAGATGAAGAGGATGAAGATGTCTATGAAATGGCTATGGTTATGTTAGAGGAGAATGTCGGGAAAAAATTGAGCATTGTGGTGGAGAGACATAAATTCTTTTCACGTAAACAAGCACAGGGCGAGAAAATTGAGCAATATGTAGCTGCACTAAGGAAATTAGCCATTTCTTGTAAATTTAAAGATTTACGGGACGAGATTATAAGAGATCAATTAATCAATGCTACCTGCAACAAAAAGGTTCAAGAAAAACTGTTAGACTTAATGGATCCCACTTTGGACAAGGCTATTGAGATCGCAAAACGCATTGAAAACACATCAAGATATGTCAAAGAACTAACGAAGCCCAATACCACACAAGGTGAAACAAACGACTCGAAAGTTTGTGAAGTGGTGGCAGAAAAGAAAGACATCAAGGGTTTAGAGAACAAAAAGAAACAACCTTTATATGCAAGCAAAGTATGTTATAGGTGTGGAAGCAACAGACATTCCGCAGACGCTATTCATTGCCCGGCTGCGAAGACTAGATGTTATAAATGTAGGAAAATAGGCCATTTTTCTAGAGTATGTAAAGCATCTAATATCATTCAACCTAGTACAAAAGTAAATGTAATTAGAGATATTTACGTGAAAAGTTCCAAAGAAAGTGAGGTAGAAATATATGTAATAGATGATGTTAACGATGTTGGTGCAAAAAGTGGTGACAGTTACATTTTACCAAAGTGTAACCTCACTATAGACAACACAATGATTCCTATATGGGCAGATTCATGTTCCCCTTTTACCTTAATTGACAAGCAGGTTTGGGAAAAATTGGGTTCTAAAACACTAGCACCTACTGAAGTTAATCCAGTAGGATATTGTGGTCAGAGGTTACCGGTATTGGGGTATTTTTCTGCCAAAATCAAATTTCAAGACAAAGAAACGGAAGCCAAGATATATGTCGTAGAGAAAGGAAAATCCTTATTAGGGTGGAGGGAGCAGAAAAAGTTAGATATTATTCTAAATCCCAACCATCCGGCCCAAGTTTTGTTGACTAAATCTTCAGATTCCGAAGTTTGGAAATCCAAATTTCCAAATTTATTTAAAAAAGAGTTAGGATGTTTGAAAAAATTCAAACATCGTATCATTCTAAAAGAGAGTACCATTCCTAGAGTACATAAAGTAAGGAATGTTCCATTGGCTCTTAGAGGTCCTCTTAAAGAGGAGTTGAACAGGTTATGCAAGGAAGGGATCATCGAACCTATTGAAGCCTCGGATTGGTCAAGTCCCATTGTTATCGCACGCAAACCCAATGGCAGTATCCGCATGTGTGTGGACTTAAGAGATCTAAATCAGTACATATGGGTTGATCGTCACCCTTTACCACACATAAATGAAATGCTATCAACTATTGAAAGTGGTAACATTTTCTCCACATTAGATTTGTCGAGTGCGTACCATCAAATAATGTTGCATTCTGAGTCGAAGCACTTAACATCCTTCATCACACCTGAAGGAGCGTTTCAATTTGTGCGCATGCCTTTCGGATTAGCTTCGGCATCGGCAGTATTTCAAAGGGTCATGCAGAATATACTAGGTGACAACCCAAATGTATTAGTGTTTCAAGATGACATTTTGGTTTGGGGTGGGAATAGTTGTGATCACGACAAAGTTCTAGAGAATGTGTTGAGCAAATTAGAACAAGCGGGATTAACGATAAGTCTACAGAAGTGCAAATTTTGTAAAACGGAAGTAGAATACCTGGGTCACACGTTGTCACCAGAGGGAGTCAAACCTAAATTTAAACTTGGTGAAGACCTAGAAAATGCCCCTATTCCATGTGACAAGGATCAATTAAGATAATTTCTAGGCTTGGCAGAGTATTACTCGAGATTTATTCACAACTTTTCTACATGTGTCTCTCCTTTGCGAGAACTTATGAAGAAAAGAATGAATTTTGAGTGGTCTGAAAATTGTCAGCGGGCATTTGAGGATGTCAAAAAAGCAGTCGCAAATGCTATTGCCTTAAAACCTTTCAATTCTAATGACAAGAGTGTAATAGTGACAGATGCTAGTGGTTATGGAATTGGTGCGGTTTTAATGCAAATGCATGATGGCAAGGAACGGGTGATAGCTTTTGCTTCTCGCACACTGAAGGGTGCGGAAACCACTTATTACGCAATAGAGAAAGAAGCGTTAGCGTGTTGTTGGGGGGTACAACATTTTCGGAACTTTGTTTGGGGAACGTGTTTCGAATTGCATACGGATCAAAAGCCATTAATCGATTTGTTTTCCACGTCGGGTGCAGGTAAAGCCTCCCCACGTATAGCAAAATGGATTTATCGCCTACAAGAATATAATTTTAGTTTGAAGTATGTTCCTGGTGTGAGGAACATCAATGCTGATTGTTTATCACGTCTTCCAGTGGACAAACCAGACAATGATGAAATTGATCAGGAGATGGATGATTGGGTTGTTGCTAAATTATCAGATGTGTGTCAAGCCATCAGCGAAGATGAATGGAAAGAAGCTATGTAAGAAGATAGTATCTTGAAGAAAGTAATCGAATGTCTACCCAGTGTTGATGGGTGGAAACTTCAAGAGAATCTGTTACTGTACAAAGAAGTTTGGAGTGAATTAGCTGTAGTGAATGGTATACTGAGAAGGAGTGACAAGTTGGTAGTGCCCTGTTCCCTCAGACCAAAGTTGATTGATTTATTACATGAAGGGCATGGGGGAATGACTGCAATGAAAAGGAAAGCAAGGAATGATTTCTGGTGGCCAGGAATGGATAGACAAATTGAGAGATTTATGAGAGATTGTGTGGCGTGTTCACGAAGCGATAAAACTCATACAGTTCAAGAGAGTCCCATTCATCAATCTAAGTGGCCAGAACGTGCGTGGGAAAGGTTAGCAATGGACATTTGTGGTCCATTTGACATATTAGGAATTGGCAACAGGTATGCTATTGTGTTGATGGATTATTTTTCCAAATGGCCGGAGGTAACATTTGTCAGGGAAGTTAAGACCACCAACATTATTGAATTTTGTGAAGAAATATTTCGAAGAGAGGGTTGTCCTGCGGAGATTCTCACTGACAATGGTTCACAATTTACGTCTGGAGAATTCTCTGAGTTTCTCAAAAGATGGGGCATAAGACACTCTAAAACTCCTGTCTATCACCCCAGGGGAAACGGATTAATTGAACGCTTTAATCGTGTGATTGGTGAGTGTATCCAGATGTCTTTCCAGAATAACGGGTGTTGGAAGAGTGATGTAAAAAACATGTTATGGAATTACAGGATAACACCACATTCTGTAACTGGTGAAACCCCTTTTTGTTTATTGAAGGACAGGACACCATGTTCTATTGCTGTTCCTGCGTGGATGGGTAGAGGTGGCAGGAAGGTAATAAATGAGCGAGAACTTAGAACAAAGATTGAGAAATATCAAAACTCTAATGTACGGAAACATAATGATAATCTGCTGAAGAAGCCTAGATTGTTTAATGTGGGAATGTATGTAAGAGTAAAATTGGATTCATTTAATGGAAAAGGGAATTCTAAATTATCCGAGCCTAAAAGGGTTGTGGTTGACAATGAGGTTTTTCTGAAATAATCAGATGGCAAATGGTGGAATGTTAATAGGGTAACTAAGTGCAATGAGACGGAGGTTAGTGAATGGTTGAAGGGTAACAAAGTGGAAGGAAGTGTGGGTTCAACACCTGAAGGCACAACTGCATCCAACCCCAGAGATGGTGTAGAGAACAAACACACCAATTACTATGAGGAAAATGATAAAGGCTCAAGGCACAGTACAAGGAGGATATCCACTCCAGTGAGATTACGAGATTATATTCGTTTTTGAATTTTAGTTTGTGATGTTATTAATTGTTATGGAAAGAGGATATGTTGTGATCTTATGTATTGCTATTGGTTGATGTCACTAAATAGTTGCCCAGCAGCTGTAGCCTGGCGACAGGTGTTCTACTACGTGACGCCAGCCTGTGGAGTCACGGAGACAGGACAGCTGTGTGTGAGGAAGCTGCTGTTGGGGGTTGCTGTTATCTATCTTCAATAAACCTCTTCCCAGTCCAATCAGTAGGGATGATACATGCAGCAACCTCTATTAGCGGTCGCAAAAGGCCCAAATCTCCATTTGAGACTGCTAAAACGGAAATATGGCATTATATTTTTGCAAACCTGGAACAGATTAAAAATATGATTCAGATAACAATAATAATTTTTACTGACATCATGTAGCTAAGACTTAAAGTACTTTACAGTAGCTTTCAAAGAGATTCTATCATCTAAAAAGAGTCACAGCTGGTAGAAATAGAACTTGCAAGCAATTTTTAATGTAGAGCTCTACTTTATACCCTAAATGAACGCCGTGCTTAAGGCCTCCCACCAGCAATCCTTCCTTGCTCATAGAATCTTTAAAATCTTTTGATCACCTCACTGGGTGGAGCTGACTAGAGCCATAGTAATGGCACTAGTACAACAACATGGTTCACCCTGGGCTCCCAAAAAAACCTTGGTGTGATGAAAGGTCTCCAAATCCAGGCTGCTAAGCACTGCCTGAATGAGAGTAGACTGAACCAAAAGCCCGCCTTGAACTCTGCACACCTAATGTATGCTCAAATGTAAGCCTGGGCAGTGAACTCCACTCTGTTTGCAGAGTTTGCAGTGTTTTCGCACTTCGTGCCTCGTAGAGCGGAGTTTTTTCCTTGCTCTCGCTCGCGCTCCCCGGCAGTGAGTTGGCGATCCCGATATAGGAAAATGCAAGGCTAGACCACTTCCCAGCAAGATTTCTTAATGCAGGCGGTCGTGCTTGTACTACTGCTCACATTGAGAAACCTTCCGTTCGCATTGAGAAAGCTGCGGCTCAAGTAGAAGTTCTACTCAAGCTGCAGAAAGAAGCAGCACCCTCTTGCACTGTGCTAGATGCCGTTCGCACTGATTTTACAGTGCAGAGTAACCCACTCCGTCGCTCAAGGAACTCCACCTAGCTTAGCTGAGTTTTTTTGTCACTTTACAGAGTTCCACATAGCTGAACTCTACACACTCCACCCAGGCTTACGCAAATGCACTAAATATTTCAACAAAAGCTCTCATTCACCATTAACAACCATGACATTGCTATTTTTCCTATGTACTAGTCCCTTTTTAGGAAGCAGAAAGGTTTTACACCTCTTAAAATGGGATTACTAACAGGTACCGTTTTGGCATATTGTAGGTGTCCCTTCCAAATACCAAATCGGTATCATGTGTATCAATGTTTTTTTACTGAAATCTGGTAACAAAACATTGACATTTTACCAAAACCCTATAGGAGGTGGTATTGCATTTGCATGAGTTAAGGCGCCACCCTGGGCCAAATTCCCCTCTGTGTATGTAAAAAAAAAAGTTTATTCAGGAGTAGGTGGTGCTCGAACGGACAAAGGCAGACTCTTAAACAAACTATGAAAAAACATTTTTTGTAAATGCAGCCTAACCTATAAGAAAGGAGCTGCGTTTAAAAATGTTTTTCTTCATTTACTCAAGCTCAGACCCCGCAGGCCACTATCCATGTGATGTCCTACAATTGTAGTGAGTACCAGTTTGTGACTTACCTCATACTTATTAATGACGTAGTTTAGATTGCAGCCCACTATGATTCAGAAATGTAAGAACCGACCAATTAGTACAAATGTCAGTTCTTAAAATTCTTTAAAGGTCACACAAATAGTGGCTGCAAATTTCTAACAGTATTTTTCAATGACTAATATTGTCCATGTGGTCCATAATCGAACAGATTGTTGGAAATGGCCCTTTCTGCAGGGTCACCTCCAAACCTTTTACCTTTCTTCTCCCCTTTTTGCTGCATTTGTCTTTATTGGCCTTAGGACTCTATGCACTTTACCACTCCTAACCAGTTCTAAAGTGTTTGTGCTCTCTCCCTAAAACATGGTATAGTTGGTTTACACGTGTTTGGCATATTAAATGTACTTATAAGTCCCTTGTAGAGTAGTATACCATATGCTTTGGGCATGTAAATTAAATTCTACCAGTAGGCCTGAAGCAATTTGTGTGCCTCCCTCCTACTTAGCCCTCTAAAGATTGTCCCAGGCCTGCTATTGCAGTCTGAAGGCAGTATTAAACTGCCATGTCAACTTTGTATATACAACCCCTTGCCAAGTATTAAACTCCCCTTTTATTACATATAAATCACTTCCAAGGTAGGCCCTAGGTAGCCCAGGGCAGGGTGCTGAGCAATTAAAAAGTAGGCAGATACTTTTATGTTTTACATGTCTTAGTAGTGAAAAACTCCTACATTTTTTTTTCACTTCTGTGAGGTCTACACTCTCATGGGTTAACATTTGGGATTCCTCGCTACATCTAATAAGTGTAATTCACAATTGAAAGAAGATAGTGCTGTCAAGCTTTTTACCTATGGGATTGTACTGATAAATCATCTTTAATGGTAAAGTCGAATATTTCATTACAATTTTGAAAATGCCACTTAAGTTGGCATTTTTCTGCTCTTAGCCCTGTTTGCCCTGTTTGCCTGCTGCCTGTCTACAAAACACATCTGGGGTCAGTGACAGCTGATCTTTGTGCATTCCCTCTAGACACCCATATACAAAGGGAGCTTCGGTATGACTGATGAGCCATCCACATCCTGACGGGCCATCCTAACCCAGACAAGGAGGAGCTGACCATAAACTTACATCTAAATAGGCTTGTTTTGTCACCACAAAGAGGACTACTTAACTCCCTGCAGTGAGTCTGGAGCCAGTACCCAAAGGGAGGACCTCTGTGCACTTCAAAGCCCCCTGCTGAAGTCTCCCCTACTTCAAAGGCACTACTGGGTGTAAGAAGCCGACATCTGACCTTACCAACTCAGTGCGCTACTAGACCTGTAGATATTCTGCCATGAAGAAGGACTGTTGTGCTGCTAAAATGACTGCGTATCTGAGCATAGCTGCTCTTGAAGAACTGCTTTGATGCCCTGATGCCTGCTATCCTCTACTCTGACTAGAGGAAGGCCTGTACCAATCTCACTTAGATCAAACACGAAGGCAGAATCTGGGTGTTAGGGCCCATTACTGTGGAATTCATAGAACCAAAGCCTGATAGTGGAGTCTAACTACTCGAGTTTCAGGAAGCACTGAAAATTGATCAGTTATGGCCCTTTTTCTCCGCGACTTCACATACTGGGAAACTGTGATGAAGAATATAGGGCAATAGCTGGAGCATGAGTTGTGCAGTGGTTGGTCCCACCGTATCTCCATCTCCAGTAAAGTGTCTCAAACCTATTTCAGACTCACATATCAAATTATGGGATGGTTTGTGAAGAGAATTGGCTAACTCACCAAATTTCTAGTGTCATATGTAAAGTACTTGGTAACAAGGAGCTAACCGTGAGTATAGTTAGAAGAGCCCTGCTAACCTAGCCACTGCATAGCCTGTCTTATGTGAGTTATGGGGTATTTAATGGGCAGAAGCAAGGTAATATTTACTCTGACTTTGTTTCAAAAACCTCTTGCCCATCAGTGCCAGACACAACAGAATAAGCTGCATTGAAGGTTTACATCTTAGATTTTGAAGATGGAATCCAAACACTGCTCTTGACAAATGATCATGTTTGAACTGGACTGCTGACAAAATTCTGAGCACCTTGAGCTGGAGATGCAAGGAAAACACAGCTGCTGCTAGGAGAGCGGCCAACCAAAGATCTACTACGACAATAAACGAGAGCATGTGTAGAGATTAGGCCACACAATTGTAGACATTAAGTTTTATTTTATGAAAGTATGTAGTGTTTGGGCAGCTGGCTGAGAGGTTGCCTCAAATTGCTCAAAGGTGAAAATAAGGGTAGGACTAAGAGAAACGGTCTGTGCAGTTTTTCATCTGAAAAGAGCCAATGGTCATGGTGCCAGGAAGGGAGCCAACTCAGCTCCTCTTGGAAGAGGTGAATCGCGAGCGACTGCCTGAGTTTCAAGCTGGTGTCTGTGAACAGGGTAGAAGGAAGCAAGTTCAAGCAGGAGGATCCTTCAGCATGGGATTGTCTACTACCAAAGTATTTGTACATTTACACGTAAACGACAGTGCCATTTTAGGTGGCTTTCCGTAGATGTCAGGTCGGTTCAAAAGTCACTAGAATTGCATATTACACACCAAATACCTAGGACAGCTAAGGACCAATGCACCACACTACCAGTGAGTTCCCTTTTGTATGCTGAATCATTGTGTAGCTCTTTGGGTTACCTATCCAACAGCTCAACATTATAAATTATACAAGAATATAGAGAGGCAACAGTAATGTATGTGCAATTACAAGTAACTCTTTAGTTCAAAAGTCCAACCATCAATGTTTGAGGAAGTTCCTAGCCAGAGTCATTTAAAAAGATTCTTTATTCATTATTTCTTCATTTTAAAACAACCAACATGTTTCGCTCATACAAGAGCTTCATCAGGGCTTCTGTTGTATGCAGGTTACATTGTGACAAATCTGCAGTCATTTGTACTTCCAGTTTCTTGGAAAAACAATTGAACGTGTTTTCTTAATTAGACTTCATCAGTACATAGAACTGCCACGTGCGGTAGTTGGCCCCTGCATCCTGTCAAGGAGGCAGTTTGAATTGAGGATGCATGGTTTGATTGCGTACACAGCCTTTCTGTCTTATTGTAGAACTGCATATTTATTAGCAACATTTTATTTTTGAATACGGGGTAAGATAACGTGAGAAAACAGTGAGCCCATGCGTTCTCAAAACACGTTTTATCGTGTAGCTTTGCTTTTCCATTTCAATAAAGTCCCAGCATGACAAGTGCTGTTACTAAAAAGTCAAACTATGACAAATACTTTTGGCTAAAAAGCCGGACTGTCTGAAGTTGTCGCAAAGAGGTCATTACTGCGCAGCTATAAAAGTTTTTCCAAACACAGATTATAAGCAGGGTCGCTGTAGTTATGCAATTTTGCGGCTGTGGCGTATTTTTGCAAAAATAGGGTTTTTCCACATAATCCATTATCTGCTATGTAATCTGCAGATTAAGATTGCAAAAATAAAAAAATCTATTTAAACGAATCAAAAGCTACTAAAAACGCAGCAAGATGTTGCTTTGCAGAGGAATGCCTTTTGTAGAGGTTGACTGGTCAACTTTCTGTTGCTTCTTGCTGTATGTGGGTATTAAATTGGTACTAAAGAGGTGAAACCTTTGCTCAGACAGTGTTAACACGTGTACAGTGACAAAATATTAAAGTAATACTATAACACATTACCTTGCATAGTTACCTATTCTTTGCTAAATAATTAAGTCAATCCTGCCGCCTGATTTGATCCTCCCGTGCTGCATAATTCCGGTGGCTCTGAATATAATCTATTTGGTAAATCACTCTAGAAGTGGTGAGGCATTCCAAGTTACTTCAGAAACATTGCTTTGATGCAAAAAAAACAATAAAAGTTCAAGTTTGTGTGTAAACAGGAAATTATGTATCAATTAGATGATGCAAATAAATATTTAATGAACTCTTCAGAATGGGAAATATTTTTTTCAAGCCTTTCTCAGGGTTTGTAATGGCGCCCTCAGCAGGGGCAGGACAGTATATCGCTTACTGCATAGAGAATATGGGGGCATACAGGGCAGGAAGATTCTGTACAGGGCAGAGAGGAAGAAAACCTGTAGAGTATGGCACAGCGAGGGGTGTAGAAAGCGGGGGATGATGGGTACACAGGAAAGGAAGAAGGGGTAAGATTGAGATAAACTGCTGCTTAATTTGTAAATAAAGAAGTGCCAGGGCCCTTGTCTGGGGGCCACGGCAGCTTGCACCACCCATTGGTCCTGCTAGCGCTGCCAATGACAGTACTATCACTACTAGCCATCACACTCATACAAGTGTGGCAATTCAGACTTTAAATATACATTAAAATGACTAGTACATGCCGCCCTAGCTATTCTTCTAGCTTCCTGTGACAGGTATTAGTGATTTTAATGTAATGTAATTATTAAACAACAGCTGTTGCGCTCCTCAAAAATAAGACAAACAGCACCACCATGTGGAAGGCCATCATAAGAGCCGGTGTGGACAATAAAGTGCAGGTTACGAGCTTCGGAAACCACTGGCTCAAATTAAGCACTGGATAACCATAGATAGAATGGGAGATATGGACACAGAAGAATAAAGGAGACTTGAGACCATGAGAGACAATGGAGAGAGACAGACACGGGGGCGGGATCAAAGGAACAGAGACTCACACGGAGTACGGGAGAGATGCACATATAAAATCAAAGAAAAATGGGTGGAGATGAAAATGGGTGTAAGGTTTGGACTTTGTGGAAGGGGGGGTGAGAATGGTTTGGAAAGTTAACGGAATGGGGTGCGGCTGGGAAGTCTGGCTGCAGGGAAAGGACCAGCGGCTGGCAGGGCAAGGGAGGTGGGAGAGGAAGGCTAGTGTGGAAGACAAGGGGAGGGTGAAGACAATTGATGCATGCAAAGGGTGGGCAGTCTTGATGGCGAGTCATAAGAGAGAGGCTGAAGTGAGGGCCAATTGCAGGTGAAGGAAGAGACGCTGCAGGTTAGGGAGTTGGTGAAAAGAAGCTGGTGTGCAGGGGGTGAGAACGTGGGAGTGCTGAGGGTCAGGGTGGGGTGGAGAGGCAAGGAAAAGGCTTCCACTGCAAAGGAATGAGGTCCAACAGGAGATGCCGATGCGGGCAAACTGAATGGGGCCCCTCTGGCCCCCGGTAATGGCAGTAGCTACTAGTCCTTGTGGTGCCATAGAGGAAGGACACAGGCACTCTGGCAATGCAGACATACTAAGAAAAAGAAGCTTGCTGTGCCACACTTCTGCTGGGGCAGAGGATGTGGCTTAGAGCCAGAGCTACCGATGTCGCAGTGGGAGAACCAGGTTCAAGTCCAGGTGTCGGCTGAACATCCTGTGACTCAAATCACTTAATCTCCCGGCCGGTGCCTACCAAAATGAATGTATTCTTGTGTACCGTAAATGGTGCTAATGTAAAGGTCTATAATACCTTCCAGTCAAGTTCGCGCTATAAAACTGCAAAAAGACAAAACGCTCCATCCAATACTTGTCTTAGATCTCACATAAATGTGTTATTTCTAGTTTTCACGAGGCAACCACTTCCCCTTTAAGATGCCCCCCTCCCCCCCCCTCACCCCTGTAACTTCCGGTTTCATTATGAGTAGGTATTGGCGCTTCAAGGTCAAAAAGAGAAACATATAGCTTTCAAATATGTTACAACAAATTCACCTTCTGAGCACCAGTGTCTGTCTCCACCCCCTGCCCCATTAACGAACTCTGCTCTCAGCCTAGCACAAGGCCTCTGATCCTGGACAATAGAAGCCAAGCAGGTGGCATTTCCTGTTCAGCTGCAAAGTGAGCTGCGTGATTCTGCCGACACTGCAGCTCACGCCTGCCCTGGATAGGAGACTTTTGCTTCTCTGTAGTGCTTTATTGCACTGCAACATTTATATGGCGCTACATATCCCATTGTTGGGCGCCGAGGCTCATTATGGAAGGGGGAGCATGCTGCACAGTGGAGGAATGCATGTTTGGCAGGGTATTGTTGTGATACTATGTAGGGAGTAAAGACAGAAGGGGTGTCACTCAGGCCACACCAGCCTTAAAGGCACAGTGTAAAGACAGCAGAGCTATCGCTCATGTCAGGCAGGTCTGGCAGGAACAGTGTAAAGACAGCAGAGCTGTCGTTAAGGTCACACAGACATTATAGGACGAATTTAAAGACAGCAGAACGATGGCTCCTGTCACGCGGGTCCTGCAGGATGGGTATTAAGACAGTAAAACTGTCGCTCAGGTCCCACTCGCCTTGCAGACAGGGTGTAAAACAACAGAGTAATCGCTCATATTACAACATTCTCACACGTAGAGTGTGCTACATCCCAGGGCACACAAGTCTTGCAGGGAGGATGTAAATACAGCAGAGTTATCGCTTATGTGACACAGGGCTTGCAGGGCAAGTGTAAAGACAGCAGAGCTATCGCTCATGTCACGCAGGTCTGGCAGGACGAGTGTAAAGACAGCAGAGCTATCGCTCATGTCACGCAGGTCTGGCAGGACGAGTGTAAAGACAGCAGAGCTATCGCTCATGTCACGCAGGTCTGGCAGGACGAGTGTAAAGACAGCAGAGCTATCGCTCATGTCACGCAGGTCTGGCAGGACGAGTGTAAAGACAGCAGAGCTACAGCTGAGGTCACAGAGGCGGCCTAGTAGGTAAGATATACAAACAGGAGAACTATCACTCTGGTCATACCGGTCATAGCGGTCCAGTGTAAGACAGCAGAACTATTGCTCAACTCACCCTTGCAGGTGTGACGTAGATACAACAGAGCTATCGCGTAGGTCACACAGGACTTGTAGGCAAGGTGTTAAAACAGGAGAGCTATCGCGCTGGTCATTCTGGTCTTGGCCGACCAGTGTAATGACAGCAGAGCTATCGCCCAACTCACACAGGTCTTGCAGGTGTGGCGTAGATACAACAGAGCTACCGCTCGGGTCACACAGGACTTACAGGTAGGGCATAAATCCAGCAGGGCTATCGCTCATGTCCCAGAAGGCTTGCAAGAAGCGCATAAAGACAGCAGAGCTATCGCTTACGTGACACCAGCCCTGTAGGCAGAGCGTCCTATAGCTCCGCTCACACTGGTCTTGCAGGTGAGGTGTAAAGACGGCAGACCCCGTCGCGTACATTAAGGACTCGAGTTGAGTTATCTGCAACCCGGGCTGCATTAGTAACCAGCCTTTACCGATCCAGGTCACATGGGACATGGCGTCTAAATGTCAAAGGTACTCCGGGGCCGGGTGCCAACCTTCGGTGCCAGTTCGGCTCCCACCCCTGCTGTCCCGTGTTTAAGGAACGTAGGTAGAGACACTAATCTGCGCCATCTGGAGCAGCGGTGTTTTGCCACTGACATCTTGCACAACTTGTGGTATGGCAGTGTGCCCGTGCAAGGCACTCACAGTGGCTCTGACGTCACCACGGTACAGTATGTACAGCGCAATGGCACGTTTATAGGAGACAAACAGAAAGAACAGAGACCTGTGGACGTGGGGCGGGTCTGTATGAGAATTATATTTCCAGACAGTCCAGGTTCCCGTAAAGACCAGATTTCTAAACATGCAGGTGTCTCTGAAAGGTTCGCAAGGACTCAGTCACTGATCAGCTGAAGACTTAACGACAGCCAGGAGGCGGTGAAAGGTTGATAGGACTGGGGCAGAGTCAGTTACACATCAGGTGCTTGTTTCCTGTAGGGTTGTTGCATCCGAGCGACTGGGGAGGAGGCAGCAAAGTCAGTCACATGTCAGTGGGGGTAGGTGACCCAAAGCTGTCAGATGGCTTCATGCCACCATGAAATAATTGCCCAGCCCCTGGGTATTTACCACACACATTGAATCAGGTGCTTTTAATGTTAATTTTCAGTAATTCAACTAACAATTGAACCAATTTGCCAGAGCCAGCAGAAAACAGTGGTTTATAGGAGGAAATCCCGAGACTGGAGTACAGTGCCTCTGTGGCATGGAGTCCTCTGGAAAACCACAGGGCAGCCGCAACTCTGCTGCCATGGCAGGGAAGCATCGCTCCACTGGGTCAGAGCCAGCAGCTGAAAAATAACATGAGATTTTAATATTATTTTATTTTTCAGCTGCAGGCTGAGCCAAGCGTGTGCAGGCAGCGGCGGGGCCAGGCTTGGGAGGTAGGAGGGGTGGAGTGAAGTGCACTTATAAGTGCGCATGTCAGTTTGGCCCGCCATCTTAGGCCGGCCAAACAGACATGCGCACTTAGATTTCACCAACCCAGCTGTTCCACAGCCAGGTGGAGAAATGGAACAGACTCCCTGTGCCTGAGCGAGCGTTAAACCAGCCCTCTTAGGCCAATCCCCACGTTGCTCTCATGGTTGGTAACAACATGAGAGCAGTGCAGGGTTTCAATGGGGAGTCTCTGATGGTGTCCTAAGCAGGGGCGGCTCCTCCATTAGGGCGGAGGAGCGTCACCCCACTGCTTTCTCGAGAAAGCAGAAACAGAAAATGGTATTTTAAATACCATTTTATGTTTCTGCTTCTCACACTGCGAGATAGCAGAAGCCAGGGTATGCCTGGTTGGGGGCGGGCAGGAGAGTATGCTTGGTAGGGGTGGCAGGTGCAATCCATGAAGAAGAAAACAGTACCTGTCACAAAAGTATATACTCAGGCCTAGAATATAGGTCCCTAATTCAACACAAAACTAAACTGGAACAGAGCGGAACAAAATAGATAACATAACACACCAAACAAAGGGATTAGATACACAAATATATATCTCTTATTTATTTTGTTTTTGGTCATATGATTATTTTCAGTTTTTACAAATACTAATAAGTCAATAAAAACATATATATTCACAAATCAGTCAAGAAAAACACACATATATATAATTAAATATATTGTTCAATGTCCCACGCGTGAATATAATTCATACATACAAACATTCATTCCAAACAGCATTCAAAACAACAATTCAGGTCAGAGTGGAAAAAACTATCCAATGGTACTCAGGTCGGTTGTTAGACTACTGTATCATCCAGATGGGTATAGGTGATGCTATAGGAAACGGAAGGTTGAGAATTCAGGCGCCAACGCGCGTTTCAGTATAGGACCCACAGAGGGGCCCCACCTTCATCAGGGCTTCGACCAAAAGGGTAGTTGGGGACATGAGCAATACCTAGGATCAATCAGATAAATACACATAAACCACAAAACAAATGCATTTTTATTCCACAAAAAAAATATATAGAAAAAATATATATACATATCTATCTGTCCAAGTCAGTTCCAGTTAGCAAAGGATAAGGAGGATCAAAATTAACAAGGTCCAAAACGGTACCAAGGTAGCTAGAACGGGAACACCCCCGAGGTAAAGGTTACAACATAAAATAAACAGGCGTATCAAACACCAAAGAGGAAACAAGAAAGAAAGATGTGCCTCTAGTATTAGGCTCAGTCACATACGAAAGCATAAAAAACTCCACCACCAATACTGAAAATCCCAGTGCAGATCAAGCAGTAAATGCACATGTGAAAGAAGTGAAAGAATATATCTGTAGCTGTACGTACTTAAAGCTAAATTTAAATCCACGCGCTCAACGTCAAGGAAAGCAGAGTCAATATGATATTGGGATACAAAGTAACCGCTATGCCTCAGCGGTACAATCCCGGCGTATTCATGGAAGGATTCAAAGCCCAATCAAATCAGGGGGCGGCCATTCAAAGAGATATGGCAGCTGACATATCTGAAGAAAGAGATATGTAAAGTTTGTAGTGGTAAAATGAACAAAAACAACCAGCATGGTATCTTCACTATGCCATAGATAAAGATCGCACCAAAACAAGTATGCAAGAAAGATTTGTAGGCAAACGGCAACATACTTATCGGTCACAGTCGTGCAGTGCCTAGAGGTGCGCCGAAGGTTCAAGGGCGCCTCATGCTGTTCAGAGTAACGGATATCCAGGAGGAGGGTAAATGCTCAGTCACCAGTAGCGTGTACGCTCCAAAGGCGTCTCAACGACAACTTGTAGATAAGGAGCAAGCAAGGACAGACTGTAATTGTCCAAGAAAAGATTCCAAAAGGTTAATGGCAGTCTGAATACATAGGAGATACTAGTGATACTAGGCGTGGCAGCACCAAAGACCTTATAGGTTACATAGAGGGTGGGCGCCACAAATAGAAGGCATTATCCCAAGCATAAGTGAGGACAAAGGGGCGGCAAAATAAATATTTGAGACAATTAGAGCGAGATATCTCAGTAGGATAAGGAAACATTCTGGAAAGTTAAAACTACGGACGAGGACAATCCTTTCAAAGGGCACTTACTTGCTGGGTCTTTACTCCGGTTCTGTAAGCTCGTCGGTCCTGCGGCGAAAACGGATTGGGGAGTGCCTACACTGAAAAGGTTCGCGCGCACCATCCCTATAAACGTGTAATTGGCCTCCCATGCGCCAATAGGAAGCTCCATGGAATGAGGGGGAGTAGACATGGAAAGTGGACTACCCTCTTTATAATCAATGGGCTAGATAGAAAAAAGAGATAGAAAAAAGAGTCGGCCATGTTGGAATACCAAACAGAGCTGAAAAAATTAGCGGACCTATGTGAACAGAGCATGGCACCAATCTGTCCATATTGTATTTAAATACACAAATAACCCAAAGATCTCTATCAGCTAAAAACGAAAAATAAGTGATACATGATGTCCAATCACTCATAACATAAAGATAGGGGAAACAGACCCCCGTAGTTTCAATGCAGAAAAGGTTATTTTTATATATATCAAAGGCAAGGGGGTTAAATAATGGCATTCTCCGACTGAATCATCTCATTTAGCCCCCGCTGTACTGAGTCTAGATAGAAAATCCAGAATGTCTCTCTCTTTTTCCTTATAGAATTTGGGTTCCTTCCTGGTTCAGAGAACAGTTTTAACGTTGCTACCGAGAAGGAATGACCACCCCATCTGGCGTTCCAAAATATTGGAATGTTGACCTTCCTAAGAGGGGAAGATCTAAGCTGTCTCTTGGGGGAGCACCAGCGGAAGGCTGGACTCAGTGGTAATGGACCCTGAAGATGCAGAGGCAAATGGACCATATATAGCACTATGTAAGTCACTTTCATCCTAAAGCACAGTCCGTGCAGGGAACGCAAACCTTCCCTGACTGAAAGGCCTTTGGGTACATCCAGTGGCAAGTGGACCGACGTGTTTTGAATAAACAGTCGTTTGTTAATGGATGACTTGTTGATGTTTAAATATAATGCATTGCAATAGTCGAGACGTGTAGTGCCTAATACAATAACTACTACTACTCCGACTTCAACTGGCAAAAGGAAAAATCTTTTTCAGAATTTTAATAATAAAAAAAGAACTCACGGTCCTATTGACCTGAGAGTCCATAAATATTTATTCGGCCAGTTTATGGCCATAAAAAGCACAAAACAATCAAACATTGATCAACATTTGTAAAAAGTGCAAAGTGCCAGATAAAATGGATAAAACATATTAAACCCATTTGTACGAAGCGTAAAATAGAGGATTTCAAAATCAACGGGCAGTTAAATATCACAACAGAGCAGACCCTCCATGGTCTTCCTGGTTCTAACTACAGCTTTAAGAAACGAGCACGCCCTGAAGAAAATGTAAGGTGAATTTAATAGTTGCAGGTGAACCAAAGACTCTACATTCGCGATGCCCCAATGCTTTTAAAAGAGGTTTGAGGAAAAGCCAACTGTGGAAACTAAAAAAGTTGCCGAAAAACATGTAATGTAATGACAATTGCTCAGAGACCACATCACAGGAACAGGTTAACATATGTCCCCCCAGGATATCAGTTGCGTTACCTGCGCTCATGGACTGCCAAGCCCTACCAGCCCTAAAGCGGGAAAGGGAGAGGAGAGACCTCTCCCATTGAGGGAGGCTAAGTGTTGGATAAAGGGGGGCTCTGCGCTAGCAAGGTATCTGTAAACACCTTGCACCAAGTTTTTCGTTAACTCAGTTTGCAACCTTCTAGCTTCAGAATTCCCAAAAATGGCTCGACCAGTGATTTATCATCTTTTTTAATACTCCTCTGCGTCAGAATAAGAGAAGCCAACCCCAGCTCCCTAAATATGCAGCAAATGTAGTCTAACCAGCGAAAGGTGTCCTATTTATCCAGGCTAAGACAGTCCAGGGTGATGTCTCTACAGAGCTGAGCATGCCCATTAGCCCACACGCGGACCCACAATAATAGGGAGAGGAGTTGGTCTAACGGCTAGAGCGTCGACCTCAGACCTTGGGAACCAGGTTCGAGTCTCGGCGACGATGCTGAACATCCTCTGATTCTGGCCAAATCACTTAATCTCCCCGTGCCTAACAAAAATGAATGTGTGTCCTCATGTAACGTAACTGGTGCTCTGTAAAGCGCTCTGATACCCGATTTGGGTCGAGTTCGTGCTATATAAAACTCTGTAAACAAAAATAAAACAGTGGGGCTAACTGGACCCTGTCCGCTATATATTGCTAGTTTAGCTCCAAGTGCATAATATGACAAGACGCAATCATTTGGCAAGTGTAAAAGACTCTGGCATGTATGTTTTTCCTCTAGCTCGAGAAGGCACACTTGTGACACCCCCAAATCCCTGCACCATACGTGGAACCTGGGACACACTGGGGCAGATTTACAAGCCCCTTGCGCCACTTTTGCGTCACTTTTAACAGGGGAAAACTGACGCAGAAGTGGCGCAAGGGGCTTGTAAATCTGCCCCACTGTGTATTGTAAACTTTTAACATTCGTCAGATGGTTCCCCTTCCCCTCGTGCACGGCAGGTTAGAAATTGTCCCATCTGAAAAATAGAGAATTGGTCAACTCAGTATTTTCTTCAAGGTGATAAATGGAGGGGAAGTGTGCTGCCCAATCAGTGCCCAAGATGTTACGCTGCAACATGGAGATTTCAGGGAAGCGTCTGAATTTCCATCTTTTGACTGTATCCCAAAAACATTTAGGGCCTCATTTATGAAAAGTGACGCATCACTGCGTGAAAACAGTGATGCGTCACTTTTCACTGCGCCCTCCCTGCGACTCCAATGATGCGTCATATTTACAGTATGAAGCATCATGTCGCAAGGAGTCACAGATACGTCAGTATTTCTGACGTATCTGTAGGCACAAAAGTGACGCATTGCTGGAGTGTGTCACAAAAGTGACGCAACTCCAGCAATGTGTCCTTTCACATGGGGCAAGCCCCATGTGAAAGGGCCTGCGTCAGTCTTACGCCTGCTGTGAGGCAGGCGTAAGATATTGACGCATTTGCACCCTAGAAGTGGCGCAGTGAAATCTCGTAGATTTCACTGCGTCACTTCTACGATGCTTACTTACGTGGGAACGCCCACCCTGCATACATTATACCTGACGCAGGTATAATGTAGCGCAGGGGTTTACAAAGTGACGCATCTCGGTAGATGCGTCACTTTGTAAATATGGCGCATCATGGCGCATGCTTTACGCCACTGGTACGTCACAAAAAGTGACGCACCGGTGGCGCAAAAGTGACGCAGGGGCTCATAAATGAGCCCCTTATTATTCTTGCTCAATGCAACGTTTTCCAAGATTTCCCAATCCGACTTGCGCAAGGCCTCCTTCCCAACTGTGAGAACATGCTTAGGCTTGACGCGTAGACCGGACTTCCGCCTGAGCACGTGGAGATGTAGCCGAAGCCGATCTTAATTTCCGGTTTTCTGCCGAGCAATGCTCGCCAAACCAGGTGGGTCCCCCTAATCTACCTTCGCGGGTCTAAGAAGATGGGGGCAGATTTACAAGCCCCTTGCGCCTCTTTTACGCCGCCGTTGCGTCACTTTTGTGACGCAGCGGCGGCGCAAATCCTGCGCCATGGTGAGTTGTACTTACAACGTGACGCATCTGGGAGATGCGTCACGTTGTAAAGCCCTGCGCCACAAGTAGGCGTTCCTGCGCAGGGGGGGCGTTCCGGCGCAGGAATGCCTCTTAAACGTGGCTGAGTGAAATCTACAAGATTTCACTCAGTCACTTATAGGCCCATGCTGCGTCAAAACCCTGCGCCTGCCTGAAGCAGGCGTAAGGATTGACGCAGCATTAACAAGATAGGGCCCCCCAGAGCATTGCTGGAGCTGCGTCGCGCTTGCAACACAACTCCAGCAATGCGCCACTTTTACGGCACAGATGCGTCACGCATCTGTGCCATTTTTGCCCCATGGTGCGCCGCTTGTAAATACGGCGCATCCATGGCGGCGGAGCTGTGGCGCACAATAACTGGCGCATCCCTGCTGATATGCAGGGATGCGCCAGTTATTGTAAATATGCCCCATGGTGTTTTATTACCTTGGGTAATTCATCATGATTAGATGTTCCCCATGCTTTTGTTCGGCAAATTATAAATAACCCCTGGTGTTGAGTCAATAGTAAACACAGTGCGTTTGTCGGGTCTTTAACCCCTTGTGTGCCCCGCCCTTTCCCCGCCCTGTGCCGGGCGTTGAATTAGCGGGCGGGGTTCATGACGAGATAGTCTCGTCATGGGCACAGCGCAACCGCAGCCCATGACGAGACCATCTCGTCATGGGCACTCAAGGGGTTAAGGCACCATATAAGCCTGAGACTGTCAGTGGAGTGCAGGTGGAAATAGCACCAGTAGCGGGTTGAAGCCTACTTATGGGTAACTGCACTACGGCTCCTAAGGGATATGGTCCCCCCAGTCAGTCAGTACAACTTCCCCATTGAGAAAGTAGTTAATAAATCCCCTAGTCACAAACATATGGTCAATGGTGGATGTGCGACCAGGCCCCCTGAAAGCTGAAAGGGGAAACTCGTCCTCACTAAGAGTGTCGACTAAATTAATCAAGTCACGTTCGGCCAAATGACTAGCCAACTCGAGGCCTCTTGCTTACCTGAGACCACCATGGGATACTCCCTCATGGCTCCCTCCCTTCCACAGTTGCCCAACCAGCTGGACATTGAAATCCGCATACAACAGATAGCGGTGCCCCCACACAGAATTACCATTGAAGGTCTGCAAATTAGAGAGAAGAGTAAACAGTTGGGAAAAATAAACACATGTGGGATTAACTAAAGCATCAGCATAAAAAGTATTTAAATAAAAACAAATCTATAGAAACTATCTTGTATCTACGATATTTGAAATTAAAATGCTGTGGATCCAGAGTCAATAAAAGTGACTTTCGCACAAAGATTTACACAAATCCAATTTGCATAAAGATTTACACAAATCTAAATCACTGAGCCTCCCATGGCCCTTTCATGGGAAGAGAAAATAGCTGGGTGGGTATAGCAAGCGTAGCTATCGTAGGAGGTAGGTGCAATGGCCCATGTCTCTTGCAGGGCACTGATGTCATACCTATTAATAATGGCCCTCCTGTCTGTATTTTCTAGCTTCCCTTTGGGCCCTGCAATGTTCCACCTCAAAGGCCAGCGAGCTCACGGTCTGGGAGAGGCGCTTGCTTCTTACTATTGGTGATGACTGAGAGTATTAGACTAGACAGTCAGTCCACACTTGCGAGGACGTCAAATTTGTTAGATGTAGGAATATGATAGCGAGCAATTGGCTGCCCTGCGTTGACTTCAGGACCTTGCAGGGAAGCCACTGGAATTACACTGACTGGATAGTGGGCTGGAGGGAAAGATGGAAACAGCCGTGGGTGTTCGTATAAAACTTTAGATTGATCTGTTTGAGCACCCACTGAGCTAACACTTCTCTGGGGTAGCAGCCTAGAGGTGGTAAAAGAATCCCAGGGCCACTATAGTGATAGCGCCTCTCCGTACTGGGATGGAATATGGGCCAAATGGTAGGTTGAGAGGCGTGCAGCGGCGGTGACAAAGGTGAGTTTATTTTATTTATTTTTGCATCACCACCACGGTGTTCTAAGGCATCTGCCACTGCTCAAAGGATTCATTCTGCCCTTTCAATGGGGCGGGAGCCCAATGATCACTACCACATAAGGAAATGCAGCAGGCACAAAATAGACCACAACTTTGCCAGGCTCTGCCCCGGTGCAGAAGATTCACCTGGTAGTATAGGTTCTGGCACGCTGGGAGACCTGCCCTCTGCTGGCTCAACAGTTCTTATGGGGAACAACCTTTACAATGCAACTTTTACAACGCACTACCATTACAACGAAACTGTTACAACGCGAGTGCATTGACAACGCAGGACATTACAACGCAAGTCTTTACATCGACTTGCACTAGATGGCATGCTAACATTAAAAATAGTGTAGTTTACTATCCCAACACCTTCCCTACTGTTACGTGGACTGGAGTTGGAATAGTAAATTACACTTTTTTAATGTTAGCACGCCATCTAGTGCAAGTCGATGTAAAGACTTGCGTTGTAATGTCCTGCGTTGTCAATGCACTCGCGTTGTAAAACTTTCGTTGTAACAGCATGCATTGTAACAGCATGCGTTGTAACGTCATACATCCGTTCTTATTGGTGCTTCTGACAGTCTGTCCTTGTTAGCCCCACTAAGTAGATGATTAGAGCCATGGCGTTCGTAGGGTAAATTCCCCCTATGAGGTGCTGGGCCCGCGTTATCTCCAGGTTGGATGGCTAAAACCAGTGCGGCGTTGGAGGATATTACACTTTGAGGTGAGACTGGGTGGCGCACATATCTGCCGCTGCTCATTGTAGGCTGACAAGAATATAACGAGGAAGAAGCTAGCTTAGCTTGCGATGCCTCCATTCTCTTAACCAATGGGGAAAGTGTGTATTTGAGCCAGATATTGAATAGCTCAAAATGCTCCTCCATTAAGGACGACAAATTATCCCCACTTGGCGGCAAGGAGGTCTCCACCCTTGAAGAGGATGCTCTACAAGCCCTCAATTGGCTGGTCTGTAAAGAGGATGATACAAGAGCCGCTTGATTACTGCTAGTGGCGTTAGTGGGCTCCTTTAAGCGAGTACCTCGTTTGTATTTCTTTGGTGGTGCTGAGTTTGGAACTTCACTCCCAGATGGAAGGGGGCTCAACAGCTTCGGAAGGTTCAAGAGTTGGGAGGGTTAATCATGGCGGGAAAGGATACATGGCTTATAAATCGCAGATTGGCAAAAGAGGCCACAGTAGAGGAACTTAAGAACCCCAATCCCTTCCCAAGACTCTGATCACAATCCTGAGAGTCAAAGCTAAGGGTATTATAAAAAATGACCCTAGGTTTTTCGCGTAGACAACTGGTGTAGGAAAGGACCGCACATCTCAGGCCACCATAATTCTGACCACACCAAATGTTGTGACCCAAAGACCAAGATCGCTGTCTTTTCGGTATTTAATTTCAAGCAGTTCTCCTTCATCCAGAAGCTGCATCTGTCATACAGAGTTTGAATTTCTGTGCAACTGGCACCGTGTTGTTGGATATTGAAATGATGATCTGGATGTCGCCCGCTTAGGACAGCACCTGAAAGTCAAAAGACTGCATCAGTTTTGCCAGGGGAGCAACTTAAGGATAAATCAAGGGAGCTGAAAAGGTTCCGCCCTGAAGTCTCCGCAGTTGACTGTATGGGTCCTAAGTGCTATAAAGGAGCCCAGAAGATCCGAAGCGGTATTTCTCAACCCGGCTTGGCACAGCCTTTGCACCAAGCAGGATGGGGATAATGTGTTGAATGCCGCTGACGGAACCAACATTACCAGGATGGCGGTACATCCTTGATCCATCTGGCAACTAATGGTATCTGTCGCGGCAGCCAGTGCAGATATGGTACTATGACCACTCCGGGAACCATTCTGCGAAGGGGCTCAGAAGGTCTCAGGTGGTGATAACCTTGGCCAATTCTTGGTTAACATTTTTTTCAACCGCTTTAGCCAGTGCAGGGCAGGAGAATAATTGTGTGAAGAAGTTTAAGGTCCTTTGGATCCCCATTAGGTTTCCTTTTGAGGGGAATGACTACTGCCTCCTTCCAGAATTGGGGGAACCCTCCCATTGTTATTATCTGGTTAAAACCTTTTCCAGAAAGGTTGCAATCTGATCTGGCACAAGTTGTAAAACTCTGGGGGGACAGGGGTCATCCAGTGAACCTGACGTCAAGTGCATGAGAAGACTTTTTACTTTCATGTAGGATATCGGGGGGAAAAGCGGACACCGTTCATCGAGATCCTCTCTCATCATAGTGCAGGGAGACCTATTCTCCTAAACCTTAGAATCAGAGGAGATCTTCATGATCTTATCTCTGAAATATTCTGCAATGTCGTTACAGGAGCCTTGGGGGTGCACCAATGATTGCTGGACCAGGGGAGTAGAGGGCGCTTTGACCACTTCAAGGCGTTTGTTGGGGATGTTGCAGGCAGATCTTATATCTTTAACATAATAGGAGGATTTTGCAGCTACACTGGCACACTTATGTGAAAGAGTCCGCCCTTTATGTTAACGATGTTCCTCGGAAGTGAGAGTTACCCTCCACCTCTGCTCTTGGCACCGACATTTCCCTCTGAGATCTGCTAGTTTATCTGAGTACCAGGGTGCGGAAGTTCATCCTTCCTTCACACTGAGTTTGGGGAGCAACTTTAAATTTAGTAATAATATTAATACCTTTGTTATCTACAGCAGTGAGAAACGGCAGGCGTGGTATTAAGCGCTATATGTAAATGAAGGTATTATTACAGCAGCTGTAGTGCCGAAGCGGCTGGCGACCTGTTTCCATGTGGTTGGTACTCACAGCTCTGGGTCGATGAGAGTCAGCATGGGCAGGCATGGGACTAGAGTCTTACATCCATCGCTGTACGTTTCACATATGCTCTTCTATAGGTGAAGGGCTAGTTGCATGAAGCTTGCCAAGAGACGGTGGGGTATATTTACCAATATTTCATGCAACACAGCAAGACACCTTTCTGTGCTGCCGTTAGTGAAAGGGAGATGGCAGGAGTGTGGCGCATCTACTGAGATATGACGCATTTCTTCTGTTTCCTAGCACTAGCACCCTTGTGGCAGGCTAGCGCCACTGCAGACGCCCTTGTGCCACGCTGTAAGAGTGCCTGCGTTACGAACAGGATTCGTTTTTGTGCAAAAAGTGATAACTTCCCGTACAAAAACAATCCGAGGCGTATTGCTCTGTTTCTGCACTCTGCAGCACGCATTGAAAGAGGAGGTAACAAAGAGAAATAAAGATATTTCTCTGCATTATGGCTCAGTCAGGGAGGTGCAATCCCCGATTCAGTGACTTTAGTAAATCTGGGATTAGGACAAAAACCATCAGTGGATGCATGGGAATTCCATCCCTCCACCCATGGAACGCCTCCCTGCATCAACGTAACACAAAACCGCGATATGCGCTGCTTTGCATTACCTTGGATTTAATCGACCTCTCAAAGCCATGCAAGGTGGCTTTCTACGGCTCAGTAAATAAGGACTTGTGTTGCCTTGCAATGACTTGCGTCACACATGGGCAATGCAAGCCCTTAGTAAATATGCCCCTGTATGCTATGCTGCCTAACCAAATTCTTACAGTGTCAAACGGGCATTGGCTGCAGTGTACATCATTTTGTGTAAACCGATTCTGCTTTTGGAATTATGAGGGGATGCAGCCACCAGGCGGCATACATGCCTAAATCTGGCACATTGACCCGCTGAGTTGACCTGTCATGTATAAACTTGGAGAACAGGCTGTAAATAGGCAGTATCTGCGTCCTTTGCATCCTGCTGGTTAGATTACTCACTGAGATATATACTTGTTACCTACCAAAAGTCGTTATTAGCACGCCACAAGTTCTAATTTCCAAGACCCCCTTAAAGCTACCATTCTCCGGAGATTGGTAAATTGAGTATCATTATATTTGATAAGAATATTTTTTATTTACAGTGCCTAGAAAGGGCTGGTGGATGCCACGAGGAGCTATGTGAAAAAGCTATTTTTATTATTTAAAACCATATGAAAAGAAAGGGACTAAATATATAAGGGATTGAAGCAATAAACGACTGCACTTACCATAGCAGCGAGGACAGCGAAATGCTCGACATGGTGCACAGAACCGGAAGTACAACCCCTTTCAACCCCTAAGGGGAAAAGCCCCCAAATTTGAATCAATCTACAACGGTTCAGCATCCTAAAGTATGTCACTTATATCACATAGGAGTTCAGCAAGACTTCTTCTAATAGTTATCACACACTTTGTACGTCGTCCAGTTTTCCAAGGAGCGTTCATGTTAGCCCTTTAGCAGCAGTATGCTCCTCTTTGCATGTGAAAGGCCATCTCTGCCTCAGTGGGCTGTTTAACTCGTGATGGCCTACAAGACCAAGACTTGGCAAAGTCAATAGTCCTTGCTCATGAGAGGTGGAATATTGCTTTATCAATGATTAGTCAGCAGGATTGCAGGTAAAACAATAGAGCTCTAATGTGTCCAATGCTGACTGCTTCAATGGGCGGGGGCCGGTAGCAGATCAAGGGGAGGGCTATAAGGGCACCAGGGACCAAGGGTGTGGGGAAAAAAGGGATGACGCGGCCAGCGCTGGTCACAACATGTTGCTTTTTATTGTTTATTGCAGGGTGTGGAATGGAGGAAACACAGAAAGTGGAGGTTTGAGGCAGCAGGAAGGAGAGCAACAACATGGACAGCGGGTGGGGCAGGCAACAACACAGCGGAGCGGCAAGCAACAAGACAGATAGCGTGTGGTATTGGAGAAAAAGCTGCAACAAGGGAAGCGGGAGGGGGCAAACAACAACATGGACAGAGAGAGGGGGAAAGAAACAACACAGAGTGAGGGAGGGGCAAGTAACAAGGACAGCAAGAACTGGGTGGCGGGTAACATGGAGAGCGCAGTAACGTGGCGGACAGAGAGCCAAACAAGGAGGGAGACTACTGGATAAGACCCACAGTCTTATTGAATGTTTAGACATAAAGAAAAAGCAGGACTTGATTTTCAGTGGAAGAATACAGAAGTACTTGGACTTGGTCCGTGCTCCAGAAAAGGGACAGACACAAGAAGGAAAGTGAATGAAAACATGCTCCAATTTATGGAAAATAAGCAAATGACAATGACAATGAAGCTAACCAATCGGACACAATGGGCTGACTGTAAGCACCCTGAAAGTAAACATGTTTTGCTAGCGCTGTCTGAGGCAAGGCCTAGGAAAGCCAAAGTCACGCGCTAAATTTTACTTTCCATTACACGAGTCTGCCAAGTCGCACTATGACATATGATAGCATCAGCTATTCCTTGGTTTTCAGCCAACAGGATGTTCCATTGCTGGGCTTTTAGTTTTGCTTTTAAGACTTTCATTATGGGCTCAAAATCTATGCATGCTAGGTGTTGTTGGTTAAAAAGACACACTGGGCTGAAGGTGTTATACATGACATGCAGCCATTTGTCAGCTATGTTTAAACATGTTACAGAGTCATCTATTCCTTTTCCAAAGCTTCTGGTTTCACATGCAAAACCAAAAATAATCTCTACTCATATTTTTGTGAGGGTTCACCTTTTTTTTAAAACAAGTATCGGCAATGCAATTGTTTATTTTTGTGTAGTGGATAGCTTTATACCGAGCTTCACAGCACAGTCATTTTATAACAGAGACAGCAGAAGCTGAACTGTCCTTAATATGAAGAATAAGTAACGGACAAGTGACTGCTGCAGGTGGAACATCACATGATTCTCTCACACTTACAGGACAGGTAGATCACAGGAAGTTAACACAGTAAATGAGTGACAGGTGTTAATGGCCTGTTATACGATTTCCACAAACAGACATTATTGTACAACTCCTGAAAGAAACAGTCCTATTGAATTTTCATACATTTATGTACTCATATAGGATGCTGAACCCCCACCTTTCATCAATGAGATCCATGCCTAGCACCGGGAAGTCGTCGGAGAGTACTGTCTTCTGCTTATACAGTTTTGTATTAATGTGTTCTCTAGTTTGGTGAGGTTATGTCCCTTATGTAGCCATTTGTGTTCTCTCTTTGGTAAACTGTCAGACCTATATTAACCCGTTGAGTGCTCATGATGAGCTCAGCTCGTCATGAGTCACAGTGGAGCTGTGCTCATGACGAGCTGAGCTCGTCATAACTGCCGCGGTCCGTCCACGCGCGATTGATTCCCCGCCTGTGCAGGACAATTAATGAGTGGGCGGGGTCGTGACGAGCTCAGCTCGTCATGAGCACAGCTCCACTGTGAGTCATGACGAGCTGAGCTCATCACGAGACCAGCGGCGCCGTGCCCCCCACCCCCGCACCGCGGGGGAATTACCCCCACAGGGAAGGGGTTCAAATTGTATGTGGGTGAGCTAAAAATGTTTTTACTGGTATCGCCTCTCCACAAGTTTAGAAATATAAGAGCTAAGTAAAGGACCCTGTGCTTGCAGATATAGCTCCTTCAAGTGAAACTGAAGTACAGGAAATGATGGAGGAGAAGCTTTTGGAGACACTAGGGGTAGGGCGTCCTCCTCAGGGCTAGAGATATCTCACATCAACTCCTGTAAATGGGTCCCTTTCTCATATGGCATGTTCACCAGTGTCACATGATAGGGGGGTAGACTTGGGCAAAGTTCCCCAGGACACACTTGCGCTGTTTGAAAGGCTGTCAGTACATGCACCATGTTTCACAGGGTGAGTCACTGTAATCCTGTCTATTTTATGAAACATAGCATATGTACGTACGTACGTAGCATATGTGTACAGTGGTTCCACCATATTGATTAAACCAAAGAATTCAGTTTACTTGAGAGATTCCAACCCATGCAATAAACCTCCAAAACACGCATTTATGTATAATGTATTTATGAAAATGAAAAAACTTCTATTGATGGTAATATAATAAACTTAACTGTAACATGTAGGTTCTCCATGTGATAGCAAATGATAAACGTGACCCCTCGTTACTTTGTAAACCTGCAGAATGCAACACTTTGTTTAGGTTTAATTGTCACCTTCCATGTAGCCTAAAGTATAATTTACCTTTCAACCAATTTCTATGAATTTAACAGTACAAAGAAACAACGTTTTTTCTGTGAATCAGCTTTTCTGATAAAGAGACCGTTAGAGAGGGGCTATCCCAGAAGACTATTGACTTAGGCAAGGAACTGAGCATGGTTCTATGCCAGACATCATCAGCTCAGTCCCAAAATGCTCAATAAAGAGGAGAGAAAGATTGCAGTTAGTACTTATAACAGGGCAAGTGGCGACATCCAAACATGGTAAAACAAACACATGGACATGATGAAGGATGTGCTACAAGCACCTTGTGAGAAGTTGGCCTGGGATATGCTGTCCACTAATTAAAGTGGGCACCTTGTACCAGTCCAAACAACCCTTATGGTGATTTAAGAGGTCAAAGATAACCTTAGAAAGCTATCCAAGTGGTAGCTCTGGAGAGCAGCATTCAGGATTAGTCTTGAAGGAATGTTAAGCAGCTTGGTTTCCCAGAATGCAACCTTATTATATTGGTTAAATGAGAAGAGAACCACACAGTAGGTATAAACATATGTATTTATTATTATAACACACTCTAAATACCTCACAGTATCTGCTACACGCAGATGAACACAAAGTACACAATACTGTAGCACAGAAACAATCGTAAGTAGCTCTAATACACAGTGGGCTCTAGGGGGAGACCAAACCATATACTAAAATAGTGGTATAAGAACCACGCCACGAGTCAAGGCAGTGTCTAGAGGATGTAGAATCGCTGGGACAGCAAGGAACCATGCAAGTTGAGTAAGTAGGGACTAAATGGAGGACGGGTGCAGTGTAGACCATGACCGCGTGCGCGGTACAATTATTTGGGAGAGTCGGGGTTACAGTTTTAAAGTTTAAGGAACCTTCTGAGTGGATTTTGAAGAACCCCCATGGAACTTAGGAGGTTGGAGAGCCACCCCACCTGTGGATACCGTAGTACCAGAGTTACCTATCCCAGGGAAGCCGGGTGCATAGGGCTGAAGTCACGTCGGAAACCGCCGTCGATCTCTACGGAGGACTTCGAGGAAGAGCCACTGCTGGGAAGAAGAAAAGTGTCAGTTGGAATCCTAAGGTGAATTCTAGATGAAGAGTACCTGAAAGCAGAGTGGGCAGAGTCTGGGTCACTCAGAAGTGACCAGGGGCTCGGTAGACGAATGCCCACCGATGTCGGGTGCTTCAGGTGATTTATGGGAGTACTTGACTCTGCAGCCACCGGGACCAGGAGACGTCGAGGACAACCAGGAGCCAGACATGAGTTGTCCCACGAAGGATGTTGAGTAGTGAGGGGGTCAGTGTCCGGCTGGAGCACCAAAAAGCCTTGGCAACGGCAACCCACGCAAAGAGTTGAAGAAGGTTACGGTTCGGACCAGCAAGGTCTAGGAGGCTCACCAAACACAGGGGAGTCAGGACAGGCCTGGAGCAACCAGAGGAGCCCAAGAAAAGCAAAGATGATTCTCAGGAGGACCCACAGGCCGGAGGCACAGGAGTCGTGAGGGGACCTCAAGCAGTTTCACAAAGCAACAGCCCACGGAGCACTCAGTGTGAGGAGGCCAAAGTTCTTTAGTGGAAATGGTGCCAGAGGTTGGGGCTACTCGAAGCCCAGTGCACTTGTTTTGGGAACACCAACAAGCATACGCACTTACAAAAGTATGGAGTGCACAGAGGTACGGGTATTGCAGCCCCACGAGGGATTCTGACCTAAAACTTGGTGAGAGGGCAGCTCAGACCTTGAGGGACTAGGAAACCCACCTACTGTGTTGCTGGAGCCTTTAGAGCCCGTAGGAGCTCAGGAGCAGCATACCGGTCAATCGTGATGGGGTGCCTACGGTTGCAGGGGAGTGACTCCTTCACTCCAAGGGAGATATCTTCAGTTGACCTTGATGCTCCACAGGTCCTCCATGGAGCCTGTATGGTGCACAGGCATTGATGATGCTTTGGACGGAGTGGGAGACAAAGTCGGGCCTAAACGAAGTCCACAGTGTCCAGGCGGTCGAAGTTCAGTGGTTTCTGGTTCAGAATCTTGTCCACGTCGAATCTAGGGTCCTCCAACCAGGTAAGCCCTTTTGTACCCATGGGAGAGGGTTGGACAGATTCAGGCATCCCTCCCAGGGGAGGGTCTGGACAGTGGGGAGGTTACTCCCATGTCCTTTGTCCCGTTTCGTGCCAGAGCAGGAGCCAATGGCTCCCAGGACTGGTTTAAACTAGACTATGCACAGGGACACCAAATGTGCCCCTCATGCAGAATTTTTGTCGCGGGCAAGCGCACCCACCCAGGCCTAATACACTAAATCCTGTCTGGGACATGGTCACACCTCCCTGTGACAGGATGCCTATTGTTCTGCCTTCCCCTGCTCGAGCTTGGCTCAGCAGCAGGAGGGCAGAAATGTGTCTCTGGTCAGCAGCAATCCTTTTGGGCTGGAAGGCTGGTACCGGGAACACCAGGGACCTCACAAAGTTTGTTTCTGAGGGGTGGAATCATACCTCCCACACCGGTTAACGGTGTGGGGGTATGATTCCACAATCATTGATAATAAACACGATAGGGTTACTTTCAGCCGTTTGAGAGTTGGTCATCACGCGGTCGCATATGCCACTCTATATGTCGTAAAAGGCTGCAGCACTAACAACCTTGGAGAATGGACTCCGTAGGCTGCAGGGGTGTCCTGCTCATGCAGTGGCACCCTCTCACTTAGAATCAAGCTCCCTGCCTTCAGGATTGTCAAGGTCTGCTATAGGGGTGACTTATAGGTTTTAAGTGTAGTGACCCTGAGATATAGTAAACCTATGTCTTAAGTAAGTGGTGCATGCACCAACTTACACAGGCTGCAGTAGCAGGCCTGTAGATCTATTTTGCATGGCCTCTCATGGGTGGCATAGTACATGCTTCAGCCCATGGGAGGCCTCTGGGGTACCTATACCCTGGGTGCATCGGCACCATATACTAGGGACTGATAAGGGTACCCCAGTATCCAATCTGAAGTGTACCTAACAGTTTAGGGAGAAAGCAGATAGACTGGGGTCCTGATTAGCAGGAATCCAATCAGACTAGTCAAAAACAGTGTGACATCAGCAAAAAGTGGGGGTAACCATAAGAAGCAGATACTACTTTCCTACACACCTGATAAACCTATATTCTCATTTAAAAGAGATGCGGACATAACAGACAGAGTGGTTAGTATTGCTCTACCAATCTGCAAGCAAGCATCCCTTAGTTCATAGTGGGGTCGACCGCCTGCCAAGGTTCACTATAAATGTGGTCAATGTAGCACATGTACATATTGTGTTATGACCGAATGTTTTATGCATAGTGGTGTGATATATCATTTAAAATTTCCCACCTCGCGCAATACAAGAAGCATGATACACGTACTGTAGTGCCCATGCAGTCTCATCTACATCGGCCAGACTACTTAGAAGGTTGGAGTCCGCATTTTATAACATCAGAGCAGGATTAAGTGTGCTACTTCTGGAGCACCCCTGGTTGAGCATTAGCAGTCCAACAGACATCCCTCTGAGGATCTACGATGGCAACTTGTTGAGCTCATCACTCCGAACTCTAGAGGAGTTAACTATGCTGCAACTTTAACCGTTTGGAACCTGAAATTGATCCACAGGGTCAAATCCATTCACCATGGTTTAAATGGATTGGAAGAGTGGGGACAAGTAGCAAGATATAAATCATTTTTCTCTTCTACATGTATTATAACCTAAGGATTGATTTGACAAATCCTTATGTTTAGATTATGAGATTATCATACCCTTTTGACAATATTTGATTTTTATATTTCACTCTACGTCAATAACTGGGAATATGATCATCACTGATGGTGCGAAAAAGCATTTCTCTTTATCAGGAAAATACATGCCGCAATGTCCAAGCGCAAAACACAGGGCTGATTCACAAAGAGTAAAATTGCACTGTTATGTAAATTTAAGATTTTTTGCAATTCAGAAAGGAATTTTGTGATTAGTATCTTTACGAATGTGGAGCCTCCACATGTGTAACTGAACCTTCGCACATGAAAAAATAGGCAGTTGTAAAGATACTACTCATAAAATTGCTATGTAAATTGAAAACATTCGTAAATTTACGCAAAAGTGTAAGTTTACCTTTTTAAATCGGTCCACCGTCTTTAAAATCATGGATTACGTGTATGACTTCCCACAACATTCCATATATCTAAATTGACTCCTTGGAGCAGTTCATCTGACTGGAGAATAAAGCAAGAACCACTCTGTCTTGTTACAGTGTATTTTCACATGACACTATATTTTATCGGTTAGTTTCTTGAGCTTCCACCTAATAGCACCATTGTACCAGGTCCTACACCTTTGGATGGTTATTACCACTTTTTACGTTCCTCTTTGTAAGAAAATACAATAATTTTTGTCTGAATTTGATTCAACACAATTTATGTGAGTGCAGTCTTTACATACTGAAATATAGCACCTTATACCAAAAGGGAGTCACCTTTCCTAAGAGGAGAGAGAAAGAAGGGAAGTAAGAGTGTGCCTCTCGCCCAGCGGTGACACAGCCCAGTTGCACCGAGAGAACCCTCACCAAGGGACCCTCACTGATCTCATGGGATCTTATCCTACCTACTAAGGAAAGCTCTACTCCCTTCATTTATCCGGGGGCACCGAAAAGTTTGGGTCACTGTAGATACAGCTTTCTTACTCGGTCCTGACGAAGCACCCTGGATTTCCCCCTGAGACCACTAAAGCGCGAAACATGTTGACAGGAACATATGCCCACTAGGGACATATAGTTACTCAGCTACCAAGGGCCATAATACCCCTTAAAGCAGCGCCATACACTTTGTTTTAATAATGACAGAGGGATCACCTTAATAAAAATTAATCACTCTCGCTCCAGCCATTTTTTAATATACCTTCAAGGACTTCACTGCCACTTACACCCACGCACCCATACGGCTTCATTAAAAGATCTCAGAAAAATAGACCCTTCGGGGGACCCGCAGGGCATTGCAGCACCGGCCCAACGAGGAGCAAAAGCCCAGTGATGAAGCATGACATCCTTCGGGGTATGTGAGGGCATCAAGATGAGGACACACTGCCCCCCACAATTAGAGTAGCACACAATGAGAGTACCTCTTACTTCCCTTCTTTCTCTCTCTGCTAAGGAACGGAGACTCCCTTTTGGTATAAGTTTAACTTCGGGAGCACGGGTCACCGGACCTTTTGAATAGCTCCTAGAGTCCCCCTCTTTTAATAAATATGAAATATAGCACCCCCTTTTCTTTCTCAATCAATGTGCGACACAAGACTTTTCCTCCTTTATAAAGTTAATCACCATAATTTAGGTTTATTGAGTACACACACACACACACACACACATATATATAAAAATTCATTCACTTATTTGAAAATGTTTTGTATCATTATTTGATGTTTCACGGAATGAGATACTGGTGTTTCTTATTGAAAGATTGAGAATTTGCTCAACATCTCCATGGGTTTGGAGAAAAGTTGTGGCCTAATTAGCAGGAGTACTAGGCATCAATATAAATTGTAATGAAGTATGACTATTATTGATATATGAACATGAATGTGAAATCATCTATTCTCCCTTTTAATTCGAGATGGCGAAGGATTTATTGATTTGTGTTCTGTGACACATACTTTTACTAACGGGGTAATAATCATTATGTTGAACTTATAAGTCTCAAGCATGCTTCATGTAAAACGTGTTTTAATACATTGTAAGATGTGACCATCACCTTGTTGTTCTGATGAAGACCTTCTACCTAATTAACTGAAGGGTTGAAATATTGACATATTTATTGGCTGGCCATTCATTTTACAAACAAAAAGTCTGAACTAGTTTTGTATCCAATGCTTATATAAAGAGGACTGTTAATGCAGACAATATTTTGTGTACCCTTTCCCGCTGTTCAGTTGCACAGTTTTATACATATCGTGCTAATCACTGGCACTACACTACCATGTGGAACACCACCTTTTTCTATTCAAATTTATTGAATACATTGCAATACAAGTTTAGTAAGTTTCCAACATTCATTATCCACTGATGCATGTTTTTGGAGGTGTATTAAAGAGGTTGGCACCTCTTAAGTGCCCCTGAGTATATGACAGTGTGTGATTCAAAGATTGAGGCAGTTAGGCTGTGAGCAATAGTGACGTACGGTGGGTGACAGTGTGGATGTATGGCACGTTCGTATGACTCTCTCCTGCCTAACTGAATCCTGTTTATTTGCACCACTGCCTGACAGTCTTTTACAATGTTCTGCCAGACTCACCAATCGCTTATTTATGAGTCTCTCCTGCACCTTTTGCCTGGCTCTCACCTTAAACCTTCATTTGACTCTCTGGGGCATTTTTGCTGCATATAAGTGATGGAGCGTAATGGTGCTCTAAAATTGTAGGGGTGCATCCTAATCATGGATAGTCCACACCCACATATATTCTTGTGTTGTATTAACAATTTTGATGATTAGAATTGTGCTGTAATAATAAAACGTGCAGGTGAAAGGATAGAAAGTTATTTCGTGCCCTACAGAAGAAAAATTATGTTTATATTTGAAACTGTAATCTTTAGTGTGCCACAATTGCTTAACGAAAAGTTTCCGTATAATAGAATGCATTTTAGTTTAAATTTGTACCAAGATGAAGATTGCATGAAGAAATAATGAGAGATATTTAAAGTGTAATAATTGTAGATGATTGTAGTGCAAAGCCTTATTAACTCGTATAATTTGATGTGCAAAGGCCTAAATGAAATGGTCACGTTAAAATATGAAAGGCCTATTAGTTTATTCTTAGGTTAACCATACTGTGTAAGCCCGAAAATGTATTTTCCCTGGTGTGCTCTCGCATTTAGAAGTAGTCAACGAATTTCATGTGTATGCAAAGATGTTCTGTTCTCACGTTTCAGTTGCAGGTGGAAGAAGCTGCCTTTGTTAGTTAGAACTAACGCCTTTTGTTTTAGGAGTTAGGCATGGAGGAGACGTGCAACAATGTAAGCAACGAATCGATAATTGGGAGACGGTGTTCCTTCTCACTGAGGAGGCCTGGGAACCAAGGTCAACGGAATGCACATGAAGAAGTCGGTGGAAAACTACCTAGGAAAGGTGTCCGTTAGTATGAGATGATCTGTGGGCGTGTTCTACATTTTTGCGTTTTTTTGTATCAGTGAAAGTGCCCCGAGGCAGGATGATCAGAAGGAGACACGATGAGTCAGTAGAGGTTAGGGAATTGATTTGGCAAGAGTGTCTTAGAACGAACACTTTAGTTTTAGTCATCTGATTTTCAATTGTTGAATGTGCTTCTTTGGGAGTCTTCACAAGCTGACACCTTTTTTTTTATTGACTTTGTCTGGGAAATGCTAAGTAGGGTTGTCAGCTTAGAGATAGTGTAGGGATAGCTTAATGTTTTTTTCTCTTTTAGAAACAGATTAAGTCTGACTTAAATGCTGGAGCAGTCCTTGCTTGTGTTCTATTTTTAGAGTTGGTTATTCTCTTCATGATCCACAGGAGCAGATTAGTCCGTAGATTCGGCTTTGTATTAGTCCCTATGTATTTCTACAACCTCGTCTTGAGGTTCTTGTATATTCAGTTGTTTTTGGCATTGTAATAAACCCCCTGTTAGAAATGGGATCTCTGGTTGGCTAAGGCTTGGGCCAAAGCCAGGCAGAGACCCCTACTTTAGTCAGGGCAAGGGAGTTACATGCCAAAGATAACCCCTGCTCACCCCTTTGGTATCTTGGCACACGCAGTCAGGCTTATCCCGGAGGCCATGTGTAAAGCGTTTGCACACGCACACAGCAACAACATCCCAGGCACACAACAAAAGGAACTCCACACAAGGTTATATCAAAAACAGCATTTGTATTCTCATAACACATTAGAATAGTAAACACATAATATACATCGTGCCACCTGGCACTAGGTCATATTTACAAGGGATTATTTACACCTGGCAGGCCCCACTGGACCACTGTCAGAACCAACACAAAGTGAACTTAGTACAAGTAAGACATATCATAAACATACAACCAGTAATCACTGGTAACCACTGTACTCAACATCATCCTGTAACATAAACCACATTATGCACAGTATCACATTAGGCGCCAAACACATTGTACGCCAAACTCATCAGTCTAAGATCTTAGACCCTAACCTCC
Organism: Triturus cristatus; assembly: GCF_964204655.1. Classification (NCBI taxonomy): domain Eukaryota; kingdom Metazoa; phylum Chordata; class Amphibia; order Caudata; family Salamandridae; genus Triturus; species Triturus cristatus. The sequence continues at coordinate 108,655,156 of NC_140583.1, read as the reverse complement.
TAAACATCACTCACATTAGAGGTATACTCACAGTAGGAAATAATCTCACTGGCATAAACACATTATGCACATAATCTAATCCCTAAACGCATTTAGAGGCATGAATCACAGTAAAGAATCACATTTTCCAATATCACGTAAACCACTGACCCCCTGGCCAACTGGCCTTCTCAAAGGGGCTCAAATGCCCTGTGTCCAGAATGTCAGGGCTGCTGCCTATGCAGCGGAATCCAAAGTCCGCTATTGCGCTAGGGCAAAGGAGTGCTTCTCACTCCTCTCTCAAAACATGCCGCTCAAAGAACTGTGGGCTAAACATGGCAGCTGGCACTAAGTGCTGCGCAGCTGTAACTCCAGTGAAGGCCTGGCACCTCTGTGACGGCTGTCCCACTCAGGGACTCTGAATCAATAGTGCCCAATTCTTGTCAGCTGCCGGCACTGGTGCAGTGCAGTTGTGGCACTTTCCTAAAGGGGGGCCCGGCAGCTCAGTGCCCTCTGGACCCCCACGGGGCTGTAAAAACATGCCTCCCATCAATGGAGCGGCCCGCTCTCTGGCGGGACCGCCCAGGCACTGACAATGTGCCTCGATCTGCCCCCAAGTCACTGGGGCTCTTAAATTCTCAAAAGACTCTGCCCCTAAGCAATGGAGCAGCCTGCTGCCAGACGGGGCTACTCGTAAACTTAGCACTAACCGGGACAGGCGATCTCTGGCTTCGCCCGGTCACACTGCGGCTGCCCGCGTATCTCCCTCTTCACCACGGGAGCCCTGACTGGAGTATCACTCGGTCGCGGCCTGCTCCGGCCTCCTCTCCCCTCTACCCAGGCCCCCTCCTGTGACCCGGGACTTCGCAACGGAGCTTGTGGAGGCGGAGTATGCTCCAGTCCACCTCAGCACGTCCCAGCGCAGGGTAGACTCCCGCACGGGTCTTCGAATGCCACTCAGGCTTTCGGCCTCTTCCGCTTCCGTCCGCAGGCCCTGCCCACAACCAGGCGGACCACAGGGTGCGGTCACTTTCCTCTTCGCGGCTGCAACGAGGGGTGGGCTCCCTCCTAGTTTAAAATATGAAGCGGGTGGGCTCCCACTCACGTGGCACCATAATGCTGGGTGGGCACCTGCAATTAAGATCCCATAAGCGGGGTCGGCACCCGCCGTCTCAAGCATCACAGGGGAATCCCTGACGCCAGGATTTCCTCTCCCAGGGCTGCAGCACCGCACTGCGAACCCCACACGTTGTCCTCTTCCTTGGGGCGAAAAGAAGAATCCAGCCAAGCGCTTACGAGGGGTTAAGAGCACAAGATGTCCTGGAGGTCCTTAGGGATAAAGGGGCAATGCAGGGCCCAGGGAGGCAAGCCCTCCTAGCAGCCCCTCCCTGGGCCTCAACAGCAGCACGCCCCAGCAGGATCAGCACCAAAGTACAGAACAACATCATGGAGTCACAGCCCCTATATTTATACACTCTTTCTCCTTTGTCTAAAGTGCAACTGGTTTAGGGGGGGTTTGGAGCACTTTGTTTTGGAAGCTCCTCTTCCCCTTTGTCAGGTGGGGGCTCTCCATCAGACACACCACAGGGGGGCGGAGCCTGCATTCACTAGGGAAGCACCATCCTATTCAGAGTCAGGGAATTACCCCTCCCACCACTCTTACTCCAGGTGTCCCATTCAGCCTAGCGCTGACTCACCCTGCCCCTCCTAGAGCCACCCACACCTCTCAGCTCCTGTCAATCCCAGACCAGACATGCAATTTTTATCAGGCAGGCAGACACATAGCACACAGAAATGCCAACTTCTAAAAGTGGCATTCCTCCACCAGTCGTCATAAATCTGCGTACACAATCGCGCAGCATTTATCCTCACGAGTTCATACATACTAAACTCGACCTGCACTCCTCTCAGACCAGGAATTACCATGGACACACTTATCCCCCATGCATTCCTATGGGAGGCCAGGCCCATCTCACCACACGTACACAGAGAACACATGCACTTTACACTGGACCACAGTGCTAAAGTACCTAGAGGCCCAAAACCACTACCACCATGTCAGAGCTTAAGGCAAAAAGTTCAGGGGTGAACCTGCCAGAAAGGGCCAAGTCCAACACAACCCCCTTCCAGCCCAAAAACAGGGCAGACCAATCACCACCATGATGGGCTTCCCTGCTTGGGGCAATAGAACACGGACGTGGGCCCGCACTGCAGGGACACCCTCCGGTTCGACATGTCATGCTCTTCGGAGCTGGGGAGGACCGCAGGACACGCGGCGAGCGCACGGGCAATATTGCCCGCAAAACTACATATGCCAGGCTTTGCTTCCTGGTAGGTGCGCGCGCAGGCTGATGACGCGCCTACCCAGAATCAATTTAGGATGGGCGGAGGCAGCGATCGGTGCTGCGAATTCGGACCATCGAGGAGACATGCTGTGGGGATGACCCGTGCCTGGGGATCCTGACACCTCTGGACGCTTTGTTGAAGGGCGGTAAGGGTGACGTTGTCACCACGTTGGGCAGCATAACCTTCCGACACCTCGCACGGAGGGGTAACAGACACTTGGTGGAAATGCACGACATTGGTTCTACGTGAGGAGGTGCAACACACGCTTGGGGCAAGCGCACATCATTGTTTCTAAGTGTGGGAGTGTATCTGACGTTGGGTGCAAGCGCACATCTTTGTTCATAAGGAGAGAGGTGGGACGCGATACCTCCAACATGGGCAGTGTGTCGTTGGGTTGAGCATTTAAACAATACACGCCTTCTGGGTATGAAAAGATGAAACACTTATGCTGTGATGAAACAGCAAAGGAGTGCTTGGCATCGTGATATGTGTTAATCAAACTGCGCTAAAGGAACAGAGGAAACGTTTGGCATGAGGATATTGCCATTTACCGCATATTTCATTTATGTTGATGAGTATCCCTAATACTACCGTATATGCTTTTGTGCTCTTTCTCTCTCTTCTAGCAGGGGCTTGGTGTGAGATAGGTTCAACCCCCTCTGTGATGCAAGTACAACAGTCCTTGTGGTGGGTACAGTGTATGTATGAGCAGGTGTGTGTGTGTATTAACGTTGTGTTATCTCGATACTTACCTTGAGTATTGTTTCTCCTTTATGTTGCATGTAAAGGAGCCTGCATATATGCGATATTCTCAGCAAGAGCTTGATCACAAGAACGCACGTTGTATTTTCCTTTACAGGTAGTCATTGCTCAGTATAATGCTTTAGGTTATTGGTTAAGGATTACTGGATGTAGAATAGGTTGGTAATTGTGTTTTGTCTTATCTTGTAGGTCTCCCTCCCCGCTGTCCCCATCCATTCCTTCCCTCGCTTAATCATTCTTACCCTCTGCGCTGTTATAGCATCAGAAGGTGGAGCGATTCAGAGGTGGACCCATTTCAACAACGCACCGATCCTGGGAGTTTGGAATAAAACCTTGACAGAATTCGCAGCCCAAGAATTTATTCTCTCCTGATCGGTGATTGGTTGATGATGGCCACTTTAGAGGATGTTATGGCGGCCTTAGTAATGGTTCAGCAGGAGTTAGCTGCTTCTAGAGCGGAAACCGCGGCGTTACATGAACGAGTTGATAAATTGCAAAGGAACCCGTTTGATGTAAGTGCGAGTAAATGTGGCGGTGCCACGTGGGCTTCAGGTTCCTTTACAGGAGTATCACCACCGCTTTCCGTGGAATTTCCCACACCTATACCTTTAGCGGCTCCAGAAAGGTTTACAGGGGATGAGAGTAAGGTACAGGTTTTTATGACACAGGTGTTGTTGCACTTTACCTGTAAACCTAGGGCATCCCTACTAATCAGGCAAAGATGGCCTTCCATATTTCATATCTGGCTGGAGATGCCGCCTTGTGGGCTGTCCCGTTGGTTCGTACTGATGATCCTCTGTTGTACGATTGGGACGGCTTTCGAAAAGAATTTGAGAAGATCTTTGATAGACGTGCCCGTAGTTTTTTAGCTGACAGGGAGTTGCTAGAACTGAGGCAAGGCAATAAAGATCTAGTTGTGTATTTGAACACCTTTCAGAGATTGATTTCAGAGACCGGGTGGCCTGAGGAGAAGAGAGCAGCCTTATTTCACCAGGGGTTACGAGAGGAGCTCAAGGACATGATAGCTCAGGTAGATCCTCAGCCAGACACGTGCACTGATCTGATTAATTTGGCCTTGAGGTTAGATAGCAGGATGAATGATCGTAGGCTTGATAGGAAAAGACCTGATAGGGTTTTTTCTCGATACGAAAGACCCAGGTTCTCCAAACCCAGCACGGTCGGAGGGCCTGAACCTATGGAAATAGGGACGGTAAGGGCTCCTTTGTCACAGGAGGAACGAGACCAAAGACGCAAGAATGGACTATGTCTGTATTGTGGCAAAAAAGGTCACTTCATAAGGGATTGTCTAGTAAAACCCAAGAACAAACCCGGGTTTGGTAGTGTGAGTGTACCTGTGTCCTCCAAGTCGGAAAACTAGAACGCTCAAAGGTATTAGAGGGGGGCTTTCTGAGCAATTTAGTGATCCCTTCCACTCAGGATCTGCAGGCAAGTTCGTCAAAACATTTTAGGATCCTGATCAGTATCCAGGTGACTAATGGGTGGAGAGACCTAGAAGCCATGATTGACTCAGGGGCCACTGGGTTGTTTATGGATTAGACCTTGGCAGAAACCTTACAGCTGTCTTTAGTTAAGAAAGAGATACCTGAAACTGTTCTGGCCATAGATGGGAGGGACTTGAGCACAGGACCCATTAGCTTCTCCACAAGCGCCTTATCCGTGCACTGTGTGCCTTCACATGTCGAGTCCCTGACCTTCAACATCATATGAGCACGGCAGTATGGCATAATTTTAGGATTGCCTTGGATAGTCACGCACAACCCTTCCATAGATTGGGTTGCCAGGACTATACTTTTTGATAGCCCGGAATGCAATGAGCATGTTAGTCAAGAACCTCGTGATATTCCTGTAACAGCTTTAGCCACCCTTCTGCACGTTGCTACCACAACAGAGCAGGATATCACTTTACCAGTGCAATATGAACAGTACAGGGACGTGTTCAAAGAACAACAAGCCAATGTGTTATCCCCTGATAGGACATATGACTGTCAAATTGACTTAGTGCCAGGTGCGGTGGTGCCGTGCAGCAGGATATACGCTCTCACGGACACGGAAAAGGAACATCTTAAAACATATTTGAACCAGTACTTAGCGAATGGTTTTATAAGACCTTCTAAGTCTCCTGCAGCCTCTCCCTTATTTTTCATACTGAAAGCAAATGGGGAAAAACGTGCGTGCATCGATTTTAGAGCCTTAATCCACGTTACCATCAAGAACCAGTATCCCCTACCCCTACTCCTCATTCCTGGTCTATTGGATCAGGTGAAGACAGCTCAAATATACACTCGACTGGATTTAAGAGGCGCTAATCACCTAGTCAGGGTAAAGAAAGGGGATGAGTGGAAAACCGCGTTTTGCACTCGTTTTGGATTGTTTGAATATACGGTGATGCTCTTTGGGCTGTGTAATGCCCCTGCTGCGTTTCAGTTCTTCTTGAATGAGGTGTTGCGGGAGTATCTGGACGTTTTCACAGTAGTCTATATTGACAAGATTTTGATTTATTCTGATTCAGTGGATCTGCATTACCAGCATGTGTGTTTGGTCCTGCTAGCTCTGCGTAACAACTGATTATTCTGCAAGCTGAATAAATGCGAATTTCGTGTCCAGAGGGTGGAGTTTTTAGGTGTAATCATTTCACCTCAGGGATTGGAAATGTCTGATCGTAAAATATGAGCAGTAAAAGACTGGTCTCAACCAAGCAATGTAAAGGAAGTCCAATGTTTTTTGGGCATCGCTAACTTTTATAGGCGGTTTATACCACAGTTCTCGAAGGTGGTTACACCGATAACTAAACTGTTAAGAAAAAATGTTCCGTTTGACTGGACTACAGGAACCGAATCCTCCTTTTCTCAGCTGAAAGAAGCCTTTACTTCAGCACCGGTTTTGGCTCACCCAGATCCTGAGAAACCGTTTGTGGTAGAAGCAGATGCTTCAGACATGGCAATGGGTGCAATACTGTCACAAAGGGATGCACAGACAGGACAGCTACATCCGGTAGCCTACATGTCTCGCAAACTCAATGAGGCGGAAACTAGGTACACCATCGTGGAAAAGGAGCTATTGGCCATTAAGGATGCCTTCTTTACATGGAGACATCATCTGATGGGGGCCAAGCATGTAGTCACAGTATACACAGACCATCAAAATCTACAGTTTATGAGGTCAGCCCGTTTATTGTCCCCTCGGCAAATGCGCTGGATGCTGTTTTTCTCTGAATTCAATTATATCGTCACCTACAGACCAGGTGCAGAAAATGGGAAAGCGGATGATCTTTCCAGACAGGAAACAGGGAATGGCCAGCAGAATAAACAAACCTTTTCCATATTGGCCACTGATCAAGTCATGGGTGTGGTGCATTCTGAACAGTTTTTACGTTCTGTGGCTCGTGGCTGCACAACTCCCTCATGGAGGAAATGGCTCAAAGAACATCTTCAATTGAAAATGAGACAAGAGGTGCCAATCAGAAACCGACAAATGTTGATCCCCTTAAAAGCTTTACAAGAAAGAGTGCTCCAGTGGTGTCATGTGGTTCCCAGTGCGGGTCACAATGGCATCAACAAAACGCTGGATATGATTCTGAGGTATTTTTGGTGGCCTTCGGTTAGGATTGACGTGGCACTTTTTGTACGGAAATGTGAAACCTGTGTTAAAGGGAAAACCGATCACAGGAAAACTCAAGGGTTGCTGCAGCTGTTACCTACTCCCTCGATTCCATGGAATACCATCTCCATAGATTTTATAGTAGGATTTCCTAAAGACCAAGGGCACACGGTAATTTTGGTGGTGGTAGACAGTCTCACAAAAATGGGGCATTTCATAGCCTGCAAGACGCTACCAACTTCTGGGCAGTTGGTTAGAATTCTTTTAAGTCAAATTGTGCGATTACATGGAGTACCCTCCACTATTGTAACCGATAGAGAGTCTCAATTCACGGCGCACTTCTGGAAAGAATGGTGTAAGGCTTTGCACATCCAATCGGCAAAATCCACAAGTTTCCATCCGCAAACGGATGGGCAGACCGAGCGTCTAAACCAAACCCTAAAACAGTACCTGCGATGCTATGTAGGAGAAAACACGGATGAGTGGGTGGATCTGTTGTGGGTGGCAGAAACAGCCTACAACAGCGCGACCCATCAATCCACCGATCACATCCCTTACTATAGCAACTACGGGTTTCATCCGAGGTTCCTGCCCTTGGTGCACCCTGGGATGGAACATCACTTACCTGTAGTACAGAACAGAGTGAAACATATACAACACACAATAAAAAGGACACAGTTGAATCTTCAGAAAGCAAAAGCAAGATATAAAAGACATGCATGCGTACGCCGTAGATAGATAGATAGATAGATAGAAATCTAGGGGGCATATGTATGAAAGCAAAAATTAGTCGCAAACGCTGCGAATCGCAAAAAACAGCGTTTGCGACTGATTTTTCGCTATTTCATATGTATGACACACTTCCAAACTGAAAAATAAGAAATCGCTAAATTAGCGATTTCTTAGGCTGCGAACCAAGAAAACTGCGAATTTCCTAGCGAATACCTAATTTGCGATTCCTTAGCGTTGCGAATATCGCTAACAAGAAATCGCTAGCTAAGAAATCGCAAACACATGTATGAAAAAATCGCAAATTGCGATTTCACGAAATTCGCTAATTAAGAAATCGCTATTAACACCAATTGCTTGCAGGTGGTAAACTGGTGCAAGGTACAAAAACCAGCCCACAATGCAACAAACACACCCACAATGGCTGCAATGTACGTGATAGCCAGGAGGCTGCGTATTCGGGCCCTTGCACACAGGAGAATGAGACAGGAACGTATCTTCAGGCTGCGCATCACCCTGTTACAGAACACTGAAGAGGAGATCTATGACAAGTACAGACTGCACCCACAGACCATTATGGACCTGATTGAGGAGCTGAAACCCCACTTGGAGCACCCTACTCGCAGGACACAAACAATTCCCACACATGTGCAGGTCCTGTGCTCCCTGCACCTCCTCGCGTCAGGGAGTTTTCAACGGGTCATAGCGGAGGTTGGTGGTGTGTCACAGAGTGCACTTTCGCGCTTCTTCCATGCCTTCCTAGATGCAATGCTACTGAGGCTCCCACATCACATTTACTTCCCCACCACCCAACAGGCATTACAACAAACGATACTGGACTCCTACCAGATTGCACGTTTCCCCCACGTCATCGGCTGCATTGACGGGACCCATGTGGCCATCACACCCCCAGCAGAAACTGAATATGTCTACAGGAATCGGAAATGCTACCATTCCCTCAACATACAGATTGTGTGCAACGCTAAGTATCACATCACCGACATCGTAGCCAAATACCCCGGCAGTACACATGACTCCTTCATCTTCCGACACAGCGGAATACACAGACGTCTGAGTGCTGGAGAGTTTGGGGAGGGGTACCTGCTCGGTAAATACATTGCACACATCAATACATCCACTACATCAGTTGAGGGGGGGGACATTGACTCACCTATTGTGTTTTTTACCATGCAGGTGACAGTGCCTATGCAGTGCGCGACTTCATCCTGACCCCATACCTGGATCCTGCAAATGCAAGTGAGAGGAGCTACAACAGGGCACACAGATCTACACGCTGTGTCATTGAGCGAACCTTCGGAATCCTGAAGAGCCGCTTCCGGTGCCTGCATAAGAGTGGAGGCGCACTGCAATACAGCCCTGAGACCTGCTGTAAAATCGTGGCAAGCTGTGCAATGCTACATAACATGGCAATGAGGAAAGGCACCACAATTGATGTGACCGATACAGACACATCGGATGACGAGCGCCCTGCTCCCCCTGCCAGACCAGCACCAGGAGTTGGGGCAGCTGCTGGACGCCAGAGACGGACTGAGATCACACAAAACTACTTTTAGGTGAGTATTGAGGAAATGAGACTACAAAGCCTGATGATGTGTCAAGTGTTTAATCACACTTAACATGAAAGAAATTGTAATTGTCCCCAGCACATGTTGTACACACAGTGCAGAGAAGGCACAAGAAATAGGGCAAACAGCCTTTTGCGGGTTAATGCACCCGTGTTGCAGTCAGTGTCCCCGCAGATGATCACCTCCGTCGGTGCCGTCCAGGGTGGTTGACCCCCATGGTGCGCCCTTGGCCTGCTACCTGTCTGCCACTGCGGCGTCTTTCACCTGGCAAGGTTGGAGTGATGCTGCTGCGACTCGATGTGTCCTCACTCTCAGCAGAGGCCATTAGTGCGCTGCCACCTGCATTGGCTGTCTGCAGCTGTTCCACAGCAGTGGTCACCTGCGCCAGCCCTCGCGCTATGTCCTGGCAGCAATGTGCCATGTCCACCTGCATGGTTACGCTTCTGCGTGTGAGTGCGCTGGTGGTGGTGCAGAGGCGGTTGACTGCCTTGGTATAATTGTGTAGCCGTGCATTGGCACGTCGTCCAGCCCTGTCATTGGCAGCTTGGGTGTCCCTCAAAGTGGCACAGAGCTCTCGTATTGCCGCTACCATGTTGCGATTGTCCTGATGTAGGCGGCCTAGCTGGCGATTCATTGACCGCATTGCCTTGCTTTGCAGGCGCTGTTCCTGCAACATGCACTGTTCCAAGCCGGAGAACACGGTGCCTTCTCCTTCTGTTGCAGTGCTGCTCCTGGGCCTTGACCTGGAAATGGCCTGTTCCCTTTGCCTTGGTGTTGGTGCGTCATGACGGGGCATGTCTGTCACACCCTGACTCCCCTCTCTCCTGTCGGTGTCATCGCCTGTTGCTGGGACTTCATCCTCAAATGGAGGCAGTGGGGGCACATGTGCGCGCTTCCTGCGCTGAGTTGGCTGCTGCTCTGTCTCATCGCTGGAGTCCGCAGGGTCTGCAGGCTCCTCTCCCTCAGCGCTGTCTTCTTGTGGCATGGCGTGTGCTGTGGATGTAAAGGGGACTATATGAGTTTGTGTTACTATCTGCATGTGGCACTCAATAAAGTTACAAATCTTTGACGGCTAATCTCTGACACATTTCTATTCAATGATCCCCAAAACACATATGTTGCATTTACTTGTGATGGTGTCATGGACACACAGTCAGACACAGTACTACGAGTACCATGATGCATTGCTGGGTGTGCTGTAAGACCTGGGCTGGATTGGCATGTTGGGAGTTAACTATGCGCATTTGGGGGAGTGTGCAAGGGATGGGGAGGAGTGCAGGGTGATTTGGCATGCATCTTACCTTGTCTGCTGGATGAGGGGTCGGAGCTGTCGATTGCAGCCACACCACCAACGCTCTCAGGCAGGAGGGTTGACTCCACAAGCTCCTCATGGGGGGTTGGCTGCTCGGCAGTGGATGGTCCTCCTCCAGTCTGACTGGCATCCTTAAGTCTGGCTGCCACCCTCTCCTTGGACCTCTGGCGCATATCATACCACCGCTTGCGCAGCTCCTCGATGGTGCGTGTGGTGACTCCAACAGCATTCACCTTGCTCTGTATTTCCAGCCAGATTTTCCTCTTCCTGGCCTCTGGGACTTTGAGTGCCTTCTTCCCAAACAGGAGCTCATGGCTGCAGACCATCTCCTCAATGAGGACCTCCTGCTCCTTTTCTGAAAACTTGTGTTTTCTCTTTCTTTTTTCTGCATCTTTGCCCTGCTGGTTTTGTTTGGGATCCATTGCTGGTTGCTGTCTCCAGGAAAGCCTCCTCACACTCCACAAGCAGCCTCTGGGTGTGGCTCAGGTGAGCAGGTGCAGGCAATCACTACAGTTTCCTGTTTGTGATGTCATCAGCCTGCACCAGGCTTGCAGATTCCCGTTTTTGCGATTTCTTATTTAGCGAATTTCGCTATTAAGAAATCGCAATACGGGATTCTGCGAATTATTTGAGATATTTAAGGAATCGCAAATGATTAGCGATTTATTTTATACATCCCGTTTAGCGAATCTGATTTTGCGAATCGCAAATTCTCGCAATTTGAGATTCGCTAAAGGGGAGTTTGATACATATGCCCCTTTATTCGGTTTTTCAGACAGAAAGAACCATAAAAGCACAATGCCAAATAAAAAATAATGCACAAAAGAAAAACTTGATGTACAGAGATAAAATACCCAAGTGTTAAAATATGTATTAAAAACACAAATAAGCATATATCATAATAGTTAGCTCGCCCTGCTGTTTCTGAGTTTTAAGGCAGTTTTTAGAAAACCAGTCAAAAATAATGTACTTTCGGGGTTTAACATTTGTAAATAACAAAGGGCTGGTCTAACCTGGGTAAAATTCAGTTTTTTTAAAAGGGGCTTTAGATAAAACCTCCGGGGTAAATCGTAAAAGGGACAAATAAATAAAAAGTGCACCAAATCCTGCGGAGACTCATTGTCGCAGCCGCAGTTTGGTAACACTTGACCATGATGACAACCCCTTGGAACAGTTAAAAGAAGATGAAAATAGTCCAGCCGGAACCTAATTAACAGGTATCGCTCAAAGCCAGACAAGGGCCATGATAAATAAGGCTCCGTTAAAAGTGTAGTTTTAAACATGGCATGTTTTCGAACACTCGGTTTGTTTAATTCCACCTCTTCACGATTCATTTGTCGTGATAAGAAAAAGGTTTTCCTCACAAACTCTACATCAGCAAGTTTAATCGACTCAGGATTAAAAAAAAGTTCTGAGCGCCCCATAACAGAAAAGCAGTCTTTCAGATATTTTAGCCAAGGGATTTTAAGCATATTATCCATAGATGTTGCTTCCCTTAGGAGTAGGTGATTTAAAATCAGATCTTTATTTAGCCAACATTTTAACCAAAAAGTTAGTGGCCGTAGTGCTAGAATGTCACTAATAAATGGTGTACCAGTTTCTTCATGCACTATTTGGTTGGGAGTCCCCTTTGGAACCCCCTACAATTGTTTCAGGAAGATATTTTCTGCCACCACGATGTCATTAACTGCCGCATACCCCCAAAATTCACTGCCGTAACTCCCTATTGCCACACTCTTTGCCAGGTAGATCTTTAATAGTGCAGCAATAGGTCGATTACCCATTTTCCTGGCAAAATTAAATATTGCAGCATTAACCCGAGTTATCTCCCCCCTTTTCCTTTGGAGTAGTGGACCCCATTTCAACTGGTGATCGAACAACACTCCCAAATAAGAGAATGTTCTCGTTGTGGGGACCTTCTCCTCATTAGCCCTAAATAAATACGGTTTCTTAGGGTGCTGCCCCACCTGCATAATAAAAGATTTAGTGTGGTTAATCGATAGGTCACGAGCTTCCATGAAACTATGAAAAGCGTTTAATAGGGTTTGAAGACCTCTTGCGGTCCTAGCCAAGAGGACAGCGTCGTCCCCATATAATAATACAGGCAAACCCTTGCGGCCGACATAGGGGTAATCGGTACCAGTATTTAATAAAAACTTCTCCAAATTATTAATATATACATTAAAGAGAAAGGGGGCCAAAATGCAGCCCTGCCTAACACCCCTGTGAACACTAAAATCCCTCGACACCCTTAGATCCTGTGAATACCTCACGTTGGCCTTGGTATCCTGATGCAGGTCCCTCAGAAGGTTAACCAAATTAGGCTCCACCCCCATGGCGCCCATGGCCTCCCAGAGCTTCCCCCGGTTGACACAGTCAAACGCGGAGGAAAGTTCCATGAACGCCATGTGGATGGTGCCTTGCCGAGCCCTGGTATATTTCCCTAGGACCATGTACAGGTTAAGGCATTGCGCTATTGTAGAGTGGCCAGGCCGAAACCCATATTGGATTCTGGAGATGATCCCGTGCTCATTGGCCTAGGCTGTTAACCTGTTCAGGATTACTCCACCCACTACCTTGACCACAGAGTCGATAAGCGAGATCGGCCTGTAACAGGTAGTTCTATTACGGTCACCTTTCTTAAATACTGGCACTATCGTAGATGTCCCCCAAGACCTGGGGCAGCCATGTTCTGCAGCTGCGTTAAACACAGCAGTAAGAACTGGCGCCCAAAGAGATACTTTGGATTTAAATAAATCCGGGGGCATACCGTCTGGGCCAGGTGCTTTGTTACTTGTTAACCCCATAATACCCTTCGCAACCTCGCTTTGATCACCTCTGTCTACCTCTATCTGAGGAATATTGCTGTTGAAGATGAAACTAAAGTGGGATACCCACTCATCTTCAGTGATATTGGTGCCAACTGAATTGTCCCCTACCATATCAAACACGGGTTTGTTGATAATACCCCAGAATCTTTAGCTGTTACAAAGGGTATTGGGGTCTAACAGATCTTGCCAAATTTTGTCCTTTATTTCTGCCTTGCGCTTTGCCAAGGCCTTTTTATAGGACAGGCGTAACGACCTGATCAATGTGGGATCCCTAGGGCTAATCTTCAAAGCCGCCTTTAGCTCTCGACCAACTTTTGAACAGGAATGGTCAAACCATTTGGGGTCCCTGCAAGGAGGGCCCGACGTTGGTACAGTTAACATTTCACCTACTTTTAAAACAATCCCGTCAAATGCTAAGAGAATATCTGGGGGAAGGGATACAGAAGACACACATAATGATAACTCGGGGGCACAGGTTTTATGGATCTTATCATATAGTTGATCCAAATTCACCTTAGACCATTTTAGGCGACGCCTTCCCTCCGTGCATTTCAGGACACCACAGGTTGGCGTCTTTTCCCGTAAATTTAAGAGGTTGCCAACCATTGAGATACATACAGGGTTATGATCACTATATGCGTTTTCCTGGATTTTAAAGCCTGAAATAATTGACTGTAGGCCGTTGGAGAGAAGGATATGATCGATAAAAAAAAAACACGAATGTCCTTTAAATGTGGGAACAGGCTGGTAACTACAAACATCAACCAATGACATAGCTGAAATTAAATCAAATTCATTTAATAATTGGTTCAGCATGTCTCCCCGGCCACAGTGTTCAAAGTGAAGACCCCCCATCCTATGGCAACCTAGAGTTCCCATTGCAGTATTCATAGGGTTCCCACAAGGGTGCACATTGAAGTCCCCTATAATGAGGATCTGGTGGAACAGACTTTCACAGTGATTCCGAATGAAATCACCTAGTTCAACAATCCTACATTCCCCTCTTGGACTTACAGCATTGTAAAAGTTAATCAGGGTCACCGTTTTATTCCCTCTTTTTATTGTCACTGCTTGAATGACAGTGTTGTTGGTAGTTATTATTTTAACAACACAGAACAAGGCTAGGTCAATGTACAAGGCCAAACCCCTTTTTGCTCTGCCGCTACGTGACGGTTCAGCCGGCACAAAAAAACATTTATAGCCTTCTAAGAATATATCACTCTCTACCAGACATGTCTCTTGCAAGCAGATCACCGGGAATGATCTTATAAATCCTACCCATTCTGGATGTTTAACTTTACCCGCCAGCCCAGCAATATTCCAGGAAATAACGTTATAGGCTAATTCCTTACTTGCAGCTGAGTTAGGCACTCGGGCTGTGATCATATTCCCTAGTGAATCAGCATTGTTGCCTGCGATGGCTACCCTCGTCAGCGATAAGGGGGCACAAGATGTTTGGCTGCTACATGACTCAGTGGCTGCCTTGTGATCTATAGTGCTTCCACTTTCTAATGCCCCGTAAATTTCATCCCTGGATTGGTGGAGTCAATCAACCATTTCTAGACTACTATACCTATTTAGTGTGTGTGTTTGACTAGGTGTATACGATTTCACATACCGACCCCCGACCACCCTCCCCGCACCATGATGCTTTACTAAGGTCCATTCACTTTCCGAATCTGAGGGATGTGGTGCTGGGTAGAAAAATGACAGTGGGAGGGGTTGAATCGAAGACCCATGACTGTGATGACTCCAATTACAGATGTGTCCCACAGTACGTGGGTCACTAAAATTCACCAGCACACAATCACCTTGTATAGTTTTTGGCCCATGCCCCACCCAGGACAACCTGCGCACCATCAGGATTTCGCTGGAGATGTTACGGGGGAGTGGTCTGTTTCTATTAAGCCAATCAATGGTTTTATTTTTTAAAGAATGATTCCTCCTTCTGGTTGCTTAATTTAGGGACCCCAGTTAAAACCACCAGGTATGGGCACGATTCTGGCGGTAAATCAATTCTAAGATCCACAGAGGGGCCTGCATCGGGTAAATCAAGCGAGGTTTCTTTAGACATAATGGCATTAACCCCTATTGAATTGTTAGCGGGTAATATCAAAGGAGTAGGTGGTTCAGCTGTAGATACATTTAGAGTGGGTGGTGCTAGAGGTGGAGTAGATTTATATGTTACAGCCCCCCCCTGTACTGGATTCATTTGAACATTACCCAAATACAGCACATTTAACTTGATCTTGTCCATAATTTCCAATGTAGCTTTCTCAATGTTGAGCAACCGCTGCTCAATCTGTGTCAGTCTATCTTCGAATGATTTAAAAGATGACCTTAGCAACGATCCCAGATTAGCAAGAACTAAATCCGCCGGTACCAGTGGTGCATCAACAGATTTAATCGTATCTGTGATAGTTTCAGATGGCGTTGATGACCTTTTTTTCTCTGTTTGATGCACTTCCTGGGCGCCTAAACCCTTTAGAGGTGTATTGCCGATGCTAACTCGTTTGGCAGGTTTAAGCTTCCTGCCTCCAGCAGCAGCAGCATTTGACCCCCGGTTCCTCTTCGATATAGCCCCTTCACGCCTCCCTCGCGTCTGCCTGGTATTTGATTTATCAGGTAAACTGCTAGTGGGCACCAAAGTGGTCGCTGTATCCATAGAAGATTGAAGCTGATCAGTTGGTGCTATGGGGCAATGGGCTTGGGGGGAAAGCGGACTATGTACGGGGGCGACAAAGGTGTTTGATCGTAAGAGCGGATCTGGGGTGCGGGCGTTAGCAAAATGTCCCATAGAAGATCTTTTTGCCAGGGCAAGATCTTGAGAAACCCGGCGCTCCATTAAGATGATCCCCTGGTCAATAACTGAATTTGCCCTAATAATGAAATTGTCCAATGTCCCTGTCAAGCTCCCACTTGGGTTCGATACCTTGCTTCTACTTTCGGTTGCTGACATTTTACAATACAAGCAACAACTTACAAATGAACCCAGCTATTCAAATGTAAAAAATGTAAAAAGTGTCACGCAATGAGAGGTGGCCCGGTCCGGTCCGGTCTCCACCGATCTTGAACGGGCCCGCCCTTGGCCCAAGCTTTAGTCCCGTCACCCGCACGTGCCCCAGCGGGGGCTGACCGTCTTCAGAATGCCTGCAGGTGCGCGGGTCAGCTGTGGTGGTCCCTGCCCTGCCGTAGAGCAGCCTGGACCTTGAAGTCTCCCCCGTCTCTGCGGCCGGAAAAGGCTATGGTGGCGGCAGGAGGAGTGAAGAGCCAGGAGCAAGGTAAAGGGTAAAGAAAGAAAAAGGAACAACCAGAAATACTCCGCAGGACTCCACAGAAAAAGGCGATGAAAACAGTCACCTGTGAGGGCAAATGGAGCGCCAGAGCGGGCGGGTAAGGGTGGCAGGGGTGACTGTATTTGGCGTAGAGCTTCTCCGTCAGCGGGCTGCTGTAGACACTGGTAGACCAAGTGAGCCCTCCTGCTCCCCGCTGCTGCGCTGCCACCGACGCTGCCACCGACGCGCTGTTAAGCACAGACTGGCACCGGCACAGTCCAACATGAGATCCCAGCACCCAGTTCCGGCTCCGGCTCCGTCTCCCAGTCCCCCAGCTCCAACCAGGGGGGAGGGTGCCAACCGACAACAGGAGAGCCAGAGAACGAGGGCAGCCCAAAGGCGGTGCTCCGAGAAAATGCTCCAAAGCAAAGGACAGTGAAGTCGAATTACTCCCTCTGGTGTCTGAAACGTGGAAGGAGTATCTAGAAGTTGGAGCCCACAGCACTTGCTTTCTTGATGTGTTTTGAGATGCTGATTGAGAATTGGGGGACGAGAAAACGGCAAGGTCCGTAGGGAAAGGCCCCTTTACAAGCCAGGCGATATGGTCTGGTTGTCCACGAGGAACATTAGATTCCGCAGATATAGTGTCTTTAACCCACGCTACTTAGGACCATACAAGGTGGTAAAATGCATCAATCCTGTCACAGTCCGTGTAGCCCTGCCAAAATCCATGAGAATTCATCCGGTGTTCCATGTATCCTTGCTGAAACCCTCATACACAGCGGTGAAGAAATCACCCCCTCATGTGCTGGTGGATGGGGAACCCGAATACGAGGTTTCTAGAATCTTGGACTCCAAAATGAAGGGTTCCTCCTCATGGTATTTGATTTCCTGGAAAGGATACAGCATGGAGGAAAACTCTGACAGTGAGTGCAGATCCCCCAGGACAGAAGTGGCATCACCATGGCCAATCATTGGCGACTCAGCCCTTCTGTCTGGCCCCTGACCCACTGGTTCTTCCACTGGGGACTCTTTCCCCCTCTCACCTCTCACTCTGGACTTCTGCACCCTCCCAACTGGGGTGGTACTGCCAGACACCAGAACCGCTGGAGCTCTGCTTACAGATGCTCCACGTTCTCCAGACACTAGGAGATCCTCCTCAAATGGCCAATCAGTAAAGCCTAGGATCTCAACCTGGTGTTCCCCTCGGGAACCATCCAGGTCCTGAGACAGGGTTTCGGACACTTTGAGATACGCAGTCCCACACTCACACCTTCTCCTCTGAGACAGCACGTGAGTCCCTACACCCATCCCACTACACCAGGACCTAGCTGGGCTACTCTGAACCTCTATCACAACTCTGGGCAGGAAGACACCTCAGCCACTCCTTTTGGAATTACTCCCCAATGCCTCTGCAGGCCCTCTAGCCCACAGCCAGAAGTCGGCCTCCCGTGCAAGCTCCTTATTTCAGAGAACTCACACCCAATCATCCAGTGCACACACCACTCATCCACACACGCCCCCCCAAGACTGGTGAGACAGTATCTTACTGAGAACTCACACCCAATCATCCAGTGCACATACCACTCATCCACACACGCCCCCCCAAGACTAGTGAGACAGTATCTTACTGCCCCTGAATCTCAACCTGTCCCCCTCTTAACCGGGAACCAGGTACCATCCTCTGGGAACTGGGAATGGGACTTCCTGGACTGGACTACACATTGCTGCCACCACTGGATCCCACCCTTACTGGTTAATCCAGACAACTCACACTGCACTTAGCGGATAATCTACCCTTCCAAACCAGTTACTCCATGCCAATTAAGTTATCACTGTAAGCCAACCCTAAAACCAGCAGACAGCACAGGGGCAGTCACTCCTTCAGCATCAGGTCAACCCAAGAAATACCAGTCTGCACAAGGGCAGTCACTCCTCCAGATTCTCTGGTTTCTGTCCTTGGCAGGACCCCTAACTCATAGTACACAAGAACCACATTTCAACGAAATTATACTTAAAACAAACTTAATCACAATAATCCCCATCCATGTGAAAATCTAAAATGCAGAGATTTGTAGTGCAGCCAGTTGTCGCTGTGGTACTGCGCAAACGTAAGTCTTATCCTCACCGCTGACAACCAACGTTAGAAATGGGATCTTTGGCTGGCTAAGGCTTGCGCCAAAGCCAGGCAGAAACCGCCACTCTAGTCAGGGCAAGGGAGTTACACGCCAAAGATGACCCCTGCTCACCCCCTTGGTAGCTTGGCACGAGCAGTCAGGCTTATCCCGGAGGCCATGTGTAAAGCGTTTATGTACGCACACAGCAACATCATCCGAGGCACACCACAAAAGGAACTCCACACAAGGTTATATCAAAAATAGCCTTTGTATTCTCATAACACATTAGAATAGTAAACAAATAATACACATCGTGCCACCTGGCACTAGGTCATCTTTACAAGGGATTATTTACACCTGGCAGGGCCCACTGGACCACTGTCAGAACCATCACAAAGTGAACTTAGTACAAGTAAGACATATCATAAACGTACAATCAGTAATCACTGGTAACCACTGTACTCAGCATCATCCTGTAACATAAACCACATTATGCACAGTATCACATTAGGTGTCAAACACATTATACACCAACCTCATCAGTCTAACATCTTAGACCCTAGACTCCAAAACATCACTCACATTAGGAGTATACTCACAGTAGGAAATATTCTCACTGGCATAAACACATTACGCACATAATCTCATCCCCAAACGTATTTAGAGGCATGAATGACAGTAAAGAATCACATTTCCTAATATCACGTAAACCACTGACCTCCTGGCCAACTGACCTTCTCAAAGGGGCTCAAATGCCCTGTGTCCAGGATGTCAGAGCTGCTGCCTACACAGCGGAATCCAAAGTGCACCATTGCGCTAGGGCAAAGGAGTGCATCTCACTCCTCTCTCAAAACGTGCCCCTAAAGAACTGTGGCCTAAACATGGCAGCTGGCACTAAGTGCTGCGCAGCTGTAACTCCAATGAAGGCCTGGCACCTCTGTGCCGCCTGTCCCACCCAGGGACTCTAAATCAATAGTGCCCAATTCTCGTCAGCTGCCCGCGCTGGAGCGGCGCAGTTGTGGCACTTTCCTAAAGGGGGGCCCGGCACCTCTGTGCCCTCTGGACCCCCACGGGGCTGTAAAAATATGCCTCCCATCGATGGAGCGGCCCGCTCTCTGGCGGGACCGCCCAGGCTCTGACAATGTGCCTCGACCTGCCCCCAAGTCACTGGTGCCCTCTGGGGCTCTTTCATTCTCAAAAGACTCTGCCCCTAAGCATTGGAGCGGCCCGCTGCCAGACGGGGCTGCTCATAAACTTAGCACTCACCGGGACAGGCGATCTCTGGCTTCGCCCGGTCACACTGCGGCTGCCCGCGTATCTCCCTCTTCACTACGGGAGCCCTGCCGGGAGTTTCACTCGGCCGTGGCCTGCTCTGGCCGCCTCTCCCCTTCACCCGGGCCCCCTCCTGTGTACCAGGACTTTTCAACGGAGCTCGTGGAGGCGGAGTAGGCTCCAGCCCTCCTCAGTACGTCCCAGCGCGGGGTTGGCTCCCACCTGGGTCTTCGAACGCCACTCATGCTTCCGGCCTTTTCCGCTTCCATCTGCAGGCCCCACCCACAACCAGGCAGGCCGCAGATCGCGGTCACTTTCCTTTTCGCGGTGGCAACGAGGGGTTGGCTCCCTCCTAGTTTAAAATATAAAGCGGGGTCGGCTCCCGCTCACGTGGCACCATAATGCAGGGTGGGCACCTGCAATTAAGATCCCATAAGCAGGGTGGGCACCCGCCGTCTCGAGCATCACGGGGGAATCTCTCACGCCTGGATTTCCTATCTCAGGGCTGCAGCACTGCGCTGCGAAGCCCACACGTTCTCCTCTTTTTGGGGCAAAAAGAAGAATCCAGTCCAGCGCTCACGAGGCGCTAAGAGCACAAGATGTCCTGGAGGTCCTTAGGTATAAAGGGGCAATGCAGGGCCCAGGGAGGCAAGCCCTCCTGGCAGCCCCCCCTCCCTCGGGCCCCAGCAGCAGCACGCCCTAGCAGGATCAGCACCAAAGTACAGAACAACATCATGGGGTCACAGCCCCTATATTTATACACCCTTTCTCCTTTGTCTAAAGTGCAGGGCATCGGGGAACCAGTTTCAACTGGTTTAGGGGGATTTGGAGCACTTTGTTTTGGAAGCTACTCTTCATCTTTGTCAGGTTGGGGCTCGCCATCAGACACACCACAGGGGGGCAGAGCCAGCATTCAC
Source organism: Triturus cristatus (assembly GCF_964204655.1). Lineage (NCBI taxonomy): Eukaryota > Metazoa > Chordata > Amphibia > Caudata > Salamandridae > Triturus > Triturus cristatus. Next base: position 108,634,412 of record NC_140583.1, on the reverse strand, counting down.
TAGGGAAGCACCATCCTATTCAGAGTCAGGGAATTACCCCTCCCACCACTCTTACTCCAGGTGTCCCATTCAGCCTAGCGCTGACTCACCCTGCCCCTCCTAGAGCCACCCACACCTCTCAGCTCCTATCAATCACAGGCCAGACATGCATGTCAGAGCTTCAGGCAAAAGGTTCAGGGGTGAACCTGCCAGAAAGAGTCCAAAAGTCCAACCCCCCCCCCCCCACTCCTCAACTGAAGTTAGAGCCTGTGGTCCTTGAGTCCTGATTAGTTTTATAAAGTTAATTTGTGATACGTTGTTTCTCCACTTTACACTTCTCAACAGGTAAAAAGAGCCATCAACCTAGGGTTCCTTGTTAAAATTTCTGCAGTGAAACCTAGCCTTATCATAAGCAACTGTTTTCCTCTGGCCTCACCATCTCCTACCATCATTAGCGGTCTTTCTTTCTGCCTCCTGCCTAATACCCCTATATAGCTCAACCTGACTCTCTCCTCCTCCTCCTGCCTTCTCTGCTTGACTGTGTCTTTCTCACTGGGTTGTCCATGTTGCCTGACTCCCGGCGTACTTTTTTTTTTTACCTAAATCTCTTCTATCCTCTTCCTATCTCTCACTATTGTTTTTACTCGCTCAGCCCAACTCTGTCCTGAACCCTTTCTCCTTCTCTTTTGTGCCTCCTTGGCCATCACTGTCATGCTCCTCTTTATCATACTCCCTTTTCTCCCTCTTCTCTTGCTAGACTCTGCTGACCCACTTTTCCTGGTTCTTCACTGCTCCGCTTGCTGATGCATCTGCCTCACACTTTTCGACCCTTCTGTCTTTGATTTTCACCTTGTTTCTGCATCTCTTTGCCTGTTTCACTTTCCAGACCCCTTGGGCCCTCTTGACACTTCTTTTCTGCCTACTTACTGCTCTCCCAAAACCTGTGTATTTTCTATTAGGTTATTCTCCTTTTTAGGGCCTGTCTGACCCCTGCATGTCTTTAATTTCACCTTTCTTACCATTTCCATTATTTTCCTTCTCATTCATCACTGATACTCTATTCATAGCCTACCCTGCTAAGCTAGTTTACTTGCACTTAACCAAACAACTTGCAAACTACAGAGATATTTACATGCAGAGATTTATTCAACAGGTGCACTCACCTGATGTACTATCTAAGAGGGACTGGAATCAACTTTGTGGAAAGTGCTAGACACTGATAGGGTGGAATTTACTATTCCCTCTCCAGTCTAAACCATTCTGGCAAATGTGTTGAACATTGAAGGTGCCATACTTACGATTAACACTACAATCCAAACCAATTTAGTGAATGAGCCAGCCACTGCAGGGGTCAAGTTGACTATTCCAGCTCCAATCTACACCATTTTGGGTAAGGTGTTTGACATTGAAGGCATTGGATTTACTACTCCCTCTCCAATGTAAACCACATTGGGGGAGGTGTTGGACATTGACGGGGCAAAATGTACTATTCCCATTCTAATGTCAACCATTTTATGGAAGGTGTTGGACACTGAAGGGGTCACATTTGCTATTCCCACTCTGACATACATCATGTTGGAAAAGGTGTCGGATATTGAAGTGGTGAGATTTAGCATTCCAACGTCAATCTAAACTACTTTGGGAACGGTGTTGGACATTGATGGAGTCAGGTTTACTATTACCACTACTGAAATCTAAATCACTTTGGGCAAGGTTTTGGACACTGGAGGCATGCCATTTACTATCCCCACTTCAATCTAAACCATTTTGGGGAAGGTGTTATAGATTAAAGGAGTGAAATGTACTATTTCCACTTCAATCTAAAACATGTTGGGAAAAGTGTAGGACATTGAAGGGGGTCAGATTCATAATTCTCGTTCCAATCTAAACCACTTTATGGACTCTGTTACACACAGGATGTGTAAAAATTACTAATCCCACTCCAATGTAAACAATTTTCAGTAAAGAGTTGGACACTGAAGGAATCACATTTAATATTCCCACCAGTATTTAAAACATTTTGGGGAAGGTGTTGAATAATAAACGGTTGGATTCATAATTCCCACTCCAATCTAAACCAATTCAGGGACGGTGCTGGGCAATAAAGGGTTAAATGTAATCTTTCCACTTTTGGGAAAGACTTGGACATTAAAAAGGTCATATTTACTATTCTACACCAAACAAAACCACTTCGGGGAACGTGTTGAATATAGAAGGTGCTAGATTTACAATTTCCACTCCATTCTAAACCATTTTGGGCAAGATGTTACACATTAAAGGTACCTGATGTACTATTTCCACTACACAGTGAACCATTTTATGAAAACTTTAAGATATTGATGAAATCATATTTATTATTCCCACAACAAATTACATAACATTGCTATAATTATAAAACAATACAAATTCTACCTATAATATTCACACCATAATCTGTACAAACATTCCCTAAACATTATAATTAACAAACAATACAGATTTAAAATATATTAAAAACAAACTAAACATCAATATACTAAATAAAAGAAAAACCTATTATGAAATATAATTTAATATTAAATGCAATAAACCTTTATTTAAATTTTTCTAAAAAAATGTTAATATTATTTTAACTATTTTTAACGTTTTTCAATATGTATGTTCCTGTTTATTAAATTATGTAATATATGTAAATATGTAAATAACAACTAACATGAATTTGTTTTAATAATTTATAAATAAAAAAAAATTGTTTTAAAATCAAACATACTATTTAACAGAAGTATTACAATATTATTGTCTATAGTAGCGTGTTACACACCACAAAATGCTTCAACACCTCATCAGGGGTAGGCAGCACTATATAAAGGTAAACCCTTCCCTCTTCCATCTCTCCACTATCCTTTTCAATCCAAATAACAGTATAACATGTCCACCGCTCAAATAATTTCATATTTCCCCAGACTAATTCACTTTTAATCGTCTTTTGGTTCTGGAGTAGTGTGCTACTCGCCTAAAAAGCTTCAACACTTCATCCGGGTAGCAAGTGATAAATAAATTCAAACTTTTTCCCTCTTCTATCCCTTCACTATCCTTCTCAATCCAAATAACAGACTAACATACCCACCGCTCAAATTAATTTCATATTTCATTGTACTAATTCAACACTAATCATTTAGGGGTTCTGGAGTAGCGTTCTAATTGCCAAAAAAGCGCTTCGACGCCTCATTAGGAGTTGTAAGCGCCATATAAATACAATTACAGTACAATACAATATAGTATTTAAACATCTAATAGCAATACAGAATTTGAATACAGCATCGAAAATTATATAATTTAAATAAAATCTTAAATATTAAGTTTCCATGAATTAAAACTATATTTAAATATTCAAATCCTTAAACATTTAATTAAACTATTCTATAAACTAAACAAAAATACAAACAAGGTATATTCTTAACAACGATATTAAACACTTACCTGTGATATTCCTGTTGATATTTCCCACAACACGATACTCGTGATGACATTCTAGTATCAGGATATTAAAAACACGATATTTTGCACAAACACTGTTTGTAGTTCAGGATTATAACCCCTCAGCTATTGTACTGATATTGCTATCCATAACCTGCAGATTACATCTCGATTTCTAAAGCAGGCACATTTATCCATTAATTTACTTTTCAATCATTATAACTTTTTATAAATATATCTTTGTAGCAGATGAATTCACCCCTTGAAGTATATTATTTAGACAGACTGTAATCTGTCACCCTCTGTTTACATGTGGATTCATATACCGGTATTTTCGACTCTCTGAATTCCAACAAACTATATGTATAAAATCCCCATTGCATAGTTTAGATATAATCCCAGGACTCCCAGGACTCATTGACTGCCATTAGATTCTGACTGCCATTGGATTCCTACCTCCTATATAGACAGATGGTGGAATGGAGCAGGAGGAGTCAGTATAAAACAAGCATTGATACCTTTAAAACTGACCCTCTGACTACCCAACACCTGTTGCAAACTAAATTCTCTTGTTTTCCTTAGGGTTACTGCTGCCTCTCATTCACCATGTCCCTCTCTGTCTCTACTACTCCTTTCATCAGGCTTGAGATCTATCAACTTTCATATTAAAAGGGGGCTTTTACAGTTTTCTCTAAAGTGTTATCGCCTTCTCCTTCCAATGAAAAATAATCACAAAAACTCAAAGTGGTAAAAACCATTCTGAGGGATTCAGATTTCAGATACTATTACACGTTTATTAATTAAATTCCCTAACACTGGGTATCCTGATCGGTTCTTAAGTAATCACCAAGGTTTGTATTTACCAAATTCCTCTATTCACTTGATAGATTTACTTTCACATTCATTTATTTTTAAGTTCTCGTGTTGGGAGAGAGATCTTGTTCAAGTAGGTGCAAGTGCCATTCTTTTAAAGCAGAGTACCTTTTCTGCCTTTGGGCACTATGGGGATCCTTGAAAAGTACGGAAAGTTAATAATGCTTGCACTACTCCTGGTAGGATCTAAAGGGAGCTTCTCACTACTTCTTATGTATAGCGGCATGCATGGTCAACGTCACAAATGCAAATCTGTGAGTCCTATATACAAACAATGTATTATACTGATTTATTTGATATTTTTTAGCTTTATTTTCGTATGAGTTAAAGTGGGGTGGCCTTTACTGCACAAGCACTCTACACTTTCTTCTGGGGATTCCATCACCCACAGCGCCAGGAGGCACCAACGCGTTTATCCCTGCGCCAGGAGACGCATAAAGGCTGCTGCGGGAGCCCTTTACCGCACAAGCACTCTGCACTTTCTTCTGGGGACTCCATCCCCCATCACCCACAGCGCCAGGAGGCGCCAACGCATTTTTCCCTGCGCCAGGAGACGCATAAAGGTTGCTGCAGGAGACCTTTACCGCACAAGCACCCTGAACTTTCTTCTGGGGACTCCATCCCCCATCACTCACAGCGCCAGGAGGCACCAATGCGTTTTTCCCTGCGCCAGGAGGCACATAAAGGCAGCTTCGGGAGCCCTTTGCCACACAAGTACTCTGCACTTTCTCTTTCTTCTGGGGACTCCATCCCCCATCTTCCACAGCGCCAGAAGGCGCCAACGCGTTTTTCCCTCTGCCAGGAGGTGCATAAAGGCATCTTCGGACTCCTGCAGGGCTGGAACCCTATACCACTCAAGCACTTTACACTTTCTCCTGGGGACTCAATCCCCCATCGGCCACAGCGCCGGGAGGCGCCAAAGCGTTTTTCCCTGCGCCAGGAGGCGCATAAAGGCAGCTCTACCGCACAAGGACGCTGCACTTTCTTCCGGAGACTCCATCCTCCATCGGCCACAGCGCGAGGAGGCCCCAACGCATATTTCCCTACGCCAGGAGATGCATAAAGCCAGCTTCAGGCTCCATGCAGCATGGGATGTGCACAGGCGTGCCCGGGCCAAAGGCGCCCGTCAGCGGCAGGAAGAGGCAGAGCTGGGCCCACCCTCTTTCCACTAATATTATCCAAGAGGCCTGAGGCGAGTGCCTACATATATTACCTGAATTGACAAGAGTGGGCTCTAACACTCACAATGGGGAAAAGTACTGGGACAATGCCTGCGTGCCCCGCCACTACCTTCATCGACAGCATGTTAGAAAGGGTTGTTAGCATCATGTCCAGCGAGATTGAACTAACTGAGCGACGTTTGTCTTTAGGTAGTGAGGCTTTACAGAATGGTCTCTTAGCTGGAGGGGCTTTAGTTGACTATTCCTGCGCCTGCACCTACCCATGCATCTACTACCGCACTCTGCACTCCCCAGCATCAGAGATCTGGTCTCAACAACACAGTACTTTTTAGTGGGAGTCCAAAAGGAGCTGACACCGCTGAGTCGCGGCTAAGTATGGGTACATCAACAACCACTGTAGCCCTAGCGGCTAAGCGTAAACGGTAGACTGAGAAGCCCACTTTCTCAAAAAGGAAACAACCCATTCATGCTAGCTCATCTCGCACCTGTTTGACTTCGTGGATACAGCCCTCATCGAGTGTTAGCATCCCAGAAGTTTCATCAAATGGGAAGTAAAGTTGTTCTATCTGTACTGAGGAGGTATGTTCTGCACCTGACATGGGGGTTATGGGGAATACCTTCATCAACATTATTATTGACACTGCCTCTGTGTTCTGCTCGATTTTCCCGGCCTTCTTGTGAGGAAAAGTGATTGAATGTGACTTCAGTCTCTTACCATTCAAGTCTAAGGGTTAGAGTAGTGAATGGAGCCTATTTACTAGGCACTTCGACATGATCCTGTGCTCTTCCCCATAGATCAGGGCTTGCACACATAGCCTAGGGGATAGATTCGTTAGTATTAGGGATAACCTGTCCTGTAGTGAGGGTATTTCATGGAGCCGTGCTGAATTCAGGCCTGGTAGGCCTCAAACGGGAGAGACTCCATCTTTCTTTCTGCTCCGGCAGCTTGGGATGCTTCTAGGTCAAATGTAATGTTTTAGTTATGAGGTGTTATTCGCTTGGAGAGAACCGGTTCAGGCCGGCCCTTATCGAAGGATTGTATTTTTCTTCATGCCGAAGACACTACATCAGGCCGGCCGGCTGGGAACGTGTCCTTGGTACGGGGAGGTACAAGAATTTGGTGGGCGGCAGGTTACGGGCCGGAATTTTCCATGAGGAAACGCACCTCTATATTAGTGAAAGTCTGAGGCAGTTACATGTTCAGTCCGTAGGCGGCATCTAGCCATTAGCAGTAAAGCTACTACTTATTCCAGGGAAGACAGACGCCATCTTGAAGGCGGAGAAAAACAGAGAGACAGATACTCTCCTAGCAGAATAGCCAGAGAGGAGAGAGTAGCCGATAAGGAAGAGGTCCCAGTGACTCGGAGAAAGGTGAAGAGAACAGCGCATGGTGGTGCAGACATGTATCCGTGACTGCGGAGGTGTGACTTCCAGACGAGCCGAGGCACAGACGAGAAGGGAACCTAGATGACCACTGAGTGCAGGCTACATACTACTAAGGTGATGTCGACCCTTTCTTATTAGAGTACACAACTTAATCTTTCACTTTTCTTTGCAGGTTATGTGTTATATTGTAATGTTATGTGATTGCGTATGTAATGAGTAATAAAGTACCCAGTTTGTAGTGAACCAACATGTGCTGCGTGTTCTTGTATGAGAGGGTAGCCTATTCTTCTAGTCAGCTGCGGCTACATGAACAGATGTTAACCCTGATCAGGTAAGTGGTAACTGAATAAGGGAAAGAGGAGCCCCTCGAACCGGAGAACAGGCTATGCTCGAACTGGCAGTCCTTGTGTGATCTGATGAATAGTGAGACTGATTCCCTTTTTGTATGTTATGGTGATCATAGGATGAACTGTCGTATGGGCAGAGAGGTCTGGATTCGTATGGGATTGTGTATGGGATCGCGAGGCCGCCGATTGTGCTGAGACTGCCGTCTGGGTAGAGAGGTCTGGATTCGTATGGGATCGCGAGGCCACCACTTGTGATACTGTCGTATGGGCAGAGAGGTCTGGATTCGTATGGGATCGTGAGGCCGCCACTTGTGATACTGTCGTATGGGCAGAGAGGTCTGGATTCGTATGGGATCGCGAGGCCGCCGATTGTGCTGAGACTGCCGTCTGAGTAGAGAGGTCTGGATTCGTATGGGATCGCGAGGCCGCCACTTGTGATCCTGTCGTATGGGCAGAGAGGTCTGGATTCGTATAGGGGTCGCGAGGCCGCCAATTGTGCTGAGACTGCCGTCTGGGTAGAGAGGTCTGGATTCGTATGGGATCGCGAGGCCGCCACTTGTGATATTGTCGTATGGGCAGAGAGGTCTGGATTCGTATGGGATCGCGAGGCCGCCGATTGTGCTGAGACTGCCGTCTGGGTAGAGAGGTCTGGATTCGTATGGGATCGCGAGGCCGCCACTTGTGATACTGTCGTATGGGCAGAGAGGTCTGGATTCGTATGGGATCGCGAGGCCGCCACTTGTGATACTGTCGTATGGGCAGAGAGGTCTGGATCCGTATGGGATCGCGAGGCCGCCGATTATAAGAGGTCTTGGTATGTATAGTAGGAATTCCCTGTCCTTAGGTGGTAAGATATATATGGTTACCTATTGTAGATAGGCCCTAGGGAGAGGGAGGGGGTAACGTTCTGGCTGGGTTAGTGAGGCTCTGATGAGCGGGTTCTATCTGATCCGAAAACCCAAGCAGAACATTTGGCGTCACGAACCGTTTACGAAACCTGTGTGCGTTGTGGTTGTATCGTGTTTGCTTTCGGCGCGTGCGTGGTTTCGTTTGTATATATAATTGTGTGTATAGTTTTTTTTTTTTCTTTCTTCTTTCTCTTTTTCTCTTTTTCTTTCTTTTACGAGATGTTTTCTAGAAAGTCGAAATCTACTTTTAAGTTGCCCGTTGATATTCCCGGCTGGGATTCAACGCCTTATGAAGCCTTAGCCCGTGAGTGGGCTGATTCTACTGGTTTGAGTGAGAATTGGAATTCTTTTTTGGAGCTGGCGGAGCCGGCTAATGTGATTACTTGTTTACAGAAGGCGCCGGTATCTAAGGTGATGAGCTTCCTGTTTTGGGGCGCAGAGGTTGGATTGTTCTGTCTGCTTACAGGATTCTGCATGAGAGGTTGTTGAAGTTACAGAAATCGCATAAGGATGTGGAAGCGAACTTTGTTGAGATTCAGAATGCTCATACTTTGTTGCTTTAGACTCTTTGGAGGATTTTACTCAACAAGAAATTAGTGATATTTTGCAGCGATTTCGGCAGCGAGCTGGTGAGACCTTACTCACATGGATGGTGCGCCTTTATGAACTGGGCGCTGCTGGCATTATGTTGGATGCTGGCGATTGTTTGAAGTTTTGTTCCTTGAGTTCGGATTCTACTGTACAGGATCATTTTCGTAACTTTAATGGTGGTGGTCAAATTACTTTGCTTCAATTGGCGACTGAGGGTTGTAATCAAAAATATCCTACTGAGTCTGACTGGCCTGTGAATGACAAACCGTGGTATACTTTGCGCGATGCTGCACAACGTCTCAAAGAGGAGGTGATGAAAACGGCAATTTTTCTGAATACTGCTGACAGGTTGCTTGATGGTTTGTTGACATCTTCTGTGCGGAATCGTATTATTCGTTCTTCCCCTGTTGCTTATAAGCAGGTCATGATGACTTTATTGATTAATCAGACTGGTAACATATTATCTTTGGTGCTGGAATCGGTACGCCAACTCGGTGAGTTGGGTGAGTGGTTTAAACCTGAACGGCAGTCCCGGCCTGACACTCGTACTCCTGGTGACAATAAACTTACTAGACGTGATATGTTTTTGGGTCTTATGGCCGATGGTGTGCGGAAGGAGGACATTGACGGTGAGACTACTTGTCGTTTGTGGGAAATGTTTCGCAAACGTGGCTTGGATCGAAAGGAGGGTGCCCGGCGTGTTCGGACGACTGAGTGTGATCGTGGTTTTTCTGACGGTAGCGGTGATGACGACCGCCGTGGGCGCTCTGATCGTCGTGATGATCGACGTTATGTACGTGATTTGTCCCCCCGTCGTGAGAGAGACAGAGAGAGAGAGGGGGAAAGAGAAAGGGGGAGCGATGATTATGTTAACAGCAGACGTAGAGATGATAGGGATCAATCCCCTGAGTTGAGAAGGAGAGAGGATCGACACAGATTGGCCGATCGAAACCTGCAGTACAATGCAGAGGACAGGAATCCATTTCGTAATAGAGATGGATATGAACAGGAGGTATCGATACCTGGGAAACGTGAGAGTCTTTATCCTGATTTATCCTGGTACACAGAACGCAGTAAAAATGACTAGGAAATAGGTCAAGCTCCAGTACACAGATGGGCTCACAGAGATAATAGACCCTATGTAGATATTGATATTTATTGGAGACATCGTAATGTCCAAAGGGCCCGAGCATTGGTAGATACAGGAGCGGAGGCCACTCTTATTCATGGAAAATCAAAGAAGTTTAAAGGTCAGCCTTTTACAATTACCGGATTAGGTGGAAAGGAAACTCCCGCAGTTCAAACTTTACTTGAAATGAGAATAGGTAGAATTCCTAGAAAACAATACTCTGTATTAGTGGTGCCACTCTTAGAATTCATAATTGGAATTGATATTTTGAAAGGAATGACTTTGCACTTAGATGATGGATGTTACCAATTTGGAACTAAACATTATATATCGTCCAGGCCTGTACGGGTTGGTCGTTTAAGAATGCCCCCCATAAATTCCCCAGGCGACAAAAGTGGTTCGTCAGAAGCAGTATCGTATTCCAGGTGGTCATGAAGAGATTAGTACCACTATTCAGGAGTTGGTGGATGCAGGAGTTATAACCCCAGTTACTTCTGCTTGGTATAATCCTGTTTGGCCTGTACGTAAGAGTGATAATTCTTGGCGCATGACTGTTGATTATCGAGAATTGAATAGACACACACCCTCTTTGACTGTTGCAGTACCGGATGTTATTACCCTAATTGAAAGAATCCAAAAACATCCAGGTACATGGTATGCGTCCATTGATATTGCTAATGCTTTCTTTTCGATTCCGATTGCCCCTGAGTGTCAGGAACAATTCAGTTTTACGTGGAACGGGCGTCAGATGACGTTTAGAAGTCTTCCCCAGGGCTATGTGCATAGTCCTACGATATGTCACCGGCTGGTGGCAGAGTATTTGGCTGAGGTACCGGTTCATCCGCAAATTCAGATATGTCACTATATTGATGATATTTTGATCCAAGGCGAAACACAAGAGGAAGTTCAGACCCAATTGGACAGAGTCATTGAGTGCCTGCGTGAGAAAGGTTGGGAAATCAACCCGGATAAATTACAAGGTCCGTCCCAGGCTGTGAAATTTTTGGGTATTAATTGGCATGAGGGGCACCGAGAAGTGATCCCTCAGGTTAAACAGAAAATTCTTGATTTTGCAGTTCCGAGGAATTGGAAAGAAGCCCAAAGCTTCATTGATTTGTTTGGTTTTTGGCGCCAGCATATTCCTCATTTGAGTCAAATATTGGCCCCTTTGTACCAGGTCACTCGTAAAAAGAATGCATTTGAATGGGATAAACCACAGCAAGATGCGTTCAGTCTGGCAAAAGAAGCAATTCAGCATGCTCTGGATTTATGGCCTGTATGTGATGGTGATGTGGATTTGAATGTGTCTGTACAAGGCCTTTATGCGAATTGGAGTTTGTGGCAGAAACAAGGCAAGAGTAGAGTACCGTTAGGTTTCTGGACCAAAAAGTTACCTGATGCTGGTGAGCGTTATACACCTTTTGAGAAACAGTTACTTGCATGTTATTGGGCTCTGGTGGATACCGAGCAATTGACTTTGGGACATGATATAGTTTTGCGACCTGAAATTCCTATCATGCAGTGGGTTATGAGTTCGCCGAAAACTCACCGAATTGGACACGCTCAAGAGGCGAGTGTGATTAAATGGAAATGGTATATGCAAGACAGGGCACGTGTGGGACAAAAAGGAGTTGCATCTTTGCAAGAGCAGGTGGCGCGGGCGCCATCGACTGAGACTGAGAGTGAATGTTCTGTACCTTTAATACAGGAGTCTCCTGTTAAGTGGGGTAGACCTTTTGATGATTTGTCCACGGAGGACAGAAACCATGTCTGGTTTACGGATGGTTCAGCAAGGTTCATAGGGACGAAACGGCATTGGAAGGCGGTGTCCTATAATCCGATCACACAAAAATTGCTGAGTACAACTGGTGAGGGTAATTCAGCATGCTCTGGATTTATGGCCTGTATGTGATGGTGATGTGGATTTGAATGTGTCTGTACAAGGCCTTTATGCGAATTGGAGTTTGTGGCAGAAACAAGGCAAGAGTAGAGTACCGTTAGGTTTCTGGACCAAAAAGTTACCTGATGCTGGTGAGCGTTATACACCTTTTGAGAAACAGTTACTTGCATGTTATTGGGCTCTGGTGGATACCGAGCAATTGACTTTGGGACATGATATAGTTTTGCGACCTGAAATTCCTATCATGCAGTGGGTTATGAGTTCGCCGAAAACTCACCGAATTGGACACGCTCAAGAGGCGAGTGTGATTAAATGGAAATGGTATATACAAGACAGGGCACGTGTGGGACAAAAAGGAGTTGCATCTTTGCATGAGCAGGTGGCGCGGGCACCATCGACTGAGACTGAGAGTGAATGTTCTGTACCTTTAATACAGGAGTCTCCTGTTAAGTGGGCTAGACCTTTTGATGATTTGTCCACGGAGGACAGAAACCATGTCTGGTTTACGGATGGTTCAGCAAGGTTCATAGGGACGAAACGGCATTGGAAGGCGGTATCCTATAATCCGATCACACAAAAATTGCTGAGTACAACTGGTGAGGGTAAGAGCAGTCAATTTGCTGAACTCTATGCTGTTTATCAAGTTCTGAAACAAGAGTTACCTGGCACATGTCATATTTTCACCGATTCTTGGTCTACTGCCAATGGACTGGCAGTTTGGTTACCGACTTGGCATTCCCATAGTTGGAAAATCCATTCAAAAGAACTGTGGGGAAAAGAATTATGGCAGGAGATTTGGGAAATGCTCCCACAGAGTACTGTTACAATCTTCCATGTGGATGCTCATACCCCGATAGACTCTCTTGACAAATTCTTTCATAACATTGCAGATGAGAAATCTAAAATTGCTGAGGCAGTGGTGGACAGGCAAGATTCTGATATTGCGGGATTGGCGAAATGGGCCCACCAGAAAGCAGGACACTTTGGAGAGAAAGCCACTAGCAGGTGGGCTGCTGATCGAGGAATTTATATTCCCCTAGATTTAATCAAAAATGTTATTCTACATTGTCCCATTTGTCAGCATATCAGGCAGCGCAAAGTGCCCCAAATTGTTAAAGGTCATTTACATCGCGGGAAATTGCCCGCTCAAATTTGGCAGATTGATTACATCGGTCCACTTCCTATGAGTAGGAATTGTCAATATGTTTGCACTATTGTTGATACATACAGTGGCCTGTTGGTGGCCCTTCCCTGTAAGCAAGCTACCCAATTGAATACTATTAAAACATTGGAATTGATTATGATGTATTATGGTGTGCCATTCCAAATTCAATCTGATAATGCATCCCATTTTCGTGGAAGATTGGTACAGGAATTCTGTGTGGAAAACAATATTGAATGGGTGTTTCATATACCATATTATCCACAGGCCTCGGGTCTTGTGGAGAGGTTGAATGGACTGCTGAAAGATCAGTTACGTAAATTAACAGATGACAAGTATAAGAATTGGTGAGACTTTTTGCCTCAAGCGCTATTGATTTTGAATAACCGTCCTTTTCTAAATGCTGAATCCCCACTTATGCGTTTGTTTCCTCCGAATGTTGATGCTAAGCCCAATGAAATCAGAGAGACTGTGATGTACTGGGAGATTACTCCCGGAGCTTTGGCTCCATGTAGAGCGACCCCAGGGTCGGCAGGTTTAGACTTGCATGCCATGGATAACACCGTTATAAAAAGTAAGGATCGAGTCATCATTGAAACTGGTGTTGGTGTTCATATACCAACTGGGAATTTCGGATTAATCGCCCCTAGATCGGGGCTGGCTGTAAAAGGCATTCAGGTGCTTGGAGGAATCATTGACAGTGATTATCAGGGAGAGATTAAGGTGCTCCTGCTGAATAGCAGTGAGGTTGACTTACTGATACATCAAACTGACCGAGTGGCTCAATTGCTAATAATGCCTGTTTTCAGTGGTGAGATCACAAAAGGCACTGCCCCAACGTTGCTAACTGTACGAGGCCAGAAAGGTTTTGGATCCACAGATAATCCTGGGGCCAGAGTTTGGGTGCAGTCGCCTAAGAATCCCCCTGAACAAGCAGAAGTTATTGCAACCGGTCAAGACAACACCATTTTAGTTATGAGACCAGGGAAAGATAGCTGGGAAGCAGTCCCGGCTGACAAATGTTACTTACGAGAATGAATAATGCCTGTATTTGATTCTCTTTCAGATCATTCTTTGGACTGTTGCTGCAGGATGTGTCGGCGTTGGACTCCTTTTGGGCTGGTACGACGAGAGAGGAGGGATCCCATCAACCCGGGCTGAGTTGAGAACCCGAGTGTCGCGTTCCTTCGCTGCGTGGGATTCGTCGTCGAACTTTTGGACTACGTTAGCCAAACGAGTGACTAAAGCCCCTCATTTCTGCTTGACACCGATGAGATCGGTGACTGACATTCTAGCGACTTGTTTAGTTGCTGTCCCTGCTTCATTGGAGACTTTGACTCATATTTTTAATATATCGAATGCTCGCCCCAATGTTCTTCTGGGCGATTTTGCTACCCATGAGTATTGCCCCTTGTGTACTGTACTGTCAGACCCGATACCCCCCATCCAGTCCCAAATAGTTACCTATAATATCACACAGGGTGATTTGTGTTTTTTCCTTACTTGTGATCCTAGTGCGATTTCTGAATGTATGCGTTTAAGATTGAAAGGTGCCACTTCATTCACCGCTCATGAACGAACTTTGTGCCTTCAAAGGACACCGAAAACATGTACTTCTATTCAGAATAACATGACTTGCAAGAGTTTGGTAGTTACCCCCAGTCATTATCGCACGATGTTACCTTGTTAATGTTTTCATCACATCCGAATGCCAACTCTCGTGTGATTCGAGATACAGTGAGGTTACAGGAGGGTTGTGACTCATCTTTGCATTTATATTCCAAGTCTGAATACCTTAGCCTGGCTATTTCAATTGTTGGTGTTCCTGCTTTGGCAGTTTATAATGCCAAATCTATTGGGAATATGGCCTGCTGGATGGTAAAATCCATTAATCATACTTCTACAGTCCTGTCTGACATGCTATTAGACGCCCAGGGTGAACGTAGAGCTATCTTGCAAAATCGAGCGGCCATTGATTATCTTTTGCTTAAACATGGACAAAATTGTTCTGATTTTGAGGGTCTTTGTTGTTTTAACTTGTCTGATCATACAAAATCCATTCAAGCTCACATTGATAAACTACATGACTTGACAGAAGAAGTTAGAAAACACATTGACCAGGGCTGGTTTGACTGGCTCTTTAATTGGTTACCTGATTTGGATATGTTACGTCAGATATTAGGAGGTATTCTGGTTACTATCGGCATTTTGATTTCTATCTGTTGCTTTATTCAGTGTATTCCTTCACTACTTCAATTCTGCACACCTGGTACTAGACATAGATCAGTTAGTCTTGTTTCATATTATTCTTCCACAGATATTAGTTCTGTTTAATGAATTTATAATAGACTGAAGTCAAGGGTGAAATGTTCTGCTCGATTTTCCCGGCCTTCTTGTGAGGAAAAGTGATTGAATGTGACTTCAGTCTCTTACCATTCAAGTCTAAGGGTTAGAGTAGTGAATGGAGCCTATTTACTAGGCACTTCGAGATGATCCTGTGCTCTTCCCCATAGATCAGGGCTTGCACACATAGCCTAGGGGATAGATTCGTTAGTATTAGGGATAACCTGTCCTGTAGTGAGGGTATTTCATGGGGCCGTGCTGAATTCAGGCCTGGTAGGCCTCAAACGGGAGAGACTCCCTCTTTCTTTCTGCTCCGGCAGCTTGGGATGCTTCTAGGTCAAATGTAATGTTTTAGTTATGAGGTGTTATTCGCTTGGAGAGAACCGGTTCAGGCCGGCCCTTATCGAAGGATTGTATTTTTCTTCATGCCGAAGACACTACATCAGGCCGGCCGGCTGGGAACGTGTCCTTGGTACGGGGAGGTACAAGAATTTGGTGGGCGGCAGGTTACGGGCCGGAATTTTCCATGAGGAAACGCACCTCTATATTAGTGAAAGTCTGAGGCAGTTACATGTTCAGTCCGTAGGCGGCATCTAGCCGTTAGCAGTAAAGCTACTACTTATTCCAGGGAAGACAGACGCCATCTTGAAGGCGGAGAAAAACCGAGAGACAGATACTCTCCTAGCAGAATAGCCAGAGAGGAGAGAGTAGCCGATAAGGAAGAGGTCCCAGTGACTCGGAGAAAGGTGAAGAGAACAGCGCATGGTGGTGCAGACATGTATCCGTGACTGCGGAGGTGTGACTTCCAGACGAGCCGAGGCACAGACGAGAAGGGAACCTAGATGACCACTGAGTGCAGGCTACATACTACTAAGGTGATGTCGACCCTTTCTTATTAGAGTACACAACTTAATCTTTCACTTTTCTTTGCAGGTTATGTGTTATATTGTAATGTTATGTGATTGCGTATGTAATGAGTAATAAAGTACCCAGTTTGTAGTGAACCAACATGTGCTGCGTGTTCTTGTA
This sequence comes from Triturus cristatus, assembly GCF_964204655.1. Taxonomy (NCBI): domain Eukaryota; kingdom Metazoa; phylum Chordata; class Amphibia; order Caudata; family Salamandridae; genus Triturus; species Triturus cristatus. Next base: position 108,618,128 of record NC_140583.1, on the reverse strand, counting down.
TGAGAGGGTAGCCTATTCTTCTAGTCAGCTGCGGCTACATGAACAGATGTTAACCCTGATCAGGTAAGTGGTAACTGAATAAGGGAAAGAGGAGCCCCTCGAACCGGAGAACAGGCTATGCTCGAACTGGCAGTCCTTGTGTGATCTGATGAATAGTGAGACTGATTCCCTTTTTGTATGTTATGGTGATCATAGGATGAACTGTCGTATGGGCAGAGAGGTCTGGATTCGTATGGGATCGCGAGGCCGCCGATTGTGCTGAGACTGCCGTCTGGGTAGAGAGGTCTGGATTCGTATGGGATCGCGAGGCCGCCACTTGTGATACTGTCGTATGGGCAGAGAGGTCTGGATTCGTATGGGATCGCGAGGCCGCCACTTGTGATACTGTCGTATGGGCAGAGAGGTCTGGATTCGTATGGGATCGCGAGGCCGCCGATTGTGCTGAGACTGCCGTCTGGGTAGAGAGGTCTGGATTCGTATGGGATCGCGAGGCCGCCACTTGTGATACTGTCGTATGGGCAGAGAGGTCTGGATTCGTATGGGATCGCGAGGCCGCCAATTGTGCTGAGACTGCCGTCTGGGTAGAGAGGTCTGGATTCGTATGGGATCGCGAGGCCGCCACTTGTGATACTGTCTTATGGGCAGAGAGGTCTGGATTCGTATGGGATCGCGAGGCCGCCGATTGTGCTGAGACTGCCGTCTGGGTAGAGAGGTCTGGATTCGTATGGGATCGCGAGGCCGCCACTTGTGATACTGTCGTATGGGCAGAGAGGTCTGGATTCGTATGGGATCGCGAGGCCGCCACTTGTGATACTGTCATATGGGCAGAGAGGTCTGGATCCGTATGGGATCGCGAGGCCGCCGATTATAAGAGGTCTTGGTATGTATAGTAGGAATTCCCTGTCCTTAGGTGGTAAGATATATATAGTTACCTATTGTAGATAGGCCCTAGGGAGAGGGAGGGGGTAACGTTCTGGCTGGGTTAGTGAGGCTCTGATGAGCGGGTTCTATCTGATCCGAAAACCCAAGCAGAACATTCTGCACAGATCAAAGATTTGATAGACATGAAAATGACATCCTATGGAAGCATCTAGATCATTTGATCACCCTTGTGAATAAGCTGAGCTGACCAGAGACAACCCAAACTATTGCTATCATGGGGGAGGGATTGACCTTGACACGTAGCATTCCACCTAATAATCCACCGACCTTCGCTTCATCCCTTCCTACTGGCCCTTTAGTTGGAAGCTCATGCAGAACATGTAGCAAAGTCAGGGAGTTCTTCCTACCTAAGGCTAATGCAGCGATAGAACATCCCTCCACCAATAAAGGTCCATCACACATGGTTGGGACTGTTCCGAACATGCCCCCTCTCGATTTGGGTAATTATTGCTGAAGGAGGTAGTATCAAGGTCCTACATACAAAAAGTGACTAATTCCAAGCCCTAATATATAAAAGGGGAGTATCTATTTGTCTCCTCAATTTTTATAATTTTGAATTTGATACCACACCAAATATAAATTTTATTAATTTGTTCGATTTTGTTACCACCTTACAGCATCATAATGCATTTGATAACATAGCTGGCATTTGCTTGGGGGGGGGGGGGGGGGGACTTCAATGCCAAGATACCCAGGAAAAAAACTGCAACTATATGGCCAAGCAGTAGAGCGCAAACCTGTAATAGGGGCGAAGAATTAATGAAAGACCTGCGAAATCATGTTACGGAAATTGTTGCAATAACTAACAATAATGATCCTCCAGAGCCAATAATTAGAGGCAGGGGCAGTGCCACTACCATAGACTATGTTTTTATTGTGCTTATTGAAAGCCGAGGTTGTCACCACTACCCATGGCAATCATAACCCAATTAAAATAGTGTTGAGATTCTCTCCCAGGTCGACATACAAAAATGAATGTGGTGCCAGGAATCTGACCCCCTTTACTGAGAATCTAAGATTGATCTTGCGAGGTGTCAACAACACTGACTTCGTTTATACGATTGCAAGGGACTATACGAGACTTATTGACTCGTGCTTGTCAACACAGGACCATAAGCCTGAAGTAATTGGAGCCGTCACAAAACTTTGTGCCCCAGTACATGACGAGGATCCCTTTGAGCACCAGGCCCCCATTCAGATCCCAATTTCTCTATCTGCAGTTGAGGAAGCCATTCAACAGAACTTAAAAATAAAGCTCCTGCACCCGATGGGCTGCCTGTTGATCTCATTAAGCACAAACCCAACTTCTGGGCACCGCTTTTACTAAATATTTTTAACAACCGAACTAATGCCCCGATACCAAGCACCTGGTCAACTCGTATTATTGTTCCGATTTTTAAAAAGGGCGACCGCTCCCAACCAAGTTGCCACAGACTGATTTCCCTGATAGACAACACTCTGAAATAAGGAGGATTTTATACAACAAGATCAAAACATGGACTGAGGAAGATTGGATGGTACAATCATGCCAGTTAGGATTTAGGAGTAAAGTAGGTACAAACGAACAGCGCCTAAATCTTAATCTAATTATTGGAAAGTACACCATAGCCCAGTGATCCCCAATATACCTGGCTTTTATGGACCTCACCTCAGCTTTTGATTTTAGCAATCAGTCATGTTTATGGTTCTTTTAGAATACGGTTTAGATGAGGTTTTAGTTCACTTTTTAGCACACCTACATAAGGATTTGAAAGCTCGGATCAGGGTTAATAAGGGTGGTGAGGTCTGTAATGACATTAGAATTTGCAGAGGGGTCAGGCAGGGATGTGTCTTGGCCCCTCTCCTTTTTATCTTATACATTAATGATCTACACAAGTCATTGATAGCACTAACCAATGATGTACCTAGAATTAATGGTAGCACACTCCCTGCCCTACTGTCTGCCGACAATGCTGTTTTAAAGGGCCCTATACCAAGTGCCCTACGCATCTTAGTGTGGGGTTTTGTGGACTTATGCACTCATTTTAATAAATCGGTTATAATGGCTTGTGGGCTGAGAAAGTATCTTTTACATTCCATCACCGTGGGCAATCAAAGTTTACAACGCACTTGCACTTTTCCTTCCTTAGGATTGGATCTTGCTGCTAATGGTTTCTGGTCTGACCATATGGCGTACAGCAGGAATAAGTTCACTAAGGCTATTAACTCGATTCTTGGTCTTCCTCAGCCAAAGAGGACAGGGGCAGTGTTAGCAATCGTGAACATTTTTAACCCCTTCGGTGCTCATGACGGAATGGTTCCGTCATGACCCACGGTTGAGCTGTGCTCATGACGGAACCATTCCGTCATGACCACGCCCGCGCAAGATTCCGTCAGCACAGCGGCGGAATCTGCGCAGCATCGAAGGGGTTAAATCTCAGGGCATACCAACATATGACGCAGAGGTTTGGGGTTTCACAAAGAGCAACAGCAATCAGTGTGAGGAAAACAGATTTTGTCGAAAACTCTTAGGAGCACCGATTTCCACATCCCAATATGTTTGCCATAGTGAATTAAAATTGCTCTACATTGAAGACTATGTAAAGGCCCTCCTTACTTTATTTTGGTTAGTAATCTGGAAAAACCCAGCAGCGTCCCTTACAAGAGAGAAAATAGGAGATTGCCTCAAGTGCGAGAAGGGAAGGGATATACCGTGGCTTGCTGCGGTGTGTGAGAGTTTAAGCAGTGTCAATTATGAACAGCTCTTTTCAAATCTGACTGAGATAGATAGTGTGAATAAAAAAGACCTTTGGATGGCCCTATATAAAAATGTTAGTAAAGCTAGACATGATAGAGGGATTAAGAAATCTACCTTTGTAACCTACATGCACATTGAGAACGTCTCACATATGCCATCTAGTTATCTCTTAAAACCTATTGGCCGCTGGGAGAGGGGACTCTTTTTTTGCTTAAGGGCAGGCACAGTAAAATATTAACTCTCTTTTCCCCTCGGGTACAATGCTAATCTACCTCATCTGTCATTTCCGTGCGATGGCTGAAGTGGGAAAACAATACAACATTTTTTATTCTTTCGTAAATGTTATATTAATTACGCAAAATGGCTTTTGATACCGTTTTTCAAAAAAATCTTGCCTGTCCATCTCGAAGCTGTTTACATGAAAATTCTTACACTGGAAGACGAGGAATCAGTCCTTCGTGTAGACACCTTTTTGAAAGTCGCTCTACGTGCCCGTAATACAATGTGCACTTTATGAAGGAAGATCTTATTGAATTAGTCCTCACACTGTTATTATGATTATCATGAACTAAGCGGACACTTTCTGAAGACTTGTTTTTATACTGACCATGAATGGCATGAATTAAGTGGGCATTAATTGGAAAACTCTCATATTTGATAATAATATGATGCATATTTATGTATAATGTTTTTACTGAATTTGTTTTTAAATCATTCTTATGACTATTATGAATCTTAATTGTGCTCTATGACTTGTGCTTTATGGATATATTCGTATCCGAATAAAGATGAATTGATAAAGTGCTGAGTCGGCTCAAAGGTTACTCTAAGGCGCTGTATATCAGTATGCACTCCAGAGGGCACTGCTGGGCTGTGCACTTCAGGCATATCTCTTTCCATGCACCAGGCTTTGGGTGTCTTCTCTCTCATTTGTCACTCTTGCCAGAGGCCCCTGTTTCATGCCTAAGGCACCATTTTCAAGGGCACAGGTACCAGGCGCGCAACACCCATTGGACTCAAGGGCTTCAGACCCCCCCCCCATCGTGTGTGGCAGCCCGGGATGAGACAGCTTCCCAGGCACACACACAGCCGCACCCGAGCACTTCACAGGTCTTTAAAAGACCATTTGCATGTAAATGAGGCCTTGCTGTTGTTTCACCCTTTCTAAGAGCCCCTGCTCCACTGCCTATTGCTTAAAGATTCACCCCCCCCCGAAATTGTTTCTTAGCCCCCTCCCCCCCGAAATTTGTTGGCTCTTGTTGCGCCTCTGACAGGTACTGTGATTGCTTGTGTCTTCAAAGGGATCTTTGTCTTTTTTTTTAAATGCAGATTTATATAGCGCGAACTCGACCCGAAGGTATTGGATGGAGCGCCTTACATGAGCACCGGTTACGTTACACGAGGACACATTCAGGCGCGGGGGAGATTAAGTGATTTGCCCAGAATCACAGGATGTGGACGCGGCCTCGAGGCGCGAACTCTGGTTTCCGGCACCAAAGTCGGCAATCTAGCTGGCGGACCACATCCTCTCCCCTAGTCTTTGTGGAAATGCTCTGTGTTGGCAAGGCCAACAGATAGTATGGCTATAACGATCTAGCACATCGAAATAGAGACAAGAAAAATGTTGTTTGATTGTGTTAGAGCCTGTAAGAGGCCATCCAGTGAAGAAAAAAACACGGGTCTCCCTTAGCCAGTTCTGCATTCTGAATAATCAACAACAACAGGATGTTCTAGAAAGTTGCTCTGATTAACCCTTCGCCGCAGCAGGAATCCCACCGCGGCGCTGGGGAGGTTTGGGGGCAGGTTGCGGTGCCGCCGTGCTCGTGACTGAACCACTCCGTCATGAGTCACGGGCGAGCTGTGCTCATGACGGAGTGGTTCCGTCACGACTCCGCCCACTGCGCTAATCGCCCGCACAGGCTGGGAATTAGCGCCCGCGGGGCGGAGCGGCCGCCAACGGCCGCAGCATGACGGAACCACTCCGTCATGAGCACAGCGCACCGTGGCTCATGACGAGTGGTTCCGTCATGAGCACGGAATGGGTTAAGGACGTTAGCTGGGGTTTGAAGGTGCATTGTGACATCATTCCCCAGATGGCCCCTTTAAACAATTTAAAGGAAGACCTACTGGCTTTTCTAATACTTGTTACTTACAATTCTAAAATGTGCATGCGCATAGAACGGTTAAGTAAATACTTTGGGACAAATGAGCATGCATGAATTGTGATGCATGTGTAAACAAAGTGGCCATCTTGTAATGCTTAAAAACCATTGCAAGATGACTACCTGTGCATTCATGTGTCGTGATGAACGCCTGCATAAAATGTGCCATCAGGACCGGATAAAAAAGATTCAAAATTTCTGCCATACATGCAAATAGACCAAGACAAACTGGTGGCCATTTTGGCTGTTTTACTTTACCATTCTAACACTGGCAGGGAGCCATTTTAAAATAGTAAATTCAAAATAAACATTGCAATGCAGGCATTTGTCTTTTGAAGAGGAGTACTATTGGCTTTGCCAGTGCTTCCTTTCTGTTGCACTCCTTGAGTATTCTGCATGTCATTGATCCATGGAGAGTGCGAGCAGGAGAAGATTGTACTGGACACCATGCATATCACTTACATGTCTGACCATGGTGTCTGTGGATTACCGCATTAGTATAACATATTACTGTGACTTTGGCTCGCTTCTGGTTTTTTTAGAGTTCATGATTTAAAACTGAGATTGATGGTTCTTATCCTGAGGACGTCTTTTCATCCTAAGGAGGTCTTTTGGCGGTCGAGAGAAGCACTCACTGAGCTTTTATTACCCATTTGGTAAACAACAAAAATAAGCTCCTTTTATGACCAGAGAAAATGGTGTTTACAAGACTGACAGGTGGACGGGGGATTAGCCAGCACGAGGACTTAACAATAAAGTCACTTTACAAGAGAGGTGAAAACAGGGCACATCTAAAAAAATCTCTTCACAAAAGAGCCCTGTTTGAGGGACGCCGGCTAATTGTATTTGTGATGGATTTTCTAAAATCATATCTAAAGCCGTCTTAATGCGGCTGTGGTAAGTAGACGTATCCCCTCTGTGGTAGATAGGAAAATCTGCGCTGCAGCATAGCACCGTCAACATCACTGTGTTTCTGCCGCTGGTTTTACCCTTCTCTGTCCATCCCGGGACTGTTTTTAGGTCTGGCAGCGCCAGCTTTAGCTCTCGGTCAGATCATATAATATCAAGAATACAAACTGGACCACAGTGCTAAAGTGCCTAGAGGCTAAAACCACTACCACCATTACAGAGCTTAAGGCAAAAGGTTCAGGGGTGAACCTACCAGAAAGGGCCCCAGTCCACACCCCCCCTAAACTGAAGTTGGAGTCTGTGATCTTTGAGTCCTGATTAGTTTTAGAAAGTTAATTTGTGATATGTTGTTTCTCCCCTTTACACTTCTCAGCAGACCTAGGGTTCCTGGTTAAAATTTCTGAAGTGGAACCCAGCCTTATCATAAGCAACTGTTCTCCTCTGGCCTCCATCTCCTGCCATCATTAGCGGTCTTTCTTTCTGCCTCCTGCCTCACACCCCTATATAGTTCAACCTGACTCTCTCCTCCCCCTCCTACCTTCTCTGCTTGACTGCGTCTTTCTCACTAGGTTGTCCACGTTGCTGACTCCCGGCGTAATTCTTTTTTTGCCTAAATCTCTTCTATCCTCTTCCTATCTTTCACTATTGTTATTTTTGCCTGCTCGGCCCAACTCTGTTCTGAACCCTTTTCCCTTCTCTTTTGTGCTCCTTGGCCACACTGTCATGCCCCTCTTTATCATACTCCCATTTCTCCCTCTTCTCTTGCCAGACTCTGCTGACCCACGTTTCTGGTTCTTCACTGCCCGCTTGCTGATGCATCTGCCTCACACTTTTTGACCCTCCTGCCTTTGATTCTCACCTGTTTTCTGCATCTCTTTGCCTGTTTCACTTTCCTGACCCCTTGGGCCCTCTTGACTCTTCTTTTCTGCCTACTTACTGATCTTCCAATACCTATTAGGTTAGTCTCCTTTTTAGGGCCTGTTGACCCCTGCATGTCTTTAATTTTCACCTCCTTACCATTTCCATTATTTTCCTTCTCATCATCCCTGATACTCTATTCATAGCCTACCCTGCTAAGCTAGTTTACGTGCACTTAACCAAACAACTTGCAAACTACAGAGATATTTACATGCAGAGATTTCTTCAACAGGTGCACTCACCTGATGTACTATCTAAGAGGTACTGGAATCAACTTTGGGGAAAGTGCTAGACACTGAAAGGGTGGAATTTACTATTCCCTCTCCAGTCTAAACCATTCTGGCAAATGTGTTGAACATTGAAGGTGCCATACATACGATTAACACTACAATCCAAACCAATTTAGTGAATTAGCTAGCCACTGAAGGGGTCAGGTTGACTATTCCAGCTCCAATCTACACCATTTTGGGTAAGGTGTTTGACATTAAAGGGATTGGATTTACTACACCCTCTTCAATGTAAACCACATTGGGGAGGTGTTGCAAATTGAAGGGGGCAAAATTTACTATTCCCATTCTAATGTTATCCATTTTATGGAAGGTGTTGGACACTGAAGGGGTTACATTTGCTATTCCCACTCCGACATACACTATGTTGGGAAAGGTGTTGGATATTGAAGTGGTGAGATTTAGCATTCCAACGTCAATCTAAACTACTTTGGAAACGGTGTTGGACATTGATGGAGTCAAGTTTACTATTACCACTACTGCAATCTAAATCACTTTGGGCAAGGTTTTGGACACTGGAGGCATGCCATTTACTATTTCCACTCCAATCTAAAACATGTTGGGAAAAGTGTAGGCCATTGAAGGGGTCAGATTCATAATTCCCACTCCAATCTAAACCACTTTGTGGAATCTGTTAAACACAAGATGTGTAAAAATGACTTTTCCCACTCCAATGTAAACAATTTTCAGTTAACAGTTGGACACTGAAGGAATCACCTTTACTATTCCCACCACTATTTAAAACATTTTGGGGAAGGTGTTGAATAATAAACGGTCGGATTCATAATTTCCACTCCAATCTAAACCAATTCTGGGACGGTGCTGGGCATTAAAGGGTTAAATGTAATCTTTCCACTTTTGGAAAAGACATGGACATTAAACAGGTCATATTTACTATTCTACACCGAACAAAACCACTTCGGGGAACGTGTTGAATATAGAAGGTGCTAGATTTACAATTTCCACTCCTTTCTAAACCATTTTGGGCAAGATGTTACACATTAAAGGTACCTGATGTACTATTTCCACTACACAGTGAACCATTTTATGAAAACTTTAAGATATTGATGAAATCATATTTATTATTCCCACAACAAATTACATAAAATTGCTATAATTATAAAACAATACAAATTTTACCTATAATATTCACACCATAATCTGTACAAAAATTCCCTAAACATTATAATTAACAAACAATACAGATTTAAAAAATATGAAATACAAACTAAATATCAATATACTAAATAAAAGAAAAACCTATTATGAAATATAATGTAATATTAAATGCAATAAACCTTTATTTACATTTTTCTAAGTTTTTTTAAATTATTTTTTAAAAATATTTTTAACGTTTTTCAATATGTATGTTCCTGTTTATTAAATTATGTAATATGTGTAAATAAGTAAATAACAACTAACATGAATTTGTTTTAATAATTTATAAATGAAAAAAATTAGATTTAAAATCAAACATACAATTTAACAGAAGTATTACAATATTAATGTCTATAGTAGCGTGTTACACACCACAAAAGGCTTTAACACCTCATCAGGGTAGGCAGCACTATATAAATGTAAACCCTTCCCTCTTCCATCTCCCACTATCCTTTTCAATCCAAATAACAGTATAACATGTCCACCACTCAAATAATTTCATATTTCCCCAGACTAATTAACTTTTAATCGTCTTTTGGTTCTGGAGTAGTGTGCTACCTCGCCTAAAAAGCTTCAACACGTCATCCGGGTAGCAAGCGATAAATAAATTCAAACTTTCTCCCTCTTCTATCCCTTCACTATCCTTCTCAATCCAAACAACAGACTAACATAACCACCGCTCAAATTAATTTTATTTCACTATACTAATTCAACACTAATTCATTTAGGGTTCTGGAGTAGCGTTCTAATTGCAAAAAAAGCGCTTTGACGCCTCATTAGGGTTGTAAGCGCCATATAATACAATTACAGTACAATAAAATATAGTATTTAAACATCTAATAGCAATACAGAATTTGAATACAGCATGGAAAATTATATCATTTAAATAAAATCGTAATTATAAGTTTCCATGAATTAAACTATATTTAAAAATTCAAATCCTTAAACATTTAATTAAACTATTCGATAAACTAAACAAAAATACAAACAAGGTATATTATTAACAACGATATTAAACACTTACCTGTGATATTCCTGTTGATATTTCCCACGACACGATACTCTAGTATCAGGATATTAAAAACACGATATTTTGCACAAACACTGTTTGTAGTTCAAGTTTATAACCCCTCAGCTATTGTACTGATATTGCTATCCATAACCTGCAGATTACATCTCGATCTCTTAAGCAGGCCCATTTATCCATTAATTTACTTTTCAATATTTATAACTTTTTATAAATATATCTTTGTAGCAGATAAATTCACCCCTCGAAGTATATTATTTAGACTGTAATCTGTCACCCTCTGTTTACATGTGGATTCATATACCGGTATTTTTGACTCTCTGAATTCCCATCAAACCATATGTATAAAATCCCTATTGCATAGCTTTTTTATTTGCATTGCTTGTTCTTGTCTATTCATGAGTCAGGTCCCAATATGGGATGATATAAAATGGCAGCTCTCAGATATAATCCCAGGACTCACTGACTGCCATTGGATTCTGGCTGCCATTGGATTCCTACCTCCTATATAGACAGATGGTGGAATGGAGCAGGAGGAGTCAGTATAAAACAAGCATTGATACTTTGAAAACTGACCCTCTGACTACCCAACACCTGTTGCCTAACTAAATTCTCTTGTTTTCCTTAGGGTTACTACTACCTCTCATTCACCATGTCCCTCTCTGTCTCTACTACTCCTTTCACCAGGCTTGAGATCTATCAACTTTCATATTAAAAGTGGGCTTTTACAGTTTTCTCTAAAGGGTTATCGCCTTCTCCTTCCAATGAAAAATAATCACAAAAACTCAAAGTGGTAAAAACCATTCTGAGGGATTCAGATTTTAGATACTATTGCACGTTTTTTAATTAAATTCCCTAACACTGGGTATCCTGACCGGTTCTTAAGTAATCACCAAGGTTTGTATTTACCAAATTCCCGTATTCACTTGATAGATTTACTTTCACATTCATTTATTTTTAAGTTCTCGTGTTGAGAGAGAGATCTTGTTCAAGTGGGTGCAAGTGCCATTCTTTTAAAGCAGAGTACCTTTTCTGCCTTTGGGCACTATGGGGATTCTTGAAAAGTACGAAAAGTTAATAATGCTTGCACTACTCCTGGTAGGATCTAAAGGGAGCTTCTCACTACTTCTTATGTATAGCGGCATGCATGGTCAACGTCACAAATGCAAATCTGTGAGTCCTAAATACAAACAATGTATTATTATACTGATTTAATTGATATTTTTTACTTTCTTAAGAGTTAAAGTGGGGAGCCCTTTACTGCACAAGCACTCTACACTTTCTTTTGAGGACTCCATCCCCCATCACCCACAGAGCCAGGAGGCACCAACGTGTTTTTCCCTGCGCCAGGAGACGCATAAAGGCTGCTGAGGGAGCCCTTTACTGCACAAGCACTCTACACTTTCTTCTGGGGACTCCATCTCTCATCGGCCACAGCGCCAGGAGGCACCAACGCGTTTTTCCCTGCGCCAGGAGGCACATAAAGGCAGCTGCGGGAACCCTTTACTGCACAAGTTATCTGCACTTTCTTCTGGGGACTCCATCCCCCATCTTCCACAGCGCCAGAAGGCGCCAACGCGTTTTTCCCTGTGCCAGGAGGTGCATAAAGGCAGCTGCGAGAGCCCTTTACTGCATAAGTTATCTGCACTTTCTTCTGGGGACTCCATCCCCCATCTTCCACAGCGCCAGAAGGCGCCAACGCGTTTTTCCCTGTGCCAGGAGGTGCATAAAGGCAGCTTTGGGCTCCCGCAGTGCAGGAGCCCTATACCACTCAAGCACTTTACACTTTCTCCTGGGGACTCCATCCCCCATCGACCACAGCGCCAGGAGGCACCAAAGTGTTTTTCCCTGCGCCAGGAGGCTCATAAAGGCAGCTCTACCACACAAGCACTCTGCACTTTCTCCTGGGGACTCCATCCCCCATCGACCACAGCGCAAGGAGGCCCCAACGCGTTTTTCCCTATGCCAGGAGACGCAGTAAGGCAGCTTCAGGCTCCCGCAGCACGGGACGTGCACAGGCATGCCCGGGCCAAAGGCGGGCGCCCGTCTGCGGTAGGAAGAGGCAGGGCTGGGCCCACCCTCTTTCCACTAACATTATCCAAGAGGCCTGAGGTGAGTGCCTAAATATATTACCTGAATTGAAAAGAGTGGGCTCTAACACTCACAATAGGCAAAAAGCACTGGGACAATGCCTGCATCCCCCGCCACTAACTGCATCGACAGCATGTTAGAAAGGGTTGTTAGCATCATGTCCAGCGGGATTGAACTAACTGAGCGACGTTTGTCTTTAGGTCGTGAGGCTTTACAGAATGGTCTCTTAGCTGGAGGGGCTTTAGTTGACTCTATTCCTGCGCCTGCACCTACCCATGCATCTACTACCGCACTCTGCACTCCCCAGAATCAGAGATCTGGTCTCAACAACACAGTACCTTTTAGTGGGAGTCCAAAAGGAGCTGACACTGATGAGTCGCGGCTAAGTAAGGGTACATCAACAACCACTGTAGTCCTAGCGGCTAATCGTAAACGGTAGACTGAGAAGCCCACTTTCTCAAAAAGGAAACAACCCATTCATACTAGCTCATCTCGCACCTGTTTGACTTCGTGGATACAGCCCTCATCGAGTGTTAGCATCCCAGAAGTTTCATCAAATGGGAAGTAAAGTTGTTCTATCTGTACTGAGGCAGTATTTTCTGCACCTGACCATGGGGGTCTACTGGCCCTTTAGTTGGAAGCTCATGCAGAACATGTAGCAAAGTCAGTGAGTTCTTCCTACCTAAGGCTAATGCAGCGATAGAACATCCCTTTGTTCGATTTTGTTACCACCTTACAGCATCGTAATGCATTTGATAACATAGCTGGCATTTGCTTGAGGGGTGCGACTTCAATGCCAAGATACCCAGAAAAAAAAATGCAATTATATGGCCAAGCAGTAGAGCGCAAACCTGTAATAGGGGCAAAGAATTAATGAAAGACCTGCGAAATCATAATCTAATCAATGTTACGGAAATTGCTGCAATAACTAACAATAATGATCCTCCAGAGCCAATAATTAGAGGCAGGGGCAGTGCCACTACCATAGACTATGTTTTTATCTCATCTACCCTTGAGGACTGCTTATTGAAAGCCGAGGTTGTCACCACTACCCATGGCAACCATAAACCAATTAAAATAGTGTTGAGATTCTCTCCCAGGTCGACATACAAAAATGAATGTGGTGCCAGGAATCTGACCCCCTCTCACTGCTTAATTTGTAAAATTTGAAGTGCAGGTGCTCAAATCTTTCTCGGAGGCCACACCTACTTTTTCTTTGGCTCCACCCACTTCCTCCACTGGCTCCACCCACTTCCGCTATTAGCTCCACCCACATCCTCAACGGGCACTGCGAAAAGTCAGATGAATTTCAGCAAGGGAGCCTGCCTTCCTCATAGTAAGGTTTAGATAGGAGGTTCCCCTGCCCTGTGAACATTTTCAAAAAGATTAAATCAAAAGTGCATTTAAAGCACAATTTTGAAATAAATTAGATAAAATCACTAATGCATTGAAAAGAGGCAAGTGACACTTCTCGGGCTCCCTCTGTGCGAGCCTTCAGGGAGAATCCCTCTTCATACTACCTCCACCTGACCCTGGACTCTGCAACGCACTCTTTTACAGGCTTGTTTATCCCGGTAAAAACATTAGTAAAATCACCTTCAAACTTAAAACATTAAATATAGTGGTAAATATAATTAGCACGCACTTCAAAGTATGTTCCACAGTAGCCCTTATGACTCCGACTGCTAATTAAATAAACAAAAACAGAAAGGCCATGACAGGGCCGGCTTCAGCGCTGATGCAAAAGTCTTTTTTGGCGCCGCACCAATAACCTCTCTCTCCGTAAATAACCTTTACTACCACCTTCCAACAGTGCCCCTCATCCCTCAATGGCCTCCCCCTATTGACCTCTTCCTCAGATTCCCTCAATGCCACCCTCCAACAGTGCCCCTCATCTTTATTTAGCCCCTCTCTCATATGCATTTCATTTGTTGTACAGCGCTACTCATATCAGTGTAGGGTGTGTCAGTACTTTACACCACGCACACATTATACAGGAGACAATGAATCATACAAGTATGTAAATCAGTCTACAGGGAATATCACATAAGCCAATGAGGATTACAAGGTGTATGAATCACATGTCATCCATACCTGTGGGACGGAAATTTTACGAGGGTTTGGGCTGGAGAAACACAACCTTAGGATTTAAAGAGTATTCAATGGGGGTCAGCTTTACTGATAAAAATGTATATCTGCCCAAACATACTCATTTTGGAAACATTAGAATAATGAAAGACTGGGGAAGTTCTAACTATATCACAAAAAAAGAAAGCGAAGTTCTAACTATACCATTCATGTTTAAACTTTGTATGCAGCTCTTTGGTGACAGTTCATTGGTCACTGTCCTATGTTAGGATTGTACCTTCTGAACTGCATGTAACACAAGGATCTCTGTGACAAAGGCAGTAAGGGTCAGGGAACAACCCGGCACCCATGGGTCCGACTATGCGTTGTGAGCGTCGTCGTCTCGCATTCCCAGGGCTACGTGGCGGTTTCGGGACAGACTGACCAGAGAGCTGTGTGGGTTCCGTGACCTCCAGCCACTCCTCCACATCCTCCGGACTTTCGAAGAAGTATGTGTTTTGCTCATAGATTATCTTCAAACATGCAGGAAAAAGCAGCGCATATTTGAAGATTCATGGTGCGCAACTTCCTCTTCACTGCCTGGTAAGAAGATCTGCGGCGTTGCACCATTAACGTGTAGCCTGGGTACAATGAGACCTGGCAGTTCTCAAATTGGATCTGTGGTTTCTCCCGTGCTTTTTGGAGCAGCACATCACGGTCCCCGTAGTTCAGGATTTTTACTATCAAGGGTCTCGGCGGAGCACCCACCCTCGGCTTTCCTGTAGGGATACAGTGCACCCTTTCAATGAAAAAGAAGTCTGAGAGGCCTTCAGGGACCACATGTGTGTGAAACCATTGTTCCATGTAGGTTGTCGCCGCCATCCCCTTGCTTCGTTCCGGGAGCCCAATAGCGCAAATATTATTGCACCTTGCTCTGCCCTCGTATGTTCTTTCTGTTGTGGCACTAAGTCATCTAGGGTGGAGCTATGATCTTTCACTGTAGTGGCTAGTTTGGCATGGTCTGGCTTAAGTAAGGTAAAGCCAGTGGTGAGAGTTCCTATCTGCTGTTCTAAGGCTTTCCTGGATTCCCGGACCTCATTGAGTATCAATCCCAACTTATCCTGAGCTCCCGTGTCACCCGTAGGCGGAACTGTGTTAATTGATTGCAGACTCATGGCGGGGTCCCTATCATCTCTGCCCTGGGAGTTAGTGGCGGCTGCCTCCTGCATTTTTCCCTTTGAGCGGCCTATCTCTCTCTGTGAGCGTTTCGCATCAATCGCCCCTGTTCTGGTACTTATTCTACTGATCAGGTGGTCCAGTATTAAGAAGGATGACACTCGAGCCCCAATGTGGGATGTGCGCAAGCCCTCCTGCGCTATTGAAAAGAGCCAAAAATGAAAAGCAGGGAGAAAAATACTTGCCCAGAAATCCCCAAAGCTGGTAGGACAATGTGCCAATGCTGGGCCTTCACATAGCCATGAGAGTGTGACAGTGCTGGATAGAGAAAGCAGGGCCACCGTAGAGATGGAGCCTTGTTATGACTAACCCTCCGCAGGTCAAGGATAGCACGCTGTAGTAGTTGTTAGCGCAGCGGGGGACTGTGATTCTCAGGTCTCCGTCAGAGTCTCTATTTATGAAGCGGCATGCTCAACAAGCAGTAGCGACCGGCATACGACCTAAGGACACCCCCAGTGGCACCTGGACAATGGGCAGAACCCCGGTCGATCCACAAGGCGGGGTTGGAGGGGGGAAATAGAAAGTTGCAGTAGATTGGCACCCAAGGTCTCTGTATTGCCTTCCTTCCCATAGCGATGCTTGCATTACCACAGAGTCTCCATGTATAGGCAGTGCCAGCAGGAGGTCTGATCCAACAACTTGTGCGTGCCCTCCAAGGTGATGCCAGACCCCAAACACTCCCAGCTGGGGGCCAAAACAAGTGTGCTTGTGCCGCTCAAAATTCTGGGTGCAGGTAGGTGCCCGATCAATGCCGTGTCCCCGACAGCTTACTGTCCAGCGGATTCCGCCCACCACCAGCCCGGACCGATGAAAAGAAAAAGGGGGGGAAAGGCCTCAGGCTCGCATGCCACCCCGCTCCACCGGGTCATTGACAACCGATCCGCCGGCAAGGGGGGGGAATGCTCAGCAGGCCCTCGGTCCTCATGGAATGGGGTGACACTCACCTGCAGGGGATGTACAGTCCAACTCCACAGTCCAGGGCAGGCACACCACCGATGTTCATCGCCCCCCAGCGACACAGCTCCGACCGCGCCCGGGACCCTCACCAGCCGCGAATCGCAGTGCACAGGATCTGCGTCCGGGCCCCAGGGCAACGCCGCAGCTCCGCTCAGCGCCAGACCCTGCCGTCGGGCCCACAGCACCGCCGACCCAGGCGATCTCCGGCAGCCAGTCAGCAGTTCACAAGAGTCAACAGAACCGACTCACTGCGACCCACAAATCCAGCCCGCCCCTGACGCGCACGCACGCACAGTCAACTGTGTTAGTGCACGCATGCCGCACGGCCCACTGAGCCCACCCCCCACTCACTGACTGTAAAATTTAAATTACCGGCGAAAGTGAAACCGTTACCAGGCTGCGGCCTCTGCCGCCATGATCGATGGATCACACACACTACTTACTACGCCACCAACCAAGGCACCAATAATTTATTCTCTTTCGCACCGTGCGGTGCACAGCACGGCAGCAGCTAAAAATAAAATTATTGAAATGAATCATTGAAGTAGTGTGAGTTAGTCGTCACTCTGTCTGTCGAATGAATGTCGATGAAGTGATGAACTCACACACACAGCCGCACTGAACTTCTCCTGTGACCTGCAGGCTCTGCCAGGCTGCATGACGCACACGCTGATGAGACTGAGAGAGTACAGTGAGTATTTTAATCTATTGGAAAAAAACATCAATGACGCACGTTACGGGCCGGGCGAGATGCGTAGACCCGGCCCTGTCAATTAAGTGCCGGTGCTAAGCACTGGCAAGCACCGGCACAAATTAAGCCCTGCCCCCTCTACTGAGAATCTAAGATTGGTCTGGTGAGCTGTCAACAACACTGACTTCTTTTATACGATTGCAAGGGACTATCCAAGACTTATTGACTCGTGCTTGTCATCACAGGACCATAAGCCTGATGTAATTGGCGCCGTCACAAAACTTTGTGCCCCAGTACATGACGAGGATCCCTTTGAGCACCAGGCCCCCATTCGGATCCCAATTTCTCTATCTGAAGTTGAGGAAGCCATTCAACAGAACTTAAAAATAAAGCTCCTGCACCCGATGGGCTGCCTGTTGATCTCATTAAGCACAAACCCAACTTCTGGGTGCCGCTTTTACTAAATATTTTTAACAACCAAACTAATGCCCCGATACCAAGCACCTGGTCAACTCGCATTATTGTTCTGATTTTTAAAAAGGGCGACCGCTCCCAACCAAGTTGCCATAGACCGATTTCCCTGCTAGACAACACTCTGAAATAAGGAGGATTTTATACAACAAGATCAAAACATGGATTGAGGAAGATTGCATGGTACAATCATGCCAGTTAGGATTTAGGAGTAAAGTAGGTACAAACGAACAGCGCCTAAATCTTAATCTAATTATCGGAAAGTACACCATAGCCCAGTGATCCCCAATATACCTGGCTTTTATGGACCTCACCTCAGCTTTTGATTTTAGCAATCAGTCATGTTTATGGTTCTTTTAGAATACGGTTTAGATGAGGTTTTAGTTCACTTTTTAGCATACCTACATAAGGATTTGAAAGCTCGGATCAGGGTTAATAAGGGTGGTGAGGTCTGTAATGACATTAGAATTTGCAGAGGGGTCAGGCAGGGATGTGTCTTGGCCCCTCTCCTTTTTATCTTATACATTAATGATCTACACAAGTCATTGATAGCACTAACCAACGGTGTACCTAGAATTAATGGTAACACACTCCCTGCCCTACTGTCTGCCGGCGATGCGGTTTTAATGGGCCGTATACCAAGTACCCTACGCATCTTAGTGTGGGGTTTTGTGGACTTATGCACTTATTTTAATAAATCATTTATAATGGCTTGTGGGCTGAGAAAGTATCTTTTATATTCCATCACCGTGGGCAATCAAAGTTTACAACGCACTTGCACTTTTCCTTCCTTAGGATTGGATCTTGCTGCTAATGGTTTCTGGTCTGACCATATGGCGTACAGCAGAAATAAGTTCTCTAAGGCTATTAACTCGATTATTGGTCTTCCTCAGCCAAAGAGGACAGAGGCAATGTTAGCAATTGTGAACATTTTTAAATCTCAGGGCATATGATGCAGAGGTTTGGGGTTTCACAAAGAGCAACAGCATTCAGTGTGAAGAAAACAGCTTTTGTCAAAAACTCTTGGGAGCACCGATTTCCACATCCCAATATGTTTGCCATAGTGAATTAAAATTGCTCTACATTGAAGACTATGTAAAGGCCCTCCTTGCTTTATTTTCTGGAAAAACCCAGCAGCGTCCCTTACAAGAGAGAAAATAGGAGATTGCCTCAAGTGCGAGAAGGGAAGGGATATACCGTGGCTTGCTGCGGTGTGTGAGAGTTTAAGCAGTGTCAATTATGAACAGCTCTTTTCAAATCCGACTGAAATAGATAGTGTGAATAAAAAAGACCTTTGGATGGCTCTATATAAAAATTTTAGTAAAGCTAGACATGATAGTGGGATTAAGAAATCTACCATTGTAACCTACATGCACATTGAGAAAGTCTCACATATGCCATCTAGTTATCTCTTAAAACCTATTGGCCGCTGGGGGAGGGGACTCTTTTTTTTTTTGCTTAAGGGCAGGCACAGTAAAATATTTACTCTGTTTTCCCCTCGAGTACAATGCTAATCTACCCAATCTGTCATTTCCGTGCGATGCCGAAGTGGGCATACGATACAACATTTTTATTCTTTCGTAAATTATATATAAATATGCAAAAATGGCTTTTGATACTATTTTTCAAAAAAATCTTGCCTGTCCATCTCGCAGCTGTTTACATGAAATTTCTTACATTGGAAGACGAGGAATTAGTCCTTCGTGTAGACACCTTTTTGAAAGTCGCTCTACGTGCCCGTAATACAATGTGCACTTTATGAAGGAAGATCTTATTGAATTAGTCCTCACACTGTTATTATGATTATCATGACTAAGCGGACACTTTCTGAAAGACTTGTTTTTATACTGACCATGAATGGCATGAATCGAGTGGGCATTAATTGAAAAACTCTCATATCTGAAATAATATGATGCATATTTATGTATAATGTTTTTACTGAATTTGTTTTTAAATCATTCTTATGACTATTATGAATCTTAATTCTGCTATATGACTTGTGCTTTTATGGATATATTCGTACCCGAATAAAGATTGAATTGAATTGATAAAGTGCTCAGTCTGCTCAAAGGCTACTCTGACGGTGTGTCCAGGGCGCGAAAGAGGAAAGCCAGTGGGTGGGGAAGCCTATATAACTCCCCCCCACCCATTCCTCACGCCCCGGAAATGGCGCGCCCTGCGCGCCGCAGCACCCTGGCTGGCAAAGTAGGGGGACTCCTCCCCGAGGGATCCCCCCTAGAAGAAGGTGGGTGGGCTGGTGCCTTGCTGGCACTAGAGGCCTGCCCTCCTTAGGGCAACCTGCGGGCACCTCGGGCAGCCGCAGTACATACTCCAGAGGGCCATGCTGGGCTGTGCACTCCAGGCACATCTATTTCCATGCACCAGGCTTTGGGTTTCTCCTCTGTCATTTACCCTCTTGCCAGAGGCCCCTGTTTCATGCCTAATGCACCATTTTCAAGGGCACAGGTACTGTGATTGCTTGTGTCTTCAAAGGGATCTTTTTTTTTTTTTTTTTTTAATGCAGATTTATATAGCGCGAACTCGACCCGAAGGTATTGGAGCGCTTTACATGAGCACCGGTTACGTTACACATTCAGGCACGGGGAGATTAAGTGATTTGCCCAGAATCACAGGATGTGGAGACGACCCCGAGGCTCGAACATTGGTTTCCGCACCAAAGTCGGCAATCTAGCCTGCGGACCACATCC